>NC_090449.1:265787562-266393656 GCF_031143425.1 Pleurodeles waltl
TGAGTTTTTCAGGGAGTCCTTCAACCATGCCTTTTAGGGCCTGGTTAAATCTTTCAAGCAGCCCATTTGTTTGAGGATGGTATGGGGTGATGTACCTATAGGTCACCCCTTGTTCCTTCCACATATGTTTAAAGTAGGCAGACATGAAGTTTGAACCCCTGTCTGATACTACCTCCTTAGGAAACCCTACCCTGGTAAAAATACCCAGGAGAGCCTTTACAACTGAAGGGGCTGTAATGGTTCTAAGGGGTATAGCCTCAGGCTATCGAGTGGCATGGTCCACTACCACTAGTATAATCTGTGTCCTGAAGCTGTTTGCGGGTCAAGGGGGCCAACACTGTCATCCCATACCCTTTCAAAGGGTACCCCAACCACAGCTAGTGGCATTAAGGGGGCCTTTAAGTGCCCACCTGCTCTGCCACTAGCTTGGCAGGTAGTGCAGGACTAGCAAAAGTCTACCACTTTGTGGGACATTCCCTGGCCAATAAAAGTGGTTAACTAACCTATTCCACGTTTCATTTTGGCCCAGATGTCCTGCCTGGGGAATGTTATGGGCTAAAGTGAGGAGAAATTGTCTGAAGTGCTGGGGCGCTACCACCTTCCTGGTTGCACCAGGCTGAGGTCTCTGGTATAAGTGTACAGGAACCCCTCCTCCCAATAAACCCTGTGGGTACCACTGACATTTCCTAGCTCTTCCTGTGCAGCTTGCTGCCTCAGGCCTTCAAGAGTAGGACAAGCTCTCTG
This sequence comes from Pleurodeles waltl, assembly GCF_031143425.1. Lineage (NCBI taxonomy): Eukaryota > Metazoa > Chordata > Amphibia > Caudata > Salamandridae > Pleurodeles > Pleurodeles waltl. The sequence goes on from NC_090449.1 coordinate 265,788,307, forward strand.
CTTCTGGCACAGATCTTCCTGGAGGGTCCCCTGGGCCCAAGAGCTCTGAGTGGTAAGGCCCAAGTTCTGCAGGCTCATTTCCCTCCAAGAAGGGTGAATCTTCTTACTGAGAAGATGGGTCCTTATCTGTTGTGAAGCTGGTTTCCCAGTCTTCTTGCCTTTTCTCTTGGGGGCCTGCTCCACTATTTTAAGATCCAGCTCTCCTTTTTCCTTCTGAAGTTTGCTCTGTGCCCTAGTCTTGACACATGCCCATTCTGGGATCTCTAGCATTGCTGTATGGGTCTTCAGTTCTACTTCAGACCAAGGGGAATCCTCCAGGTAATTTCCAAGCAGGCAATCTACTGGGATGGATGAGGACTCAGACACTTCTTTTTGCCCTACTACTCCCCCCAGTCAAAGGTTACCATAGCCATGGGATGGAACTTTGTCTCATTTTCAGCACTGATGTTAGGAGAAGACTTCCCTACCAGGTATTAATTAGAGTAGACCAGGTGCTGAGTTACCATTGTAACACTAGTTTCTGTTTCCCTCAGTGCTTCCTTTTTCTCACGATTAATCAAAGGGTGCTGCCTATATTTTTGCATACTACTTGGCCAAGCAGCACAGGATAATTCTACTCCGCTTTCAGTGACTAATGTTACCTCTGTGGGGTCACTGACATGGTCAGGCCACAGCTCTGATCATATCTGGAATTTGGCAACTGCATTTACTGCAGGTTGACTAGAGGCATTCTTTATTGTTTTTTTCAGCTGGAGTCTCTAGTTTGGTGCCCTTTAGCTTTGCAGTCATGGCACCACGCATTGTTGGGATCAAAGTCCTTTCCTTTGCACCCACCCCTAGACTGTGAGGAGTCTCTGGGCCCACCCTCCTGTGCAGATTTTTGGGGCCTTGAGGAGGCTGTTTGGCTTCTTTCTTTTGGTCTCCCCCGTGCTAGTGTTGGTCATTCTTGTTTTGACCCCATAGTCTGCCTTCCTCCCCAATTCTTGAGTAGAAAGTGAACCAGAGTCTACCAAGTGTCGATGCAGCCGATCACTGAAACAATTACTTGGCAGATGCTCTTTCATGAATAGGTTGTACAGCCCATCATAATCTTGTACCTTGATCCCAGCTAACCAACCACCCAGCATTTTTACCGAATAGTCCACAAAGTCTACCCAAGTTTGGCTCTGGGTTTTTCAAGCCTCCCTGAACGTTATACAGTACTCTTCAATTGTAAATCCAAAGCCCTCAAACAGAGTACCCTTCATGAGATCATAGGATTTCAAATCTGTCTCATTCAGGCCCTGATTTATACTTCTACCAAAAGGTTTAGCACTGGCTTGCACCATTTCTGCGCACCAGCCGGGGCCCATATTTATGGAATGGTGCAAGCCGGTGCAAAGGGTAGGCTAGCGTAAAAAAAAAATACATTAGTCGGGTGGGGCTGGCGGTATAGAAGAAGGGGACTTTGGACCTAAAAATTACCATCCATACCAAATGACTCCTGTCTTAAAAAAGACAGGGGCATGCCCACGACCCCAATATCCAGCACAGGGGACCAGGGTCCCCTGGGCATGGCCATTGCACCCAGTGCCATGTAGGGGCACCCATTTCAGGGCCCCCAGTGGCACTTAAAAAAAAGAAAATACTTACCTGTACTTACCTATACATATATATATGGGGTCCCCATCCTCTGCTGTCCCTCTGGTGTGGGTGGGGGTGTCCCAGGTGCCTGTGGAGGGAACCAGTGGGCTTATCCCATGGTGTTCCACCATGAAAATAGGCCCAAAGGTCCCCTAACGCCTGTTCTGACCCAGGCGTTAAAAAATGGTGCAAAGCAAGCTTTGCACCATTTTTTGACCCCTCCTTCCTCCCTTGCGTGATTTTAGCACGTCGGGGTAAATTTGGAGATAAGGCCATAGAGTCATTTTTTGCACAGGACCGCCTACTTCGCATCTCATTAACGCAAAGTAGGTTTCCATGTCCCAAAAATGACTTTAACTCAATAAATTTGGCACTAGACGGGTCTAACGCCAAAGTATAAATATGGAGTTACTTATCCAGCGAATTTACGTAAAAACCAAAATGACGCAAATTTGGTGCAAAACAAGTATAAATATGCCCCATAGTGTCAGGAGCGTATCCCTACACTTTCCTGAGAATAACTCCCACAACAGTGTGCCCCAATGTTTTTTCTCAATTTCCCACCCAAAACAGGCTTTCTCAAAGATAGAAAACCATTTGACTCTTATATCATCCCCTTCACTTAAGGGAGGGACAACTCCTTTCAGGAGTTTGATGTTGAAGGATTTCTCCCTCAATACTTGTATGCTGTCACCAGAGATGGGTCCTAGGCCCAACTCTTTTTTCGGTTTCTCTAGTTCCAAAAGCTGACTCTCTAAGTCCACTCTTTTGGTCAGCCTGGCAATGTCCAGATCTGCTTCTGTGGGTGCATGAGTGCTGGAGTGAGTGGAGCTACCCTCATCTCCTTTGTCCACAGCTTCTTCATCCACCACAGATGCATCATCATCTATCTCATCTGGAGGATTGTGTCGTTCTTGCTGGGCCACCAGAAACCTAAGTTTCTCTGCATTGGGGCTCTTTCCAGTATGAATTTGATACACTCTGCAGAGTCTCCTTAATTGGTCATAGCTATATGCATCATAAGGTTCAAGCTCGAGCTCCTGGTTCTGGGTCTCTGCATCTGTCATTTTTACTTTACTAAAGTTGGGACCTTTTTAAGAATTTGGAATCTCCTTTTTGGATAGGCCCACCAAAGTAAGGACTTTTAAACTTTTGCTATTGCTATAGGGACCGAACCAGGGCCCTAACAATTATTTAATTTTTGATTATTTTTTTTTGCCAATTGAAACATAAAAACAATTAAGCTATAGGCAATTTGGAGAGTTATCTGTGTGCTCACAAAATTGACAAAGTTGTATCAGCAAATACAAAGTCTTTATCCCACCACTGATCCACCAAATGTAGGAGGCTGGCCCTCTATGTAGTGTGCAAAGCTAGGCACACTGTGCAGGGGGTCCAGACAACTACACGTTGGTTTACAGGGGTAACAACTAGACCACCAAATGCTCTAAATTTTATGTTAGCTTGGTCAAGCAGTTAGGTCAATCTTGGAGAAGTGCAAAGCATTTGTTGTACTCACAGCATGAATCTTGCAACACACACACTCCAAGTATTAACTCAGGACCAATTTATAAAAACACTTCTGAGTTTTGTGTAATTTTTAAGACCAAGATCATCAAAATTGGCTAAGTATTTTTCGAGATATCCAATTTTGAAGTTTAATAAAAATAGTATTTTTCTGTGTAATTACGCAGCATAGGAATCAATGGAGGATAACATTTAAAAATACATAAAAATCACACAGTAGGTTTACCAAGTTGTTCTTTTGCAGGTTGACCAGGGTCTTCGGTGGGCACATTGTGCCAGCTGGAGAAGTTCTGGCAGCTCCCGGTTCCCGCGGGAAAAGGTGTCTGGGGCTGGTGCAGGGCCACTGCGAGGGACCACATGGAAAAGCACTGCACAGGTAAGTTTAAAGGTAAATCCTGGGGGTCCCCTTGGAGTGTTGATGTCTCAAGGGGTGGGGGACCCTTGGGGCAAAGCTGGTTCTTCAGTGCAGAGCATAGGGTGGCCGGGTGCAAAGCGAATCGGTGAGCCAGGAGCTGTGCGCAAGGATGCCATCAGAAGCAGGAGGTAAGCTGGTTCAAGGGTTGATTGCAGGACAATGGGGGAACGCTGGCAGAAGGTCCAAGTTGTTTCTGAAGTCCCTCGAATGGGTCTTCCTCCTGGTCCCTTTGTAGTCCCAGGTGGGCTGTTTTTCTTGGTGTCTGAAGTTGGGTGACCAATACCCACGATATTAGTACGGTTCAGCTGCTGGAGGGCACAGTTCCAACAAACTTGGCACACTGGCAGGGATTTTCCTCAAGGTTGTTGCTGTGCAGTTTGGTCCAGCTGCTGCATCTGATTCTAGAGTTAACATCTAGTCAGTAAAGTGGACTTCACTGGTTTGTTGGTTCCTTGTGGATTTAGAGTGGTACCTCCACTCTGGAGGTAGTTCCCAGGCAATTTGCAAAGCCTGGAGAGCCTCTGTAAGTTCTTTAGAGTTTTCCCAGTTGTCCAGCAGCTCCTCAGCGGTGATTGTCAGGTCCTGGGTGCAGCAGGCAGGGTTTGGCACCTTTTCTTTGTGCAGCAGGTCCACCGTTCTAGTGCCTTAGGATAGTCTTGTTGCTGGTCTTTTTCTGTCCATCAAATCTGATTTATTGGTCTAGGGATGCCCACTAAATACTGTATTTAGTGGGCATTTTAGAGGGAACCTAGTAGTGACCACTGGGTCATCTACCTTACGATGGCTACACCCACTAAGTGATGACTTCCAGTGGGCACAAGTCACTTCCCTACACCTGATTGGCTATTTTCCTTCCATCTGAGATGGAGGAAAATGAAATGGAGAGTCCATCTCGTGTGCAACACCTTAAGGGTGGTGCGTGCTAGGTAGGGCCACTCCTCCTGTCCTTTGTTTGAGTTTCCCGCCGTTGCTCCTGCCAAAAGTGGGGGTTTGCAATGGGGGCAGCCATTTGCTGCTAGCAGCAGGCCTGGAGGTCAAGTTTCAAAGGCGGTAAGCCCTTTGAAGCTCCCAGGTAGGAAGGTACACATTCCTGAGGGAGGGGGAGTTGGCACATCCACCCAGGAAGAGCTTTGTTCTGAATCCCAGAGGGAAGAGGACCTTGCCCCAGGGATGCAGACTTCTGTCTGGAGGTGGCAGGCTCGATGTGACCGGCCAGTAACCATGCCAGAGTAGTTAGCTATTGCAGGGGGCACCTCTAAGCTGGCCCCTGGGTACATTTTATAATAAATCCAACACAGGTACCAGTTTGAAAATTATCATTCTGGGTTGCTTGATACCAAACAACCCAGGGTTCAGAGAGGCCATCATGTAGCTGTGAAACTCGTATTGACAAGTGTCCAGCACATGCATTTAAAATGGCTACTCTGTTCACTCACTATGTCCCAGGTTTGGCAAGGACACAGTGGGGGCATATTGCTAATGCATCTGTGCCCTCACATAGAGTATAGTGCACCCTGCCTTAGGGCTGGAAGGCATGCCAGAGGGATGACTTACCTATATTGCATGCAGTGTGTAGTGGACAGGGCACACAGGCAGTGTGCCATGTCGAGTTTGCATTTTAGGTTTGCATCAGGACACTCAGCCTGCAATGGTAGTACTGGGTGCACCTGAATGCATGGCCCTAGAGGGTGGCACTATCAGTGCTGCTGCCTTCAGTAGTTTACCCTTAGTACCACCTGCCCTAGGTATCGAAGTGCCATTTACTAGGGACTTATGGTGGCAGCTAAAGGTGTCTTCAATTGTGCCAATGCATCACAACAGTTTTTGGGATAGAGGTCTAGCCCAGGGAAAATGGTTAGCAGGGCACTAACAACTTCTAGGCTACATCACATACCAGACAAAAAGTAGGGGCTATCCATGTCAAAAACAGGCCTTCTATCACAAAGTGGAAGAACCTGGAAAGGCCATCTGCATTGGCATGGTCAGTCCCAGGTCTATGTTCCACTGTGAAGTCCATTCCCTGTAGGAAGATGGACCACCTTAACAGTTTGGGATTTTCACCTTTCATCTACACATGCCATTTGAGAGGTCTATGGTCAGTTTGAACAAGGAAGTGAGAGCCAGAACAAGTATGGTCCCAACTTCTTCAGGGATCAAATCACAGCAAAGGCTTCCCTCTCAATGGCATTCCACCACTGCTCTCTGGGGAGTAACCTTCAAAGGAAAGCAACAGGTAGGTCATGGTCATCATCAGTGATGCTACTGCTCCTATCCCATGTGCAGAGGCATCTGTCTCCACTATGAACTGCTTGGTATAATCGGAGCTTTGAGCACTTTGCTTCTTTTAGGGTGTCAAAGGTCTTTTGACAGCTCACTGTCCAGTTTACCTTCGCTGGCATTTTCTTGGAGGTCAGTTTTGTGAGAGGGGCCACAATGGAGTCATACCTCCTGTAATACCCAGTCAAGCCAAGGAATTCCCTGATTCGAGTCTGGGTTGTTGGAGCTACCCAGTCCAGAATTGTCTGAATTTTGGCTTGCAGTGGTTGAACGTGGCCTCCACCTACAAGGTGGCCCAAGTATACAACTTTGCCCTGCCCTATCTGGCATTTTCTTGCCTTCGTAGTTAGGCCGGCCCTTTTCAGAGCCTCAATGACCTTTCCCAGGTGGATCATGTAATCCTGCCAGGTAGAACTAAATAAAGCAATATCATCTAGATATGCTGCACTAAAGTTTTCTAAGCCAGCCAGGACTTTGTTCACCAATCTTTGGAAGGTGGCAGGGGCATTCTTTATTCCAAAGAACATAACAGTGAATTGATAATGCCCATCAGGAGTGGAGAATGCAGCTTTGTTTTTTGGCTCCATGTTTCAGACCTATCTGCCAGTGCCATGATGTGAGATCAAAAGTATTGAGACATTTGACTGCCTCTAACCTGTCAATTAGCTCATCAGCCCTAGGAATAGGGTGAGCATCAGTTTTTGTCACAGCATTGAAACTCCTATAGTCCACACAAATCTCATTTCTTTCTTTACACCCTGGAAATGAGGCTTGGAGACTAAAACCACTGGGCTGGCCCAGGGGCTTTCGGAGTGCTGAGTGACTCCCAATTCCAACATCTTGCGGACCTCAGCTTTGATGCTCTCTTTGACGTGGTCAGACTGTCTGTAAATGTTGTTTTCGACAGGCAAGCTGTCCCCAGTGTCCACATCATATGTGCACCAGATAGTCGGAGCAGGGGTCAAGGAGAAGAGCTCAGCAAACGTTTAAGACTTGCTTACAATCAACCTGCTGTTGGCCAGTGAGTAGGGGCTATCCATGTCAACAGGGCACTCCCTCCACTGAGCCATCTTTTGGGTTGCTGGAGAGGAGATCAGGGAGAGGCTCACTCTCTGCTTCCTGTCCCTCATCAGTGGCCATAAGCATTGTCGTCTCAGCTCTTTCATGATAGGTCTTCAGGTGGTTTACATAGATAATCCTTTTGGGGCTCCTGCAAGAGCCAAACCCCACCAGGTAGGTGACTTCGCCTTTTCTTTCTATTATGGGGTAGGGTCCTCTACATGTGTCCTGGAGGGACCTAGGAGCCACAGGCTCCAAAACCCATACCTTCTGCCCTGGTTAGAACTTCATTGGTGCAGGTTTTAGGTCATACCAGTACTTCTGGAGCTCTTTCCTGGCCTCAAGATTTGTGGAAGCTTTTTCCATGTAGTTGGCCATCCTGGAAGGAAGGCCAAGCACATAATCCACGATGTCTTGTTTAGACTCTCTTGAGAGGTCTCCCCATCCCTCCTTCACAAGACAAAGGAATCCTGTAGGAAAGTACCCTTTTTCTTGGCATGGTTACCCTCATTTTTCTGCCTCTTGTCAGTGGGTTTGACTGTGTTCAGTGGGATCCTGCTAACCAGGACCCCAGTGATTATGCTCTCTCCCTTTTAACTTGGTAACGTGTACAATTTTCACCCCACATTTGGTATACTGGTACCCCTGTGTAAGTCCCTAGTATAAGGTACTCAGGTACCCAGGGCATCGGGGTACCAGGGGATCCACATGAGCTGCAGCATATATTATGCCACCCATGGGTAGCCCATGCAAAGTGTTCGGCAGGCCTGCCATTGCAGTCTGCATGAAAGGGTGCATACACCCTTTTCACCACAGGTCACTGCACTAGGTCACTGTAAGTCATCCTTATGGCAGGCCCTCCAAGCCCAGAGGGCAGGGTGCAAGTACCTGTGTGTGAGGGCATCCCTGCACTAGCAGAGGTACCCCTGGGAACTCCAGTTCCATTTTCCTGGACTTCGTGAGTGAGGGGATGCCATTTTATGTGTGTACTAGACATAGGTCACTACTACCTATGTCCAGCTACATAATGGTAACTCCCAACCTAAGCATGTTTGGTATCAAACATATCGGAATCATACCCCAATACTGTTGCCAGTATTGGAAGTATGATTCCATACACTCTGGGGTCTCCTTAGAGGACCCCCATTATTGCTCTTACCAGCCTTCTGGGGTTTTCCGGGCAACCCAAGCTGCTGCCACCCCTCAGACAGGTTTCTGCCCTCCTGCTGTTTGAACAGCTCAAGCCCAGTAAGGCTGACAAAGGATTTCCTTTGGAAAAGGGGGGTAACACCCTCTCCCACTGGTATGCTTTGAAGGGCACATTTGGTGCCCTCTCTGCATAATCCAGTCTACATCTGTTCAGGGACCCCTAGTCCCTGCTCTGGCGCGAAGCTGGACAAAGGAAAGGGGAGTGACCACTTCCCTTTCCATCACCACCCCAGGGGTGATGCCCAGAGCTCCTCCAGATGTTCCCTGGGTTCTGCCATCTTCAATCCAAGGTTGGCAGGGACCGCTGGGAGCATTTGAGTGGCCAGGTCAGGCAGGTGATGTCAGAGCTCCATCCTAGTAGGTGGTCACCTGGCTAGGTGACCAGTCCCCCTTTCAGAGCTATTTAGGGTCTCTCTCTTGGGTGTGTACTCAGATTCAACTTGCAAGATTCCACCAGGACTCTTCTGCAACCTTACTTCGACTTCTAGCCATTGGAACCGCGACTGGACCACCAGGAACCGACAATCTGCATCCACAACAAAGACTCTGCTTGCAACATTGTTTCCACGGCTCCTTCCAGCTTCTGCATCATTTCCCTGGCTGTGCATCCTCTGGGGGCAGCAAGTCTTCAGTCTGCATGAGAAGAAAGAAGGAATCTCCCTCGGAGTGAAGGAGTCACTCTCCTGTATCCGCAGGCACCAACTGCAACGACGACCGGCTGCATGGATCGTCTGTCATATGGAGCTGTGTGGCTCCTGCATCACAGGTGGTGGTCCGGCGTAGTCCTCTTGGTCCTCTCTGCCAGGTATCCGACTTTGGTGGAGGTAAGCCCTTGCCTTCCCACGCAAGACAGTACCCCCGTGCACCACGTCTCTTGCAGCTACCGAGGCTTGTTGGCATCTCCTCCAAGGGATCTTCAGGCTCCGTGTAGCCTCAGCCCCCAGCACTCCTTCCTGCGATGCACAGCCCTCTGCGTGCTTCTCTTGCGGTGTGGGAGCCTTCTCCAGTTGTGCTGCATGGGCTTCTCTGTGACTCCTGGTTCCTCATCCAGTGGGTCTCCTGTGGGGGCTGCCTCTTCTTTTGTGGACTCTCTGTCTAGCTGAGGGTCATCCTTGGACTCCCCCATGGGTTGAGTCCTTCTGGACCTTCCTGGTCCCTGGCAGCTCACTCACTCACCGACTGCAATCTTCCATCCGGCATAGGACTTTGACTGCAACCTCCAGGAAGCCTTCACCTGCTCTAGGGCTGTATTCCTGACCATCTTCATCCCACCGTCGACCAACTCCTACATCCATAGCTGGGTGAGTAGTAGCTCCTACTCCTCCTGGAGTCTTCTGTGACTTCTGGACTTGGTCCCCTTCTTCCACAGGTCTTCCTCTTCAGGAATCCACCCCTGGTTTCTTGAAGTCTTGTCTGGCTGTTGTAATTTCTTATTTTCCTTCCTTTTGGGTGGTTTGGGGAAAATCCAGTAACTTACTCCTTTATTCCTGGACACTAGGGGGCACTATGGTACTTACCTTTGAGGTTTCCTAGTACCCCCAGCTCCCCTCTACACAGTCCACTTACCTAGTTCCTGTGTTCGCATTCCATTTCTTTAGTATATGGTAAGGGCTTCTCTTAGGGTCACTATTGTCTATTTGCATTTGCACTGTTTTCTACCACTTTTTATGCCTATTCCTAGTGTACATATATAGTGTTACTTACCTGCTACTGGAGGGTTACCTCTCTAGTACCTTCTGGTATTCTGTCACTAAAATAAAGTATTTTTATTTTTGTAACACTGAGGGCCTGATTTATACTCTTTTAGCACCGCATTTGCGTAATTTTTTTTGATGCAAAAGCAGCTCAAACATACAAAATTCAATTATATTTTCTTAGTTTGCGCCGCTTTTGCATCAAGAATGATACAAATGCGGCACTAAAAAAGTATAAATCAAGATCAGACCCTGAGGGGCATATTTATACTCCGTCTGCGCCGATTGTGTGTCAAAAATTTTGATGCACAATCAGCGCAAACGTTACCCCGTATTTAAACTTTGACCCCCGAGCCCGCGGACGACAAAATTCCGCTGTGTGCGTCATTTTTTGGATGCGGCAACCCGCCTTCCGTTAATTATATGCAAGGTAGGCGTTCCCGTCCAAAAAATGGCTTAAACGGCCGTGCTTCGTATTTATGCTTTCCGGCAAAAATGACGCACTGCCGGGAGGCGGAGCCAGAAAATGACGCACAGCCCGATTAGCGTCAAAAATTTACATCTGGGTCAGGGCAGGCGTTAAAATGGGCCAAACACACCTGTATTTAATCAGAACACACAGAACAAACAGCAGAGCAGCAGAGCAGCAACAGGGAGCCATGGAGGTGATACTAATCCAGCGTGCACGCAGACGCAGAGCCCAGCAGCAACAACAGCAGCTACAACAACACCAGCAGGGACCCCAAAGGCAGCACAGAAGGCAGGAGAGGATATTCCGCCCAAGAACCACCCTGCAGGGCCTCAGGGAACACGACATCATACAGAGATACCGGTTGAACTGGCAGGCCATTCAGCAGCTGCTGCGCAACATTGAACAGCAGTTGGCCCCCACCTTGGTGACACCCCGCACCATCCCAACAGAAACAAAGCTGCTTGCCGTACTTCATATGCTGGCAAGTGGCTCTTTCCAAACAACTGGCGCCCTGGTTGGTGGAATATCACAACCATCCTTTTTGCCCAAAGTACTGGATGCCATCATTCGACTGACACCCCGCCACATCTGCTTCCCTAACACACTGCAGAAGCAGCAGGAAACAAAATAGGGGTTCTACCTCATCGGTGGCTTCCCACACGTCCTTGGTGCAATCGACTGCACACATGTACGCCTTGTGCCACCTGCTGCAACTGAACACCTCTACCGCAACAGGAAGCACACACATTCCATCAACGTGCAGGCCATAGTCAATCACCAGGGATTGATCACCAACATCGTGGCTAAATATCCTGGGAGTGTACATGACTCACACATCTTCCGTCACTGCACCATCAATGAACACTTCCAGGATGGACGGTATGGCAATGGACTACTTGTTGGTAAGTACAAAAACCTACTTATATACACACTGCACAGCAACCCTCTAGGACACACAACACATACACCACAACAGCAACATGTCAACAGGAACACACTGAGGTCTTGACATCACTAGCCATGCTTATTAAGTCACCATTGAACCTGTCACACATCGGAAATTACTGTACAGCCTAATGTTAAGACGTTAATGAGTGTGGTTGCCTAAATGTCACCTTGCAAATTGTAAGTGTCCCAATGACCTTTACATTAATCCATTGCATAAGTTTCAAGGTGTGGGATGTCCAGGGTACTTTGATATGAACGTGTTAACAAAACTTTCAATTTTAACTGTGCATGGAACTATCATCTCACTCCCAGTGAAGACACACGGACACCTGTATCACAAGTCACAATGCTAGGGAGGGCACACTGTACTGCAAATCCCAAAACATACTGCTGACAAACGGTTAGCAGACAAACATTCGTTCAGCCAAAAAACAACACAATGCAGATGGTACAGCCTACAAGCATAGGATGCCACATTAGTACACAAAAGAGTCACAGACAACACAAGACAACTACTGCCATGAAAGGTCTTTTCAATAGTGCCAGCTACATCAACATGATCCCATTCATTTTCTCTTGCAGCTGATCAGGGGTATGGCATCCAGCCATGGATTATGACACCATTTGGGAACCCAAGTACTGCTGCAGAGCGTGCATACAACGACGCCCATAGGAGGACACGCAGCATTGTCGAGCGGACCTTCGGCATCCTCAAGTCAAGGTTCCGCTGCCTCGACATCACTGGTGGTAGCCTCCTATATTCCCCTGAGATGGTCTGTAGGATCATCCTCACATGTGCAATATTGCACAACATTTGTATCAAAAGAAACATTCCCCTCCTGGAACCAGAGCCACACATGCCTGAAGAGGAGGAAGAGGAGGATGCTGGCCTGCAACAGGAGGGGGAACTACAGAACACGGCCGCTGGTATACGCAGGCGGCAACAGATTCTAAATAATTTCTTCTGAATATGATCATCTTCACCACTTTAGTTAACTAATTTAAATAAACACCTATTCTAATCACCATATCATGGTCTGTCTATTCCTTTTTGCACACCTTCATCTCTACTTATCAGAATAAGAGTGTTGCCTCATGGAGCATTGCTGAGATACTGAGTAGGACACGGGACATCCCAGAGCTAATGTGATGCCTAACATACAATGGTCACATACACATACACTCTTAATGACATATATCATGTACATATCTCCTTTGAAGGCCAATAGCAGAGGACAACAACTATTTCACACATACATGTTGAAAGCAAGGTCCAACGCAGCATATGGCACACAACTATGACACCATCACTCAATAAGGGGAAAACAAGCCTCATACATGAGGCAGTCAATGTGCCTTGGCATCAGTAACAGGAATGCCTGACCAGACCCTTCACAGCAGTTAGTCCAACTGCATCCAATATTTGCAAGGACTATCTGTGACTAGAGTTCCATAGAAGCAGAACATAGACAGCACAAGTGCCACACATATGACATGCATTGCACACATGACATTCCATGTACATGTCAGGCCATTTCCTAACTCATTACACACCCATGCACCTAGTCATAACCCACCAGTCGGAAGACGTCCCTGGAATACTAAGATGTGTACCCTGATAATACCTCCTCTACACACACAGACCAACATTAGCAAACCAGTGTGCTACACCCTTTCCTATGGTATGCCATTGTCATCGAACATCTGCCTGCAAGGACGTCAGGCCAATTCATACACTGTCTTCTAGTTTCAAAGCCCTGTTAGCACATGTAGATTGCTTCCCCTTGTGAAAATGTCTGTTGGCCCTTAGAATGCAAGTCTCACCTACAGGACTGGTGAGAAACAGATGCAGCCCACACCTATGATCACCTCCATGCACACCACACATTTAAAAAAGGACTGCCCCTGATGATGCCTGGAACAGCATAGGAGTTGCCATTATGTCAAATACGTCGTCAACCATTGATACTAATTAAGCCGTGTAACACAGCCACTGGGTTCATTTGTCACCTTCAAAAACACAGGACGTACACAGTTTGACATGTCAACTGTCTACTTTGTCCTCAAAACAGTCTCAGTCAGACCACTGATTACATAACTTGTCAAGTAAGTGGATCCTGAATCACCTTGCATTCTGTCAGCCTGACTGGCAACTGTCTGTTCGTCACACTAAAGTATCCCTGTGTCTACATATGTACCACACTTGCGTTAGCAAACCTGCCATTCATCAGGGGGCATTGGGCATGGGCTTCTTCCATGCATACCCAAATACATTGTATAGCATCATCTGCCTTTTAACTGTACCATTTGAGTTACATCCTCTTGGAAAAGCAAGATTCATGGCCCATCCCTTGTCTGTGTTGCATTTATGCATGAATGACAAAGTGTGACAGTGTCCCAGGGCCGTAGGCAGGGATTGGGTACGGGGCTTTCAGCACAACCAGCAACCTCTGATAATGTCCATGAATAATACACAAATGTCAGGACCATGACAGTTCACACACAGCATCACAGTGCGCACAACACAGTAATGGGGCGTGTGTGGTGAATAGCTGCGAGAATAATCAGCACAGAGGCTATGATGTTCCCAGATGCAGTGGGAAGTGCAGAGGCCAACCTGTGTACAAATGTTGTAATGACACCTGCCGGAACATGACACCTGAGACATTATCTCACTCAGCACACCAAGGTTGCCCTGTTGACTGTCTCATTACACGTCTTTAGTGACAGGGTGGGACCATCCACATGTTGGTTCACATGTCCACATCTACTTTACTCACATTGATCAACCAAGGATACTCAGGGCCATATTTATACTTTTTAACGCAAACCCCCGGCTAACGCCATTTCGTAGCGCCGTGCGGGCGTCAAATTTATACTTTGATGCACGGCGGCGCAATCAACAGGTGGGAGTCATTATTTTTTACGCACACCGCGGCGTCAAGTCGTAAATGAAAACGACGTTAACGCGGCGGAAATGACTGTGGGTTGATTTACGGCACCGCATCCCGGATATGCACCGTTTTTTGACCCAATAGTGTCAAAAAGACCCGCGAACACTGCAAGTGCACCAGAGGAGAGCCAAAATGGATCCCAGATGCCACTACAGACCCCAGGAAGATGACAGCAGACCAGGGGCCAGCCAGGACGATCCATACAAGAACCAGGACATTTATAGAAAGAAAAGAAAGTGCAGAGGAGCAGAAAATCCTGGTTAAAGAGGTGACAGAACACCAGCACCAACTGTTTATCACCTCAAAGTTGCCAATCAGTAGGAGAGAGGCCATATGGCAACAAATTGTTGACAAGATTAACAGTGTGGCTGAAGTACGCAGAACAGTCATTGAGTGCAAGAAACGCTGGCATGATTGCAAGCGCAGAACCAAGGAAAAGATGGCCAGGAACAGGAAGGCAGCACTGCAGACTGGAGGTGGGAGTCCAGCACACCAGGAGGCCCTGGACCACATGGAGGAGATGGTCGCAGCCGACATCCCTGAGGAGATCGTCACAGGGATTCAAGGACAGGACAGCGCAGACTACCACGAGACAACGCACATGCAGGGTAAGTCGCATGGGGAATTAAAATGCAATAATGTTGACTGTAAGCAGGGGGGGAAATACCCTCAACACAATGCATGTAAGTCATCATATACATGGAGTGGCATGGGTAAAGGGGTATTGCAGGGGGGCATGGCCTGCACAAACATAAGCTGGGGCACAACATTACACTACACCAACAACAGTCCCATGGGGGCATGCTGTCATGCCAACAATGGAGCAAAGGGAAAGCTTCAACAGGTGGGAAGGCCACTACGTCAAACTTACATCCTGGCACTCGTCAGCCAACATATCTCCTACAGTAATTAGGGCCTATTAGCAATCCTCTAGCCAAAACGACTACTGCAATGTAACTGCAAAAACAGTTGCCACTACCACCTCTGATCTGTGTGCAGCTCTAGTAGCCAATGGCAGTAACCTCCCCATGGAACATACATACCTAAATTAGGGGGTGAGGATGACATCTGCAACAATCTCCTGATACAAGACAAAGGCCCCAGTACACGCAAATGTCAATGCCCATAGGTGTCACAAACATCAGCCAATGTAAACAGCAATAGGAGTGACACAGCACTAAGGACACACCCATGCTGCATATGTCAGGGTCCATCCTGTGCCTGGCTAACAAGGCAACATCACAAATGTCATACTGCTCAGACAACAGCATTGAGGAGGGGACACATGGAACTGGTCACTGAAATACACCTGCACAGTCAGAGGGGGAAATAGGACACTGATACGACTATCAGGGCAATCCAATGTAACACACATTACCCAACATCAGCAGGACACATTAACAATAACAACATCCATATCACATCATAACATTGCCATGCATAGGATATGCTACATGTCAATTACAATTAAGTCGATGTGAACGATCAGGGATTGGGGCAGGTCCTGAGAGTCAAGTGTGCTGCCAGGACCATCAGAACACCCACAGCCAGTGAAAGGTCTCACCATGAGAATGGATATACACGGAGGGTTGAGTAGAACAAAAAGGTGGCAATTCTCTATTTGGCATAAGGCAACACCTAGAGGCGATGAGGCTGACAAGTCTGATAACTCAATAACATACATGTGACACACAGGTGGGCCATAGGCCTGAAACAATGCCCATCTGAAGGACTGCAGATATCAATACAAAACAAGATCACAAAGTGAATTCATCAAAAGGCAGGCACGTCACGTCAAAATTGTCACAACACAGACACACTAATTGTACCCTGTTTCATTGCAGAGGAAGATGGATCTCCTGCCGATATGCCTGTCCCAGATTTCCCTGATGACATGGATGACAAGCCCATAAACATTCCCCAGGAGACCATCCAAAAGGTCCTTGAAAGCCTCCAGACCCCACCTTCAGTCACAAGGAGGAGCACAGAACAAGCAGCCAGCGCAGAGGAACCACCCACCACCCCAATTGCAAGACCTGCCAGATCCAATACAGCTGAGGACTCTGATGACACTGGCACCAGCTTTGAAAGAACTGTAGTTGGAGTACAGCCGGAGCTGGCCAAGGAGGTGCAGTGGGGATGCAAAATATGGCAGCCAGCCTAGAGGGGGTGCGTTCGTGCATGATGTCATCTGCAGATCAGGCAGCAGCTATGCAAGCCCTAACATCCATACTGCAAGGACTACAAGAAACTGTCAAGGAATTCACTACTGCAGTAAGGGAGTTGCCACAACACCTCGCACCCCAAACATTCCACTGCATGCACGAAGGCAGTCATGACTCCCTCAGGGCCGACCTTGCTGCCTACCATCGTGATGTGGCTGCTATTCTCAAAAACCAGCAGACCCTCCTTGCTGCAGTACTGCCCTTAAGACCTTCACAGGGAGCAGCGACCGGGATGTCTGACTCCACGTCTTCTAACACTGAGGTGTGTGTTGCCCCTTCACAACCAACAACAACAAGTACAAAGCAGGCAACACACACATCAGAAAAAGAAGACATGGAACAGATCACATTCACACGGAAGAGTACCCGGAAGCACTAGTTCCTGCACCATGGCCTACTTTGACCAAGGTCCTACGTTTTGTCAAATGCCAGTCTTACAACAACTATACTCAATGACTGTTCTGCTAACCACTGTATAACTTGTCAGCATGCCCAGTTAATGTCTCTCTCCTACTAATCGGCAAATCCTGTCCCTCTGCACTGTCTGTAACATCAGCCCAGTATGTCAGTAGCATTATCTACACCCCTTCTGTAGGATCACCATGTAAGATTTCACTAGAACATACTGAGCAAACATGGACAATGTACATATTGCACTACAGCACCTATCAATAAATAGCACTTGCACACCAAATATGTCTCTGTGTAATTTGACACATCAACTGTGCAGTAGATAACACAAATGTGCCTGTGTGACAATCATGTAGCTAGTCAATACAACTGCCCTGACATCATGTAGTCAGATACATCTGTGCAGTGGCCAGGATTGCATCATAGCCTGCCCATCCTGAGGAGAATAACTGATGAAGTGAGAAACCACACACCATCATGCTGTGTTGGACAGAATAATGCTTCATCAAGAGAAATCAAAGTCAACTAATAGTGGCTGATAAATGTTATCACCATGCAATACTAACACATTGAACTGTGCAGTCTAATCTAAGCAAACACTACAAAACACAGCATCAATCAACCTTTCTGAGTAAACATCCACATAGGTAATCATGCTGAATTTTTGCACAAATGATCTATGTCAGTGATGAAGACAAGAAGACAAGAGTGTTAACAAGACCTCATCTTCAAAGATGTCCCTGAACATCAAACTGCAGTCCGACCTAAAAATGTCCCCACAATACCAAGTCTGGAAGCACACTTTGTGACGTAGAAAACATACTCATCGACAAAAATCCTTTGTGATCCATGTCAACTCCAATTGGTGGTTCTAACAAATGGTGGATACTTACCAAGGTAGCACTGGGGTAGCTGCCATTTTACACCTCAGTTTGTTTTTGTTTGTAGCATAGGACACAAATGTCATAGAACAACAATCATCTACACTGATGCCAAGGCCATGATCAAGTAGCAGTTAACACATAATGCAAAGGGTTATCTATATATTTATTCAAAACTAATCACACCAGAGGCAACTAAGGGAAAAGTCATACCTACACTAATCTAACCTGACTACTCATTACCCACAACTGTCCCTAACTAACCTAAGCTAAACTTACTCTTCACATATAACGACTCGATCTAAACATCAACCCCCCACCCACCATTATGAGACAGGACACATGCAGGACAACACATACTAACCTACACACATACTATACTATCCTAAACAATCATATATTTTTTTGATTTAACCTCTTGGGTGCCTTGGACGAGATGATCTCGTCCAAGGCTACAGTTCCCCTGTGCCTTGGACGAGATCATCTCGTCCTAGGCACAGGGGAACTTGGGGGCGCGCTAGCGCGCCCCCCGTGCACCCCCCCTCCCCCCCCAGGCGGGGATGGAAGGGGAAGACCTTCCCCTTCCACCCCCGCCCCCCCCACGGCAATCCGATGACGTCAGCGCGCGCACAGCGCGCTGACGTCATCTAGTGTTGCCGGGCGCGCTGGAAGCCATTTGCTTCCAGCGCGTCTTCGGAGGAGGACACAAAAGGTGAGTCCTCTTCGTTTTTGGGGGTCGGGGTGGTGGAAACAGACACGGGGGGAAAGGAAAGGGTTTTTCCTTTCCCCCGGTGCCTGTTTTCATTAGATTCCTGCTCCACAATCGCGGGCAGAGCCCGCGATCGTGGAGCAGGAATCTCCACTAGCCACCAGGGATTTACTGTTTTCAATATTTTGGGGGCGACCCCTTGGGCAAGGGTCGCCCCCCCCGGGGGCAATTATTTTTAGTATTTCGCCCCCCCCTTGGGGCAGATCCGCCGTTTTTTCGGCGGATCTGCCCCCAGGGGGGGCGAAAACCACTAGACACCAGGGATAGTGTTATTTTGCCATTATTTTGGGGGCGACCCCTTGGGCAAGGGTCGCCCCCCCCGGGGGCAATTTTTTTTTGTATTTCGCCCCCCCCGGGGGCAGATCTGCCGATTTTTCGGCGGATCTGCCCCCAGGGGGGGCGAAAACCACTAGACACCAGGGAAAATGTATTATATTGATTATTTTGGGGGCGACCCCTTGGGCAAGGGTCGCCCTCCCCCGGGGGCATTTTTTTATTGTATTTCGCCCCCCCCTGGGGGCAGATCTGCCGATTTTTCGGCGGATCTGCCCCCAGGGGGGGGCGAAAACCACTAGACACCAGGGATATAGTATTTTATGTTTATTTTGGGGACGACCCCCTTGGGCAAGGGTCGCCCCACCCCGGGGGCAATTTTTTTTTGTATTTCGCCCCCCCCTGGGGCAGATCCGCCGAATTTTCGGCGGATCTGCCCCCGGGGGGGGCGAAAACCACTAGACACCAGGGATTTTATATTTTGTGTATATTTTGGGGGTGACCCCTTGGGCCAGGGTGGCCCCCCCGGGGAATTTTTATTTGTATTTAGCCCCCCCCCCCGGGGGGCAGATCCGCTGATTTTTTGGCAGATCTGCCCCCGAGGGGGGTTGAAAACCACTAGACACCAGGGATTTATTTTTATTGTGAAGTTTTTTTGGGGGGGCGACCCTTTGGGCAAGGGGCGTCCCACTGGGGGACACATTTTTTTGTATTTGCCCCCCACCCTCCCCCCCCCCGGGGGCAGATTGCCAATTTTTGGGCTGATCTGCCGCCAGGGGGGGCGGGGGGGCAAAATCCACTAGACACCAGGGATTTTGTTTTTGTTGTTTATTTTGGGGG
This sequence comes from Pleurodeles waltl, assembly GCF_031143425.1. Classification (NCBI taxonomy): domain Eukaryota; kingdom Metazoa; phylum Chordata; class Amphibia; order Caudata; family Salamandridae; genus Pleurodeles; species Pleurodeles waltl. Next base: position 265,807,884 of record NC_090449.1, read on the forward strand.
CAACCCCTTGGGCAAGGGTCTCTCCCCTGGGGAGTTTTTTTTTTCTGTTTCGGCCCCCCCGATGGCAGACCAGTCATTTTTTGGACGATCTGGCCCCGGGGGGGTGGAAGCACACTAGGCGCCAGGGATTGTGTGGTGTGTGTGTAATTTTGTAGGCCCATCTGCCCCCAAGGAGGGCAGAAACCACCAATACGGCAGGGATTTTTTTGTTTTGTGCTGGGGGTGCCCCCTTTGGGAAGGGTTGCCCCCTAAAAGGGGGCACAGAAGTGTTGCCCATTTCGGCTAATTTTTTTACGCCCATCTACCCCCGAGGGGGGGCAGGATCCACTTAGGTACCAGGGACAACTTCTAAGTTCTTGGTGGTGGGGTGTTTGTCAACTGGCAAAGTATTTGTATTTGTGATTATAACAATTTATTTCTTCTTTTTCTTCTAGTTCAACGCTTTTGCTTCCTTTGCTGTGGATCTTAGCGGTTTTGGCAGTAGTTGTCCAGTGGTTTGCATAGCTGCATGTTTTAGGTAAGTGAAAGCAATTTACTCCAAAGGAGTATTGTTGACATGCATGAATGACATGTTTGTAGGTGGTGTACTAAATGCAGTATTGTGTGTTTGACATTGTCCTTAGATTTGAGCACAGTGATGTTTGTGTTGTCATATGTCTAATTTGCTTTTTTCTTTTTTCTTTTTAGTGGGATATCATTGGTGATTGCTGTGTCTGTGCAGAGTAGTTGCTTGGTAAGTAGCTATTTCAGGCAACTGAGTGGTATAGTTTTTTGTAGTACATAACTCTTTGTGATAAAGCTACACTTTGTTTATTACTTATTTTAGTGCTAGTTGTTGTTGGCAATCCATTTGTTGTTAGGATCATGGCTAGCCGCAAAGTGACCGCTCAGCAGGTTGTTCGCATGCTCTTTGAGTCGTCTTCAGACCATGATTACGACACTGACTCTGCATCTGAGGCAGAGGAGGAAGCAGGAGATTCTGGAAGTGAGTTTTCTGTCCAAGAGTATTCTTCTGATGAGGAAGCTACTCTCAGTGCAGATGAAGGGCCTGAGTTAGAGGAGGACATTGATGTGCCAAGAGTGCAGCAGCCTGGGGCTGAAGGGTTTCCCATTAGAAGACCTGACACCTGGATTGCCCCAAACATGGAGCAGCCACAGTTACCTGCATTTACTAGTCTCCCAGGGTGTAGAGTTAATACGGAAAACTTTCTGCCTGTCCATTTCTTTCACTTGTTTATGGACGATGTATTTTTGGAAGAGATTGTGGAGCAGACAAATGTGTATGCAGAGCAATATTTGCGGGACAACGCTGCCAGACTTAAGCCTCAGTCTAGAGCTACTCATTGGGTTCCCACATATCTGGAAGAGATGAAAAGGTTTTTAGGTTTGTCTTTTTTGATGGAGTTGATCAGGAAGCCGTCACTGGCTTCTTATTGGTCTACTAGTCCCTTGATGGCAACTGCTATATTTCCTGCAACTATGACACGTAATCGGTATTTGCTTCTTCTTCGTATGCTGCATTTTGTAGACAATGCTTTAGCCTTGCCACGAGATCACCCTGATTGTGACCGCCTTTTTAAGATTAGGCCTGTCCTTGATCATTTTGTGGATCGGTTTTCAGAGGTCTATGTTCCAGGCAAAGAGATAAGTGTGGACGAGTCTTTGGTCCTTTTCAAGGGGCGTTTAGTTTTTAAGCAGTACATCCCTAGTAAGAGGGCACGGTATGGGATTAAATTGTATCTGCTGTCAGAAAGCAGTACAGGATATGTTTATAATTTCCGGGTCTACACTGGTAGGGATTCCAGTATTGACCCTCCTGGTTGTCCGGCCACTTTTGGAGTTAGCGAAAAAATTGTGTGGGAACTTGCTAGACGGCTGTTTAACAAAGGTCACCATTTGTACGTAGATAATTTCTACACTGGAGTGCAGTTGTTCAAGGAGTTGTTTAGGGTGGACACTGTTGCTTGTGGCACAATCCGTTCTAACCGCAAAGGCTATCCAAGGGAGCTTGTCTGTAAAAAACTTGAGAGGGGACAGTGCAGTGCCTTGCGGAACAATGAGCTGTTAGCTATGAAATTTTCAGACAGGAGGGATGTGTACATGCTATCGACCATCCATGATGAGAGTACTTCCCCTGTGGCTGTTTGGGGTCAGGTTGCGGAAGTGCGCAAACCTGCGTGCATTTTGGACTACAATAGGCACATGGGTGGTGTTGATAGTGTAGATCAGAGGTTGGAACCTTACACTGCTCTTCGTAAGTCGTATGTGTGGTATAAAAAGTTGGCCCTACATTTATTTCATTTGGCAACTTTTAATGCCTTTATTGTATACAAGGATTGTTCACCTGAGTCAAGGATGACTTTTGTTAAATTTCAGGAGTCGGTGATAGAAAGCCTTATTGTGGTGGAACCGGCAAGAGTTCCTAGAGTAGAAGTGGTGGAGGATGTGGCTAGATTGAAAGATCGGCACTTTCCAGATCACATTCCTCCCACTCCCAAAAAAGACATGCCCACAAAGAAATGTAGAGTATGTGCCCGGAGATCAATCCGGAGGGAGAGCCGGATGTACTGCCCCGAATGCCCTTCAAAGCCTGGGCTGTGTGTGCCCAGCTGTTTTAGAAGTTACCACACAAGGAAAAACTTTTGGGAAATACCGTGAGCGTAAGCTGTCTGTTTTATATTTTCATATGTTTCACGGTTGGCATCTGTCGTGTATTTAGTTTGAAGTTTTGTGTTTGTAGTTTTGTGCCTATTTTATAATTAGTAGTTTATTTGTTGTTTATAAATAAAAAAAAGTGATTGCGGTGTGCGTGGGGTGGCGCTTGGCTGGCGGTGTGCGTGGGGTGGCGCTTGGCTGGCGGTGTGCGTGGGGTGGCGCTTGGCTGGCGGTGTGCGTGGGGTGACGCTTGGCTGGCGGTGTGCGTGGGGTGGCGCTTGGCTGGCGGTGTGCGTGGGGTGGCGCTTGGCTGGCGGTGCCAGCCAAACGGCAGTCCACACTCCCATCAGCTGGTGTGATTCTTGTATCAGGCATGTGGCGTATGTAAGTGATGGGCCCTTGAGTGGCGCGGTCTGTTGATGTGAGTGTTGTAATGTGCTGGGCCCGTGGCTGGCGGTGTGAATGGTCTTGTGCGTGTCATGTATGAAAGGTGTGTGAATGGACTGTAAAGCGGTTGGTGCCTTGTCGCGGCTTTACAGCTCACGAGCTGTGAGTCATTGGTTCACTTTTTTGCATTTCAGTTATTAGCAGTGCATTTCATTTTTGTGAAATCTCTTGTTAATAAAATTTGATCCACTGAACCATCACTCACCCTCGTGCCAAATCCAACCAGTATGTGTTGTAAAAAATGACAAAACCTGCTCCGCTGTAATCAGGCGTCGCAGCACACCTGTGACACGCTAGGTGCCTCGGGTGGGACCCCGATGATGAAGCATGCCACCAACTTGGTTGGTGGGTGAGGGGTCTTCTTCACATAACCTAAGTGTTTCTTTTCACTATTTTAGTGTTTGGCACATCACAGACGTATGTGCACACATCAAAATGATATATTGCAAAAATACCTATCCCTTCTATCTCTTCAGGTTTTGGGCCTTATTCTGTTGCAGGCACCTGGCCCACCCACACAAGTGAGGTATCATTTTTATCGGGAGACTTGGGGGAATGCTGGGTGGAAGGAAATTTGTGGCTCCTCTCAGATTCCAGAACTTTCTGCCACAGAAATGAGAGGAAAAAGTGTTTTTTTGGCCAAATTTTGAGGTTTGCAAAGGATTCTGGGTAACAGAACCTAGTCCGAGCCCCGCAAGTCACCCCTCCTTGGATTCCCCTAGGTCTCTAGTTTTCAGAAATGCACAGGTTTGGTAGGTTTCCCTAGGTGGCGGCTGAGCTAGAGGCCAAAATCTACAGGTAGTCACTTTGCTAAAAACAGCTCTGTTTTCTGTGATATGTCCACGTTGTGTTTTGGGGCATATCCTGTCGCGGGCGCTAGGCCTACCCACACAAGTGAGGTATCATTTTTATCGGGAGACGTTGGGGGAACGCTGGGTGGAAGGAAATTTGTGGCTCCTCTCAGATTCCAGAACTTTCTGCCACAGAAATGTGAGGAACATGTGTTTTTTTAGCCAAATTTTGAGGTTTGCAAAGGATTCTGGGTAACAGAACCTGGTCCGAGCCACACAAGTCACCCCTCCTTGGATTCCCCTAGGTCTCTAGTTTTCAGAAATGCACAGGTTTGGTAGGTTTCCCTAGGTGGCGGCTGAGCTAGAGGCCAAAATCTACAGGTAGTCACTTTGCTAAAAAAAGCTCTGTTTTCTGTGATATGTCCACGTTGTGTTTTGGGGCATATCCTGTCGCGGGCGCTAGGCCTACCCACACAGGTGAGGTATCATTTTTATCGGGAGACGTGGGGGAACGCTGGGTGGAAGGAAATTTGTGGCTCCTCTCAGATTCCAGAACTTTCTGCCACAGAAATGTGAGGAACATGTGTTTTTTTAGCCAAATTTTGAGGTTTGCAAAGGATTCTGGGTAACAGAACCTGGTCCGAGCCACACAAGTCACCCCTCCTTGGATTCCCCTAGGTCTCTAGTTTTCAGAAATGCACAGGTTTGGTAGGTTTCCCTAGGTGGCGGCTGAGCTAGAGGCCAAAATCTACAGGTAGTCACTTTGCTAAAAACAGCTCTGTTTTCTGTGATATGTCCACGTTGTGTTTTGGGGCATATCCTGTCGCGGGCGCTAGGCCTACCCACACAAGTGAGGTATCATTTTTATCGGGAGACGTGGGGGAACGCTGGGTGGAAGGAAATTTGTGGCTCCTCTCAGATTCCAGAACTTTCTGCCACAGAAATGTGAGGAACATGTGTTTTTTTAGCCAAATTTTTAGGTTTGCAAAGGATTCTGGGTAACAGAACCTGGTCCGAGCCACACAAGTCACCCCTCCTTGGATTCCCCTAGGTCTCTAGTTTTCAGAAATGCACAGGTTTGGTAGGTTTCCCTAGGTGGCGGCTGAGCTAGAGGCCAAAATCTACAGGTAGTCACTTTGCTAAAAACAGCTCTGTTTTCTATGATATGTCCACGTTGTGTTTTGGGGCATATCCTGTCGCGGGCGCTAGGCCTACCCACACAAGTGAGGTATCATTTTTATCGGGAGACGTGGGGGAACGCTGGGTGGAAGGAAATTTGTGGCTCCTCTCAGATTCCAGAACTTTCTGCCACAGAAATGTGAGGAACATGTGTTTTTTTAGCCAAATTTTGAGGTTTGCAAAGGATTCTGGGTAACAGAACCTGGTCCCAGCCACACAAGTCACCCCTCCTTGGATTCCCCTAGGTCTCTAGTGTTCAGAAATGCACAGGTTTGGTAGGTTTCCCTAGGTGGCGGCTGAGCTAGAGGCCAAAATCTACAGGTAGTCACTTTGCTAAAAACAGCTCTGTTTTCTGTGATATGTCCACGTTGTGTTTTGGGGCATATCCTGTCGCGGGCGCTAGGCCTACCCACACAAGTGAGGTATCATTTTTATCGGGAGACGTGGGGGAACGCTGGGTGGAAGGAAATTTGTGGCTCCTCTCAGATTCCAGAACTTTCTGCCACAGAAATGTGAGGAACATGTGTTTTTTTAGCCAAATTTTGAGGTTTGCAAAGGATTCTGGGTAACAGAACCTGGTCCGAGCCACACAAGTCACCCCTCCTTGGATTCCGCTAGGTCTCTAGTTTTCAGAAATGCATAGGTTTGGTAGGTTTCCCTAGGTGGCGGCTGAGCTAGAGGCCAAAATCTACAGGTAGTCACTTTGCTAAAAACAGCTCTGTTTTATGTGATATGTCCACGTTGTGTTTTGGGGCATATCCTGTCGCGGGCGCTAGGCCTACCCACACAAGTGAGGTATCATTTTTATCGGGAGACATGGGGGAACGCTGGGTGGAAGGAAATTTGTGGCTCCTCTCAGATTCCAGAACTTTCTGCCACAGAAATGTTAGGAACATGTGTTTTTTTAGCCAAATTTTGAGGTTTGCAAAGGATTCTGGGTAACAGAACCTGGTCCGAGCCACACAAGTCACCCCTCCTTGGATTCCCCTAGGTCTCTAGTTTTCAGAAATGCACAGGTTTGGTAGGTTTCCCTAGGTGGCGGCTGAGCTAGAGGCCAAAATCTACAGGTAGTCACTTTGCTAAAAACAGCTCTGTTTTCTGTGATATGTCCACGTTGTGTTTTGGGGCATATCCTGTCGCGGGCGCTAGGCCTACCCACACAAGTGAGGTATCATTTTTATCGGGAGACGTGGGGGAACGCTGGGTGGAAGGAAATTTGTGGCTCCTCTCAGATTCCAGAACTTTCTGCCACAGAAATGTGAGGAACATGTGTTTTTTTAGCCAAATTTTGAGGTTTGCAAAGGATTCTGGGTAACAGAACCTGGTCCGAGCCACACAAGTCACCCCTCTTTGGATTCCCCTTGGTCTCTAGTTTTCAGAAATGCACAGGTTTGGTAGGTTTCCCTAGGTGGCGGTTGAGCTAGAGGCCAAAATCTACAGGTAGTCACTTTGCTAAAAACAGCTCTGTTTTCTGTGATGTGTCCACGTTGTGTTTTGGGGCATATCCTGTCGCGGGCGCTAGGCCTACCCACACAAGTGAGGTATCATTTTTATCGGGAGACGTGGGGAAACGCTGGGTGGAAGGAAATTTGTGGCTCCTCTCAGATTCCAGAACTTTCTGCCACAGAAATGTGAGGAACATGTGTTTTTTTAGCCAAATTTTGAGGTTTGCAAAGGATTCTGGGTAACAGAACCTGGTCCGAGCCACACAAGTCACCCCTCCTTGGATTCCCCTAGGTCTCTAGTTTTCAGAAATGCATAGGTTTGGTAGGTTTCCCTAGGTGGCGGCTGAGCTAGAGGCCAAAATCTACAGGTAGTCACTTTGCTAAAAACAGCTCTGTTTTCTGTGATATGTCCACGTTGTGTTTTGGGGCATATCCTGTCGCGGGCCCTAGGCCTACCCACACAAGTGAGGTATCATTTTTATCGGGAGACGTGGGGGAACGCTGGGTGGAAGGAAATTTGTGACTCCTCTCAGATTCCAGAACTTTCTGCCACAGAAATGTGAGGAACATGTGTTTTTTTAGCCAAATTTTGAGGTTTGCAAAGGATTCTGGGTAACAGAACCTGGTCCGAGCCCCGCAAGTCACCCCTCCTTTGATCCCTCTAGGTCTCTAGTTTTCAGAAATGCACAGGTTTGGTAGGTTTCCCTAGGTGGCGGCTGAGCTAGAGGCCAAAATCTACAGGTAGTCACTTTGCTAAAAACAGCTCTGTTTTCTGTGATATGTCCACGTTGTGTTTTGGGGCATATCCTGTCGCGGGCGCTAGGCCTACCCACACAAGTGAGGTATCATTTTTATCGGGAGACGTGGGGGAACGCTAGGTGGAAGGAAATTTGTGGCTCCTCTCAGATTCCAGAACTTTCTGCCACAGAAATGTGAGGAACATGTGTTTTTTTAGCCAAATTTTGAGGTTTGCAAAGGATTCTGGGTAACCGAACCTGGTCCGAGCCACACAAGTCACCCCTCCTTGGATTCCCCTAGGTCTCTAGTTTTCAGAAATGCACAGGTTTGGTAGGTTTCCCTAGGTGGCGGCTGAGCTAGAGGCCAAAATCTACAGGTAGTCACTTTGCTAAAAACAGCTCTGTTTTCTGTGATGTGTCCAGGTTGTGTTTTGGGGCATATCCTGTCGCGGGCGCTAGGCCTACCCACACAAGTGAGGTATCATTTTTATCGGGAGACGTGGGGGAATGCTGGGTGGAAGGAAATTTGTCGCTCCTCTCAGATTCCAGAACTTTCTGCCACAGAAATGTGAGGAACATGTGTTTTTTTAGCCAAATTTTGAGGTTTGCAAAGGATTCTGGGTAACAGAACTTGGTCCGAGCCACACAAGTCACCCCTCCTTGGATTCCCCTAGGTCTCTAGTTTTCAGAAATGCACAGGTTTGGTAGGTTTCCCTAGGTGGCGGCTGAGCTAGAGGCTAAAATCTACAGGTAGTCACTTTGCTAAAAACAGCTCTGTTTTCTGTGATGTGTCCACGTTGTGTTTTGGGGCATATCCTGTCGCGGGCGCTAGGCCTACCCACACAAGTGAGGTATCATTTTTATCGGGAGACTTGGGGGAACATAGAATAGCAAAACAAGTGTTATTGCCCCTTGTCTTTCTCTACATTTATTCCTTCCAAATATAGGGGTGTGTGTAAAAAAGACATCTATTTGAGAAATTCCATGTAATTCACGTGCTACTATGGTCACCCCGGAATTCAGAGATGTGCAAATAACCACTGCTCCTCAACACCTTATCTTGTGCCCTTTTTGGAAATGCAAAGGTTTTCTTGATAGCTATTTTTTACTCCTTATATTTCAGCAAATGAATTACTGTATACCCGGTATAGAATGAAAACGCACTGCAGGGTGCAGCTCATTTATTGGCTCTGGGTTCCTCGGGTTCTTGATGAACCTACAAACCCTATATATCCCCGCAACCAGAGGAGTCCAGCAGATGTAACGGTATAATGCTTTCGATAATCTGACATTGCAGGGAAAAGTTACAGAGTAAAAAGTAGAGAAAAATTGATGTTTTTTTCACCTCAATTTCAATATTTTTATTTTTCAGCTGTTATTTTCTGTAGGAAACCCTTGTAGGATCTACACAAATGACCCCTTGCTGAATTCAGAATTTTGTCTACTTTTCAGAAATGTTTAGGTTTCTGGGATCCAGCATTGGTTTCATGACCATTCCTGTCACTGACTGGAAGGAGGCTGAAAGCACAAAAAATTGCACAAATGGGGTATGCCCCAGTAAAATGCCAACATTGTGTTGAAAAATTGGGTTTTCTGATTCAAGTCTGCCTGTTCCTGAAAGCTGGGAAGCTGCTGAGTTTAGCACCGCAAACCCTTTGTTGATGCCATTTTCAGGGGAAAAACCACAAGCCTTCTTCTGCAGCCCCTCTTTCAATTTTTTTTGAAAAAACGAATTTTTCACTGTATTTTGGCCAATTTCTTGGCCTCCTTCAGGGGAACCCACAAAGTCTGGGTACCTTTAGAATCCCTAGGATGTTGGAAAAAAAGGACGCAGATTTGGCTTGGTTAGCTTATGTGGACAAAAAGTTATGAGGGCCTAAGCGCGAACTGCCCCAAATAGGCAAAAAAAGGCCTGGCACAGGAGGGGGAAAAGGCCTGGCAGCGAAGGGGTTAAAAAAATATATATATATATTTTTTTTAAACACACAGGAAACCCAACATTGACCCTCACCCACCAAGGTCCACACATGTCAAAATGTACTGACCTAGGGCAACATCACATACTTCCAGTGAGGCATAATTTTCAACAGACACAGAGGAGCAAGAACACCCATGATCATGAATAGCATGCACACCTAGGCCGTTGCACTCTATTCCCACACACTTCTAGTACAACTTGTGGAAGTACATGCTCCCAGAAGATCCACCCTACAGTGTACTCAGTACATCGGTTAATAGGGAAGCAGCAGTCTTCAGACAAGCCATTTGCAGAAGCTATCTGGGAGAATGTCAGCCTGACATGCAGACTCAGTCCGAGACGAGTCACAGTGCAACTCTTATTGTAACTAGTGTATTCCACATGACTCACCCCAGTTCCCATAGCGGGCCCTACAGGAATGGCCTACAAACCCAAGATCAGACAAATGGATAAGCATTGGTCAACTCAAAATAATGTGATAACTGAAATCCCACTAATGGAACAAGACTAATGATTGGGCAGCGCATCACACCTTGCAATGTGTTCAACACACAGGAGTCCATCACACATCACCAGCAAACACAAAACATACCACACATGTCAACACTCACTGTAGGTGTCGTGGTCCTCAAAACGAGCCACCTCTCCCACTGTGTATGGTGCAGGTCCACCTGTAAAGCATGGAAGGAAAAATATGCTCAGAATCCGTGCACTGACAAACAATTTCAAAAACAAATACAATGTGATAAGCTGACATGAGTAATGAAACACTTTCAGACATGCTCATACTGCATGGAATAAGTCCTGGCCAACATTTACATAGGATGGGTCTCCTGCTACAGTTACACACACTTCTACACACATGCAGTGGCCCTGACTGTCATGTGGTGGCAAACATGCACCTCCATTAGTGTGCAGCAACAATATAGGTGTGTATTCATCTCATCATGTGCATCCAAGAGAGACATCCAAGCTGGTTACTTGAGGACTGCATGACTGGTCAAACAGCCTATGTGGTCATGACACATTTGTGACAGTTAGGTACATGGTACAGAGGGCCAGGTACTTTGGCAATACCTCATGTTGTTACAGTTTCATAAATTGATGTGTCCAAACAATGGTGATTGGCACCAAACATAGATGTTTGCACCCTAGTCCATACCTGTCTAAGATGTTAGCTGAGGGCACCTGACTCCTTTACAAATATGGTTCATGTTCAGATCTGGCATGTATCAATAAAATATGAAGGAGCACATTTATCCCAAACAGGCATAGCACTTCTGTGAACACTTTCCCTACACACTCACCAGACACACATGAGACATATGTCTGGGCCACATTGCTATCATCAATTGACGTGAAGGCAGCACTCATTTTCAGCATCATGTAGGGTTTCCAATGTCAGTCTAGCTATAGCGTCAACATATGTAGGTATGATGTTACTACATCCATACTTCACTGGCAATTGTGACCTGTAGAGTCCTGATTGCGTCATTAATGTTTTGCTTGTCTGACACAAATGCGGCACTACATTATATTCAGCAACAAGCAACCTGTAAGTGTGGAAAACATGAGCTGCCTGACTGCTAGCAATTGTCATCCTTCACATAGTGCATCAATTACCCTGTATGTTTCCCTAGCATTACACACAGTCAGCTACTTATCTGGCAGATTGGGTACCAATCATCTCATGTCACTACACAGCCTTTAATTGTGCACATTTACATGATCTGTACTCACCAACATGGCCACCAATCATGATTCCCAGGAGGTCCAGCAGATCTTGCTCCCTGGAGATCAGGTCAGCCCAGCGGTGCTTCAGTTGATGCTCATTCAGTTGGCTCCCATACAGACGCACCAAGTGATGGTGCACCTTCCCCCACCGGACTTTTCGGGCCTCCGTGTGATACCCCTGTATCACCCTACTCCCAGCCTCCAGCATCAGTGGGAGGAAATGGCAAACCAGGCATATGAACCCCCCCAATTCCTCCTCACCCATCCTGGAAAGACGTGGCCTACCAGACATTTAGGCACAGAAAAAGGGGAAAAAGTAGTAGTAAAAAAAAAAAAAAGGGGGAAATGGGGAAAGTTTGAATGATGAAATACAAAGAAAACTTACAAATAGAAGAGCCCAACTATCCCCTATATAACAGTACCCACAACAGACTCCCACAGACAATAAATACAACACTGGACTGGACAAATTTATACAACACACACTCAGACAGTATTCTACAACAATATATTGATGACAAAACAACAAGTAAGATGGCACTCTTGACACAAAAGCACAAATTCACAGGACAACACTTTGAACACAGCCACACAGTCTAGAATAATCAGAGACTGCAAAGTGAAAGTGAAAGTACACCCACTGTACAGATTCTGTAAACAGGATATCCTATTACATCACATCCTGCATAACATGGCTGCCGTTTTTTCCCATTATGCGTCATATTTTCACGCATACAGGTTGTGTGTCATTTTTTTTGACGCACAGGAGTGCAAATAATGCAGAGTCAAAATATTTTTAATAATTGGTAAATAATATTTGTTTGCGGCATAATTTACAGTTCCAGAGGTGAAAATTAAGCCGCAGACAAATATTATTTCTATTTATTAAAATTTATTTTGACTCTGCATTATTTGCACTCCTTGCACTCAAAAATTATGACGCACAAGCTGTATGCGTGAAAATATGACACATAATGACAAATATGTATTTCATTTGTCCAAATGAGTAATGGAATTTTGCATGACCATACTGTGCTAAGTGATAAACACTGGGGTTGGCTATAGCAAATGTCCCTTATAGGATGTATAGAAGGTATTCACAGTGCAATAGTAATGATTGGCCATAATGGATATTACTCATAATTGCGCACACATGTAGGTAATTGCTGATTGCAACTTAAAATTCTGAAAGAGCTAACAGGATGTCTTCATTAGCTAATTTGTGAGCACATGTATCAAGCTATTCCAAATAGCAAAATGGGCATTTAGGTAATGCAATTGTCGCCTAAACCTTTTTTGGGGGTAACCATGTGCTAATTACGAGTTAATGTAGCTAAAATATGTTTCACTATTGACATGTAGGGCACACATGCCCCTTATGCATGTGTGTGCTTCACATGTCCGTAAGAAATGTCTAATTGGGGTGCAGCAGAGGGGGACTTAGGCCCCCAGCACCCTGGGGTTTGCTGTTCCTGACTTGCAAATTTATCAAAGGTTTTCCCAAATTCAGTAATGCTAAACCATTGGCAGCAGGCCCCTAGATGCAAATTGAGTATGATTCTCTTTTTGCAAATCTGTAATACCATTTACCCATTTGAAGTTTGCCCTATTACTTCTTTAGAGAATTCTGACATAGCATTTAGCATTGATTTAATAGCAAATTCACAACGTTCCTTATGTCATGATAGCAAATAGGTTTTTGATGTATGTGGCCCTTTATGCATTACCTGGTTTAGTGGCATGTTTCAATCTTCCTGCTAGGTTACAACTGGGACACTACTCTGATAGGCTGCTTGCAACCATTTTGTTGATTGGATGGTACATGTACATGTGTGTGGTCCAATGTTGATCCAGTATCAACTGTTAAGGTGTATGTTGTCACTGTAACGTCCAGGTCTCATCATGAGTTATTGGCAGATAATCGTGTATCTAATGAGTATCGTTTGTAGCTAAATGTGACTAAAGTCATTGAGGACATGGTAAACTACACGTGGGTGGTCCCACCCTGTCACTGAAGACGTGTAATGATACTTTCAACTGGGCAACCGTGGTGTGCTGAGTGAGAGAATGTCTCAGGTGTCTGGATCCGGCATGTGTCATTGCAACAATTGTACTCAAGTTGGCCTCTGTGGATGGTAATGCATCAGGAAACATCATAGCCTCTGTGCAGAATTAAATTCCTGTTCCTGAAGCAAAAGCATGTCAACTGCCTGATGTATGAGGCCTGTTTTCCCCTAGTTGAGTGATGATGTTTTAGTTGTGTGCCATATGCTGCGATGAACCATGTTTCCAACATGTATGTGTGTAATAGGTGTTGTCCTCAGCTATTGCCCTTCAAAGGTGAACTGTACAGGATGTCAGTCATTTACATTGTGTGTGTATGTGACCGTTGTATGATAGGCATCACATTTGTAGTGTATTTTTCTGTGTCCTGATTGTTATATCATTAATGCTCCATGAGGCGACACTCTTCTTCTGATATTTAGAGCTAAAGGTCTGCAGAAATGAATAGCCAGACCATGATGTGGTGTTTGTTATCAGTGTTTATTTACAATAGTTCACTAAGTGGTGATGGTGATAATATTTTTAAAAAATTTTCACAATGTGTTGGCGCCTACGCACTCCAGCAGCCGTGTTTGGTTGTTCCCCCTCCTGTTGCAGGCCATCATCCTCCTCTTCCTCGTCTTCAGGCATGTATGGGTCTGGTTCCAGGAAGGGAATGTTCCTTTTGACACAAAAGTTGTGCAATATTGCACATGTGAGGATGATCCTACAGACCATCTCGGGGGAATATAGGAGGCTACCACCAGTGATGTCGAGGCAGCGGAACCTTGACTTGAGGATGCCGAAGGTCCGCTCGACAATGCTGCGTGTCCTCTTATGGGCCTCGTTGTATGCACGCTCTGCAGCAGTACTCGGGTTGCCAAATGGTGTCATTATCCATGGCTGGATGCCATACCCCTGATCAGCTGAAAGAGAAAAAGAATGGGATCATGTTGATGTAGATGGCCCTATTGAAAAGACCTTTCATGGCAGTAGTTGTCTTGTGTTGTCTTTGACTCTTTTGTGTACTGATGTGACATCCTATACTTGTAGGCTATACCATCTGCATTGTGTTGTTTCCTTGGCTGAGCAAGTGTTTGTCTGCTAACCGTTTGTCATCAGTATGTTTGGGGATTTTCTGTGCAGTGTGCCCTCCCTAGCATTGTGACTTGTCATACAGGTGTCCTTGTGTCTTCACTTGGGGTGAGTTGATAGTTCAATGTAGAGTTTAAATTGTTCCATGCACAGTTAAAATTGAAAGTGTTGTTAACACGTCCATATCAAAGTACCCTGGACATCCCATACCTTTAGGCTTATGCAATGTATTAATGTAAAGGTCATTGGGACACCTACAATTTGCAAGGTGACATTTCGGCAACCACACTCATTAATGTCTTCACATTAGGCTGTACAGTAAAATCCAATGTGTGACAGGTTCAATGGTGACTTAAGAAACATGGCTAGTGATGTAAGGACCTCAGTGTGTTCCTGTCTAGATGTTGCTGTTGTGGTGTATGTGTTGTTTGTCCTAGAGGGTTGCTGTGCAGTGTGTATATAAGTAGGTTTTTGTACTTACCAACAAGTAGTCCATTGCCGTACCATCCATCCTGGAAGTGTTGGTTGATGGTGCAGTGGCGGAAGATGAAGGAGTCATGTACATTGCCAGGATATTTAGCCACGATGTTGGTGATCAATCCCTGGTGATCGACTATGGCCTGCACGTTGATTGAATGTGTGTGCTTCTTGTTGCGGTAAAGGTGTTCAGTTGCAGCAGGTCGCACAAGGCGTACATGTATGCAGTCGATTGCACCAAGGACGTGTGGGAAGCCACTGATTGCGTAGAACCTCTGTTTAGTTTCCTGCTGCTTCTGCAGTGTGTTAGGGAAGCAGATGTGGCGGGGTGTCAGGCGAATGATGGCATCCAGTACTTTGGGCAGAAATGCGGAGAATGATGGTTGTGATATTCCGCCTAACAGGGCATCAGTTGTTTGAAAAGAGCCACTTGCCAGCATGTGGAGTACGGCAAGCAGCTTTGTTTCTGTTGGTATGGTGTGGGGTGTCACCAAAGTGGAGGCCAACTGCTGTTCAATGTTTTGCAGCAGCTGCTGAATGGCCTGCCAGTTCAACCGGTACCTCTGGATAATGTCGTGTTCCCTGAGGCCCTGAAGGGTGGTTCTTGGGCGGAATATTCTCTCCTGCCTTCTGCGCTGCCTTTGGGGTCCCTGCTGGTGTTGTTGTAGCTGCTGTTGCTGCTGCTGGGCTCTGCGTCTGCGTGCACGCTGGATTAGAATGACCTCCATGGCTCCCTGTTGCTGCTCTGCTGCTCTGCTGTTTGTTCTGTGTGTTCTGATTACATACAGGTGTGTTTGCCCCATTTTAACGCCTGCCCTGACCCAGGCGTTAATTTTTGACGCAAATCGGGCTGTGTGTAATTTTTTGGCTCATTTTTGCCCGAAAGCATAAATACGACGCACGGCCGTTTAAGCCATTTTTGGGACAGGAACGCCTACCTTGCATATCATTAACGCAGGGCGGGTTGCCGCATCCAGAAAATGACGCACACGGCGGAATTTTGTCGTCCGCAGGCTCGGGCGTCAAAGTATAAATACGGGGCAACGTTTGTGCTGATTGTGCGTCAAAATTTTTGACGCACAATCGGCGCAAACTGACTATAAATATGCCCCTCAGTAGTTACAGGAATAGCTGCCACTGACTCATGATGAGTCCTGGACCGAACTGTGACAAATTGCACCCCAAACAATCTACAGGATCATCATTGGACCACACACATTAACAAGACACCTATGTGCAATTGATCACTGGAAATATGTGGACACGTGCTGTCTTGTATGCTGGTCCACCACAGCCACTTGATAGTTGGGGCTCACTTCTATGGCCTCAACTGTGGTGTCATCATACATATGAGATTCACCCTTGTCTGTCTGTGCAAATAACATGGTACCCACTTCCTCAATGCATGTGTATGACTCACTGTGGGATTCACCAACTAGTCCCTAGGAAGCTCTTACCAATACTTTAGGACATAGGATGTAGAAAATGTGGACCATTGACATGAACAAGCGTCTGCTATCCATCTGGTGCATGCTATGTCACATGTGGTGTCTACGTCACCCTAAAACTTGGAAGTACACTTTACGGGTGTTGTTACATGTATGACTAACACATGCCCTTGCTCATTTTCAATTTGACTTGCATCTAAGGATTGGACACATGGACGTCACATTCATACAACCATATGTACAATTATGCTTCGTGTGATACACACACACTTGGTCAACCAACACATTAGTTGTCAAAGCACACACTTTGAGCCAAAGGCATTTAGGTATTGTACATATGTGCATCACATTGCTATCCTCTCCTTATGCCAAACATGCACAATTTGTGCAACACATATATGTAGGCCACACTTATGACCATCTATTGCGTCAGCCAACTATAAAAATACTGTGAAGGGTGTAGTGGATGATGTTCGGCTGCAGTACGATGTCACACATGTGAACATACACCATCAACACCATACTGTCTTCAATTAGCCAATCTCTGATGTGTTCCAAATGTAAAATAACCAAAAAACAAGTAAAAATGCCCCAAACCAGTTAATGCACTGTAATTTTGACGTCCCTAGCGGTGTACGTAATTTTTTGTTTACCAAAACTGTATTTGCCTCATTTTGTTTGACGCACATGAGTGAAATTTAGCCCGCATCCAGATATTTGTACAGTCCATGTATCATTATGTGGATGCGGGTTAAAATTCACGTTAAAATGACGCATAACGTGAAAAAGACGGGACTTTTCATACAGGAAGTGATGTAATAGGATATCCTGTTTACAGCTCATGTACAGTAGGTGTACTTTCACTTTCACTTTGCAGTCTATGATCCTTCTAGACTGTGTGGCTATGTAGAGAGTGGTGTCCAGAGATTTTGTGCTGTTTTTGTCCTGTGTGCTATCTGTAAAGTACTTTAGTGAAATTAATATTGTTTGTGTATACTGTAGTACTGTGTTTTGTCTACATTTGTCCATTTATCTTGTGTTTTTCTTGTTTGTGGGAGTCTGTTGTGGGTAGTGTTAGTTTGGGGATAGTTGGGCTCTTTTAGTGTTTAGGTTTACTTTTTTTTCTGTCTTTGTACCCCTACTTTCACCCTTTTCCCCTTTCTATTTATTTTACCCCTATTCCTTATCGTCACTTATAAGTATGTCTGGTAGGCCACGTCTTGGCAGGATGGGGGAAGAGGAGTTGGGGGGCTTCATCTGGCTGGTGACGCATTTCTTGCCGCTCATGATCCAGGCAGGGGGCAGTGTCATACAGGGGTATCCGACAGAGGCGTGCAGAATCCGGTGGGGAAAGGTGCTGCATCACCTGCAGCGTGTGTATGCCAGCCAGAGGAGTGACCACCTGAAGCACCGGTGGGCTGACCTCATCACCAGGGAGCAGGATCTCTTAGACCACCTGGGAATCATGATTGGTGGCACTGTTGGTGAGTACGACTTATGTTAATGTGCACAATTAAATGCTCTGTAGTGACATCAGGGGATTAGTGCAATGTCTGCTAGCTCACTTGCTGACTGTGTGTAATGCTGGGAAAATATAAGGGGATCATTGATGCACTATGGCAAGGATCACAATTGCTAGCTGTCAGGTAGCACGTGCTCAGCAAACTTACAGGTTACTTTTCCATGAAGGAAATTGGTGCGGACTTTTTGTCAGAACAGCTAACAAAATAGGAGTTAATCATGTCTATATAGGGTACTATTGACAGAGAAGTACAGATGTACCAACATTTAGGCCAACTATGTTGACGCAATTGCTAGACTGACTTTAGAATCACTACATGATGCAGAAAATGAGTGCTGCCTTCACGTCAATTGATAATAGCAAAGTGGCTCAGACATATGTCTCATGTGAGTCTGGTGAGTGTGGAAGGAAAGCGTTCACAGAAGTACTATGAATGTGTGGGATTATTGTGTTCCTTGATCTTTTTGGATACATGTCAGTTCTTGATTTGAAAACATCGTAAAAAGGTGTAAGGTGCCCTCAGCTAACATCTTAAGATGTTTGTTGGAATTAGTTGAGCCACAATCCAAATATGGATGGCATTCCAAGTGTATGCACATGGCTTCACATCTCCATGGTTGGTGCAAATCACCATAGCTGGGCCACATCAATTGACTATACTGTAACAACAGGATAGCTTACAAAAGTCGCTGCCCCTCCCTCTGTACATTGGGCCTATGTACAATAAATGTGTCATGGCCACAAGGCATGTTTGACTGGTAATGCATTCCTCAAGTAACCAGGCTTTGGATGTCTCTCTTGGATGCACATGATGAAACGATTACACTCCATATTTCTTAGTGCTCACCAATTATAGGGCATGTTTGCAACCACATGATAGTTAGGGCCAATGTATGTGTGCAGATATGTGTATAACTGTCACAGGAGACCCATGCTATGTACAAGTTGGCCGTGATATATCAGATCCAGAACCATCATGTCTGAATGGCTGCCATTTCATTATTAAGCCTACACATTGTAAATGTTTATGAGATTGTTGCACTGTGCACAGATTTTGAGCACATTTCTTCCTTCCATACCTTACAGGTGGACCGGCACCCTACACTGTGGGAGAGGTGGTGACATTTGAGGACCCCGACCACTCCAGTAAGTGCTGATATGTCTGTTATGTGTTGT
This sequence comes from Pleurodeles waltl, assembly GCF_031143425.1. Classification (NCBI taxonomy): domain Eukaryota; kingdom Metazoa; phylum Chordata; class Amphibia; order Caudata; family Salamandridae; genus Pleurodeles; species Pleurodeles waltl. The sequence goes on from NC_090449.1 coordinate 265,826,611, forward strand.
GTTTGCTGGTTATGGACTCGTGTGAGTTGGACGCATAGCAAGGTGTGATGCGTTGGGCAAGCTTTTCACTTGTTCCATGAGTGGGAATGCAGTTCTCACATGTTTTGAGTTTGCCAATGCGTATCCAATGGTATCATGTAGGGATTGTAGGACATCCCTGTAGGCCCCACTGTGAGTACAGGGGATAGTCATGTGTATGACACTTGTATCACCAAGAGTCACAATGGAAGTCAGCCCCAATTTAGTCAGCCTGTCAGACCCACATTCTCTAAGATTGGTAGAGCTAATAGCTTTCAAATAGACATCTGCTTCCCTATTTACCTACGTAAGTTTGAAACAGTAGGTAGAACCTCCTAGCAGCATGTACTTCCACATGTAGTGCATCAAGTCTGTGGAACCTGAGTGCAATGGCCTAGGTGTGCATGCAATTCATGATCATGGGTGTTCTAGCAACTCTGTGTCTGATATAAGTCAGGCCTCACTGGAAGTATATGTTGTGTACTAAGTTCTGCATTTCCTGACATGTCTGACCCTATGAGCGCTCTAGGGTTTGCTGACTCCTAATTGTAGATAGACCTAACCTGTGGTGTGTCTGTAGAGACAAACATGTGAGGAGTTTCCTATACACTCCTCTGTGTACATGTTGTTGGCAATTTATAGTTGTGTATCCACCGCCCCCCCTCAAACACGGCCATGGGTTTGTGAATGGGGTACCTAGTACTGTTGCTACCAGTATGTTACACATACATGTGAATAAGTGACGGTTTGGTTGCATACTAGTATACACACTCAGGTTTGGTACTTGGTACTATACTGGCAAGTCCAGTTACAACTTGCAGACCGTGTGGCTTTAGTTTTGCTTTCCGTACACTGACATTTGTAGCCCAGCTATTGGGGGAGGATATGCAGCATGATCCTTAGATGATAACTGTCAGAACTCAGATTGCAAGTCAAAGCCAGTTATTACCCATCTTGTAGGTTATGGATGTGCTTTGTGTGATGTGACCTTTGTAGTCTGGCCTGCCATATACTTCCTCAGGGACATTCAATGCTCTGTATTGTGATATGAGCTGTCACAAGTACAGTAGATGTAATGTCTGATTAACTTGCTGTGCCGTTTCACACAATGCAGTTACTAATGTAGCATATCTGCATTTGTCTTCACAGCTGCTAACATGACTCCAGACCAGGTCCGTGAATTTCAGCGCCGGGCCATGCAATACCAGCACATCCTGCTGGTGGAGTCGGGGTTTCGGAGGATGGCTCGGTGATATCGCCATGAACTGGCCTCCAGGGCATGGCGAGCCTTCCCACAGGGTGGGCCTACTTTGCCCACCAGAGCCACCACCAGCACAACCACCAATCAGAGCCAGGTGGCCCCACCCACAGCTGCCACTGTTGGTCCAACATCTGCTGGACTTCCTGGCCCCAGCATTGCCACCAGTGCAGGACAACCCACACAGACCTCCTCCACCGGTACCCAGACTGCCACTGCTCCATCTGTTGACCCTGCAGCCTTCAACAGAATGGAACATAAGATGGACAAAGTGCTGCGCAGGTTGAGCCACCTGAGCCGGGACGTGCGGCACATTAAACGGCGGGTCAAGGACATTAAGAGGACCCTCCGGAGGGCCAACCTCTAGACACTTTTTTTGATGGACATGATTCCCTCCCCTCCCTCCTCTTTCCTTGTTCTTATAGTTAGTGGGTTTAGGGGGCTAAGTGTTAGGTTAGTATAGGCTGTTAGTTTAGTTAGTGTTAGTGGGTGTGGGGGCCTGCTTGTTTCTTTTTTTTACTTATTACATGTGTGGGTGGGTGGGTTTGTGGCTATGTTGGGGTTCTTGTGTGTAAAAAAAAGAAAAAATACCAAAACAAAATATATATATATTTGTTTAGGAGAGTATAGTATGTGCTTAGGTTAGTATGTGTTGTCCTCCATGTGTCCCGTCTCATAAAGGGCGTGGGGGGTAGATGTTTAGAACGTTTCGTTACATGTGATAAGTAAGTGTAGCTTAGGTTAGTTAGGGACAGTTGTGGGTAATGAGTAGTCAGGGTAGATTAGGGTAGGTAAGATTTTTCCTTCAGTTTCCTCATCTATGGTTAGCATTTAATAAATATTTGGTTACCCCTTAATAGTATGTGTTGAATGGTACTTGATCGTGGGTTTGGATTCAGTGTACATCCATTTCGTACTATAACATCTGTGTCCTATGCTACAAACAAGTCCCAACTGAGCGGTACGATTGGCAGCTAGCCCAGAGCTACCTTGCAAAGTGTCGACCCTTTGTTGCAACCACCAATCACAGTTAATATGGTTAACGCAGTTGCGTCAAAAAGTAAAAATATGGGCCTGAGTGTTTTCTTTCATGTGTGTAAGTGCTGTGTGACGACAGCGGTATTGCATGAGCTTTGCAGGTGTCCTAGATATGCTTGGCTGCTCATCCACAGCTACAGCTAGAGAGCCTGGCTTCTAGACACTGCCTACACTGCTCTAATAGGGGACACCTGAACCTGGTATAAGGTGTAAGTACCGCAGGTACCCACCACACACCAGGCTAGCTTCCTACAGGTCCTCTTACAGGATGCCCAAACAGAAGCTCAAAGGCGGAAAACCTACTCCCTTCTATGGCACTTCTCTGTAAGCAAAAAACAGGCATGGAAGTAAGACATCACATCTCCTTCTGAGTTTTGCAGGGAGTCCATCCATCATACCTTTCAGTGTCTTGTTGAATCTCTCAACAAGGCCATTGGTCTGTGAGTGATAGGGGCTAGTGAGTTTATAGGTCACACCACACTTAGGCCCGTATTTATACTTTTTGACGCTAAACTGCGCTAACGCAGTTTAGCGTCAAAAAAATTTGCGCCGGTTAACGCCATTCTGAAGCGCCATGCGGGCGCCGTATTTATTGAATGGCGTTAGCCGGCGCAAGCAGACCGGCGCTGCCTGGTGTGCGTGGAAAAAAACCACGTACACCAGGCAGCGCCGGCGTAGGGAAAAATGGCGTTAGGGCGTCTTAAAAATGGCGCATGTCAGGTTGACGCTAAAAAATCGTCTTAACCCGATTTGCGCCATTTTAAACGACGCCCAGACGCCATTTACATGACTCCTGTCTTAGTAAAGACAGGAGTCATGCCCCCTTGCCCAATGGCCATGCCCAGGGGACTTATGTCCCCTGGGCATGGTCATTGGGCATTGTGGCATGTAGGGGGGCACAAATCAGGCCCCCCTATCCCAAAAAAAAAATATAAAAAAAAAAAAATTATACTTACCTGAACTTACCTGAATGGCCCTGGGGTGGGTCCCTCCATCCTTGGGTGTCCTCCTGGGGTGGGCAAGGGTGGCAGGGTGGGTCCCTGGGGGCAGGGGAGGGCACCTGTGGGCTCATTTTGAGCCCACAGGCCCCTTAACGCCTACCCTGACCCAGGCGTTAAAAAGTGGCGCAAATGCGGGGTTTTTTGACCCGACCACTCCCGGGCGTGATTTTTGCCCGGGAGTATAAATACGACGCATTTGCGTCGCCGTCATTTTTTTAGACGGGAACGCCTTCCTTGCATCTCATTAACGCAAGGAAGGCGTTCACGCAAAAAAATGACGCTATTTGCCCATACTTTGGCGCTAGACGCGTCTAACGCCAAAGTATAAATATGGCGTTAGTTTTGCGCCGAATTTGCGTCGAAAAAAACGACGCTAATTCGGCGCAAACGGAGTATAAATATGCCCCTTAGCCCCTTGTGTTTTAGGTATCCAGACATGAAATTGGTACCTCTGTCTGACACAGCCTCCTTTGGAAAGTCCACTCTGGTGAATACACCAATCAGGGCCCCAGCTACTGCAGGGGCAGTAGTAGTTCTCAGAGGGATCGCTTAAGTGTACCTCATCCACTACAACCAGTATACATCTGTTCCCTGATGCTCTTGGAGGATCAAGGGGACAGACAATGTCAATCCCTGCCCTTACAAAGGGAACCCCAACCACTGGAAGTAGAATTAAGGGGGCCTTTGGGTGGCCACTTGTCTTGCCACTGGCTTGTCAGGTGCCTTAGGAGCTGCAAAACCCATTCACCTTTTGGGCATACCTGGCCAGTAGAAGTGGTTTACCAACCGACTCCATGTTTTAGCCTGGTCAAGATGCCCAGCTAGGGGGATATCATGGGCCAGAGTGAGAAGAACTCTCTAAACTGCTGTGGCACTACCACTTTCCTAGTGGCATCAGGTTTAGGGTCTCTGGCCTCAATAAATAGGAGTCCCTCCTCCCAAAAGTTCCTGTGGGAGCCACTGATATTTCCCTTTCAATGATCAGCAGCTTGCTTATCTCAGGCCTTCAAGAGTGGGACAAGTCTTCTGTCCCTGCCACAGATCCTCCCTAGAAGGCCTCCTTGGTCCTAGGAGCTCTGCTGTGTTAGGCTCAAGCTCCTGAGGCTCAGTTCCCTGTGGGGCTGTCAGGTTTTTGCCCGGAAGAGAGGGGCCCTATTCTGGTGTCTGATTGGAAACTGCCTTCTCAGACTTTTTGCCTTTCCTCTTGGTAGGTTGGGCCATTATTCCAGGCTCCACCCTGGGCCTTGCTTTGTTCTCTTATGTTCACATAGACCCATTCAGGGATACACAGCATAGCTGCATGTTTTTTTCTTTTTACCTCAGCCCATGCTAATGACTCCAGATCATTTCCTAGCAGACATTGGACAGGGAATGCAGGATATACCGCCACCTTCTTCTGGCCAGTAACCACTCCCCATCCTAAGGATATCATCTCCATGTGGAGGGCGCCTTAGCCTGATTATCAGCGTTGAGGACTTTGTATGTCTCAAAAGTCAGACACCAGGACACCAGTTGCTCAGTCACCATGGTGACACTGGCATTAGTGTCTCTCAGTGCTTCAGCTTGAATCCCATTTATATGAGGCTGTTGTCTGTATCTCTCCAGATGTCTGGGCCAAACAGCCAGAGCAGCTACATCTACCCCCATCGTCTGAGACTAAAGTGCCTCAGTAGGCTCACTGACATGGCCAGGGTCGACTTGGAATCCCATTTGGAGACTTACAACTGCATTTGCTGCAGGTGCACTGGAGGCATCTTTTTTGTTAGGACAGTTAGGATCTCCAGTTTGGTGTCCATTGGTTTTGCAGATATGACATCAAACCTTTCTGGTATCCCAATTTTTACCCTTGTACCCACCCTTGGGCTGACAAGAGTCTTGGGGCCCACCCTCTTGAGCAGGTTTTTGGGGGACTTTAGAAGACTCCTTATTTTTGTCCTCGTTTTGGTTACCCTGTTTCAATTGGGTGGGCTTTTTGGCCTCCTTTTTGTGGTCTCCCCCACCAGTGGAAATTATGGTCACCCTTGTTTTGACCCAGTGATCTACCTTCTTCCACAATTCTTGAGGAGAAAGTGGGCGTAGGTCTACCAGGTACTGATATAGCTTTTACTGCACACAATTACTGAACAGATTGTCTACCATTACTTAAAGACCTTCTTAATCATGCACATTGTGACCTTCTAACCAGCCACCTAGTATCTTCACTGAGAAGTCCACAAAATCAACCCAAGACTGGCTGGGTTTTTCAAGTCACCCTGAATTTGATCCTGTCCTCCTCAGGAGTAAGCCCAAAGCCCTCAATCAGGGTAGCCTTCATGAAGTCATAGGACCTTGCATGTGCCTCATGCATTGTCAGGAGTCTATCCCTGCACTTTTCTGAGAACTGTTCCCACAAAGGAGAGCCCCAATGCTGTTTGACAAGTTTTCTGGCTACCCTCTAACAGGCTATGGACCATTTGGTGATATCTTCACCTTCCTCCTCATATTTGGGGACAATCCCCTTGGGGATTTTAAGGTCACGGTGCTCTACTCTGTCCCTAGTTGTGAAATTGCTGCCTCCATCCATAGGTGCTAACCCCATTTCTCTTCTCTCTTTTGCTATTGCTAAGATTCTGTCTTTCAGGGCCAGTCTCCTAGATAATCTCTATAAAAGCAGCTCCTCTTCAGAGTGTTTCTCTGGACCTTGAGGAACCTGAGCCATCCTGGGTGGCGCAACTGGTGCTGCATCCCTCAGAAACCTTCCTTAGTACCCCAGGCTCCATGTACCAGGGGTACCATTAACTAGGGACTTACAGTGGTAGCTAATGAGTTTTTCCAATTCTGCAAAACAACTGTGCAGTTCTGGGGAAAGAGATCTGGTACTGGGGACCTGGTTGCAGGGACCCAGTGCACTAACAGTCAAACCCACATCAGACACCAGACAAAAAGTGGGGGCTAACCATGTCAAAAAGGGCACTTTCCTACAGGCTGTTATAAGATTTAAAAATAGAGGTTGTGCCTTCAAAAGCCTAGGGACCACCAGTATCCCATCATGCTCAGCAGGTGACAGTTGCCTCATTTCTTTTTTTCCGGCTCCTGCTGACAGGATCCTGAAGCATTGAGCTCTGCCTTTTTTTTTTTTCCCCACGGAATCCACATAGATTTTGATGTCAACTGTTTCATTCGACAACTTTCAGCTCTCCCTAGCCTTTTCTTAATTTTTCTGTCAAACAAAATGCCATCTTTGTTTAATAAATGCCCTGCCTGTGGGAGAAAGAAGGCAAAAATGGACCCCATGAACTCTGTATAATCTACCTTCCCCCAAGTCATGTTCCTGAGTCTTGCCACCACTGCAAGACCGTTTCCAGGCACAGCCTGAGAGACCGGGAGAAAATCCACCTCCATGGCTCTGAGTAGCAGAAGACAACAAGCTTCATCTGAGGGTGAGACCTCAAGACGAGGAGAGGGTCAGTCCTCTACCAGGGCCTTTCCAGCTGTCTCTCAGACATCCAGAAAAAAGACAACAGCACAAAAATGACACTGGACGAGAGGGTGGAGTAGAGGTATGGCACCTACCTGTTCACCGTCATCAGCCGGCTCGATGTCATGGAAGCGAAGAAGATCAATGTCAAGATAAAGTGGGTCAACATCAAAGACTCACACAACGCTGACACACAGACCTCATTCAATGTCAGAGTCCATTGACACTCGCAGTCAAGATCCCCATCGACGTTGAGATGCCATCGAAAGTCTCTGTCATGGGCAACATCGATGTTGAGGTGCTGCAGAAGCTCCCCGTCAAGGAGTAGATCAACATTGAGGCCGACGATGAGGAGACTTTCAGTGTCAATTACACTACAGGAGGCAAGGAAAAAGAGGAGATTAATTTATTCCTCTCATGATTCGGAGTATTGCATATCATACTTCCTTAATTTAAGGGTTGAACCATGTTCTTCACCACCAGCCTCATCTACTCCACCACCTACACTTCCTCAGCCAACGCATACTGTGCCTCCTATACTGGCACTACTTCCATGACAAGTTGGCACTCCCAGATCTCAGTACAGGTCGTGCCATCATTCAAAAAGGCACTGTCACAGCTCAAGGCGCTCACCATCTACCAGGCACTGCCATCGTACCACTCACACATCCTCCACTTCTAATTGAAGATACTCTCAAACACTGTCTGATTCTCCACCAACTCAAGTTTCACCTGTGGACATCATCACCACATTCCAGGAGGTCTTGGTGAGGGGAACTGCAAAGGTTATAATTCCTATTAATATTTCTATATAGATTCTGATCCCTTCTACTTCAGTGATCTTTGAAACACTTCAACACAGGACAGCATCACAACCATTACTTTCACTGGTGTCAGGTCTTCTTGAACCAGCTAGGGGTCTTTCCCTGACTCCATCGAGGCTCCAAAAGAAATATCACCCTCCAGAGCAAAATCCTGCCTTCCTCCATACTGTCCTGTCTCCAGACTATGTGATTTTACTGACGGCAAAAAAGCACCATTACTCCTACTTCTACAGTACCTCCCGATAAGGAGAGTAGAAAGCTGGACTCAGGTCAATAGGTGTGCAGCACGTCAGCAACTACCATGAAAGCGGATAGTGCAACAGCTCTTCTTGGTTGATATGATAAGGCATTATGGAAATACATGCAAGTTTTCAGAACATCTCCCCAGAGATAAAATACATGCAAATCCTCAATGAAGGTTTAATGGTTTCCAATCAAATAATAAGCACTGTAGCAGAGTCTTTATTATTAGCAGCACATGACTACTGCCATGGCATTGCTCTGAGAAGACATTCTTGGCTCCACCTCACATCCTTCAGGCCAGAGTCCCAACAGAGAATACTTAGGCCCATATTTATGGATGGTTAGCGTTGCCTTAGCACCATTTATTTTGGCGCTAAAACAGCACTAACCTAACTCCATATTTATATTTTGACTCTAGACTCGCCTAGCGTCAAAAATATTGGATTTAGCGCCATGTCTAGGATGCACGAAACCACCTTGCATCAATGAGATGCAAGGTAGGCATTCCTGTCCTAAACACAACTCTAACCCCCTAGTGCCATATTTACCTCCCAGCGCTTAAACGACACGCAAGGAGGAGGTGGTCCTAAATAGTAGTGCTAAGCCTGCTTACCACCATTATTTAATGCCTGGGCTAGACCAGGGGCTAGGGTGCAGGTAGGTCCATTTCCATGGTGAAACACCATGGATTAGGCACAAAGGTGCTCGCCCCAAGCCCAAGCAACACCACCACCCACACCACAGGGACACTACAGGAGGGTAGACCCCATCCCAGGTAAGTTTAGGTGAGTATATTTAATGTTTTCTTAAAGTGCCATTGGGGGCCCCTTACATGGGCCTGGCACTCAGTATTTTGGGTTTGCCCATGGGACCCTGGTCCCCTGTGGTGGGCACTGGGGTGGTGGGCATGACTCCTGTCTAAACTTAGACAGGAGTCATTATTTTGGCTGCTTGTGTGTCAGAAAATTACGCTAGGCTGACTAGCGTGGCTATCCCACCATGAACCTCAAGTACTTTCCATTTGGCCTGAAGTCAGAACCCAGAACTTTTTCTAAATGCATGGCAGTTGTAGCTGCCACCTCCGGAAACACCGAATCTTCACCTACCCATATCTAGACGATTGGTTAATCAAGGCCAGCTTCTTTACAACTGGACTTGCAATCTCCTGCAACGGTTGGGGCTTCATGTCAACCTCAGCAAATCAACACCTATACCAGTGCAAACATGACATTATCTGGAAGCCTCCATCAACACAATACAGGCAAGAGTGTGTCCTTCGGAGAAGAGACACTTAGACCCATATTTATACTTTTTTAGCACTGCATTTGCGTCATTTTTTTACGCAAAATCGACGCAAAAGTACAAAATACGATTGTATTTTGTAAGTCTGCGCCAATTTTATGTAAAAAAAACAGCGCAAATGCGGCGCTAAAAAAATATAAATATGGGTCATAGTCCTTCAGAATTGTCAGTCTCTCATTCAACGGTAAGGGCAGCATCCTTTCTTCTCAGCTTAATGGCTTCCTTCATCTTCCTCACACTGAATGCTGGTCTCCACTTGCGCCCTCTCGGGGAATGTCTTGAGGACCAATGGGACCAATGGAAGGGTGGCTGGGAAGACAGGCTAAGGTTATCACTTCTTGAAAAGAAATCCCTGAAATGGTGCTGCTCTCCAGACAAACTGATTTGAGGAATGCCATTTCATCAGCAGGTCCCTCCTCAAACAATAGTGATGGATGCATCACTGCCAGGACCGGGAGCCCACATGGATCACCTTCAAATCCAAGGCAAGTGGTCACAGAGAGAGATGACCTACCACATCAATCTCCTTGAATTACATGCAGTCTGTCTAGTTCAGAAAGCGTTTCATCCATTGTTCAAAACCCAATCCCTGCTTGTTCCGACAGATAATACAACCATCATGTAATAACTCAACAAGCTGGGAGGAACGAGGTCCGGACCCTGTCACACGAGGCCCAAATCCCTCTGGAAATGGCTCAAGTCAGGGACCTGACAGTAATGGCAACGCATCTTCCTGGTGTCCAAAATGCTCAGGCAGACGCTCTCAGCAGAATTTTGCACAAAAGCCGTGAATGGGTCTTACATGACGATGTAGTACAAAACACCTTCCAGTTGTGAGGCTCTCTAACCATGGAATGGTTTGCCACCACAGAAAACACAAAAATCACTGAAGCTTTGCCTCTAGATACTTCTAACCAGGAACACTGGGGAATGTCCTATGGATAGATTGCTCAGGCAAATTCCTTTAAGCTTTTCCACCGATCACCCTGATCGGGTAGTCCTCATCAAGCTGTCACCAGTCAGAACATCTACTTCTCAAGGTGCCATGCAGACCAGACCTGACCTGTTAATGAAATTCGGAGGCCAGATGGTACACCAGAACCTCTCCTCCTTCAATTTGGCTGCATGGTTCCTAAGCTAGTGCAGTATGGACATTTGAACCTCCCTTTGGACTGCATGGAGATCCTCAAGGAGGCTAAGCCATTCACCCGGTCAGCATATGTCTTAAAACAGAAGACATTTTGCATCTAGTGTTCCTCCAAGAACGTGGACCCTACGACTTCCCAAAAAGATGTCATACTTCCATACGTATTACATTTGGCAAAGCCTGGATTGCAATTTTATTTCCCATAAAAGTTCACTTGGCAGCTCTTACTGCCTACAGAAAATGTCCTTCAAAAACCCTCTTTTCAAAATCCCAGAAATCAATAATTTTTCACAAGGGTTAAAGAAGCTTTTCCCTCCAGTTAGATGTCCTTCACCTCCTTGGGAGTTCAATGTAGTTCTTTCACTACTCATGAAAGTCCTGTTTCAGCCCATTCATAAGGCATCCCTGCAACACCTCTCTTGGAAAACTGCTTTCCTTGTGACAACAATATCAATCTGAAGGGTTAACGAAATCCAAGCATTATGTTCTCATGAACCATACACAGAATTCCACTCTAACAAAGTGGTCATGAAGACTCACCCGAAATTTCTACCTAAAGTTTTTTTCAGATTTCCATGTTAACCAAACCATTTCACTACCCACCTTCTTTCAGCCAAGAGAACACTTCGGCCCATATTTATACTTTTTGACGCAAAACTGCGCCAACGCAGTTTTGCGTCAAAAAAATTAGCGCCGGCTAACGCCATTCTGAAGCGCCATGCGGGCGCCGTATTTATTGAATGACGTTAGCCGGCGTTAGCCGCCGGCGCCGTCTGGTGTGCGTTAAAAAAAACGATGTACACCAGGTAGCGTCGGCGTAGGGGGATATGGGGCTTGGGCGTCAAGAAATGGGGCAAGTCAGGTTGAGGCAATTTTTTCGCCTCAACCCGATTTGCGCCATTTTTTACGACTCCCAACCCCCATAGAAATGACTCCTGTCTTAGCAAAGACAGGAGTCATGCCCCCTTGCCCAATGGCCATGCCCAGGGGACTTCTGTCCCCTGGGCATGGTCATTGGGCATAGTGGCATGTAGGGGGGCACAAATCAGGCCCCCCTATGCCAAAAAAAAAAAAAAAAAAACACTTACCTGAACTTACCTTAATGTCCCTGGGATGGGTCCCTCCAGCCTTGGGTGTCCTCCTGGGGTGGGCAAGGGTGACAGGGGGTGTCCCTGGGGGCATGGGAGGGCACCTCTGGGCTCCTTCAGAGCCCACAGGTCCCTTAACGCCTGCCTTTTGCAGGCGCTAAAAAACGGCGCAAAAGCGGCCGTACGTCATTTTTTTTTGACCCGCCCACTCCCGGGCGTGATTTTTGCCTGGGAGTATAAATCCGACGCACATGCCTCGGAGTCGATTTTTTAGACGGGAACGCCTACCTTGCATATAATTAACGCAAAGTAGGTGTCCACGCTAAAAAATGACGCTAACTCCATGGACGTTGGCGCTAGACGCGTCTAACGCCAAAGTATAAATATGGAGTTAGTTTTGCGTCGAAATTGCGTCAAAAAAAACGACGCAATTCCGCCGCAAACGGAGTATAAATATGCCCCACCATTCTCGAGATGTAAGGATGGTTTTAAAGTTTTATTTTGATAAAACACAAGACATCCACAGATCGGACCAATTATTTATCAATTATGGTCGGTCCATACAGAGCTAGCTAACTCCAAACAGTCCATTTTGAGATTAATTGTATCTTGCATCCTGTTATGCTATCAGAAAGCTAACAAGATACTCTTAGCCACACCTAAAGTACACTCCACCAGGAGTAAAACAGCTAACGCTGCTTTAATGAGAAATATCTCCATTGCGGAGATTTGCAAAGCAACCACATTGAGGTCTATTTACACATTCCCCAAGCATTACTGTCTGGACTCTGACGCTAGGGCAGATGCTTAAATAGGACAGGCCTCCCTAAGAAATGTATTTGCCTAGATGGTTCCCTTCTTTTCCTCCGTCTTTTCCACAGCTCCTATGCCCATATTTATACTTTTTTAGCGCCACATTTGCGTCACTTTTTGACACAAAAGCAGCGCAGTCTTACAAAATACATTTGTAGTTTGTAAGTTTGCGCCGCTTTTGCGTCAAAAAGTGACGCATATGCAGCGCTAAAAAAGTATAAATAAGTGAGGATGGGTTGGCTATTATTATCAGTGCTTATGACTATCAATGGAGATCCCCTACGAGAGCAGAAATAGTTTCTTGCCTGTAACTCCAGTTCTCTTGTACGGGAATCTCCCTTGAAGTCATAAGCAACCCTCCCTCCTTCCCGGTGGACTGGACAGAGGTAACCATGGGATCTATCTATCATTCAGACATCACCTCAAAAAGAACTGAAGCAACTGTCACCTACTGAGCATGATGTGATACTGGTGGTCTCGAAGCTCTTAAAGGCACAGACTCTATGTTTGACTATTATAATGACAGCCTATAGGGCTACACTGTCCTGTTCTCCTTCATCTCTATACTCTATTAAAAAAGGGTTTATGAAAGAGATTTATGCTGTTTTATAAAAACATCATGAATTTATATGCATATACAGTTCTCTCTGCCACTCTTAACTACAAGATGAAGGATTGGGCCACTGTAGCCTATTCCTATAGGCTGTATAATATTTTTCTTTCTTAAGTGACTCTGCACGCCTTCCTGAAGAAAGGTAGACATCTGCACAAGTAAACATATTGTGAAAAAGTGCTCCAGGGTCCCCGCATGTGGGCGGGCCTATTCACTGCTTATGACTTCAGTGGGGATTCCCCCATGAGAGAACCGGAGTTACAGATAAGTATCTATTCCTTCACGTTTGTGATGCTGGGCTTTGTGGGAGGAGCCATCGTGGTTTAGGATGCCTCAGGTTTTGTGTTGTGAGGATCTTTAAATTAAAAACAATGCAGACAAAGATGAAATGGGACTGTAATGCCCAAAACTGACATAAGATCAATCAAGCAAGTAGGAGGTCACACAAGAAAGGATTTGAGGTGAAAATACACCCCAACTTGGTCCAAACAGCATCTGTGGACAGTTTCGAAAACATTCTTTCCTAGAATGGCTTTCCTGCTAATTGAGTTCTTCCACTCTTACAGGGCCAGAGGGTGACACCTTCTATGTAAGAAGCAGCCAGGGTCATGGAACCATAAAAATTTCCATCTTTGTATTTCTCATACAGACTCATTAACCACTTTTGTGTGTTGGAGGTCCGGGAGATGTCCAACACAGCAGTGCTCGTGTGCATCGGACAGCTCCTGGCCGTCCAAGCACAGGTCACTGTAAATCCCTCTGGTGCAGGCACCGGAGAGCATTCCTCCTGCCAAAAACAGCCTTGGGAGCTGGGGAACAGCTTCCCAATTACCCGGGGCTTTTTCTCTGAAAGCAAAAGTGAAATGAGCCGACTGGCTCATTTAACTTTTACTGCCTCAGTGCTCAGGTGACTATCTTAGCACCAGAGCACCGAGGCAGATGAAAGAGGTATCACTGGAAAGGGGAGAATCTCCCCTTTTCAACGGTACCTTTCATAAGTGGATGTCTGCTTGGGGATCACAAGCAGGGATCCACTCCACTAGACACCAGAGAGGGGGAGGGGCCCCTTGGGCAAGGGCTTTGGCTCCCCTTTTTTTGGGGTACCTTTCAGTCTTTCTGCCCTCCCCCTCCTCCCCCGAGAGGCAGATGGAGGCAATAGCTCCTGATCTTCCCCCGGGGGGGCAGAATGTCCACTAGAACACCAGGGAATATCTTTTGTAATTACTCTTTAAGGGTGGGGACTTCCCATGATGGACCTATCAATGCCCCCACCCCCCAAAAAAATGAGCATAGTCTTTCTATGGCCAGGGAGCAGAAAGCTTGCTAGGCACCAATGATTTTTTTTTATTAGTGGAGGGGTTGGGGCTGCCCAGAATGGGTATTACAATGCCCCCACACCCCCTAAAAAATGAGCAGTCTTTCTGCCCCCCATTGGGGAGCAGATGGTGGCAATAGCCCCCAGATCTGTCTCCCTGGGGTGGGCAGAAAGCCCACTGGGGATTTTTTTTTTATTATTAGTGCAGGGGTGGGGCTGCCCAGAATGGGCATGGCAATGCCCCTACCCTCACAAAAATGAGCACACGGGGCAATTGCCCCCAATCTGTCCCCCTGGGAGGGGCAGAAAGCTCTTCAGGCACACAGGGCTATTTGTTTTATTAGTGTAGGGGTGGGTACTTCACAAATGGGCATCACAATGCCCCACCTATCCCTCAAACAATGGGCACAGTCCTTCTGCCTGACTTAGGGGTCAGATAGGGGTAATAGCCTCCAATCTGCCCCGAGTGGCAGAAAACCTACTAGGCACGAGGGACTATTAGGGGTGGGGGGCTGACACAATGCGTATGACAATGCCCTGCCCCACCTCCCCCAAATGGACACATTCTTTCTGCCACCCCCGCTGACTAAAGCATCTCGTCCCAATGGCAAGCAAAATGAGATTTTACTCTTTTAGGTGTTGATTTCACATATTAGCCAGCGGAACTTGACTCCGTGGACTCCACTTGGTGTCTAATTTTCAGAAATGTCTGGGTTTGGTAGGTTTCCCTGAATGGCCGCTGAGCCCAAGACCAAAAATGCAGGTGCCCTCCCTTACAAAAACAGTTCATTTTGATATAGATAATTTTGGTGTGTCCACAATATGTTTTGAGCCCTTATCTGTTGTGGGCACTTGGCCCACCCACACAAGTTAGGTTGCATTTTTATCAGGGGACCTAGTGGAACGCTGGGTGATAGGAAATTTGTGCCTCCCCTCAGATTCCACAACTTTTGGTTTTAGACCTATTTTGAGGTTTGCAAGGGATTCTGGGTTACAGAACCTGGTGAGAGCCACGTCGCCCCATCCTGGATTCCCCTGGGTGTCTAGTTTTCAAAAATGTACAAGTCTGCTAGGTTTCTATAGGTGCAGGCTGGGCTAGGCACATTGCAAAAAAGGGCTGTTTTTTGGTGGGAAAATGTGATGTGTTCATGTTGCATTATGGACCGTTTCTTGTCACCGGCACTAGGCCTAGCCACACAAGCGAGGTACCATTTGTAACGGGAGACTTAGGGGAACACAGAATAGTAGAACAAGTGTTATTTCCAATTGTCTTTCTCTGTATTTGCCTTCCAAATGTAAGACAGTGTGTAAGAAAGAAGTCATTTTGAAAAACTGCCCTCTAATTCACATGCTAGTATGGATACCCACAAATTCAGAGCTGTGCAAATAACCACTGCTTTTAAACTCCATATCCATTTTAGAAATACATAGGTTTCCTTGATACCTATTTTTCACTCTATATTTTACCAAATGAATTGCTGTATACCCAGTATTCAATGAAAGCCCACTGCAAGGTGCAGCTCAGTAATTGGGTTCGGGTACCCAGAGTTCTTGGTGACCCTACAAGCCCTATACATCCCAGCAGCCAGAAGGGTCCAGAGGACGTAACGGTATATTGCTTTCGACAATCTGCCATGCCTAGAAGAAGTTACAGATTAAAACGTAGACACAAATGGCTGTTATTTGCAACTCAATTGTAATATGTTTTTTTTTTTGCAACTGTTTCTTTCTATAGGAAGGAAGTACACAAATGACCCCTTGCTGAATTCAGAATTGTATACCATTCTGGAAGCCACCAGTGGTTTCATACCCATTTCTACCACTAACTGGAAAGATGTTGAAAGCACAAAAAATAGGAAATCAGGGTTATGTCGCAGTAAAATGCCAAAACTGTGCTGAAAAACTGTGTCTTTCCATTTCAAGTCTGTCTGTTCCTGGAAACTGGGAAGATGGTGATTTTAGCACCATAAACCCTTTGTTTATGCCATTTGCATGGAAAAAACACAGACGCTTTCTTCGACAACACTTTTTCCCTATTTTGCTATGTTTAGCTCGTTTTCTCTGCCCCTCCAGGGGAATCCACAAACCCTGGGTAACTTTAGATTTCCCAGCATGTTAGGAAAAAAAAGTTGCAAATTTGGAATGAATTCCTTATGTGGACAAAATATTATGGGGGCCTAAGCACAAACTACCCAATATAGCCAAAAAGTGCTCAGCACTGGAGAGGAAAAGGCCTAGCAGCGAAGGAGTTAAGAACTTAAGGTAAACATGAAGGTTTATATGAAGACACTAGCAAATAGATAACCCTTTGTGTTATCAGAACTGTTCGTGAAGACCAATGCAGGGTTCATCACAGGATGGTAAACACCCCTCGTGTCCCTCCCCGCCCTATCGCCATGAAGGGGGTGGGGTTTGAGTGAACAGTAGCATTGGCCGCGTCACAGCACTTTTCCCTAACTTTTAGCAATGCTGCTGTACAAAATTGCTAAAAGACATGGTCAAACCCAGACCTATTGGCTTGCTAATGCTCATTACCCTTGCCACTGTACTTCTGGACAGCAAGATCCTGATGAAGCCTCAGATTAAGGGAATTGGGTTTTGGGATGAAAAATAATCTAGTTGTTTGCTAATGCCTAGCCACTGTGGTCCAGCCCACCTCTACGGGGCCATGGTGTACTGTCTGCTTATAAAGGGTAACAAAGAACAGTCTCTTAATACTACTGAAGCAGATTTGGGAGCAGTGTGAGAGAGGGTGCCACTTTGCATGGCAGTTAAATTAGTTGCGTGGACATAGAAGTGACTCCTACCGTAAATACAGCTAAAACATATTTTACTGCAAAGGATTAAAAGACACCTAAGTAAGTGAAGAAAGGAAAATGTTACTTACCCTGTAAGCATCTGTTCGTGGCATATAGTGCTGTAGATTCACATGCTTTGTCCTGCCTTGTAGTGTTGGGCTCAGATGTGTGCAAGTTGTTTTTATTAAAAGAGTCACATGGTAGAGTGACTCCTCCTCTAGGTGATAATGCGCATGGGCATGGATTCCATTGTTAGATTGTTTTCCCGCACAGCGGGTGAGGATGGAATGTGAAATGAAGTGATAAGTAAAGAGCTGTCCATGCTTAAGAGGAAAAGATGTAATAGGAGAATTGTTTTTAACTGTCACGTGTCCGGGGAGGAGGGTGGGCGCAATTTAATCTACAGCACTACATGCCAAGAACAGATGCTTATAGGATAAGTACCTTTTTTTTGTTCGAAGAATGTGTGAATATAGACACAAATGATTTGTATAGACTGTAAAACACTCCTCTACAAGCACAGTGGCTAACCTGTGGATGTTGGAGTTGTTTGGAAAAGTGTACATAGCACTGCCTGACACACATTAGCTTGTTGGCATGCTAGAATGTTTACACAGTAGTGTCTAGTGAAAGTGTGTGGTGTGGACTAAGTAGCTGCTTTGCATATATCAGCTATTGGAATGTTTCCTATGAAGGCAATAGACGCTCATTTCTTTAGAGGAAAGTGTGGTCTAGAATGTGTAGGTAAAATTATTTTAGCTCTGGCATAACAAGTTTGAATGCATTTAACTATCCACCTGCCAGTGCCTGATTTGGATATGACATTTCCTTTATGAGGTTGTAACAAAGCAACAAAAAAATTGTTGAGTTTTTCCAAATGTTTTTGTCAATGTAGTACATGAGGACTCTTTTAACATCTAATGTTGAAGAGCCCCTTCCGGAAGAGTCTGGCTGTGGGGAAAAGACAGGAAAATCTATAGATTGACACGGAGATGACAGACTACCTTTGGAAGGAATTTGGGGTTGGTGTAGAGGACAACCTTGTCTCTATGAAGTTGGAAGAAGGGTTCTTCAAGGTTAATGGTTGAAGCTCACTAACACCTGAGTGAAGTAATAGCAACTAGAAATTCCACCTCTAAAGAGAGAAATTGAAAGAGGCAAGTGTGAAGGAGCTCAAATGGAGGGCACATAAGTGGTGTAAGAACAATGTTAACGTTCTATGAGGGTGCAGCTGGAACCCGTAGTGGAATTACTCTTTTAAGACCTTCCATGAATGCCTTAATTAATGGTATTCTGAAGTGAGAAACGGGTTGCCTATTTTGAAGATAGGCAGCCACTGCGACCAGATGTAACCATATGGAAGTGAAGGCTAGGCCACTGATCTATATAATGAAGCAGATAACAGACAATATTTTGTGCGATTTCCTTTAAAGGGACAATTTATTTAGAGTGATAGTAGCAGACAAACCTATACCATTTGGCTTCATAGCATGCCCGAGTGCCAAGTCTACAATCTGCACCAAGAATGGTCATGAACTTAAATGGAAGATTGAGGTACAAATTCTATGACCTCTGGAACTAAGTTGCTGGGTAGGACGATTTGGGATCCTGGTACCCGTTATCTCCATGGTTCTGTGAGAGAAGGGCCCGACTTTGAAGAGATTCTCGCGGGGAACTACAGAAAGGTCTAGAAGAGTTGTGAACCATGGCTGGCAAGCTCATGTGAGAGCTAATAGGATGAGTGTGAGACACGTTTGCCTGAGCCTCTCAACCACAAATGGAAGAAAGAGAGGAAAAAGGTAGGCACATATACCTGACCAATTCAGCCATAGTGCAGTGCCACTGGTCTGTTGGAACCTGGAGGCACGTTTGGGGATTTGGCATAGTCCGCGGCTGCAAACAAATCTGTTTGAGGGAACCCACATTTGCGGATATCAGGGGAGAATTTGTGGTTAGAGTTCCCACTCATGGACTTGCTGCCACATCCTGCAGAGGTTAGAAAAATTGTTGTCCATCTCCCGGAATGTACATCACTAACAGGTGGATGTTGTGACGGAAAGCCCAGCACCAAATAGTTTGAGATAGATGCAACAGTTGTAAAGAACGTGTTCCCCCTTGTTTCTGTACATAGCACATAGCTGTCATACTGTCGGTCCGGACTTGGACAACCTTTCCAATTAGGTGATGTAGAAACGCTTTTACTACTAGGTGAACAGCAAGCAGCTCTAGGTAGTTAATGTGGAGACCAAGTTGTTTGGTCTCCAAAAAGCCCTGCACAGTGAGATTCTGTAAGTGTGCACCCCATGAATGATGTATCCGTTGTTAGAATGATGGGTGGAACAGGGTCAAGGGAAGGCCGCTCCTGAAAATGGTTGTTGGTGTACCACCAATGCAGAGCGATGAGTCCAGCGGACGATAAACACTCGATCATCCCAGTGACCCTCTTTTAGAGACCACTGTTGAGGTAGACATTCCTACAACAGACATTTGTGTAGCCATGCAGGAGGTACTATGGTAATACAAGAGGCCATCATGCCTAAGAGGCGCATCAATGTCCAGTGCTGATTTGGTTGAAACAAAGGAATTAGCGCCTGAAAGGACAGAATCCTTGCATGATTGGGATATGCTAGGCCTACTTCACGTTTAGGATAGCTCTTAGGTAAGGTTGGATCTGGAAGGGTTGGAGGTGGGACTTGGTGGCATTGATGGTGAATCCTAAGAGATTAAGTGGATCTATCGTGATTTGGATGTGGTATAGATACTTGACGGCTTTGATAAGCCAATCATCAAGGTATGGAAATACGTGGACTCACTGCGAGCACAGGTGTGCAGCTACTACTGCAAGGCATTTGGGGTTCAATTACAAAGAAATGACGCAGAGTGGCACTGCAACCCAGCTTGCTGCCCCGCATCATTTTGAAAGTGCAGGGTTTCATCGTATTTACAGAAACACAATGCATCCCTGTACTTTCCTTAGCGCTGGCACATAAACTGCTGCCTAGCGCCAATGGAGGCACCCTTGCACTATGGTGCAAAGGTGTCTGAGTTGCAGTGATGATTGTTTATGTGCAGGAAGGGAGGCCTTCCTGCACATAAACAATCATTCATGGCATTTTCCTCTGTGTGCTGCAGAATGTAGCACACACAGAAAGGGGAAAAACATGGAGAAATAATGTTATTTCTCCCCGCTGCACCATTTTAACGCCATCCCTGAGTTGGAATAAGAATATGACGCATTCCCAGCTTTTTAAATCTGGGACAGCATCAGAATCCATGGGTGTTGCTTGGGAACACCCACAGCGGCACCCATGGAACACGCCTTTTATGCAGAGTTATGCATGAGAGGAAGCCATATTTACAAGGCCATGAAAACCCGTGGCAGGTGGCTTTGCGTGGCCTTGTAAATATGGGCTGGCACACTGTGCCACCGGAGTGTCAAAAACAAATGCGCTCCAGTGGCACAGTGTGCAGCTAGGGGCTTGTAAATAAGGCCCGTGATGAATTCTCAAGGTGCTTGGAGGGGGCGGGGCGAAGCGCAGGATGGAGGGGGTTTAGGCAGGTGTGAGAAATAAAAATAAAAATATATTATAAAAAAAAAAGAAAAAACACTTACCTCGTTCCTCGCCGCGCTGCTCCTCTCTCGTCTTGCTGCTACAGGCACAGGTTCCCAGCCTGCCCTGTGGCCAATCCTGACGCTGCTCAATGAGGTGTCATGATTGGCTGGGAGCACCCACCCAGGGCTCTCCCAGGCAGACTGGGAGCCTGTGCAGGATCTCTCCAGCCTGGCAAACGTGTTGCCGGCTGGAGACAGCCTTCTGCGCATGTATGTTTGGCCGGCCAAACAGACATGCGCTGTGAGGGGGGAGTGCTGAGCACTCCCCCTCGCCTGCTCGTCACCCCCACGTCCCCGCCCTTTCAAAAGAAAAGAATAATAAACAAAGTTTATTATTCTTTTCTTGCAAAGGTTTGAAAGCTGCTGGCGGGGGGCAACGCTTCACCACCCTAAAGGAGGAGCTGCCCCTGTGCAGTAGCCACCCTGAAAGGAAGGATCTTGAATTAGTAGTGTTTTCTGCCTATTACAAAACTGAGATATCGGCAATGTGCTTGGTGTTTTGAGATGTGGAAATAGGCATCCCTTAGGTCTAGTGTAGTCAGAGTTGCCTTGTTGTAGGAGCGGGATGAGAGTGGTGTTCTGATAGAATATTTTAGTTTAGCAGCCTGAGATCTAGAATGGGCCGTAAGGAATGGTCCCTTTTTTGGATATTAGGAAGTATAAAGAGTAAACTCCTGTATCTTTCTGATGGATGGAAGATGGGTTCTATAGCTCCTTTGAGAATGGTTTTGTCCTCCTCTTTGAGTAGTGTTTAATGTTCCACAGGTAGCCTGTGTTTGCAAAGCGGTATGTTTGGAGATGTGATAGTGAGCTCCAGAGGAAGGATATCAAAAGGATCCAAGGGGAGCTGGCATTTGTAGTGCCCTTATTGCTTTTGCTGTCTCCTTGTCTTTTTTTAATTTTTGAGGGTTTAGCCCACCCAGTTGCCAAAAAGATGTCCACCATCAAAGTGCATGTTTAACACATTTTGTTGAACCTCAGGCTTACAACCAGAAATATAAAGCCATGCATGTCTTCTCAAGAGGATGCCTGTGTTGACCACACCCCTTCTGCCAAGCTGCAATGTCAACTGCATCTAAAGTGCAGCAGATTGAAGTGTTTGAAATCTAGTGGTCCTCTGAGACAAGTTCTTATCACTGTTTTCTGTGCTCTTCTGGGACGTACTGGAGGGTCTACATTTCTTCCTAGTGGCCAGTCATACCTTGAAAGGAGGCCCATGGAGCTTGCAATCCACCAATTGTTGGTTGATTGTGCTGTTTCCGTCACATCCATTATTTTACTCTGTATCTGGTGGTGGGGTGTCTCCACTGCCTGGACGTTTGCTCGCTTGTGTGCAGTGGTAATTACCAGGGAATCTGATAGAGTATGAACCAGAATATAAATGGGGTCAGATGTGGAAGTCTTGTAATTCTGGTCTACCCGGGTGTTATAACCCTAGCTTTAATTGGGTGTTTAAAATTGTCTGGGGTATGTCTAAGCATGCTCATAAGCATTAGAAGATACTGGGTGGATCAGTGTGTGGAAGAGTGTCTCAAACAAAATCTTCCACTCATTCAGTCATTTGTAGAGCACACTGTCACCCCAGGGGGTATCTGGTCGCTGGGGTGTAATGTCTCTGTGAAAGAGCCAGGTCTTGAGTCTCTTCCTCAAGTCTGCCAGTGAGGGTGCAGTTCTGAGGGAGAGGGGTAGGTTGTGTCGGCTGTGGCAGCAATGTAGGAAAAAAAGCAGCCGTCACTACAGCTCGTCAGATTCTGGGGGGTTGTGCGCAGGCCTGACAGGCAGAGCACAAGTGTCTGGTGGGTTGGTGGAAGTGTAGACGGTGGTTGATGTAGTCCAGTCCTTGATCATGTAGAGCTTTGTAGGCATGCGTGAGGAGCTTGAAATTACATCTCTTCTAAGGGCTCCCTATGAAGTTCTACCTGATGGAATTAGGCAGCCGTACCGATAAGCTCCTGATAAGACGTAGAGTCATTGGGTGGGGAGGAGCCGGCAGGACACAAGTCAGGGTCTGTGTCCCCAGGTGGGACTTTATCATAGCTATCCCATGGGTCACCTTCAGGAAGTGTCACAACTGTCCTGCCCCACCTCTACTATGGCCAGCAGTGTCAGAGTATGAAGGCCCTTGAGATCAAATGTCGAGGGGATCCCTTCTAAAGAATGATGTGGGAAGGAAGAAGGCAAAGAAAGTGGATTGAATGGTGGTGCAAGAGGTAAAGGGGTAGTAGCCTTATCTGCGTTCTTGCAGATCTGCGTAGGATCTAGAGTGTCCAGGGCTTCTTGAACGGACAACTGTCTTTTGGTTGGTTGAGCCATAGCTGTGGAAGGGCGAGCATGCAGCCTGTTTGAGGCGGGATATCAATTTGTCTGTTTTGAGTCCAACTGTTCTTTCAGTCAGTGGAAGATGGGCTCCACTGCTGTCAGAATCAGCCTTGGAGATTGGCTTTGAGATGGTTGTTTCTTCAAGTGGTTTCCGCGCCAAAGGTCCACTCACTGTTGTGGCAAAGGAACTCAATGTTGTAGTTTGGGTCAGCACCAAGGTTTGGGTCAGTGCTAATGGGTGCTCCAATGCAGACGTGGTTGGTGCCAAAGCATTCTGCATGGATTGTTTTTAGTGCAAGGTTGGTGGCGGAGGGTCTAAAATAGTTATTTGGTGCCAACCATGGCCAGAAGGCAGAGGGGGGCCAAGAACCTCAGTTTGGTGTTCATCAGAGGCCGAATGTCTTTTAGTCAGAGGCTGTTCAGAACAGTGTAGAGAGGGGTTCCATACTTATAGCCTGGTGAGTAGGTGGGAGATCCTCTATCTCCCAGTCACCAGGTCAATCTCAAAGTCAGAGCTGGAGCTGCCTTCAATGGAGGCTTCTTCCTCTGCAGCCGATGTTTTAATGGGTAGTTCTTTCTCAATGTAACCAGAACCAAAAAGACCCAATGTAACTTTCAAGCTCTGTGACATCTCAAGCCGATTTGCAGCATGCTTCATATGACCCTTGCTGTGTTCCAGCAAGAGGCAGGGGTTGCAGACCTGATGTAAGTCAATGTCAGGGTACTTTGCACGGCATGAAGGACAGTAACGGAAAGGCGACGTTCCATCACCGCCAAGACATTTTTGAGAGATGAAATGGAAACCAGATGAGGCCCTGGGGGTGCAGCGGTTGAGATGAACCAGACTATCGAAATCCATGTCCGTCAATGCACAAAGCAAAACAGGAACGTGACCAAAGACAATACCAATGGCAGGGGAAGGTACTGTGTAGACCAAAAAAAGCACCACTATGTTGTCAAACTGGAGCACATGTACAGACCAAACAGCGGAAAGAAGACAAAAGGAAACAATGGTATCAACACCCATGCACATTATCACCAAGAGGAGTCACTACCTTGTGACTGAAAAGATTTCTTTGAAGAAAAACAACTTGCACACATCCAGACCAAACACTAGATAGCAGGAGTATGCAAAGCATGTGTATCTATAGCCACACACACTCTATATTTCGTGACTGAGCTAGATCTCAGCATTTAAGCTGATTGCACCAAGGCTGTCAAAAGTAACAGGTTCCCCAATTATTATTATTATTTTTATTTAAGTTTCTTAAACCTACAGCAGGATATTCTGGTTTGGCAGGAAAAAAAAAAAAAAGAGTATTATTCAAATTAATGAAGTGTTCAACACTGAATGGAGACTTGGAATTTTTGGACATCTAGTGTTAGAGAGCTCTTCACTTGCAAGTGGTCTCAGAGAGAATCACTTAAGCACTGGGCACAGATGAATAATGCAGTTGCAGACAGGCATTAACCTGTTCTGTGCCTTGGACTAGGTGACCTCGTCCAAGGCTACAGTTCCCCTGTGCCTTGGACGAGGTGACCTCGTCCAAGGCACAGGGGAACTTGGGGGGAGCGCTAGCGTGCCCCCGTGCACCCCCCTCCCCCCCAAGGCGGGGATGGAAGGAGAAGACCTTCCCCTTCCACCCCGACCCCCCCTGTGACGTCAGCGCGCGAGCGCGCGCTGATTAGTCACAAGGGCCTCCCCCATCACGCTGGAAGCAGAGCTTCCAGCGCGATTGAAAGAGAAATGCTCAGCATTTCTCTTTCAATCACGTGGGGGAGGCCCGGAGGGGCTTCAAAGGGAAGGAAATGTATTTCCTTCCCTTTGAAGTCTCTCCCAGGGTTTCAAAAGCCGGATTGCTAGCAATCCGGCTTTTGAAACCCCACTAGACACCAGGGATTTTTTTTTTGAGAAATTGAAATAAGGGAGCGACCCCTTCGTGAAGGCCTTTTCTGCCCCCCCCCCCCTGGGGGCAGATCGGCCTATTATTAGGCCGATCTGCCCCCAGGGGGGTCAGAAACCTCTAGGCACCAGGGATACATTTTTTAATTTAATGTTTTTTTTTTTTTTTTTTTTTTTTTTTTTTTTAAGGTGGGGAGCCTTTTTAGGCAAGGGTCGCTCCCCTTGGGGGAAAATTATATTTAGGCCATTTCTGCCCCCCTTGGGGGCAGATTGGCCTATTTTGATGAGGTCAATCTGCCCCCAAGGGGGGCAGAAACCACTAGACACCAGGGAGTTTTTTCTTTGCATGAATTTCACGCAAGGGGAGCGACCCCTTAGGCAAGGGTCGCTCCCTGGGGGGGCAAATTTATTTTAGGGCGATCTGCCCCCAGGGGGGGCAGAAACCTCTAGACGCCAGGGCAAATTTTTTTTTAATGTTTTTTGTTTGGTTGGTTTTTTAGAGATGGGGAGCGACCCATCAGGCAAGGGTCGCTCCCCTGGGGGGCAAATTGTATTTAGGCCATTTCTGCCCCCCTTGGGGGCAGATTGGCCGATTTTAGGTCAATCTGCCCCCAAGGGGGCAGAAACCACTAGGCACCTGGGATTTGTTTTTTGGCGCCAAGTCACGCAGGGGGAGCGACCCCGTAGGCAAGGGTCGCTCCCGGGGGGGGAGGGTGGGGGTTGGAGGGGCAAATTTATTTTAGGCCATTTCTGCCCCCAGGGGGTGCAAAAACCTGTAGGCGCCAGGGCAAATTTTTTTTTTTAGTTTTTTTTTTTTGTTCGTTTGTTTTTTTAGAGATGGGGAGCGACCCATCAGGCAAGTGTCACTCCCCTAGGGGGCAAATTGTATTTAGACCATTTCTGCACCCCTTGGGGGCAGATTGGTCGATTTTAAGTCAATCTGCCCCCAAGGGGGCAGAAACCACTAGGCACGGGATTTGTTTTTTGGTGCCAATGTCACGCAGGGGGAGCGACCCCGTAGGCAAGGGTCGCTCCCGGAGGGGGGGGGGGGGGAAGGGTTGGGAGGGGCAAATTTATTTTAGGCCATTTCTGCCCCCCCGGGGGCAGATCGGCCTATTATTAGGCCGCCAGGGCAAATATATATATATTTTTTTGTTTGTTTTTTTAGAGATGGGGAGCGACCCATCATCAGGCAAGGGTCGCTGCCCTGGGGGGCAAATTGTATTTAGACCATTTCTGCCCTTTAGGTCAATCTGCCCCCAAGGGGGCAGAAACCACTAGGCACCAGGGATTTGTTTTTTGGCGCCAATGTCACGCAGGGGGAGCGACCCCGTAGGCAAGGGTCGCTCCGGGGGGGGGGGGCTGGGGGGGCAAATTTATTTTAGGCCATTTCTGCCCTCCCTGGGGGCAGATCGGCCTATTATTAGGCCGATCTGCCCCCGGGGGGGCAAGAAACCTCTAGGCGTCAGGGCAAAATTTTTTTGTTTGTTTGCTTGTTTTTTTTAGAGATGGGGAGCGATCCATCAGGCAAGGGTCGCTCCCCTCGGGGGCAAATTGTATTTAGACCATTTCTGCCCCCCTTGGGGGCAGATTGGTTGATTTTAGGTCAATCTGCCCCCAAGGGGGCAGAAACCACTAGGCACCGGGGATTTGTTTTTTGGCGCCAATGTCACGCAGGGGGAGCGACCCCGTAGGCAAGGGTCGCTCCCGGGCAGGGGGGGTCAAATTTATTTTAGGGCATTTCAAGGGCATTTCAGCCCCCCCCCCCTGGGGCCGGCTGAGCTAGAGGCCAAACTCCACAGGTAGGCACTTTGCAAAAAACACCTCTGTTTTCTGTGAAAAAATATGTTGTGTCCACGTTGTGTTTTCGGCCATTTCCTTTCGTGGGCGCTAGGCCTACCCACAGAAGTGAGGTACCATTTTTATCGAGAGACTTAGGGGAACGCTGGGTGGAAGGAAATTTGTGGCTCCTCTCAGATTCCAGAACTTTCTGTCTCCGAAATGAGAGGAAAAAGTGTTTTTTTGGCCAAATTTTGATGTTTGCAAAGGATTCTGGGTAACATAACCTGGTCAGAGCCCCGCAAGCCACCCCATCTTGGATTCCCCTGGGTTTCTAGTTTTCAAAAATGCGCTGGTTTGCTAGGTTTCCTCCAGGTGCTGGCTGAGCTACAGGCCAAAATCCACAGGTAGGCACTGTTTTCCATGAAAAAATGTGATGTGTCCACGTTGTGTTTTGGGCCATTGCCTTTCGTGGGCGCTAGTCCTACCCACACAAGTGAGGTATCATTTTTATCGGGAGACTTGGGGGAACGCTGGGTGGAAGGAAATTTGTGGCTCCTCTCAGATTCCAGAACTTTCTGCCACAGAAATGTGAGGAACATGTGTATTTTTAGCCAAATTTTGAGGTTTGCAAAGGATTCTGGGTAACAGAACCTGTTCCGAGCCCCACAAGTCACCCCATCTTGGATTCCCCTATGTCTCTAGTTTTCAGAAATGCACAGGTTTGGTAGGTTTCCCTAGGTGCCGGCTGAGCTAGAGGCCAAAGTCTACAGGTAGGCACTTTGCAAAAAACAGCTGTTTTCTTTAAAAAAATTGGATGTGTCCACGTTGCGCTTTGGGGCGTTTCCTGTCGCGGGCGCTAGGCCTACCCACACAAGTGAGGTATCATTTTTATCGGGAGACTTGGGGGGAACATAGATTAGCAAAACAAGTGTTATTGCCCCTTTCTCTACATTTTGTTCTTCCAAATATAGGAGAGTGTGTAAAAAAGACATCTATTTGAGAAATGCCCTGTAATTCACATGCTAGTATGGTCACCCCAGAATTCAGAGATGTGCAAATAACCACTGCTCCTCAACACCTTATCTTGTGCCCTTTTTGGAAATACAAAGGTTTTCTTGATAGCAATTTTTTACTCTTTATATTTCAGCAAATCCAATTGCTGTATACCCGGTATAGAATGAAAACGCACTGCAGGGTGCAGCTCATTTATTGGCTCTGGGTTCCTCGGGTTCTTGATGAACCTACAAGCCTGCAACCAGAGGAGTCCAGCAGACGTAACGGTATATTGCTTTCGATAATTTGACATTGCAGGGAAAAGTTACAGAGTAAAACGTAGAGAAAAATTTATGTTTCTTTCACCTCAATTTCAATATTTTTCTTTTTCAGTTGTTATTTTCTGTAGGAAACCCTTGTAGGATCTACACAAATGACCCCTTGCTGAATTCAGAATTTTGTCTACTTTTCAGAAATGTTTAGGTTTCTGGGATCCAGCATTGGTTTCATGCCCATTTCTGTCACTGACTGGAATGAGGCTGAAAGCACAAAAAATTGCAAAAATGGGGTATGTCCCAGTGAAATGCCAAAATTGTGATGAAAAATTGGGTTTTCTGATTCAAGTCTGCCTGTTCCTGAAAGCTGGGAAGCTGCTGGGTTTAGCACCGCAAACCCTTTGTTGATGTCATTTTCAGGGGAAAAACCACAAGCCTTCTTCTGCAGCCACTTTTTCAATTTTTTGTAAAAAAAAAACGAAATTTTCACCGTATTTTGGCTAATTTCTTGGCCTCCTTCAGGGGAACCCACAAAGACTGGGTACCTCTAGAATCCCTAGGATGTTGGGAAAAAAAGGACGCAAATTTGGCTTGGTTAGCTTATGTGGACAAAAAGTTATGAGGGCCTAAGCGCGAACTGCCCCAAATAGGCAAAAAAAAAAGGCCTGGCACAGGAGGGGAAAAAGGCCTGGCAGCGAAGGGGTTAAGGAGATGTGCAATGGGCACCTACAAAATATTGTGAGTATTGGTTGCCTTTATAAGACGGTTTACTACCTACGCATTGACCGATTGATTTCAAGCCGTCATTTTTATTCGTTAAGTATGGGACTGCTCTTTAGAGATGGTATGGTATATCAATTTATCTGAAGACCGTAAAATAATGATTTATAGTCTAAAAACAAATGTTTCATTGACAAATACTACTTTGAGTGCTAGTATTTTACAGAAACCAGTGAGAGAACGTGCATGCATCAAAAATTTAAAACCACATACTTAAGTAAACATAATACGTTGATTTCAAGTGCTTATAATTGGTTAAGACCCATCTAGATGGCATGGTAGAAGAGAACTGGGGAACATTTTTTCAATAGGAACCTTGGAAACACTACATAAACCCATCAACAATAAAGGTGTAGGAATACAGAAAAGGGAATCCTGTAGGAAAGGCACAACAAACTGGCAACTAATCCCCACCCAGCTTAAAAAAAAAAAAATCCAAGGATAGGTGGTGGTGGGGCTACAGTATAGGAGCAGGAGTCAGAGAAAAGGGCACACGCATCCATTCACAAGAGGTGGTCATGGTGTGAGTTTGAGAAAAACATTAGAATTCAATATAAAACAGTGTAAAGGCATGATGCTGAAGCAATCCTCTAGCCCGCCCCATCTAGAATGTGTTGTTGGAAGAGGTTAGAGACAAAGGACATGGAGAAGCTTATAATAAATTAAAAAGTAAATGAATTTTCTAGCTAGAGTGTTCCAGTTATGGAGATACTTAGAAGGGGGATACTGAAAAGGGCTATCCCTCAGAAGCAGCAGACAAGTGTCTTGACGGAACAGTAACCGCTACCCTTTTACATTGGAGCAGTCGGCAGTGTTAAAAAAAATACTAGGTCTGCACTTTTCCTGCCCATTAAACTGTCTTTGTACAAAATCTATGAGCAATTTGAGGCTCTGACAGAACAGACAATTAGCTGATTATGGAAAAAGCATTGGCAAGGTCAACAGGTCTCCCCGGCAGAACAGAGCAGGGAGTGAAAGCATAGCAGCAAACAAAAGCAGAGCTGGGGAGCAGCTGGCATGGACTCCCAAGAAAACCTTTTGGACTGGAAATGTGTGGTATTATGTGGAGTGTAACTGTTAAATAGAGTGGAACTGTGTGGTATTGTCTATCAACAAGTGGCACTGTGTGGCGTGCTGTAACACTGTGTGGCATAGGCTGGAGTGGAAATGTGTAGCATAGAGTGGAACTGTGTGGTGTAGACTGGAACTGTGTGGTGTAGACTGGAATTGTGGGGTGTAGAGAGGAACTGTGTGGCATTGTGTAGCATGGAGTGAAATTGTGTCATGTGGCATGAATTTCAGTGTAATAATGTGTCATTGTGTGAGGTGAAGTGAAATTGTGTGGGGTTGAAATGTGTAGCATGGAATGGTGCGGAATGAAATAGTATGGCATTGTGTGTAGCGGAGTTAAATTCTGTCAAGTAGAATAGTATCATTGAGTGCACTGGGGTGCAACTGTGTGGAGTGTAACTGTGTGGCATTCTGCGTGGATTGGTATTGTGACAATGTGTGGGATGCAGTGTGCAGGAGTGGAAGCGAGTGATGAAGCGGAACTGGGTAGCGTAGAGTGGCACTGTGTTAAGTGGAGCATTCTCATTATGTAGCTGTGTGGAGTGGAACTGTGGGGCATGGATTGGAGCTGCATTGTGTGGAGTGAAACTGTATGGCACTGAGTGGAGGTGAATTTTGTGGAAAGGAGCAGAATTGTTTGACATTGTGTGAAGTGTAATCATGTGGCATTGTGCAAAGTGAAATCCTGTGGTTTGGAAACGTGGCACCATGTGGAGAGCAAGAGTAGAATTGTGTGGCAGTACCTGGACTGGCTTTGTGTGGAGGAGAAATATGTGGCAGGAATGGAGTGGATGAATAGCATGAAGTGAAAATCTATGGCATTATGTGGGGAACAAATGTTTGGCACTGTGTGGCATGAAATAGAATTGAGTGAAGTGAAATTGTGTGTCATGGACTGGATAGGAATTAAGTAGAATTATGAGTCATTATGTAGCAGAGTGGCATGGAGTGGAATCGTGTGGTGTGGAATTCTGGGAAGAGAGTAGAATTGTGTGACATACTATTGTGTGGGGTAGGATAGAATTGTGTGGCACTGTAGCAATGTGGAAATGTGTGGAATGGTTTAGTGTTGAGCTGAATTGAGAGACATTGTGTGGAGTGGAATGCAACTGTGCGGCGTGGAACCATGGAGTGAATGTGTGGTATGGAGTGGCATGAGTACAATTGTGTGGCATGTATTGGAGTAGAACTTTATAGCATTGTGTTGATTACAGTTACTGTGTGTGCATTAAGGGACAAAGATAGGGTGCAGAGGCACTACTTGGCACATATACAGACTATATTTCTATACTAGCATTTATCACAAAAATAAAAATACAATTAAACAATATATCAGATGCACAGCTCCCATGGACAAAGGCAGCTATGCTTCAGAATCCTGTAAGTCTATCTCCAGTACCTGCAGCTAGAGCACAGATGAAAAGTGGCTCCAAACTAGTCCAATCACCTCCACCACTCTGTGTACCAGGCTATGCTTTTTAAGAGCAGTGTGTGTGTTGTGGCAGAAGGAAGTTCTCCTAAAAGAAAAAGTTACTTACCAAGTAAGCATCTGCTTGTGGCATGTAGTGCTGCAGTTTTGCGTGCTCTGCACACTTCTGCCATCTGATATTGAGTTCAGAAGCTTGCAAGTTGTTTTTTCTGCAAAAAGTCTTTAGAGGTACGAGATGATGTGACTCCTCTTGCTGGTAATGTGCATGGTCATCAACTCCATTGTTATTGGTCTTCTCGCAGACAAGTGTGAATAGACTGTAGTGGAAGAGTTAAGAGGTCTATGCAAACATACTTTTTATGGAAATAAACTATAACAGCCACAGTCTATATCCGGGAAAGAGGGCAGGCCACATGCTCTGCATAGACTTCAAAAGCAGTGGCTAACCTGTGGGTGTTGCAGTTGCCTGGAAAAGTGTACATAGCACTGCCTGTCCTACATTAGCTTGCTGGCATGTTAAGACATTAAAACAATAATGTTTATTGAGAGTGTGTGGTGTGGACTAGTTTGCTGCCTTACATATGCAAGCTATGGGTTCACTAAAAAGGCCATAGCTTTAATTTTTACATAAGTGGAGTGCGCTCTAGGAGATATAGGATACAGTTTACAATCCATTTAGCTATGCCATATTTAGATGTAGGGTTGCCTTTGTGTGGCTGTGAAAAAGCAACAAAAAGTGGTTTCATTTTCCTGAACGTTTTAGTTCTACCAATGTAGACCATAAACACTTTTTTCTAGAACAAACTCTGGTTAAGGGAAGAAAACAACTGGCAGCTCAATGGATTGGTTGAGGTGGACTGAAACCAGACTCTGGCCAAAAACATTATGCTGATGAGGGAAGCTGCAAAAAAAAAAAAAAAAATTGACCAGCAGTAAACCGCTCTGTAATGGACCCTCACTAAAATATTTTGTTGCTTATATTCAAGCTGAGACTATGTGTGAAAAGGGAAGGGACTCCAAGTGCTCTTCAAATCCCACCCCACTTCTAATAATCACAGTGGATACTTTTACAGGTTAACAAGGATTGTCTGAACAGAATAGTATGTTTGATATAATTAATTTGATTGCACTTTTAAAACAAGAGCTAGTAAGTGCGTGTTTTTTTTCCTTTCTAGAAGGATGTTGATCCAGGGCTATGCAGAGGCTACAAGTATTAATGTGAGGGAAGCGTAGGCAAATACCCCTGACCAACTCATTCATAGAGCATTGCCTTTAGACTGAGGTTGTGGAAACTTGAAGGCCAAGTTTGGACA
Organism: Pleurodeles waltl; assembly: GCF_031143425.1. Taxonomy (NCBI): domain Eukaryota; kingdom Metazoa; phylum Chordata; class Amphibia; order Caudata; family Salamandridae; genus Pleurodeles; species Pleurodeles waltl. The sequence continues at coordinate 265,859,004 of NC_090449.1, forward strand.
TTATGCATTTTCTGCTCTTGCTTACAAGTCTATGAAAAATATAAATTAATAACAATCTGGAAGTAGGGAAGCAGGACTTGTAGGAGTACCACCCACTCATCGACTTATTGCTGCATCCTGCTGAGGTCAGCAAAATTGTTGTGCATCCCCAGGAGATATCCGCTAGAAGGTGGATGTTGTGATGAATAGCCCAAAGCCAGAATGTTTGCAATAAGTGAGACAGTTGTAAAGAATGTGCCTCCCTCCCATTTTTTGTACACAATACATCGCTGTCATACTGACTGAGCAGTTTAGGACAACCTTGCCCACCGGATGAGGAGTGAATGGTTTCAGCGCTAGTTGGACAGCTAAAAGTTCTAGCAGTGGTGTAACAAAACTGGAAGCCCCTACACACTCAAGACAGAGTCCCGGTGATGTGCCAGAGGGTGGGTGTCCCCTGGCGCTCAGGCGTCCCCCCCTGAACCCTAGAAGCCTTTGTTATACCGCTGATTCCAGGTAGTTGATGTGTAAACTGCAGTGTTTGGTATCCCAGAGGCCTTGGTGAGGCATTCACCTTCACAATCTCAGTGTTGCGTTGTCCGTTCTCAATATAGTCTGAGGAACAAGGTCAAGGAAAGGCCACCTTTTTACAGGGTGTTTTTGTTTCTCCACTGCAAAGAGTGATGGGTTTGGCTGTCTACAAACACTAAATCCTCCAGTTGACCCTGTGACAGACCACTGTTGTCAGACGTTCCTGCAGTGGACAGTCATGCATTCGGCACTACAGCAATGCATAAGGCCATTCTACTTAGTCTCATGACCAATCTGGACTGCGACCTGCTGTTCGGGGTAGACACGCAATATTTGTGTTTGGAAGTTCTGTATTCATGATGCATTGGGATAAGCTAATCCCAGCTGTGTGTTTAGAACAGCTGTAACATATGGTTGGATTTGTACAGGCTGAAAATGAGATTTTTGGAAGTTGATGTAGCAAATCTATGATAGTTTGGGTGTGATGAAGACAAAGTGGGAGAGTACTGGCTTTAATGACCCAGGCGTCCAGATATGGAAAGACTTGAATGTTTAATTTGTGCTGCTACTACCGCTAGACATTTTGTGGATACATGAAGGGTGGTAGTTATACCAAATGGAAGAACTTTGAGCTGGTAGTGATTACCTGCTATCACGAATATGAAGTATTTGCAATGTGCTGGATGTATGGGAATGTGAAAATAGACATCTTACATCTAGGGCCAAAAGGAAATCACCCTGTTGAATAAGTAGGATCACGTCCTGGAGGATGACCATGTGAAAATGCTCTTAAAGGATGCAATGATTTATTGGCCACAGATCTAGTACTGGCCAGAAAAATCCATCTTTATGTGGATTAGGATGTATAGGAGTATACTCCATACCCATGGTGTTTCCCGAGGATGCGGTCTAAGGCTCCTCTGATGAATAGAGCCTGAACTTCCTGTTTGAGCAGGGTCAGATGTTCTGTGGAAAGTTTGTAAGCGGGAGGGAGGAGGTGTGAAAATGAGCTCCAGGCAGTAACCATGTTGGATAATACCCAACACCCACAGTTCTGATGTTATATTTTGCCAGAGGGGAAATTGTTGTAATTGTGGCAGAGTTTGTGTCATATGGTGAAGTGGTTTTGTCTCCCCCCCCCCCCCCCTCCCTTTCTTTTTGAATTATTTCATCTGTATGTGCCTCTGTGGAAACCTCTGGGGGGAAGATTGATAACCTTGTCCTCTGGCAAGAAGTCTAATGATGTTGTCTTGGAGCCTGGTTTATAGGATGGACAACAAACTGACCAACAATTACTATCAGTTTGCAGTGCACCCATGGAAATTGCAACCTGTGTGTCCTTTTACATCTTTTTAAGTGCCTGATCAACCAGAAGGCTGAAGACGTGCTCTATATCAAAATGTACATTCAGGTTGGTTTGCTGCACCTCCGGTTAAAAGCTGGATACACATAATCACACATGGAGAAGAAGCAGGACACTTATATTAATTCCTCTGGTTGCTGTGCCTGATGGACCTAATGCACACCTAATAGAATTGTTAAAGATGAGGTTCTGCCCCTCCTCCCCCTGTAGGCTTGACACAGATAGTTGATTTAGGCTAGTGCTTCAGTTCCAAGAGCAGGAAATCCGAATCCGAATGGCCTGTTGGCAGTGGTGGCCCAGTAGCCTTGGTTTCTGTTAAACGTGGGTGTTTTTTCAGCAGTACATGGATATCTGTACTTGCAGTACCCTGCAACAGTAGGAGAACCTCCATTCCTCAATTGAAAAGGCCTCTTGGAATTCTTCCTCCTCTCCCTCGTCATTGTGGTGTTGAAATAAGTTAATTCTCAACCTCCAGCCTTTCGATTTCTCTACAGGGTGCTCTTTAGTCCAGTAGAGTCCATTTGACTGAAAAGACAGACAGGCTTCGCAGACTTCCTCTCTGTGGTCAGGAGGCAATGAGGCAAGCAGACTGTAGTCCTGATGTCCTGATGTCCGTCAGACCACGGGAACTTGGCATGCCACTTTGGGCAAAAACAGAAAGGAGTCCATATGATTAGCAAGCCATTCTCAAGGTGAATGTAATTGAGAAAATGGTGGCCCGAAGGGCGCAGCCCAGATGTCCTCTGATCAAACGTGTTGATCTGAGTGGAACATTTTCTTGGCTTCGAAACACCAAAGATGTGGGTAAACATGCTCAACAACAATACCAATGAATATGGATGGATCCTGAACAGAAGGAGCAGAAAACAAGGTCTCAAAAGCAGAACTCAGAGAAACATGACTGGACCCAACAGTGGAAGAAAATAATCTAACAATGGAGTCAAAGACCATGCATATTACTGACAAAGAGGAGTCACTACACCTCTTGACCCAAAAGTCTTTTCAAAGAAAAACAATTTTTAAACCTCCAGACCCAAAACAACATAGCAGAAGTGAGCATTGCAAGTAAATTTACAGCCACACATGACATACAAAAATAAGATAAAAAACCTAAAACAGAGTTCCCTGTTAGCACTGCAAAAAAAAAAAAAAGCCACAAAACACTACGATAAAGTAGGAGAATGAGTGCATGTGGTTGAGTAAACACATGTAGTGCAAAGGCGGCCCTGGTAGTGCATAATACACAGATGGTGGGCATCCGCACTTAGTTCCCTAGTTGGCAGCTCCAAGTTCAAGTTTGCGTCTGCTCTAACATCTCTTTATTCTTGGCACATCACTTGATCTCTCCATTGTCAAAATAAAAAAACCTGTAAACTTTGGGTGGGCTGCAAAGAGTTTATTGTAAAGAATACCACTTCCTGCGGGCACACATGCGCTGTTGATGGCAAGACCTAAAAAGAAGCAGGCAGTTCAGGGCAAGTAGATGGATGAGAAGCCTTCTAATTTGACAGCTACGTAAACGAGTGAAGTCTGCTTCTGCCAATGCTGGATAAGTAAACTGTCATTGATCTGTTTATAACTTCAAAAAGATGAAATTAGAGCTTCCAGCACAAAGTCATTAGGAAGCTAGTTGGATCTTTATTGGTATATATGATTGTTTAATCTGCCTTCTTTGCAATACTCCATGCTAATTAGAAAACCTTCCATCAACAGTCGTACATATAACAAGAAAGAAAAAAAATATTAATTTAGACTTCTGAATCAACAAATGTTTGAAACAATCAACTCAAATTACAACTTGTATCACAGCAATAATATCCTTGTAAAAGAGTTTTCTTGTTTGGGAGGTGCTTCCACAAAATGACAGGTGAAAGGCATGCTGTTTTTAACAACCAATAGAGCAAATAGATGCTTTAGGCTCTGCTTACCTTTGTACCAATATGTGGAAAAGTTAAAACGTAAGATTTTTTTTCAAGAGCATTAGTCGATAACTACATAGTACGTTAAATCATAGATGTAGCAAGAAGTTAAGAAAAACTCAATCTGCACTTAAAATGTAGACATTCAAACTGAGAGATACTTCGTTTTCAAATTAAAGAAAAAAATAAGCATTGCATCAAGTTATTTCTTTTAAGATTGGAAAAAATGTCAATATTCAAAAACCTTACACTGGACCTGAAGCTAAATGGTCTACGTAAAACACTGTATTAAACAAAAACACGTTTATTTTAACTTGTAATTTAGAAATGCTAATACAGATAACAAAGCCTGCGGGCACCTTTCACAATTAGGAATGGGTTTAGTTCTTAACAATAAGCCGGTGCAAACATTTACCAAGATTGAAAAGTAATGTAGAGAGGCTGGCAAAATATTTTTTTCTGCAAAAGGAAATGTATATTCTGGGTATGTTATAACCAAAAATACTATATATATATATATATATATATATATATAAATAAAAAAAACAATCAATACCAAATGTTCTTGCCAGGGTCCTACAAAGCCCACAACACTTACGGTCGGTAATATGACCAAATTCAGATATAGATCTATCTGCAAGTCACACCAACTAAATCACCATTTTGCATCTGTCAGTTAATATCTCATCAATATGGCATTTATTTTTTGTTTTTTCTCAATTAACATTAACAGATGTTCACAACTTGGGAGATTGGCAACTAACATACGTACCCAAAGGGCATATTTCCCAAACTGAGGATTTACACCAACATTATCAAACGTTTTCTGCAGTTTATGTTAATGGGATAAAACATGTATGTATGTATGTATTCAAATTTCTTAAAATGTTAGGCCAAAAAAAGAAACCGGCCTTCTAGAAAATAAATTATAGTAGCTAGCAGAAGACTATTTTAGTAGTCTATCTACCCTAGCATTCCATTACAAAGTCCAATACATCAGGATATTAATCCTAAAGCTTTACTATTTACAGCTGCATGGTGTGTCAACTCAAGAAGTAGAACTGTTCAGAATCCAGCTTTGTTTAAATATGGGCCATTACTCAAACATGCATTTTTTTCCTTTCTTAAAGAAAAGAGCATTGAGTAAAATGTCACTGCAGTGATCACAATCCCCATTCAAAGAATCCCACAAAAACTTCCCTAAAAACAAAAAAACACTTACATAGCCCAAAACATGAGCATTACTTACAAATGTACAATGGGATTTTACTGCATATAAAAATACTCATCCTCAAATGGAAGTGAAACAAAAGACTTAAGCCATAAGTATTTACACTGCAGTCTACCCTCAGATAAAAGGTAACACCACCATCTAAGCGCAGACGTTTAAGCCAACATTTTTGAAAGCCCATGGAGGTTCATTAAGGAGCAAATCGGTAGGATTACTTCAGAACATAAAAACAAACAACGTGAATCCAATAAAGATTTTGTATTGATTCAATAAAGTATTAATTGCATGACCATCATAGCACCTCTTTACATTATCACACAATCACCAGAATGATACTGCTTTAAAAATAAAGGGTACAGTCCAATATTTAATTTGCACAAAAGTACTACAAACGTAGGTGCATGGTAGTGCTGCAGAAATGGAAGCCGTCAGATTTGACAAAAAGATGCCAAGTTATGTTTGAAACAAGACAAATCGGTCAAACTGGCAATACTGTTGAAGCAAATACTCATCACAATAGAAATAAAATATCTTTCTATAACCATACAACTGTCACTTCCTTTCCCTTTATGAATACAAATAAGGGCACTTTTAGCACTGAAACGTGTACATATTCGCCTATGATGATCTTGCTAAATACTACACAATATCTGCTCTCCTCTGACATGAATATAGTTAAAGAAAGCCAAAGCTACAAGAGGAATCTACTGCAATACCTAACTTTCTTTATGGCAATCAGTATTGAATTTGCTTGTTTGAAACAGTGAAACGGGAAGATGGTCTTGAGTTTCCTTTTCAATTTTATCTTGAGGATCAAGTGGCTTTTAAGCAGCATGGTGGGTTTGAATTATCTGGAGTTTAGATCATTCGGTTGCGTTTATGCGTTGGTGAGTCTGTTATAACATCGCCACACTGGGCTGAGGTACGTTTTCTAGTTCCACCATTGTCCAAGTGGAGTGCCATTTCTTCGGATATGAAAGTGTTCAAATCAACATCATGAAGTCCATTTCTCCTACGACCAGCATTAGAACCGCTGCTAACATGAGTGGGAGATCCAGGAGTACTGGAGCGGACACTTATACTAGCCATTGCACCACTCAATCCTGCATTGGAAAGAAAAAAAAAAGAAAAAAGCATATGTATTTTTTTTTTTATAAAGTACACTGCATACAGGAGCACAGCCGGCTAAATACAAATATTGATGTTAAGAAGCAAACCTAGAGCATTTCTGAAATGCTGAACATTAAAGCATATCTTCATCACAGAGAAAAATACAGTGTTAGAGAAAGGCAAGAAAGACCCACTGCAAAATTTTAGATGTACAACGTTCACAATAAAATACTCCTTCCTCCGGGTGTGAACATCGGTCCTGTCAGGAGGGGAAGGAGGGGTTAAAGCCAGTTAGCATGGTACTATGATTTAATAACTTCGGTTTGAATTTCCAATTAGAAAAACGTTTGCAGGAATAAACACACTAGGCAACCAAAAGATTGGGACAGAAATCGAAAATTCCCTTGCCAATTTATCTCCTCTTTCGTGGCTTTATAAGATTTAGCATCAAAGTAACAATCACCATCAGTACAGTAAGTGGATTGGACAGAGCAAATGCCCGGCTTCCTAAAAATCCTATTACAACTTGGAAGTTTTTAAAGTAAAGGAGGTCTGCGTGGAACAAAACCCTTCACAAAAGCGGATTTACTAAAGTAACCAAAAGTTAGGCTAAAATGCTTTCAAATATAAAGAGGCCTATTTTGAGGATATACCATCTACAAAATGAAATAACTGGTTGAATTTATGCTATCCAAAGACACCCACAGGAAATTACAACATTGTCACCTAATGTGTAATACACATATGCGTGCTAAAGCTTTTAGCACTACCCTCGACCTAGGATGGAGATCAAAAGGTTGATGAAGTGCTTTTCCTTTTCTAGAACCTCAGGATGTAATCTAACTGCTGTCAAAACACGCTACTGCAAAAACATTCTAATTTCAAAATAAAACTTTTAAAATTTTCAATCCCATTTGAGGTTTCTAGAGAATGGCAGATCCCAGATTTTCTAAAACTGAGACCTTAAACGGAAAAAATCTACAAAAAAGTATTTAACTCTTTCAAACTAACTGGGCACCAAAAACGGGGGGGGGGGGGGGGGGGGGGGGGGAGACACAAAACAAAAGCATATTTTTCTTCCTAAATCCAAGCAAAGCTTCCTACAAAAGCAAAAATGGGAAAATATGTGGATTATGCCAGAGCATATTTCCCAATAAAAAAAAAAAAAAAAAAAAAAAAAAAAAACACACACACAAACAAACATAAGTATAATGGTTTCCCTGTGTAAAGTTTGCAATCTGAGGCAGTCCTGTGTTTTTCATGTCAATTTTGCTTTATTGTTGTAATCTACTGGATCCTAACCTTTACACTGTAGTGCGTTTGTTAATTTGGTTGCACTATTACCATTGGGCCACATTTACTTGTACTGCCCTGGAAAAATACGTTGGGTGCCTTCAGTAGTTGCTTGCCTCATTAAACTATTTTAAACATACATGGTGTGCACACATTATGAGACAGCTTAACTCTCCTGTGGAGGAGGGAATTAATCATTTATTACCCTAGGATCTGAAACGGTTTCACCCAATAATTATTTTCTTGACTATACCTCTATATAGCAGTGCTCAGGCAATATATTAATCTTTGATATATTGCACACAGATACCATGAAAGTGAAGGAGTGGTTTTGTTAGTTTGCCAATGCCAAATCAAGAATCAATCAAGTTCCCTGTTCCACTCCTAGCGGACAGCAAACGAAGATTATGGTTTAAATTAAAAATAGGATGTCAACTGAAATATTTTCTTCACTTCATAATCTAGGTCTAAAGCTCTTCATAGTGATGCAGAGAACCAAGATTGAGATTACCATATTATCTGTAATTAAGGTTATGACATTAATTAGTGAAAAGACCCGTCATCCCATATTTGGTGGGAGAGATAATGTTGCTTGGTTACTGGTAACTCCAGTCACATTAAAGTAGGCTCAGGCAAAACTTTTGTTACTCCAACCTAATCCTTTGTAGTTTCTGGCGTAACATGTTGCACACCTTTTTAAAATACACCATTACACAAAGCACAGCAATTTCAATTCTGGGGTAAACATACCATCTCAGGAGCATGGGAATAATGCAAACAGACTCAACATGCACAACTGCTGATCACATCACTTGTTTGTTTCAACCTTTAACATGAAAAGCTAGTGCTAATTGTGAGACTTGTTCCCCCCCCCCCCCCATAATGTTTAAAAAATGTCAATTACTCATAAGGAAATATCACAAATTTCGCAGAACCACATTGATAAAGTCTCAATGTAAGCTAACGCTACCCCCTGTAGGAAAGTACCCTCTTTCTTGGCATGGTTACCCCCATTTGCTGCCTGTTGTCAGTGTGTTTGACTGTGTCCACTGGGATCCTGAAAACCAGGACTCCAGTGGTTATCCTCTCTCCCTTAAAACTTGTTAACTGTACCTTTTCCTCCTCACATTTGGCATACGGGTGCCCCCCTTCAAGTCCCGAGTATACAGTACACAGGTACCAATGGCACTGGGGTACCAGGGGACCCCCATGGGCCGCAGGATAAATTATGCCACCAACTAGGAGGGGGGGGGGGGGAGGGGAGCCCATGCAAAGTGTTCTGCAGGCCTGCCATTGCAGCCTGCGTTAAAGGATGAATGCACCCTTTTTCACCATAGAACACTGCACCAGTTCACTATAAGTCACCCCGATGGGAGGCCCTCCTAGCCCAGAGGGCAGGGTGCAAGTACCTGTGTGTGAGGGCACCCCTGCAGTAGCAGAGGTGCCCCCGAACTTCAGTGCCACTTTCATGGACTTGGTGAGTGTGGGGACGACATTTTACGTGTGTACTGGACATAGGTCACTACATAATGGAAACTCCGAACCAAGGCATGTTTGGTATCAAACATGTCAGAATCATATCTTAATACTGTTGCCAGTATTATAAGCATGATTCCATGCACTTTGGGGGCTCCTTAGAGCACCCTCAGCATTCCTACCACCAGTCTTACAGGGTTTTCTAGGCAGGACAAGCTGCTGCCACCCCTCAGAAAGGGAGGGGGGGCAGGGGGTTAACACCTTCTCCCATTGCAAATAGGTGTTACATGGCTTGGGATGAGTAGCCTCCCCAAGCCACTAATATGCTTTGAAGGGCACATTTGGTGCACACCGTGCATAAACAAGTCTACACTGTTTCAGGGACCTCCAGTCCCTGCTCTAGTGCGACAATGGAAAGGGTAGTGACAGCTCCCCTATCCATTACCATCAGAGCTCCTCCACAGATTCCCTGGGTTCTACCATCTTGAATCCAAGGTTGTCAGGGATCTCTTGGAGCATCTGAGTGGCCAGGCCAGGCCGGTGATGTCTCTTGGGTGGGTCCTCAGATTAGACGTGCAAGACTCCAGCAGGATTTCTGGCCACTGGAACCGCAACTGGACTTCAAAGGAACCTACAATCTGCAGCTACAGCAACAACCCTGTTCTGCAACATGTTTTCTCCGGCTCCTTCCAACAACTGCAACACTTCCCCAGCTGTGCATCCTCTGAGGGTGGCAAGTCTACAGTCTGCACGAAGGAGGACTCCCCTTGGAGTGAAGGAGTCGATCACCTGCATCCGCAGGCACCTACTGCAACGACAACGGGCTGATTGGATCTCCTCTCAGCCTGAGATGTGTAGATCCTACATCACGGGTGGAGGTCCGGAATAGTCCTCTTGTTCCACTCTGCCAACTGTCCAACTTTGGTGGCGGTAAGCCCTTGCCTTCCCACGCAGGACAGAACCCCGTGCACTGTATTTCTTGCAGCTGCCAAGGTTTGTGTGCACAATATTTAGCTCCAGCACTCCTTCCTGCAATGTGCAGTCTTCTGCATGGTTCTCTTGCGGCGGGGATCCCTTTCTGTAGTGGTGTGCAGGCTCCTTCGGTGTCCCCATCCTCTGGGTGCTCCTGTGGGCTCTGAATCCTCCTGGGCCTTGCTGGTCCCCAGCAGCTCCACTTTTCCACTACCCACGAATTTGCCTTTGTCACAGCTTGTTGGTTGAATTCCTGCACCGACACTCATCTGCAATCTTCATTCCAGAGTGGGACATCTTCTGCACCCCTCAGGAACTCTTCCCCGTCTCCAGGGCTGCAGTGCTGACCTGATTACAATCTACCTTTTGGGTGGTTTGGGAGAATTCCAGTGATTTACTCCTGCTTTCTGGGGGGTGGGGGGCCTCCCCTCTACACATTCCACTTAGCTAGGTGGGGTCCTGTGTTCGCATTCCATTTTTTAAAGTTTATGGTTTGGGCTCCCTCTAGGGTCACTATTGTCTATTTGCACAGTTTTTTAAAACTTTTTCTGTGCCTATTACTGTTTACTATACTAGTGTATATCATTAGTGTATTACTTAGTATCTTGTGGTAGAGTGACCAAAAATAAAGTACCCTTATTTTTGTACAACTGAGTGTTTTCTTTCATGTGTGTAAGTGCTGTCTGACTACAGTGGTTTTGCATGAGCTTTGCCTGTCTCCTACATAAGCCTTGGCTGCTCATACACAGTTACCTTTAGAGAGCCCAGCTTCTAGACACTGCCTAGACTGCACTAAATCGAGGATACCAGGTGTAAGTACCTTTGGTACCCACCACACATCAGGCCAGCTTCCTACACCACCCCGCCGCCTCTACTTTGCACAATGTTGTCTAGGCTAAAATCTTGCCAGACAATGACTAGCAGATGACTTACGAGCACAATTTTCGAATGGTAAATGGCAATATTTTATACTAGTGATTCACCCCCCCACCCCCAGCCCACCCTACCCACACACAAACAGATGATCCAAGCCCAATGTGGCACCTCAATGTTTTGTACCGCCAAGATGAGTTTTACACACAGGCACTGGAAAGTGAACTAACAGCCTTTTTCCATATCAACGAGGAATCAGTTAGGTCAGCTGGCACCTTGTGGGCGGACAGTAAAGACAGTATTAGGGGTCACGCCAAGTTACTGAACAGGAGCTTGCCTGATTCCAGCACAACTCAACTGGAGGCTTGTGCCCTTCACCGGGAGGCACACGCCTTCCCGCTGACCCCCAGGGAGATACCCCCTGGCAACTAGAAGTAGGGCGCAAAAAGATCTGCTTCCCATTACTTGAGGGGTGCAAAGCAAATATAGCACCTTGGCGGCTTAGGTTTATGGGGTGGCAAGAATAAAAGTTGTTGTTCTGGCTGGACCCCAGCCCTCAAGTAAATAGGGTAATACTAGAAATAACAGATTAACACAGCTGTATCCATCGCACTCTTTGGAGCATTGCCCTAACATTCGCAGATTACTACAGCTACCTTTATACAGCAGCTCCTAGATTAGAGGCCGAGCCCAATCCTCACTACCTGAATGAAGTGCCCCTCCCTCGGTTAGCACACTCAGACCCTGCCGATGGATCAACCCTTATCAGCTTAAGAGGTGGGAGCGGCCACTTCTGTCGCGGCCTCCGGGAAGACTCCCGGTCTTGATGGGAAATCCTTATTCGACTACTCGCTCTCTACAGAGAGGCATCAGAGTACAGAGCTTTTCCACCCGAGATTGATACTGCCACCATCATGGTTATCCCGAAGACAACCCCTGACTGCCTCCTACTCAGGATTACTATTCGAACTCTTTCTTTAAGGAGTGCCTCAGGCGACTCCATGTTGCTCTTGCTCACCATCACCTGCTTCTATCCTGCTTGGCTTCTCATTGCTTGAGAAGGCTTTACACACAGTGGACTGGGACTACCTGGATCGTGTGTTGTGGAGGGCTGGCTTCAGGTCCCGTTTCCGTGGCTTTGTCCGTATGCTTTACTCCACACCTACAGCACAAGTCCAGGTCAGCAGATCCTTTATAAGGCAGGGATCAGACAAGGTTGTCCCATCTCCTTTTCACATTAGTGAGTGAGCTGCTCGCATGCCTCCTCTGGTGGAATGCTCCTATGCAAGGGAGGAGGTAGGATGAGGAACATGAGTACCACATTGCACTCTATATGGACAATGCCCTTCTCTTCCTGGAGGACCCTAAAAAAAGTGCCTTCGGATCCTCCAGCTTTTCGGGGGGGGGGGCCTCTGGCTTAATCAGTCTTAGTACCCCTGAACCCATCTCAGAGCAGTGTGACCTGGCAAAATGATAACCCCCATGCAACATCTGAGCTCACTTGGTCCCTTAACTATGGAACCTTGAATCAAAGTCAAAGAGGGCCTGAAGAAGTGGCAATCCTTTCAGCTGAACATGATAGGTAGGATCACCCTTTACAAAATGATGGTGCTGCGAGTTTCCTCTATGTTTTGCAAAATCTTCTGATATTGCAGCCTACTCAATGGCTACAGGAACTAGATAAGTTGGCGTCATTGTTCCTCTGGCACAATTCCAGGCCATGCTTGGCGCTTACCCAGGGTCAACTTGCCCTCCTCTGACAGGAAGACTAGGGATGGCTCAGAGCTCCTGGTGATTAACGACTAGCTTAGTGGGGGGAGGGGGGGGGGGGGGGAGTTGTCTGACATCAGGCAGAGCTGGCCTCCGTTGGGTTCCCCAAAATTATGGCCAGGTTATACAGCTTCTCTGTCCCTACCACTATCCCTGTAGTGACCCTGGTGGTTTTCATTTCCTGGAGAGCTGTGCTCCATCATACTAATTGGGCTACCTAACCCACACTACCAACCTGTGGAACAGCACATGGCCATGCAAATTGACGACCGTGGAGGGATAGGACCTCATCAGTAAAGCACTACTGGGCAGCGTGTGCTCTGGGGCACACACATGCTCCAAGACACCTACGCACTTCCCACTTCATAAATTTACAAGTACCTGCAATTACAGCATGTGCTTCAAACCCACTCTCCCTGAAATCAACCCACATTTCCCAGATTTACGGTACCCTTGTCAATGCTCCTGGCACACAGGACCACCTCCGCACAAACTGGGAAGGATGGCTGGGCCCCCTGGACAATGAAGATTGGTGTGATGCTCTGATGGTGCCTCAAGTCATGATTTTTTCCAAGATGCGCCTGGTCCATACCTATTATCTCTATTGCGTCTACCTTACACCGGCCAGGTTACACCAGGCAGGCCTTCTTCCCAATCCTGCCTGTCCCGCTGTTATGCTATAAGTCCCGCTGCTGACACTCCCCCACAGACTTCCATCACATGGTATGTGGTACGGTATGTGGTATGGGTGTGCCCGGTGATTCTAGGGTACTGAACTGCCGTGGTGCAAGAACTGACGGAAGAGCAGGGCTGAGAGGTGCACCTCTTGCCATTGATGCTGCTATGGGCCCTGTACAGTTCCAGCGGATTGAGGGCAGACCAGGGATATCTAGGAATGACACCATGATGGTCAAACGGCTCACTGCGGTCCGATGGAAAAAGCCTGAAATGCTGCTGCAGTGGTGGCATTAAGTGGACTGGTACACACAGCAGAAGAAACCAGCGTTTGAAGCCAGAGGGTGTCCCTTGAAGCACAAACCGATACGTGGGAAATGGTTGGGCCAGCAGAAGCAGTCTTCCATCATATCGTATCTTATGATAATCTCTCCCACTCAAACAGTTGCCTTACAGTACTTTACGAGCCTGCAGTGTACTTTATTTGTACCCCTTGCGACAATACGGAGCATTTTATTTAACAAAAAAATTTAATAAAATTGTTCTCTATATATATAAAAAAATAAAACTACATAAAAAATAAACTGATGCAGACTAAGATCTGAACAAAACGTTGAGAAGATGCAAGGCCTACTTTGGGCAACATAACTGAAAGATATTTTACTTCAAAGAATATTTGTTTGAAGACTATCTGTAATATTAAACTAAAAAAAATAATCTTGTGATGTGGCACAGAAGCAGCCATAAATGAGGTGATAAAACATCACAACAGCTGTTGATGCTAGTGGAGTAGCATCTATGCTTCTACTTGCCCTCTTGTCCGATTGTCACTCTTTACTGACCCACCCTCCTTCAAAAACTACAAGAGTAAGGAACTCAAGAAACTATTATAAAATTGTATCCTACTTCATCAACATCATGCTCACCATATCACCTGCCCCTTCCGCCAGTAAACCGTTCAACCTGTACATATGGCATACCACAACAACCAACGCTGCTTTATGTTAATTATTTACCCAAGACCAACAGCAAAGCCCGTATGTTCGATCTTAGCCGATTTAACTGAGCAGGAGGCAGTCAAACCTTTTTTGAAAGCCCTTTCAACCTGCATTAGTGTGCCACAGGGACATAAAATGCCTTCCTGCAGAGGATCTCTAGATATTTACTAGCTATGCCAAACTTAAAACCTCAAAAACGGAGATTCTTTCTCGCGGCAACTGGGCAGATCACCCTTCCATCATTAGTCTCAGGGGCTGTGACCTCACCATCGAATTCAATTAAAGTAAAACATATGGGGCAATCACGGACTCTCTAAAGCATCCGTATACCACAAGTCAAGTTGTGGAACAAGCTTACACATGATGAGTTGTGTAAGAATTTCCTCTGGAGTTCACACAAAGAGACATCCTAGAATCCTGCCCCACTATAGTCAAATTCCATAATTCCGTGTCTGCTACAATAAGGAGTATGGAAATCATCTAGAATTCCACAAAGTATTAAAGACTGGGCTCTTCTCAATACTATAAAGCCAAACCACTGATGCCAGGCCTTGCAAATGTTAGCGTCTGAGATTCCCCCCACTCCACACCACCACCGCACGTCTGCAATGCAAACTCTGCTGCATCAAGTTTGGAGCATGTATTCGAACCTCATGCCCCCTAAACATTTACTACATGAGACATACTGCATCCAAACCCTTCCAACTGCACCCCGTTGGAGTGCCCAGCAAGAAATGGTCACTTACTTGCACCTCTGGCTCTGCATGGTAAGCAACTTTAAGTTATAAATAAATGTCAAATTCCACGCTGCAAGCTGAATACATGTTCTTGAACCGGTGAAGAGTTCAACGTAATGGAATGCAGCAAATCGTCCACAAAAGCATATTCTGCGACATCTTCTAAATTTCTAAACTATACAATAACATTACATCAGGAATGACACTACCAAAGCTTCACTGCAACTAGGAAGAAAGCCTGCTTACCAACATATTTAAAAACAGGGGAAAAAGACCAGCCTGATTAGCTTGGATTAGAATAGACAAACACACAGTCCCTTCAATCCAGCAGCTTCTATACCCCATGAGGCTTTGTACTGGGAGTTACCAGAGTCCTATATAATTTATAAAAGAAACTCACTGAGGGAATAAAATATGCAACAAGCCGATTGAGAAGGGCTGGTCATTTAGGACATCAATGAACATGCCAATGATGCAGAAGCATGAATAAAAGTACCACTTGCACCGCATCTATAGAATCTTCAATAATCATAAATGTATGAATATCTGGTTTTTAGCTCCTCTTAGCTATACAGCACATTAAAAGGTTATCATAAGTCATGAATTGAGGGCAATGTGACTATTACAATTGAGATGTTTTTCAAAACAGCTTGATCAACTTTAAAGACAGCTCTTGTATCAGTCAAAACAGTGGCCGGTAAAGGTGTGGATGGGCATTCTGGAAGCCTCCTTACATATATCTGCTGAAGAGACATTTCCCATCCACACTGCAGTAGCCGTTTTACCTACAGTGGAATGAGCTTTGGAGATCCCTGTAACAGACATTACCGAATGGATTAACTTAGATCTGTTTTTTAATTGGACAAAAGCAAAGAATTCTTCTGGCATCAATTAAATGTAAAGAACGCTTGGCTGGGTTAGCAGGATTGCAAAACAAAACTGGAAAGATCCAGCTTGGTTGTCAAGAAAATTCGATACCCCTTTTGGAAGCAGTGCCCTCATGACTTTCCTGTTAAAAAAAAAAAAAAAAAAAAAAAGTGCCAAATTCCTTTGTTATGTTATGCCGGTTTGTATAGCACACTATCTCTTGTGAGGGTATCCAGGCACTTTGCAGGTGGGTAGGCCGAGCGCTCCATGAAGGAGATTATTTGAAGAGCCAGGCGACAAGGAGGCTCTTCACCAAAAGGGCATGAATCTCACTGTCTCTACAGGCAGAAGTGATAGCCACTTCCAAGACAGATGCTGCAAATAAGGCCTGTGAATTGGATGATAAGGGCTCATACGTTTTGAGAACATTAAATTAGGTGCCCAGGTGGCAGTAATTTTTCAAGAGGAAACTTAAAGCCTTCTGAAAGCCTTTAATCATGAGAATTCTGAAATAAGACATCTGAAGAGGATCTCCTCTGTATGCTGCAATTGCCGCAAGGTGGACTTTAAAAGAAGAGACCTGCAGCCTGTCTTGAGCCAAATAAAGTAAAAAGCATTTGCAATGCGTGGGGTCTCACGTTTGCTCGAGTCAGAGCTATTAGTGTTGTAAATTTCTAACTGGACTTTTCTTGCCAGATGAATTGAAAATGTAAAAGTACAACAATTGACATAAGCAAGACAATTCATAATGCCACAGCCGCCATGAGCATGAAGGAGAGACACAAAATGAAAAAGAAGTTTGCTTGAAGTCAAACGTATCAGCAAACGTGCAATTATCTATTTACAGGTTCGGTTTCCAAGGCGGTAACAAAACCGCACCAAGGCGAGACAAATGTAAAGCATTTACCAATGTCAAAAGGATTTTTGAAAGGCAAGCCCACAAACAAGTGAAAGTGATGGGCATCGTTAAAAACCCACATAGATACTAACACATAGGAAAAGCAGCGCTTGCGCGCTGCTATGCTCAACCTAAAAAAGGGTAGGATCATTACATTTCTGCTGAGACCACAAACTAACTAGTTTACATCTGAAGGAATAGGAGGTTTTTGAGGGTCGTTTGTGCCCCTTCCATATAGGCCTGAGGCAAGTTCAGGCAACCATAATGGTAGCTATCCAGCAGCATTACTGCCAAATTCAATGATAAGTTTCAATGAAAGCTGACAGTGTCCTGGTCAGGAATTTTGGTGTGCATGAAAAACTTGCGTGGCATTATCTGTAGATCCGGGAAACACCACTACAGGGGCCACTCAGGAGATATCAGGTTCTTTGTTGCTTGGGAGGCCTAAAGCTGACAGAAGGAATCAGTGATATTGGTTGAACAAACTAATGTAACTGACTAAAATATTAAATGATCATTGCACAGAGAAGAGTACCCACATCCCGGAAATGAAGACTTGGAAATTCCTGGTTTGGGAAGTTGCACAGGGCTCGAAAATGTACTCAACCACTCATTATGACAAGTTTTATTTTATGAGATTGAGCTATTTTTAGATTCCGCTCGAACCTTCTGGCAAGTGGACAAAGAACAGGTGTTCTGTTCAATCACAAACTGGATTAGCAATTAAGATGCCTTTTAATCTTATTCTTGTCACATTTGCTCTGTGTTCAAAGATAAGGTCAAAAGTCAGTTTGTCTTCTTGCAATGCAAATACTTTTAAGGTGAACTGTCTGACCTATGTGAAGTCAAAGGCTTTTGGCATCAGGTTTTTCCCTACCACACAACATTTATATAACTAAGTCAAGTTTACTAACATTTCAAAATATATTTCAGTAGCTGTGAAAGAATTTTTGTGCTCCTGTGTGAAGAAAAATACTTTAATAGGATGGAGAAAAAAAAAAAGAAAAAAAAAAAAAAATGTTTAACACTTCACTTGGTGATGTGCAAATGAAATGTTTTCTGAAACCCAATTTTCACTGAATATTGTTAATACACTATATAGTTTTATCAGTAAAGCTGCAAGTTAATGGGAAGGTTTTTGGACATTTCTTGGAAATGTAATGTCTGAAAATTACAGTGCGCTACTACATCATGCTTTAGTAATATATTTACTAAAAGTGAGTGTTTAAACAAACTGAGAAACTCTTGACCTGATGACAAAGTTGCTAGTAAACTAAGAGGCAAATCATGCATGGATCATGTGTACCGAATATGTGGGCTAGATTTATTATACATGGAGCAAACGTTTAGTGTATTTAGTAAAAAAAAAAAAAATTATATATATATATATATATATATATATATATTTTTTTTTTCTTTTTCGGCAGAGATGCTGAACTCACACATTTGAAGGTGCACTCATGAGAATGAAGAAAATAGGAGACTGTAAAATACAATATTTGCCTAGGAACACACAAGACCCCGTTTCTGGGTCAAGTACATTACTGTTAGGTCAAGTAGATTATTCAAGCTGCTCGACCTGCAGATCTAGTAACATTTTTATGATTTTGAGGCCTGTGCAGAAATATTTACAGTTGGCCAATGCCATTGTGCAAAGAATTGCTTTAGAACCGCACCGATTAAAAACAGTTCAGGTTTTCCATGCAACACCTGCTGAGAAAGACTTGTGGCAGTTTTGCTGTTCTGGCAGAGGAATTTCTTTATACATAAAATTCAGACCATGACCAAATATGTTTAACCAAAGGATCTCAATTTAGTTCCCCCATTTCTTGAAGTAATGCATACACTTGTGTTGTCTAAATGAGAAAATGGTTTGTCAGATAGTGGGAGAACCTTGTAAACCAGATGGACATCTTACAGCTCTAAATAGTGTATGCAATACCAACTCTATCAACCAGAGCCTTGAATTAAAAGGGTAGACTTGATGGGCTCCCAGTTTGATAAAGATGCGCGTGTGACTACTGGTTACAAAGGAGGACTCTCCTGAAAAAGCACTCCTAGAAGATAGACCTTTAAAGCACCATCAAAAAAAGCTACTGCTTTGTTACCTTCAACGGTAGATGCTCGTAGCCCAACTTGTCCTTCCATTAAAGATAATGAATCCACCAGGCACTGCTGAAGGTCCTCATAAGAAGTCTGGACTATGGTGCAATTAAAACAAGCATTGGCAAAGCCAATAGCTTTTGCCTTATTTTTTCCCCTATGTAACTTGCTTACAATTAATTGAAAATGTTATAATTAAGTTTAATACAAACATTGTATCATTTTTCTAATATTTGTAAGACCGTTACATAGAAGAAAAAAAGAAAAAGAAAAAAAAAGACAGGCGAAATGTATTGGCACGCGGGAAAGATGGAAGAACTCCGATGCAGAAAGATGGCAAAGAAGGAAGCTGGGTGAAGAGGGCACAGTGCAGACGTGACAAGACAGCATGTGGTTGAAAAGACAGAAGACGGCACGCAGAAAAAGAAAGACATCAACAAAGAAAAAGACAGACAGACATTTAAGATAGAAAGAAGACATCAGCGAAGCAAGAAGACAGCATGCAGGAAGAAAATAAGAAAGGAGACAGCAACACAGGAAGAAGAGGGTACGCAAGAAGGAAGATGTCAGTGAAGAAAAACGGCAAGTAAGAAGAAAAAAGGTACCTTAAGTGTCACAGCCAGCTGGAAGGACACTGGCTAGTATCCAATAGGAAGTGAGCGGAAGGAGACCTAGGTCCACGGGCAACTTGACAGCAGGATCCACGAAGAAGATGAAGACAATGACAAAAAAGTGACGCAAAGACAACATGCTGGCCAATCCGAAGCAGGTAAAATCAGAGACGCTGGACTAAGGTCAGGTTTATAAAGGGATGGTTCCAAGCCTCTTAAGTTTATTTTGACCAACAAAAGATTTTCCAAGCATTCGCACAAGCGCACACAGGCGAAACCTAAAAAAAGGATGACACTGAGCCCAGCAAATAGATTTGATGATCTGTTTGTCTGCGCGTCCTGTAGGAGACAATTTATATCTCCAACACTAATGATATTCTCTCATCCATAACAAACACTTTGTGTTGTGTCTAGTGCTGCTCCTAGATAAGAAAGGGTCTGCACTGAGAAAGGTCATTGATTTAATAGTTTTTTTTTTTTAAACTGTAAGCTGTGCAAAAGCTAGATCATTGCCTGCAAATCCTGCACTGCATTCTGTTGGTGGTGAACTTTTATCAGCAAGTCATCCAAATATGGGTAGATGAAAGCTTTCTGCCAGAAATGGACTACCATAACTGCCATGTACCTATAAATAATCAGAGCACACTTTAAAACGAAACATAGAAAGGCACACTTAAAAGATGGAATCACATACTATGAAGTATAGATATTTCCCGTTTTTCAACGTAGTCAGCATGTTAACATTATCTCCGACAAGATGCTAATCAAGAATTTGATGGAGAACTAAAATACCAAATTTACTTTGGAGCAGGGGCTTTAAAACATGGAGTATACTTCTTTCACCAATTAGTGGTCTAATTTTTGTCGGTCTTACAGATGATGCATAATAATAATAA
Source organism: Pleurodeles waltl (assembly GCF_031143425.1). Taxonomy (NCBI): domain Eukaryota; kingdom Metazoa; phylum Chordata; class Amphibia; order Caudata; family Salamandridae; genus Pleurodeles; species Pleurodeles waltl. The sequence continues at coordinate 265,879,306 of NC_090449.1, forward strand.
TAATAAAAAAAAAAAAAAAGGAAAAAAAACAACAAAAAAACACAAAAAAAAACACACTGTAGTGGCAAAGGGCAGGAGAAGAAGTCACTGTTTGAAGGCAATCCCCCCCTAATGAGCCAAAGGCCTGATTAGGATACTATTTGATCCTATTCTCTGGTGGCATGGGAACCTTTGGCCTTGGAAGTGCTACTGGCAGGGCCAACGAAAGGACTAAACCATCTGATGAGTTTATCTACAATTTTTCATTCTGAATGGAAACCTTTTAAAATCTGCCCGCCTTTCCTTCAGGCCAATATTTTAAAGAGTCTCACCTTTATCCTTCAACCTGTGCACCTCTACCCCAGTGTGCTGAATAAAGAACGAACAGCCTGTAAATGATATATTTGGGATCTTCTGCTTGGCATGGGGTTTTACAAAGCTAAGGAGTAGGCTGCCACTGGAACCAAACAGCACTCTTACTGAGCACGCGTGTATGGAACTGCAGACAATTACTGAACCCAGGTTGGAATCAAGAGTGCAAAAATGACAGATATTGTTGAGGAGGTTTTTATTTTCCTTTATTACGTTACCACTTTAATAGGAGGGAGTGTAATAGAAAGCTAGGGTTACTAGAAGTAAAAAACGTTTCTTCAGCAATTTATTAAGCCAGGAGCAACAGGAATAAAGGTTTGGGTAAAGCCCTTAGCGTTAAGGTCTCCACGATTATCCAAGCAGAATTGTTTCCAGAGGTAAGGTAGGCTACTTCTGTCCCAGAACTAGCATTTCATGAAAGGTGTTGCCCTTAACAGGTCACATTTTAGAAGAGGATGTTACAGTAGTAGGAGTGTATGCAGAAAAAAAAAAATCACATCAGAATTGGAGGACACCGACTGAAACCTTTTAGGAGATCTTCTGCCTATAGTCAAGCAAGGGCAGATAAAGTCCTAGGTTCCCCGACGATAAAACACGCTCTTAGTGAGACTAAAAAAAAAAGAAATAATAATAATAATAATAATAATAAATAATATAAAGAACCTGTGTGTTACTGGTCTCTTTCGTATTGGAAGCATGCATGTGTGCCTCATTACTTATGCAGGCCTTAGGAGAGGAGGGACGATTCAGAAAATAGATGTTCCTGCAACAGACCTTCTGCTGGGATGATGAAACACAGGGTACTAACGGCACCAAGAGACAGTCAGAACCTTTGATTAGAGTAAGATCCCATGAATGACAACGTAGAAAAATAAACGTCAGCCTCCTAGCAGAGTGGTGACGATGTCGAGTGGCACTTCGACTGAACACCAAATGGAATGGAGCTTTGACAGAATGTTAGCTTGATGTCAAATAGAGGGCTGACGACGGCAATGGTCATGCACGGCAACGAACGTGATCACATTGAGAACTGATTGCAGACATGTCTGTTGGCGAGTGACTGGCATGCCATGGGCAATGACCATGTCTTCGATAGTAGACAAGCTGGCACTGTCCCATTCACCAACATCTTGTACATCAGTTAAGTCAGTGATGAGGGACAATCACAACACTACTGTACCTTAAAGGAACAAGCCAAAATCCTGTCCTTTATACTCATGACTGAGACAATTATTTAAGGGTCATGGAAGCTTGCCTCCCGTAGTCAACAGATTAGTAAGAAACAGGCCAGTGGGAAAAGATATTTGAATTGTCTAACAACCTTATTTAGGGCCAGACTCTCCTTTAGATCGGTGGGCTGGACACCCATGAAGTGTCAAAGCTGTTAAAGCGTCCAGAAAGCACGTGTGCAACATCAAACTTGGAACAGGACTTCAGGTAGTTGCCCAGAAACGGGTAAGTTAAGCCCTACACGAATTCAGGACCCAAGTACCACATAAAATATCCTGAAATTGAGAAGCCCTTGATGCACCATCTTGTGTGGTAACTTACTCTTCCCCAGTAGGCTGGTAACTCATTTTTGGTGCAAGAGTGGCCTCAATTTGCTGAATTTGGAAATGCTCAGATTTAAACTGATTTGGCTTTCCCACTGGTTTCTGTGGGCGGGCTGCATTTTCATTACCGACACGTTCCGATGCCTTTATTAATTTATTTTGGTACAATTAACGTTATCACTTTCTTTTAGGAATTTTACTGTCTGATTTCTTAGCATTTCGGTTTTGATGGTGCTAAAATACTCTACAAGTAAGAGGTTCCCATTGAATCCATTCACATACTGATATTTAAGAAGACTAGTTGTGGCCTGGTAGTTATAAAACATCCCCTATTCTAAAAGAAAAATTTACTGCTTCCTTCATTACTCTGTACGAAATTGTTGCAAAATACATCTCACATCGTTTTATATGAACCCAACACAAGGCATTTCAAAGGTATATGCAAGAAATGATTTGTGATGTGTCTCAAAGTTAAGTATGCAAATATATAAAAATTATCAAGCTGGAGAATTGCCCAATACATTGTTGAGTGAGAGGGGAAAAGCTTCCATGTTTGTTTTCTCCCCAGGACAGGCAGGCCCAAGCCAAGCAGTCAATACCTTTCCCAGCAAAACACAATTTGCTCCAAAGGCACAGTAAGTAGCCTTATGACCAGAATGTTCAATACTGTAAGTGGTTAATACTTGTAGAGCCTTCATTAGTAGGGTGAGCGCTTCAAGGAGATGCACTGAGCTGTAAATTCAGCTTTCATTACACAGTGGTGACAATGCAAAAACTTCACAAAATCTATCTGGCCGTCTGTAATTCTCCGAGGGATCCTCTATTTTCTGCAAATACACGCAGAAGGAAGCAATAGTAACGATTTTTTTTTTCAATAGCTAACCATATACCAAAATATAGCTAACATTCTCCATTTCATTGTAGGATCTTTACTGAATGAACCCGTCCTGAACTGCAATTTATCAAATTTTACACCGCCCCCCCAAATAAAATCGTGAAGCTTCCTTAGAGCAGATTGGCCACTTTGTTTCTGCTCTAGAGAGACGGTAATGCATGGTGTAGGTATGGACACCTCGGAGGTTGCTATTCTGACAAACAACCCTGGCACATTCTTTAGCCATGCAGGACTAGCAGGTTTCACTTGGGTGGAATGGGCTTTCGTTGAACATGTAAGGGAATTGATGGCTAACTGGTAACACAAGGAAATACAAGAGATTATCCACGTTGAAACAGACTGTTTACCATGGACAGTGCCTATTTGAGGCAACTCATGGTTGATCATTGAGGAGGTTAGATTTCCTTTGGCCACTTAAAAACTTCAAGACGCACGTTCTATTGAACATAGGGAACATCCTAATGGCGAAGTGAGACTACTAAAGGAAACTTCTAGAACGATAATTTGATGGGGGTGGGGGGGTGGGGGAAATCAGGCAATACATCTTGAAAGACTGGCATTGTCATAACCACTCTTGTCAAACAACGTAAGTTTCTATTGCAGAGGGAGCCTGAGGGTAATTTTCTTTTCAAGTTAAACTAATGGACAGGTGAAACAAAAAAATCTAGGACCCTCCACTGTCCTGGCCTTTTGAGCGCAGGGAGAATCCTTATGTTGGCATACCAGATTTTCACTTTACACGTGGGTTCAATTATACAAGTGTGAAGTGCAGAAAAATTTCTCCTACCGAGCTCTCATACACAGTGCCAAGCAACCTAGATACCCAAAACTCAGGGGTGTGGGGTGCATTTTGCTATGTCACAAACAGAGCGATTTAAGGAAAATCTCAAGCCGAGATAATGCCTCTAGCATGTAATTTTTCAAGAACCCATTTGGGGCTTTCTAGTTCGATTCTGCCAAGTACTAGTTTTTGAAGACCCAGGAAATTACGGTCTTTTGTGGCTTCCTATGGATTTAAAAAAAATAAAATAAAAAATAACAGAAAAAAATCGCCTAAATCAAAGTGAGTTTTATTTGTGCTGGCACTGCAATTCTCTCCCCCCCACCCCCCAAAAAAAAGAATGTTGAGGGCACGCCCCCGCATCGGATCTAGAATCAAGCCCCCCCCCCAAAAAAAAAATATATATTGTAGTAGAGAAACAATTCAAAGAAGGATCCCTTTTGTAACAAACCGACCGAAATGCACATAAAGGGGTTGAACGAAGTCAACCACCATTTAGGTTAGGAGCTATTCATTTAGAAAACTGAAAATTGTATGTTATGTATAGCTTTCCCCAATCATCGTCAGCTTGCAAGAGGTACGCAGCTGTTGGGTAATGGGGAGCTATATGTATGTAAAAAAGAAAATACCTTTCCTCCTTCCCTGCATCGACATCATCTTCCCTCCCCTTCAGTCTGTCAGGCTTTTCTTCTATCGGAAGCATAAATCCGGTGCTAGGTCTAAAGTAACTAGGGGAGAGCAGGTTTGCAGAGACCCGCACTGTCAAAGGAATTACGTCGTTTTTTTTCAACGGCAGCACTGTTTTTCTGACTTCAACGGACCTGGAAGGCCCAAGAGGATCAGAACAAAGCGCACCAGAAGAATTTTGAAGAGACCGACAGGTGCCATCTCGCTCAGGTCCCTGTAGAATGAAGCAGCAGAACATGAAGGAAGCCAACGGTTTCCACAGATGACTTAAAAGTGGAAACAACTTTGGCTTTCCAGTTACACAGTAGTAGTGAATAACAATTTCTTATCAGTTGTTCACACCGATTCTTTAGGAGCCATACATAAGAGAATGCTCATCATGTAAATCTCACAAAGGAAGACTTGCTCGTTTTTTCCTCAAGTATTAAAAAAAAAAAAACAACGATGCAGGCGAAACATGGCACAACTCCAACAGCTACATGGTGCTAAACTTTTTAATGCCTAAGAGGCCATGTTCATGGAGAGCTACGCCAGGTCTCTGGCCTGGAGATCAAATGCTGCCTGAGTCAACAGCAGTGAAGGAAACAAATTAAAACAAGCATTTGCAATGCAACGGGTCACGCATTATGTCGAGGTAGCGCTATTAGCGTTGTAAACTCCTAACCAGACTTTTCTTGCCACATTAAATGGTAACAAAAAAAAAAAAAAAAAAAAGCACGACGCGCTGCGAAATAAAGAGAAAGAGTGGTCCTGAAACCATACGGAAAACATGGAGCCTCGTATGTTTCCAGTAGTTTACGGTACTCTTGAAGAGGGCTAAGCACCAGAAAAGGCATGACCTATGCATGCCTTTTCAAGAATGAAAACAAGCGGATTTTAAAAAGGCAAGCCCACTAACCAATGAAAGTGACTGACGTAACATGGGCGTGGTTAAAATACCCCTAAAGCAGTGGTCTCCAAACATTTTTATGCTGCCCCCCGTTGAAAAATTAAAATCATGGTTCCCCCCTTCAGAATTTCAGATTTTTTTTTATCAAGTTGCCAATATTTAAATATGTCTAGACGTATTTAAACATTGCAGTTAAGTACTTGTGTGTGAAGGGGGGGGGGGGGGGGGGGGTAAAGCAGTGCTTTGCTTTCAGCTAGTGAAACTATGAACCAGTTCAACATCCAAAATAACTTTACTGCCGAGGACATTTCCTTTTAGTGATGACACTTCAAGGCATGCACGAATCTGCACTACAAGGTCCTGGTGCACCATTTGACACGCTATAGCAATAATTTGAATGTTTCTTATCGGATATCACAATTACCAGTGGATATGAAAGGCATGTCATGATGACTGCTCTTTTAACGCCATGCGACTTCACCTTTTTATCACAGGATGCTTCCAAGAACTACTTAATTCTCATTAGTGTAGGTAAATAAACGTGTTTCCTCAGAGTCTCACGGTGGTGGAACTTCACAGACTGGAACCGAGGGAGTAGGGGGGGGGGAAGGAGGATAGGGGAACACAAACAGATGTGAAGACGATGGAATGAGGACCAAAAACGGCGAACAGAGGGCACTGAAGAAGCAAGAAGGAAGGGAAATTAAGAGAATAAAGAATAAGTACACTGGCCAGCTCCGTGCGCCTCTGGCTTGTTCAGCTCCATTGTCGCCACAAAAGTTACTACACCCACGAAAAGTTATTAGAATGCACCAGATGCCACAAGGAGAAGGGCACTTTAATACACATCCTCTGGTAATGTCCTGTTATAAACCCGAATTGGATGAGAATTCAACAAACAATAAAATTAACACCTTAAGTGGCTCAGCTTAGATTCATGGAGCAAGTGGACGGCACCAGGGTTGCTTGTACACTTATCAGTCTGGTATTACACACTGCCATTGTGGGGGCGGAACCAGGGCATGGACATGTTGCACGATGATCATGTCTATGGTCTATACAGCACGAGGATGACCCCAGAAACACAAGGTGGTCAGTTTTTTTTTTTTGTGGGGTATTTGGGGGAGCCAAGCGTGCAAATGATAAGGTTGGAGATTATGCAAGTCTGGCATGGAGGTCGGTTTGAAATTGGGATGAGGCGTGTCTATGCACATTTGGATATATTAAATTCTGATGTGTTATGGACGTCAACTGTTTATGCGCACACACACACTCCTGAAATTCGTGGAAAAAAGGAAGTGGCATTGGAGTATGTACAGTGAGGAGAAAAAAAAAAAAAATAGACAGCAAAAGTAGAGCATGAACTGCTGAACAAAAGTAGTAAGGGTTGGACAGAGAATCAAGCGATTAGGGCAAAACAAAGTAAGGGAAAAAAAGATGCAACCTACAGAGCAGTGGGACGGGAGATCAGGTGCGGACTAGGAGAAGCAGGCACTGAAAGTTATGATGTAAACGGTAACGGGACGAAAACATTTGCTTGGGGCTACTAGATGCCTTGTCACTTTGCAACAAAAGCAGAACAAGCCCGTGCAGTCTGCTAGGCAACTAAACCTAAAAGGTATTAGGATGCCAGCCAGCATAGCACACCATGAACAGCATTCAAAAAAAATGCTTAAAAGTACGTTTTAACTAGTAAAGCTGAAAATGTATACTACAATACGCATCTTTAATCACAAGATTAACAGTACACCACCAACAAAAACACTGCATGAAAAAGTAATAATGGATAGTATCAAAAGCGACTGTTACCATGGAGAGCTATGGCTTCCCGGAAGGGCTGCAAATCAGTCTCTACAGAGGAACTAGTTTCTGTCGAAGTCGCCCGACTAGGGGCTACAACAGTCAGTCTTGGGGGTGCTCTAGAGTTACGTGGAGGAGGAACTTTTCCACAAAGAAAGCTGATCAAATCCTCTCTACGAATAGTTCTTCTGCGCTTTTTTACCCAGGCTAACACGTCCTTATTACGTCGCTGATATCCAATTTGAATTCCTAGATCAAAACTTCGTTGGTGGGCATCCACGCTTTCTGCAAGAGGGAGAGAGAACATAAAGTGAGAATGTGCTAAAGCATCTAGATAAAGCCACTTCGATAGAATTGCCAGTCACCCCCAAATCGCAGGAAATGGCAAAACCCTCCCATAAACACATGTTTTCCAATAAACAGCAATTGGTAATAGTTCTATTTCTGTACCCTTTCAAACACTTCAGTTTTGTAGAAAAATCAGGTGATCAGGGCCTTTCCAGGTCGAAAAGCACTAGGATTCACTCCGCAGCATGACATTAAAATTGCATTTACTGCAGTTCTGGTGTAGCTAGCTGTGTGCTCTTCATAGGGTAACACTTCATTAATGTATTTACAGGTCACGGAGTTACCAGCTAGCGAACGCGGGGAGTCTAATAACTTCGGCTTTTTGGGGGCGTTTATTAAATAGGTAATACGTTTCTCGAATGGGGGGGGCACACACACCTTTGTTATGAATATAATTTTCATTCTTATGCTTAAAAATAAAAAAAATAGAAGTTACCCATGTACCAAAAACGTAAAATAATTTGTGGTCTGCTCTTTGGCCAAGTAACTACTTGATGTTATGCGGTTTGTATTATGCCTAGCTATATTAGAACCAAACGCAGCAGAACACTTGAGAAAGCTTATACGAGAAATGGGTCACATTTCAGCTGCTGAAAAGCAGCACTTGCTGCTAAACGATAACTTTCTGCCAACAATAGGAAGTTAAACTGGCTGATCTAATGCAAGAAACTAGCCTGATTTAGAATGAAATCATATATAACAGTACAGCAGTCAGTACTTTCATAGGTTTCACGACTGAGTTATTACAAAGACTGACTGCCCACATTAAGGTAAGCGGTCAGAGAACGGCATCAGAACCATTCCTATAGAATCAGTAAATACTTAAGCCAGAGGTCAGCCGCTTAATAGAATCAGAATTAAATTTCGGGTTCCAGTATTATAGTCAATTCAAAGCAAGGACTGACATAGTCATTTTGCAAAGAAAGACTTTGTAATGTTGGCTTCGTGGACGTTTAGTAAAGTCTGACTAAATCTGCAAGAGACCCAATTTAAAATTGTGATTACAATTACTAGAGATTCATGATAACACCAATTCAGTGAAAACAAAAATACTACAGAGTTTATCATTCCACCTGGTGGAATCCGAAAAATATATCCCAGTCCTCGGCTCCTAGCTGTTCACTTCTCTATCCAGAAAATTAACCAACTCTGCTGAGGAAGAGTGAAACAGCCTGCCAGAGAAAGTAAAATAAATTATGGTGTAAAAAAAAAATGTATATATATATATATATATATATATATATATATATATATATATATATATATATATATATTTTTCACATAAGCGTCGCCGGTGTTGTGAGCATAGCTAAATGTACAAATCCTTCAACTCACACTGGAATATAATGGTTATCCAATGCCAAGCCACCCAGAACAGGACCAGCACATCTTATCAAGTTTTAGTACAGCAATTTTACTTAGAGCCATGCTAAGCACCAATTTGTATCTTGAAATTAATGCAGTCAGGAGACCGGAAAAATGGAGGTGTCCAAGCGAGGTGCTGAAGGTCAAGAGACCAGCAGAGCAGAGAAAAGGCCACTCGTGCTGCAATACCCCTCCAAAGTAGAAAGGTTTTCAAGAGTCTTTCTATGGCCAATGTAGAATGTAGCCTTAGGTACAGTAACTACAGGTTCACCTTAACGAGCACCCTGAATGACTGCAGTCAGTGACACAGCACATCTTATCAAGTTTTAGTACAGCAATTTTACTTAGAGCCATGCTAAGCACCAATTTGTATCTTGAAATTAATGCAGTCAGGAGACCGGAAAAATGGAGGTGTCCAAGCGAGGTGCTGAAGGTCAAGAGACCAGCAGAGCAGAGAAAAGGCCACTCGTGCTGCAATACCCCTCCAAAGTAGAAAGGTTTTCAAGAGTCTTTCTATGGCCAATGTAGAATGTAGCCTTAGGTACAGTAACTACAGGTTCACCTTAACGAGCACCCTGAATGACTGCAGTCAGTGACACAGCACGAGAGCTTAACACTCCAGTTGTATCAGACAGCAAAACTCACACCACCACCTCCTCGCAAAAAGTTGTCAGATAAGGGCTTTAACCTGGAGGAGTTGAAAGAAAAATCTACGGTGGGTTAGAGGAGTCATTAGGATTTCTACAGCTGTACAAACCTGATTTGGACATTACCATTTGAAAACAAGAAATCGAGGGCCTGTCGGTCTTGGCCCTCCTCAGCATACACTATACAGACACAGGATACCCAAACTCCCCATCCAATCTATCACATTACACACATATAGCATACATATTTAACCCAAGCACCATATGCTTCTTAAAACATCACCGCTAAACAAAAAAAAAAACAAAAAAAAAAAAGTATAAATAAACCAAAGCAGTGGCGGTCAAAATGTGTTACCGACTATTGCGCAAAAGAAATTAAAGGTTGTCTCTTTAAGGGGATCTAAAGAGAGAAAAATCGCACAATTAGGGTTTACACACAGGCCACAGACAGCTTTCTCTCGACACTTCATATTATTTTGTGGGACCCAAAGGATTAAGAGGGCTTGGCGAGAGTCTATGGTACACTCCACTTGGCACTTACTAGTCGGACGGCACAGGGGATAGGATTTGAAGAAGCCCTCTGGTGCCACTCATGTAATTGAACGTAACCCGGTTAGGCTACAAAACGGAGTCTCGCTGTAGGTGGCCTAACCGAATGGATTCCCTAAGCTCTCGGTCGAACTAGGGAAAGATCGGAGATTAAATATGTTATGAGAACGTGTAAAAGGTGAGAGGAGAATGAGGAAATAATTTCAAGGGCACAAAAGTTCAGTGGAGAGATCCTACATTTCATCTTATGATCTGTACAGGAGAGGAACCTTTTCGGCAACAGAAGAGTTACCTGTTTTAAACTGTGGTCTTGTATTGAGCAAGGCTTATTATGAAAGCTTATTTGTGCCAACAGCTGACTAAGCAACAAGGTACTGCAATATATTCTCTAATTCAACAATTTTATCTACAGCAACTCGCCGTCTACATGAACCAATGTTTCTTACCCACTAGAATCAAGCCCATCCGCAAATGTTTACTTTGCGACAGCTTACTCCTTGACTAACTTACAGAAGATTACACGTGCAGTAGCCATTCGAAATGCTACATTAACGGCACAAAATAACTTTTACACAGACATCTGTTACTCTATACTAACAAGCATGTTTGAAAAACAAAGTGCTCTTCTGCTGGCACGCATGAGGCATCTCCATTCGAGGCAGCTTAAGTTGACACTACCAAATACTATGAGAACTTGAAAGTTGGTTACACAATTATGTAACGTATTTTGTATAGCAGGTTCAGCCAATAAATATTAGTGTGATAAAAAAAAAAAAAATGTTGGCTTCTCAGAAGGATATGATAGTCAAGGAAGTTCTTAAGCTCGATGGGGAGAGAGTTCTAATTGAATTGCCACAATCTGGGAAAAGGAACTTTGAAGCAAACCCCGCTTTGAACAATGATTCCAGAAGGAGCGAGTACTTATAGTTAGAAGGATAGGATTTTCAGGTGGATAGCTTTGTGTGCTGGGCAGAATTTTAGGTCTAACCTTTAAGGCTACTTTAGCTGCCTCACCAGATTAGGTTCTAGTGAAAAATATACATCATATACACACAGTAAGGGGCCTCTGTTCATCAGGCTTAATCAATAGTCCACTAAATTGTCATTACCATTTTGCTTCTACCCAACACAAGTAAGTAGGTCTTTCCACTTCACCCACTGCCTCCTTTCGCAAGGCAGGACTGTACGAAGAATGCGTACAACGTTCACATCCATTTAAAATTAGAAAGCATCTCGTCAGTTGCAAAACTGGTTCATAGTGTGCTTTAATATAGGTCTTGTCTCAATTTAAAATACTATTTTGCCACTACTCCTTTTCAAAATGTGTTATAAAAGTTTAAGTGACACTGTAGCTGCTTTCAAACTGAGTGCTTGCATTGGTGGCAATTTATTGAGTCCTTCACAAATAATAAAAACCATGGCGCAACTGAAAGGCTTGCACTTTAAAATACATCACCAGTGAAACACCAGTACCTGTGAATTTCACCATTTAAAATTTGTATTCGGAGCGTAAAATTGCTACATTTAGATCAAAGTGCATTTATTTTGTTGTGGCATGTGTTACCCTTAAATTAAAAAAGAAAACCTAATAGTTACACAAGGCACCTCTTCCCCAAAGCAAACAGTGTAAATCCTTTAGGTTGGGCGTTAGGCACACATTTCAATTCGATACAGACCAGGGGCTGAGTGAAAGACATCTTATACTGGCGAGAGGGATTAAATGAGCACGACTGCGCCACAGACCCGTTCAGTAACGTATAGGGAGGGCATGGGCAGCATATTTTACTTGAGTTTTTGGACAGATTGGTGCTCAGCCTTGTATGTTACTTCAGTACAGGTTCCGTCCAGTAAAGTGCAGGAATTTAAAATTCCAGTACCACGAATTAACAAGGGCATAATATGGTGTCCTGTTAGGCCACATCGCCTTCCAAGTGTTCGGTTATTGGTTCACAAATACAGAAAGCTTTATTTGTGCAAATGCTAAACAGTCGGAGGATAATTTAGCATGCCTTCCGAGAAATAACACAACGTGGCAACAGTGACTACAACATGCTTGAGTTCCGAGAGAGTTTGCAAAAAGGGCACTTAAAGTATCGAAGAGAATTGTGGTAAGGAGGCCATAAGGGCCCAAAACAAGTAGTGAACAGAGGACTCTGAAGGCCGCCTTATTCGGAGACGAGAGAGAGGGAGAGGGAGAGAAGTTTATAAAGCACTGTGAACGTAGAAGTGTAAACCATTTTCCATTCATATAGGCTGCATGAGAGTTAAAACAGGAGCGATTGACAAATAGAAACTATTTAATCTGCACTTTCGTAAGGGTTGCCTTGGTAAATAAAGCATTAAAAAAAATGAACGAACTGGCAAATACAAAAATATTGAAATAAATAGTACGAATACAATATTAGAAAAGAAGGGTCAGTTAAAGAAAATGTGTTAATTGGCAGGTACAGCACTTAACATTCAGAAAGATAATGCAGCCTATAGCAGGGAAAAGCAGGTTCCCCAATATCAGTCAGAAAAAAGAAAAAAAAAACGAAACAAACCTAACACCCCCACCTCCTTTTCCCATATTAAAAGCAGGCAACAAAAAGGGATGGCCTGCTTTAAGAACACAACTGCCATTCATTGGTATTATCGTCGAAATTACTAGACAGTGCGTGGAGTAGTTTCATAATGCAAGTGGAAAGGACTAGTAAAATGACGTTATAAAGTACATTTATCAAGGGACACGCGCATAAATGAAAGTGGTTGAACTGTACGTCAAACTCAAGTACTTCATAACACTCCTGAAATGCTGCTTGCGCATAGTGTGATGCAGCTATGTGTCAATGATATCTGGTTCCAGTATCCAAAAACTGAAAAAAGCGATACGTGTTTTTTTTTTGTTTTTATTATGATGAAACACGTTTACTAGTTAATTCCTTAGTTCTCTGCAGTTAACTGTACTACCCACGTACGTTTTAGTAATTGTGTGTTAGAATCCTGGGCTACAGTGTATAAAGCAGCTTAAGAACAAAGCCATAAACGGAACGCCTTTCTAAAAAATATAAGTGACCCTATATTCAGTGGGCCATACACGATTTGAGAAACACGCAAGCCAACGAATCCACTTACTGACACACCGTGCAAGACATACCTCTAACAACCCTGTAAATAGGCATGTTGTGTACCGACAGCTGCAGAACGGGTATGTTAAGAACAAATTAGGGTAGCCACTACGAGCCGAAATTCAAAAATAGCGATCACACAACAATAGATACATGGTGCAACGTTTTACTAACAGTGGACTCCTAAGCACCATTTCCACCAGAACTGCTTCATAAATGCAATAGCACGGATACTAAGAATGCAGTTTAATTGAGGGAAACTGACCTCACGTAGAAACAATGCAGCAATAAATAAAAGAAAGCTATAAAGTCAAATTATTGGCGAGACGAATCGTTTGGAAACTACCCAACATAGATCAAAGGGCACGTCCTCCGATCGGCCACTCGTTCATAATCAACGATAGTGTCACCCGTATTCTACTTTACTGAAAAAAGCAGAAACAAAAACGTTTAAAAAAAAAACACACACACACACAATCAGGGAGCACCAAGCACTGCCATGGGTTTGACAGAAAATTTCAAGAAAAGCAGACGGGAGCTACTATGAAAGTCGAGTCAAGACCTTCAAATGTTATGTGCATAATTATCCATGTGATGTCAAATGAAGCTTCAAACTGCACTGCCAATCGAAGCTTTGGGCTCCTTGCGGTTTGGGTCATAACAAAAAAAAAAAAAAAAAAAAAAAAAAAAAAAAAAAAAAAAAAACAGCAATATATTTGGATGAAAACAAAATAAATGATACTTGTAGCGCAAGTTGGAAGGTCAGCAACCATAAAACAGTATTTAGGACTAAGGTAACCTACTGCTCATCTAACCAATATAAAAGCAGATGGTGGATTTTCAGAGAGCTAAAAACAGTAAAGCGCACAATAAAGTGTAGTAAATAGGTCGTGCCATAAGGATATTTAAACCATCGAAACTCAAATTACTAGCGGTTATGCTAACGCTAAGCACTTTACTAAATATGAGGCGAACTGTAATGTAAACTTGACATTTCCACAAGTTCAAGAGAACTCAGACATACAGTACTAGAGTCACCCAAAGCTGAACGACCATAACCTTCCCTGCTGAGGATTAAATAGGAGTACACATCCGTAAACAACAATGCTATTCGGATGAGCCAGCAACAGGACACGCCTTCAAAGAAGCCCAAACATGACTACCCCACAAGCCAGAAGCACAGAAGAGCACGAGTCAGCGAGACGTAAACATAAGTACCTACCTTTATAAAGATTAGTCACTGCCGTAGCTGCATTTTGGAAGGGGACCCAGAGAGATAGACCCTGCTGCTGGCATACACGATCTGTAACCAAACAAAATGCAAATGTAATTAAAGATTATAGCAGAGTGTTATAACAACGGCCATGTTGGATTTCGCCATCTTGCCCCCTACAGTTTGCCGTGATGCCCGTGAAAACAACCCCATTGGCTGTTTCCCCACCCATAAACACTGAAGAAATCACTTAGCCCGGGACCATACGCCCGTTCATTCCCAAAAAATTGAGGCCATCATGGCGATTACAATTTTAACTACTAACACCTATTCTTTTGGAATTATTAAAATATGCAACAAAGAATCCTGATGTGGCAAGCAGGAACGTTAATGTGTAAACATGTGCATGAAGACATGCCAACTTACAAGACAGTCGGGATCTATAACAAGTAACTGCAAAAGTCATTTTTATATAACCATTTTAGTAAGCAACATTAATGATCAGCTCCGAAGACAACCGCCCGCAGTTCCCTTACCCCTCACCAAACCGATCGCCATTTTGTTTTTGTGATTTGCATAGACATCGGCCGGGAGGAGGGGCTGTCCCCCTTCTCGCTCCTTCAAAGAGCGCTGGTTTAGCGATCGAACTAATAGCAAAATCAATCCTGTCAGTCACCCCGATCACTAGTCGTAGGTGTACTTTTGGGGTCTGAGACCCCTGGAGCCAGCCCTTACGCCATTTTGTTTTCCACTGCTGATCTAGGCAGGCTTTCTTTTTCTCCCGAGAGAAGCCCCACCCGTCGAGCGCCACCCCGCCCCTCGGTCTTTAAGCGCACACATTCCTAACACCCCATCCCGTTGTTCTACCCCTGTCAAATTACAGGCCCCTTGCCTGACCTTTGTAGAGTTGAGCTACGGCGGTGGCCGAGTTCTGGAAGAGGTGCCAGAGTTTCTGCGGGCTGCCATCTGCCTCCTCCTCGGGCGGCTCATCCTGCTCAGCCTCTGCTAAGCACTGTCGCTCCCACTTCGTGAACCAATGTTCGGGCCCGTGTTCCTGGATCTCAGCTTCGCCCTCTTCCTTTTTCTCCTCCATGCTACCCGACCGCTGTTGCTGCCGCTTTCTTCTCCTCCTCCTCCTCCAGGGAGCGGGTGCCGCGCCCTGCGCCTGGCAGACCCCGCGGGCACCGTACGCTCCTCCGAGGGCCTCCCCGGATTGACACAGGCCCGTCGCGGCCGCCTATTAAACACACTGCCCGCCGGCGCACCTCTACCTCCGAGCCATAGTCCCGCAGCGGCCTTGCCTAAGAAACTGAACAGATTACGCCACCGAGCGACTCTAAGAATGTGGTTACATGCTGGCCGGGAAGCCCCACCCTCCGTGGACCGCCTCCACGGCCAGCTGTCACTCGCTACCTCTCTGTTTGGAACAGGCTTCAACTGATGAGGGCTGTGGTTGATTGGTGGAGATGTGTGTCACTTTGGTAGCGTCACAGATATGTTGGGTGGGTCAAGGTTGGTTGATGCGACGCAAGGGGAAAGGGGAAAAAAAAGTTGCGTTTACGCCTGCGTGTTGGCTTGAGGTGTTTGTCTCACGGGACGTTGCGCCGCTCCTGCTGAGTAATCCAGTGTCACGCATTTAATCGTCAACACAAAGAAAGGACTAACCCTGTCGCTGCGTCTCGTCGGCAACAACTAAGAGACCATCTTGGAAATGCTGGTGCTGTGAATTTTTAGGGGAACGTAGTAAAGAATAAAACACATCGAAGTTAAAAAACACATCAGGCTCCACTGATGGGAGTGTTAAGGTCTTATCGTATCTGTGTGTGCTATTTTGTTTACACAGTGAGGCAAAATACTCAGTAGTACACATCTTCATAAATTTTAATAGTGTGTGACAAACGTTCTTTCTTTAAAGCTACTGTGGATGATGTTATGTCTTTAACCACAAGCGTTGGCAGTATAAAATACTAACCTTCTTTACACTAACGAGTGCGAAAGGATCAGTTCAGTAAGAAAGGCCCTAACAAAGTCCTTCTTCTAATGTCGTTAGCTGTAACTCCTCCCGTAAATATTACTCGTTGACGTCTGCACTGTTACAAGGCATATGCTCCTCCTTTAAACTCTATTGGTGACAAAAAAGCCATGTGACTGAGTGTTTTCATTCCTGCCTCATCACAGCTGTGTGTGACACTTTCTTGTTTTTGTGTGTTGCCTCCCATGACCTGGGTAGAGCGAGGTGTCGAAGCCTATTATTATCGATGTTATTCTTCACAGCAACAAGCTGAGGTTGTTCTCCCAAAGGTAATCGGGGACAGCCACAACGATTTTATTTTTTGAATAAAAGATATTATTAGATTTTTAGAACAAAGAAGACGTGTTGCACGTCATAAACGATTCCCAGCCTTCCTCATATCCGTCCATGTCTTAACATTGTTAGAGAGCAAACTTTATACATAACGTGTATTAAAACAGCTAGAGAAACGTGTTAGAAAAATAAAATGTGTATGTTTAAGTTGTGGTCGACATAGTGTCTGCCACTTAGAGTTCTATGTGAATTAATAAAAGTCTGTGAAAATGTATTATGATTAATTATAACTACATGTACTGACAAAAAATGATTAATATTATTGTATTACAAAACTGATGGTTTGAAATTATTAGAAATGTTTTATTCTTCATATATTAGCATTAGTAAAAAGGCCTATGTTATAGTATTTTTCCAAAAGCACAGTGTTGAAATGTTATGCAGATTTACTGAAACACTTTTGAAAACATTATTAGCTGTTCCTTCTGTACTTCCTTGTGATAAATATTGCAAGTTTTACAGGAAGCTTTATTTAGTTTTTGGTAGGAAGCAACGTTAGCTAAATGTCGTGTTCTAAGCTCCTGTTTTAACAAAGTTCAATTTTTGAGGAAATTGCAGTCCGGAGAGGAGAGTGAACATGAGCCTATTTTGAAGAAAGAACGAGGTAGGTAAAGATGTATTGTTTAGTTACTTAAAACCATAACAAAGGTAAAAATAAGCAAACACTTTTAAAATGCATTTGTGATATTACTAAATTATCATCAGAGGGTTATGGGCATTCTCCAATCATTTCGATATGCCCTCCATATGAGCTTGATTTAAAACATAATGAGAAATTGCTACTTAAGGCTTTGCTTATTCCAGTGTGAGTAGAGCTTCGCTTAATACCCTTAGAGTTAATTGTCAGGTTCTGCGCTGTGAACTATCCTCCTGTGGGACACAGGGAGGATGGTGCTATTTTGTTAAATGTTGCTTTTGCATCACCAGTGATAGAAACTTCACTAAAGCACAGTTCAGCTGCAGGTCCCCAGGTGCAAAGCATGCCATCACTGCTTGTCTCCGTGTCTGTATGCCTTTTTCGTTGAATTTGTTCTTTAGAAGGGCTATTCGTTCTAGTGCAAGACCGTTACAAGAGCAGAGAACATGTGGGAGATCTTCGGTGTCCTCACCACACAGGCGGCAGATAGAGTTGGATACGTCCCTCATCCAAGGGGCTGCATTTGAAGCAAGTGGTAAGAGTGCAGAAAAAGATACTTTAAGAATTGCTCCTTTGTTCTTCTCAAGAAACCCTGGACTAGATGTGACTGTGGTGCTAGAGACGTGTCGGTGGGCAAAGTCATCCAAGCATGAGACCTCCATGAGAAGGCTGCTTTGTCCTCCAGTAGTGACTGAAGCCTAATTGATTTCCTAACTGCTTTCTTAAAGGCGCTGTGTGGGATTGGGATCCTCCAAGGTTAGTGAGCCCTGTCTTCTTAAGTGAATCATCTAAGTGGATTCTGAACGGGAAGTGTTCTTGAGTTCAAGCTCTTGCCACATATAGTAATTGAGAGTGTCCAGGGTGGCACCACAGGCTTTGCTCCAGAAGTTTATATATGCACCGCGTCGTGCCAGGAATTGGTTCAGTAGGCCAAACTCCAGTCTCAATTGGGCGAGAGAGGTGAATCTGGGGATGTTGAAGATCATCCGGTAAACTTTGCTTACTGCGTGGTTTAAGATGTCTAAATCTCTGCCTATTTGTACTTCGCTCTCGTATGTTATTGTGGGCAGGAGCTTGGCTTTTAGCACTTTTAGGAGGGGGGGTGCATAAAGGCCCATTCAGATACGTTTTTAGTCTTTTTAAAGATAGCACTGTGGCTAGGCTTTTTCCCATTATGCTTTTTCTTTGATGCATGAAGTTCCCTAATTTATCAATAACGACTCCAAGATATTTGTTCTTGTCTGTCTGAACAAGTCGTGTCTTACCCCAAAACCATGCTCTTGAGGGTGCTTTTGATCTAATTGACGAACAAGTTACTTACCTTTCGTAACGCTTTTTCTGGTGGATATAGAGGCTACCTGTGGATTCCTCACCTTATGAATAGTCCCAATGCTTCAGCATTCGTTGGAAATTTTCTTCCTAGCTCTTCACGTCGACGAGGATGTCACAATTGCACGGCTCAGCACACAACTCTGTCTGATGTCATCGTGGCAATAAGAAGTCCTCACCGGTGCCTGACCGGTCAAACCAAGAAATCCTGCAAAACAGAACACGCAAAATAGCCAACACTCCTAACTTCTGAGTGTAAGCAATAATGCTTCGCGAAAGTGTGGAGGGAAGCCCAATTTGCAGCCTTACAAATTTCAGCAACTGGGACACCTCTAGCCATGGCCAAAGTAGCAGACTTGGGCCCTCATTACAACCCTGGTGGTCAGTGATAAAGCAGCGGTAATACCACCAACAGGCTGGCGGTAACAAAACTGGAATTATGACCACGACGGAAACCGCTCAGACAGACAGCCACTTTAAAACACCGACCGCCACAGCAGTATCAACAAGCACCACAGCAGTAAACGCCAACAGCCAGGTGGAAGACAATGTACTGCTTACTGCATTATGACCAGTCTATCCGCCAGCCTTTCCGGGGCGGTACCAACTACATCAAAAGCACGGCGAAAGCAGAACACAGAAGTCAAAGGGCTCACCCATGGAGACACAGGGAACAACCACGACACCACGGAGCCCGAGTTGCACATATTTCCCACACTCGTCTACCTTTTCCTGCATTACGAACACCAACACCGGCAAAGATGACCACAGTGAGTACTGCCGCCTAGCACACAAGGGAAGGAGGAGGAAAAAGAGAGTGACACACACACGCACCACCCCCACCCCCAAAACCATACATACAACCAGATGCAGTAACAATACATATCCACCTGGTACCCCTCAGGAATAATGCAAGGACAAAACGATTGGAAGAAAGTGAGTGTAATACGATTAAAGAACATAAATAAGTGCAGTAAATTAGAAACATATATACATATTTACAAATGGAGGGATACTGCCCAGTCCTCAATATCCGTGAGCCACAGGGCCACAACGCATAGGCCAAGGCCCCACCTCACTCCTGCAACAACACGGAGAGAACACTGCAGCGGCATCAGGTCGAAAATACACAGACACCTCAGGGGGATGGGGAGTGGGGGGGGCACCTCAGCCGGAAGATAGTACAACACCACTGGTCCTGGAGGGGGCTACATGCACTGTGCGATGTCCTGGGGAGTGCAGAGATACAGTCTCTAAAGTGGGTGGTTTGCCCACTGCTTGGTCCTGGGGAGTGCAAAGCCACAGTCTCTCAAGTGGGTGGTTTGCCCACTGCTTGGTCCTGCGGATTGCAAGGCCACAGTCTCTCTAGTGGGTGGTTTGCCCACTGCTTGGTACTGGGGAGTGCAAGGCCACAGTCTCTCAAGTGGGTAGTTTGCCCACTGCTTGGCCCTGGGGAGTGCAAGGCCACAGTCTCTCAAGTGGATGGCTTCTTCCACTGGTTCTGGAGGGGGCATTGTGCCCAGTGTACTTCATCCTGGAAGGATGGGGTGAATGGATGGCTTCTTCCACTGGTTCTGGAAGGGGCTTTGTGGCCAGTGTACTTCATCCTGGAAGGATGGGGTGAATGGATGGCTTCTTCCACTGGTTCTGGAGGGGGCTTTGTGCCCAGTGTGCGTCATCCTGAGAAGGATGGGGTGAGTGGATGGCTTCTTCCACTGGTTCTGGAGGGGGCTGTGTGCCCAGTGTGCTTCATCCTGAAAAGGATGGGGTAAGTGGATGGCTTCTTCCACTTGTTGTGGAGGGGGCTGTGTGCCCAGTGTGCTTCATCCTGAGAAGGATGGGGTGAGTAGATGGCTTCTCCACTGGTTCTGGAAGGGGCATTGTGCCCAGTGTGCTTTATCCTGGGAAGGATGTTACTGGTTCTGGAGGGGGACTTTGTGCCCAGTGTGCTTCATCCTGGGAAGGATGGGGTAAGTGGATGGCTTCTCCAGTGGTTCTGGAGGGGGGCATTGTGCCCTGTGATGCAGATCTTGGGGAGTGCAAGGTCACAGTCTCTCACCTGGGTGTCAGACCCACTGGATTTGCAGGGGCCAAGCCGCAAAACAGCCCATGGAGCAAGGACTACACATGGTCCGCCAACAGTGACGGCTGCTCAGTGGTGGCAGTGGCGGGGCTGACAGTGGTGGGGGGAGGCTCGAGCCCATCCCCTGCAGTCTTGGTTGGCTGCCCACTGGGGCTGCTTCTGGTGGCAGTGGTGGCAGTGGTGGGGGGAGGCTCCAGCCCATCCCCTGCAGCCTCCTACGGCTGCACACTGGGGCAGCTGGTGGCAGTGCTGGCGGTGGTGCTGGTGGCGGTGCTGGCAGTGGTGGGGGAGGCTCCAGCCCATCCCCTGCAGCCTCGGACGGCTGCCCACTGGGCCTGCTGCTGCTGGCACTGGTGCTGGTGCTGTTGGCAGTGGTGGGGGGAGGCTCCAGCCCATCCCCTTCAGCCCCTGATGGCTGCCCACTGGGGCTGCTGCTGCTGCTGCTGGTGGCGGTGCTGGCGGTGGTGCTGGCGATTGTGCTGGTGGCGGTGCTGGCAGTGGTTGGGGGAGGCTCCAGCCTATCCCCTGCAGCCTCGGATGGCTTAACCACCATGGTTGCTGCTGAGGGCTCAGAATGAGTCCCAGCAGCAGGCCTCCTGTCCTTCCTGCCTGCTGGTGCAGGCCCCTTGCCCTTCCTGTCAGCAGCCGGGGATTGCCCCTTGCCCTTCACACCTGCAGCTGGTGGTGCCTCCTTGATCTTCCTAGTCGCAGCTGGTGGTGCCCCCTTGCCCTTCTTTGATGCACCTGGTGCAGGCACCCAGTCAGTGTTGCTGCCTGGTGCCCAGGATCCTCTCCCACCTGCAGTAGCTGTCAACACTACTGTGCCCCTGGACTGGGTGTGGTGACTGCCAGTGAGGGGCGTGTAGTGATAGACGTGATGGTGGTAGTGGTTGAGGGTGTAGTGCATACAGGTTTGAGTGTAGACACTACTGGGAGGGAGGTGGACGACGAGGAGGAGGGAGACACAGTGGAGGCAGTGGATGTTGGTATGTCTGCATCTGGATGGTGTTTGTGTGAGTGCCTGTGGGATGATGTGTGGTGCTTGTGTTTGCCTGAACAACTACTGTGTGTTATCCTGGGTGCATGCTGGTCTGCCTGTCTGCATGGGATAGGTTGGGGTTGAGGGTATTGGGACTGGTTAGAGGAGGTTGGGGGGGCTAGAAACAGGGACAATGGCTGCCATCTGGGAGGAGGCCAGCGCCTGGGTTGATCTCTGTTGGGCCGCCATGCTAGTGTGAATGCCCTCCAGGAATGCATTTGTTTGTTGCAAATGGGCTGCCAGCCCCTGGATGGCATTCACAATGGTTGACTGCCCAACAGAGATGGATCGCAGGAGGTCAATAGCCTCCTCACTCAGAGCAGCAGGGCTAACTGGGGCAGGGCCTGAGGTGCCTGGGCCGAAGGAGATGCCCACCCTCCTGGGTGAGCGGGCACAGGAAACACGCTGTGGGGCTGCTGGGAGGGCAGTGCTGGTACGGGGGTGGTGGCTGTACCTGTAGTTGGGATGTGCACAGAGGTGTCCGCCACCACCAGGGAGCTTCCATCAGAGGAGGTATCACTGTCAGAACTGTCCCCTCCAGTCTCCGCCGTGGTGCTCCCATCGCCCTCCGTCCCACTGGTGCCCTCACCGTCGGTGGATTCGGTCTCTTGGCCCTGTAGGATGCAGCTCTCCCTATCGCCAGTGCTTCTGCTCCTCCGCCAGATGATGCCAGTGCACATAAGGACAGGGTGACAAAACAAAAAGGGGGGGTGAGATAAAAGATACCCTTGAACAATGACGGCAACCACACAACCATTGGCGTACACAACACACACAGGGAACAGCACTACGCACTAGGCAATGCACTACCAGTCACAAGC
Source organism: Pleurodeles waltl (assembly GCF_031143425.1). NCBI lineage: Eukaryota > Metazoa > Chordata > Amphibia > Caudata > Salamandridae > Pleurodeles > Pleurodeles waltl. The sequence goes on from NC_090449.1 coordinate 265,901,765, forward strand.
CCATGGACAGCATATCTAAAGCCAATTGCAGCATACCTTGGAGCCACAGATCCCTGCCAATAGTGGAGGCCAGTAGTGGAGGCCTACTAGCTTGTTTGGAGGAGGTTGATATCAGACCCTGCCCAACATGGGCCCTACCCTGCACTGGCCGGCCTGGCCTACGGGCATCCACAGGTCCACATCCACCACCCGGATGCCACCCCTCCACGTGCAAGTAGTATATTGGGGCACTGTACTCACCCCCTTGTGGCTGCTGTGATGCACCCAAGCCCCCATCCAGCTCCAGATAGGCCACCGCCAGTATGCCGGCCATCTGGGGGGGTCAGGGTTCGACAGGCACCCCTTCCGTGTTGGAAGGCCATCCCCAGCCTCCGCCGTCTTTCGTGCCCAGCGTCTCAGGTCCTCCCACTGTTTACGACAGTGGGTTCTCCACGTGCCATAGAGCCCCAGGGTCCGCACGTCCTTGGCGATGGCGCACCATATACTCTTTTTTTGATGGGCACTGACCTGCAGAGAAATACACATAGGAAAAGGTATCAGTCAGACCATCCTGCCTGTTACATTCATGGCCCACCATATCCCTCCCATCCCCTTCGCACAGACATTGCCCACCATACATGCAGCACGCTGCCCAGGGCTCTAACGCCAATCCACCACCCTACACGAGGCCCTCACACACATCACTCCATGCATTCATGCCCCATTCATCATGCTCACTGTGTACTCACCTGTTGGTCTGGAGGCCCATACAGCATTTGGTACTGGGGTAGGACCCCACCCACCAGTCTCTCCAACTTCGCAGGGGTTAAAGCAGGAGCCCTTTCCCCAGTGACACGAGCCATGGTCGGTTCCAGACACAGGTCACAGCAGCATTTGCAGTGTAGGTCCTCTCCTGTTGAAGGTCAGGTAGCAAGTGAGGAATCAGATAGAAAATGGCGGTCATGTCCGCAGCGGTGCGTACCGTCACCGCCGGTGTACATCACCATTGGCCACTGTAACCCATAGGGCCCAATGGTATCCAATGAGGAGTTGCACGGCGGTTTTTGACCGCCTCCCGCAACGGCGCACAACGTCAGCAGAATTACCTCATTTCCACCTGTCCGTCCATACAGGACAGGCAGATGCCATTTCAGGGGTGTGGGGCAGGCCATGGCACCCAACTGCGTCACAGTACACATAGACACCATTTGGGCCTATACAACAATATTGGCCCACATTACAACCCTGGCGGTGAAAGCCTATTACTGCCGTGCTGACTGCCGCCAACATACCGTGACCGCGGCGGTAATCCGCCATGGGTATTATGACCCACTCATAGAAATCCGCCACTATACAGACACACACACAAGTCTGCCAGACCAAAGGTCAGTGATAAACTGGCGATAGCAAAACACACACCATTATGCCAACAGGAATATGCCCACAGTATCACAACCCACAAATCAACGCAGCGGTCTTTCAACCATGGTAAACCATTGGCGGTACATACTGCGCTCAAAATACACACACACTTACAAAACTACACCACATTGGACAATTAAAAAAACAGACACCTGACACACAAACACACACCACACACCCACATTACCCACAACCCTTTCCGACCTCCCAAAAAATTGCGAACAGAGAGAGACACAAGCCAGGAGCACCCACTCAAACTGAGCCACAGAACACCAGCACCCATACACCATCCACGCACCTCACAGTATACACCATGACACATCACCCCACACATCCTCACACATATCACTCACACCACATCCATGGCACCCCAAAGACACCCCAGGTTCTCAGAGGAGGAGCTAAGGGTCATGGTGGAGGAAATCATCTGGGTAGAGCCACAGCTTTTCGGATCACAGGTGCAGCAGACATCCATTGCAAGAAAGATGGAGCTATGGCGGAGAATCATGGACAGGGTCAACCCCGAGGTACAGCATCCAAGAACAAGGGATGACATCAGGAAGAGGTTGAATGACCTACGGGGGAAGGTGCGTTCCGTGGTCTCAAGACACCAGATTGCTATATAAAGGACTGGCGGTGGACCCCCACCTCCTCCCCCACAACTAACAACATGGGAGGAGCAAGTCTTGGTGATCATGCATCCTGAGGGCCTGGCAGGAGTACTCTGGTAAACAAATCTTTACTACTTTATCCCCCCCCACCTGCATGCCATCACAAACTCCTACCCCCATCCCCAACACTCCATCAACTCACATATACCCCACTAACACAACCCACCCATCCCAATACCAAGCACTGCATGCACCCCCAATGCATGGACACCCATCACCCCAGCATGCCCAATAGAGACACTCACCCAGCCCACAAAAGCACCACTCACACAAGTCCAAGACGACAGGGAAATCACATTCATAGAGGGAAACACAGCCATGCACAAGATGGCACACGCAGATACATTGACATTGCATTTTCCTCCCAACAGGACCCCTACCCAAAGTCACCGTAGAGGAGGTGCCAGCCACATCCAGCCCCCCCCCCAGAAGAGGCCCACAGTGATGACAGCAGCTCTGCACGCTTTGATCACGATGACAAACGTGGCCAATTTGGGACCTCTGGAGAGTCGGTTGCCCTGCCACAGTCCCAAACCACCTCTGAGCCTCCCCCGTCAGGAAACACCACCACAGCACCCACCCAGCGGGCCCTTACCTCTGTCCCCAGGACACGTCAGTCAGCAGTGTGTCCACCACTACAGGGACCCCAGGCAACCTCACAAACACAGGATGATCAGGGACCTGGCTCAGTGGCAGTGGGCACACGGTTCAGGGGACAGAAGCACAGGACAACAGGGAAGCTGGGAGGACTGCTGTGCGACAGGGGGAGGACAGGCCCAGGGAACCGACCCTCCACGAGGCACTCTCAAACATCATGGGAGCGTACCACCATTCCAAGGAGACCATAGGCCAGGTACTGGCCAAGTTACAGGAGACCCAGCGGCTGCAGGAGGGACAGTACTTGGGGATCAGGGAGGACCTAACAAAAATATACACCATCCTGGTCACCATTACAGGGGTGCTGGCTGACATGGGCAAGACCATGAAGGAGGCAGTGGTACAACAACAGGCGCCTAACACTAGCCAAACCGAGAAACAGCCTCCCACCTCCGCCGGCACTAGTGGACAGGAGGCCCCACCTCAGGACCAACAGGCCACCAGCACCCCACCCCCTGCAGAAGGAGAACCACCTCGCAAACGGTCCCTGCGATCCAGGCAGAAGACAGAGAACATTGCCAAGACCCCCGCCAGATAATTAGACCCTCCTGTTTGTCACCCTTCTGTCCCACCATGTCACCCTGTCCACCTTGAACTGACATTGCTCCACTTCCTATGTCCCCTTGGACAATGCACCTGTGATACCAATAGACTGGACTCTAATTGGACATTCCTCCACCATCACCCCAGCCCCTTGCACATACCCCATACTTACTGGGACAAAAAAATAAACACCCTTGAAACAAATACCATATTGGAGTCAGTGTCATGAATCGATAAATGTATTAGTACAACATTATCAAAGCATTGCAATGTATATGTACAGTGAAATGTACTACAGGATGACCTTTGGTGGGCAGCAGTACATATAGCAGGAGCCAGGATGGGGCACACAGATCTGAGAATAGAGAATCCAAAGGTTACAGTCTGTGTCCATAGACAGAGGGTAACAGGCTGCCATGTACAATGTCCAAAAGATTACTGAAAAGTAAAGTTGAGTTACAGTCTCATACCTGTGTGTCACTGGAAGTACTGCTGTATAATGTTTGTTATGTTGTCCACATCTTCTTCATCTGCCGCCTCTTCCTCACTGTCCAGAGGCTCCACCGCTGCCACAAGACCATCTCCAAGCTCATCCTCCTGCAGAAAAGGCACCTGACGTCTCAAGGCCAGGTTGTGCAACATACAGCATGCCACGATGATCTGGAACACCTTCTTCGGTGAGTAGTACAGGGATCCACCTGTCAGATGTAGGCGCCGGAACCTGGTCTTCAGGAGGCCGAAGGTTCTCTCAATAATCCTCCTTGTATGCCCATGTGCCTCATTGTAACGTTCCTCTGCCCTTGTCCTGGGATTCCTCACTGGGGTCAGTAGCCATGACAGGTTGGGGTAACCAGAGTCACCTGTAAATATCGAGGGACAACTGTTAGATACACACTAACCCTTAGGAACAACCCCATACCCAGACACCTACTTATAGTGGGTGGGGACCTTGGGCTCACCTATTAGCCACACCCAGTGCCTCTGGAATTGGCCCATCACATAAGGGATGCTGCTATTCCTCAAGATATAGGCATCATGCACAGAGCCAGGATATTTGGCATTCACATGGGAGATGTACTGGTCCGCCAAAAACACCATCTGCACATTCATCGAGTGATAGCTTTTCCTATTCCTGTAAACCTGTTCATTTCTCCGGGGGGGGGCAGGGGGGACAAATGCCACATGTGTACCATCAATGGCACCAATGATGTTGGGGATATGTCCCAGGGCATAGAAGTCAGCTTTCACTGTGGCCAAATCCTCCACCTGGGGAATACGATGTAGCTGCGCATTTGTTTAGGCAGGGCAGACCACACTCTGGACAACATGTTGGAGAACATTGGCTGAGACATTCCTGATGCCATGGCCACTGTAGTTTGAAATGAACCACTTGCCAGGAAATGCAGCACTGGCAGAACCCGCACTAGAGGGGGTATTCCTGTGGGCTGACGGATAACTGACATCAGGTCTGGCTCCAATTGGGCACACAGTTCTTGGATTGTGGCACGAAAAAGTCTGTATGTGATGATAATGTGTCTGTCCTCCATTGTCGACAGGTCCACCAGGAGTCTGTACACCGGAGGATGCCGCCATCTCATCATCTGTCTCAGCGGCTGTAGCCTATGGGGGAGAACAATGGGCAGAAGGTCATATTTCCATGCACAACTGTTGCTGAAGTTAGGTCACAGAAGCAGTATGTGAAGTCGAGAGTCAGTTGATGGGCCAATGTCTGCTGTGACGCAGTTAGGTGTCATGCCATGGGTCCCCCTGAAATGGCGGCTGCCTGACCTGTGAGAAAGGACAGGTGGAAATGAGGTAAGGGCGCTGGCGTTGTGCGCCGTCGTGGTAGGCGGTCGATGACCACCGCACAACTTCTCATTGGTTGTCATTGGGCTCTATGGGTTCCAGGAACCAATGGCAATGTACGCCGGCGATGACGGTACGCACCACTGTGGATGTGACCACCAATTTCTAACTACTCACTCACTTGCTACCTGACCGTCAACAGGAGAGGACCTACACTGCAGTGCTGCTGTGACCTGATTCTGGAAGCGACAATGGCTACAGTGGCTGAGGAAAGGGCTCCTGCCTTCACTGCGGAGGAGTTGGAGAAACTGGTGGATGGGGTCCTACCCCAGTACATATTACTCTACTGTCCTCCAGACAAACAGGTGAGTACACTGAGAGTATGATGTGGGGGCAATGCATGTTTGGAGTGGTGTGGATGTAAGCCACATGTTGGGGGGTGCTGAGGCGTCCAGGCCTGAGTGCTGCATGAGAGGTGGTCAGTGTATGTGCGTCAGGGCATGGGTGGGAACTGGGGGACAATGAGTATGCTGGTCCGGACGGGTGAGTAATTTCCTTTCCGCCTGTCTTTTCCCTCTAGGTCAGCGCCCACCAGAAAAAGGGTATTTGGCGTGCCATCGCCAAGGAGGTGCAGACCCTGGGGGTCTATCACAGATGGAGCACCCACTGCCGCAAGAGATGGGAGGACCTGCGCCGCTGGACGAAGAAAATGGCGGAGGCCCAGCTGGGGCTAGCCTCCCAACGTGGAAGGGGTGCCGGTCGCACCATGACCCCCCTGATGTTCCGGATCCTGGCGGTGGCCTATCCAGAGATGGACGGGTGCTTGAGGGCATCACAGCAGCCAAAAGGGGGTGAGTACAGATTCTGAATCCTGACTTTGCGCGCTTTAGGAGGTAGCTGGGTGGGGTATGTGAGCTGTGGATGCCCCTAGGCCAGGGCGATCATGGCAGGGTAGGTCCCTTGTGTGCAGTCTCTGAAGCACTCCAAACCCAATGGTGTAAGTGGGCATATACTACTGGGCAGGGTCCTGTGGGTGTCAGGTGTGCAGATGCTGGTGTTAGCCATTGTAATCCATGGACTTGTGACTACCTTAGTGACTAGTTGGGCATGTCCTAGTGCATAGTGCAGCTCCCTGTCTGTTGTGTACGCCAACTGTAGTGTTGTTGCTGGCATTGACCAAGTGTATCCTCTGTCTCTAGCCCCCCTTTTTGTTTTGTCACCCTGTCCTTGTGTGCATTAGCATCATCTGGTGGAGGAGCAGAGGCACTGGCGACGGAGGGAGCTGCATCCCACATGGCCCATGAGGGCGAATCCACTGAGGGTGAAGGCACCAGTGGGACGGAGGGCGAAGGGAGCACCAAGACGGGGACAGGAGGGGAGACCAGTGACAGCGACTCCTCCTCCATGATGGAAGCTCCCTGGTGGTGGCGGACACCTCTGTGCCCACCCCAACAACAGGTACAGCCGCCACCCCCCCTACCAGCACCGCCCCCCCCAGCAGCCCCTCAGCGTGTTTCCCGTGCCCGCTCACCTATGTGGGTGGGCATCTCCTTCGCCCCAGGCACCTCAGGCCCTGCCCCAGTCAGCCCTGCTGCCCTCAGTGAGGAGGCTATTGACCTCCTGAGATCCCTCACTGTTGGGCAGTCAACCACAAACAAATGCATACCTGGAGGGCATTCACTCTAGCATTATAGGCTCTGGCATCAGCACTGATAGTAGCCACTGTCCCTGTGTCTAGCCTCCCTCCTCCGACTTCCTCAACCCCAGCCTATCCCAAGCACACCTTCAGACCAACAATCACCGTAATCAACACACAGAAGTGGCTTAGGCAAACAAAAGCCCCACACTTCATTCCACAGGCACTCACACAAGTACCATTCCCATGCAGACACACCAACATCCACTGGCTGCACTGTGTCCCCCTCCTCCTCCTCGTCCACCACCTCCCAGTAGTGTCTCCACTCACACCTGCATGCACTAAATCCTCATCCACTACGTCCATCACCAGCACGCCCATCACAACACACCCCTCACGAGCAGTCACCACCCCCACAACCATGCACACATCCCCTGTGTCCTCTCCCAGTGTGTCTGTGACCCCTCCTCCCAAAGTACGCAAGCACCCACCCAACAGCCATCCACCTTACAACAGCATCCAGCCTGTGCACCTGCACCCAAACTCAGCAGAAAGACACCTCCTACAACCACGCCCACTTCCTCCACTCCCAAACCCTCTCCATCTTCACATCCCACTGTGGCTAAAAAACCTTTCCTTGCAAACTTCGACCTCTTCCCTACATCTCCGTCCTTCCCCTCGGGCCAGGGTGTCAAGATCCCAGGCCAGCACCTCAGCCACCAAGTTGGCGTCCGCTGTGGTACCTGCAAGTCCCAGGGTATCAAAGGGGGCACCCATCCGGGCCGGCTGTGTGCCAGCGACCCCTGCAAAGGACCAACCCATTCCGCCACCTGCCAAGGTGAAGAGGGTGCCAGCAATCAGCAATGCCAAAAAGCACGACCCACCACCCAGCAAGGCCTCCTCCAAAACTGCATCTGCCAGTGCCAAGGTCCCAGCAGTGTCTGGCAAGGTGGGGAAAGGCAAGAAAACCCAAGGCAAGTCACTTCAGGCCTCTCAGCCTCCAGGTGAAGGACTGATGCCTACCATAAGTACTGACAGCCCAGCAACCTGTACCATGGAAGGCACCGCCACCTGCACCGCCATCTGCCCTGCCACCTGCACCGCCCCCTGCACTGCCGCTGCCACAACAACAGTCAGTAGCATCATCCCCATGGGCAGCCATCCGAGGCTGCAGGAGACGGCCTGGTGTCTCCCTCCACTACTACCAGCACCACGGCCAGCACCAGCAGCATCTCCGCTGCAGACACCGCCGCAAGCACCGCCACCGGCGCTGCCATCTGCACCGCCAGATGCCCAGCAGGTGCCACGACATCTGTCATCAGCAGCATCGCCAGTGGGCAGCCATCCGGAAATGCAGGAGGTGGCCTGGACCCTCCACCCACCACTGGAAGCACCATCACCAGCACCGGCACTACCAGCAGTTTGCAGCCTAAGTCGCCGCAGGATGGAGACTGGCTCTGCCTCCATGGAGTATCATGCTACCTGTTCCCTGCACATCTCCGCCTCAGACACCCAGGCGAGAGAATGGGAACTGCCACACCCCAGGTGCAGCATCACTGGGCACAAGGGCCCCTCCAGAACCAGTGGAGATATGCATCCACTATCACTTTCCTTGGCAGAATGAAGCAGACTGGGCACAAGGTCCCCTCCAGAACCAGTGGAGATATGCATCCACTATCACCTTCCTTGGCAGGATGAGGCACACTGGGCACTAAGCTCCCGCCAGAACCAGTGGAACATGTCACTCACTAGAGAGACAGTGGCTATGCACTCCCAGGGACCAAGCAGTGGGCAAACCACCCACTTGAGAGAGTGTGGTTTTGCACTCCCCAGGACCAAGCAGTGGGCAAACCACCCACTTGAGAGAGTGTGGCTTTGCACTCCCCAGGACCAAGCAGTGAGCATACCACCCACTTGAGAGACTATGGCTTTGTACTCCCCAGGACCAAGCAGTGGGCAAACCATCCACTTGAGAGCGTGTGGCTTTGCACTCCCTAGGACCAAGCAGTAGGCAAACCACCCACTTGAGAGACTTGAGAGACTGTGGCTTTGCACTCCCCAGGACATCGCTGTGGGCATGTTGCCCCCTCCAGGAGCAGTGGCGTAGTACCATCTTCCGGCTGAGGTGCCCCCCTCCCCTTCCCCCTGAGGTGCCTCTGTGTTTTCGACCTGATGCTCCTGCAGAGTTCTCTCTGTTTTGAGGCAGGAATCGAGTGTGGGCTTCACCCATGTTTGTTTGCCCACTGGGCCACAGACATTTGCAAAGGACAGCGTACGACCTTCTGTACATATTGTAAATATTTGTATATACTGTTGTTTACAATCGTTAACTTTATCTGCATATTTCTAAATATCACTATTTGCACTCAATTCCTTTTGTCCTTGCATTCTTCCAGGGGGCTACAGGGTGCAAATGTAATGTTGCTGCATGTTTTTGTGTGTACTGTGCTGTGGGTGGGGGTGGAGATGTTGCGTGTTGCGTGTGTGTGTCACTCTCTTTTTCCTCCCCCCCTCCCCTGTGTGCTAGGTGCGGTTCTCACAGTGGTCGTCGCCGCTGCCTTCTTTGATATTCCTAGTGTATTAGCAGATACACCAGCATCAGCAGGACCTGTAGTTCAGGCTCCATGGTGTCCTGGTTCTTCGTTGAGTGTCGAAAGGTGAGTGGTTCCCCTTCTGTGTACTGTTTCTGCCGTGCTTTTGATGGCGTTGGTACAGCGGCGGAAAAGCTGGCAGATTGGTGGGTTGCGATAGGGTGGGTGATACATTGTCTTCTGCCTGCCTGTTGGCGGTGACCGCCACGGTGTTTGTTGCTACCGCTGTGGCGGTCTGAGAGTTAAAGTGGCTGTCTGTGTTGGCGGTTTCCGCCTTGGTCGTGATCCTATTGCAATGCAGTGTAGTATGTGGAAATATGGAATACTGACCAGCTACTCACTGTTTGCCCCCTAGATTGCAACCGCTGCAGATGAATAGGAGATGGAGACATCCCCACCATGTACAGGCCCCTGGTGGACTTGGCAACAATGGAGGACAGGCACATCATCCTCACCTATAGACTGGACAGGGCCACAATCACAGAGCTGTGTGCCCAATTGGAACCTGACCTGATATCTGCTATCTGTCAGCCCACCGGGATCCCCCCTCTTGTGCAAGTCCTATCTGTGCTCCATTTCCTGGCAAGTGGCTCCTTCCTAGTGACAGTGGGCTTGGCAGCAGGAATGTCTCAGCCAATGTTCTCAATAGTGCTGACCAGAGTATTGTCTGCCCTGATTAAACACATGTGCAGCTACATCGTTTTCCCCCAGGTGGAGGATTTGGCCGCAGTAAAAGCTGATTCCTATGCAATGGGACATATCCCCAACATAATTGGGGCTATTGATGGTACACATATTGCATTTGTCCCCCCCTCCCGGAGAAATGAACAGGTGTTCAGAAATCGAAAGAGCTTTCACACCATGAATGTGCAGATAGTGTACTTGGCGGACCAGAACATCTCCCATGTCAATGCAAAGTATCCTGTGTCTGTGCATGATGCCTTTATCCTGAGGAATACCAGCATCCCATATGTGATGGCTCAACTCCAGAGGCACCAGGTGTGGCTAATAGGTGAGCCCTGGTTCCCACCCAGGGATTGTTGGTGTATGGGTATGGTGTGGGCCCTAAGGGTTAGTGTGTGTCTAACAGCTGTCCCTCGATATTTGCAGGTGACTCTAGTTACCCCAACCTCTCATGGCTACTGATTCCTGTGAGTAATGCCAGGACAAGGGTAGAGGAACGTTACAATGAGGCACATGGGCGAACAAGAAGAATAATAGAAAGGACATTCGGCCTCCAAAAGACCAGGTTTCATTGCCTCCATCTAACAGGTGGATCCGTGTACTACTCACCCAAGAAGGTGTGCCAGATCATCGTGGTATGCTGTATGTTGCACGACCTTTCCTTATGTCACCATGTGCCTTTTCTGCAGGATTATAAGGCTGGAGATGAGCATGTGGCAGCAGTGGACCCTGTGGACAGTGAAGATGAGAAGGCAGAGGATGAGAACAACAGAAGTGCAATAATACAACAGCACTTCCAATGATACACAGGTAAGACACTGTAAGTACACTTTACATTGACAGTTTTCTGTTTGACATTGTCATTGGCAGGCTGATTTTCCCACTTCTATGGCCACTTACTGTACCCTTTGGCATCTCTATTTTCAGATATTTGTGCCCCACTATCACTCCTATTGTGTTGACTGCAGCTAACTATGGTTCATTCCTATGTATACATTACTGCACAGTTGTATTGCAGTGTTTAAAGCTTGTTAACCGAATACATGGTTAAATGATTTGACAGGCTTCATACTTGTATTTACTCAAATTGTATTTATTCAAGTGCTAATGATTAGAGGGGGATGTGCAATTGGCTGGGGTGATGATGGAGGACTGTCCAGGATAGAGTCCAATCTATTTGTATCACAGGTGCATTGTCCACGGGGGCATAGGAAGGGGAGCAATGGCAGTTCAAGGTGGACAGGGTGACAGAGTGGGACACAAGGGTGACATTCAGGAGAGTCTTATTTCCTGGCGGGGGTCTTTGCAGTGTTCTCTGGCTTTTGCCTTGATCACATGTACCGTTTGCAGGGTGGTTCTCCTTCTGCAGGGGGTGGGGTGCTGGTGGCCTGTTGTTCCTGTGGCGGCCTCCTGTCCACTAGCGACAGCGGAGGTGGAAGGCTGTTCATCAGTTTGACTAGTGTCAGGGGACCATGGTGGTGTTGATGTCCTTCAAGTCCTCTCTGATCCCCAGGTACGTTCCCTCGTGGAGCCGCTGGGTCTCCTGCAACATGTCCAGTATCTGGCCCATCATCTCCTGGGAATGGTTGTATGCTCCCAGGCTGTTGGTGAGTGCCTCCTGGAGAGTCGGTTCCCTGGGCCTGTCTTCCCCCTGTCGCACAGCAGTCCTGCCAGCTTTCCTGTTGTCCTGTGCCTCTGTCCCCTGAACCGTGTGCCACTGCCACTGACCCCAGGTCCCTGATCGTCCTGTGTTTATGGGGTGGCCTGGGGTCCCAGTAGTGGTGGACACACTGCTGATTGATGTGTCCTGGGGACAGAGGTATGGGCCCGCTGGGTGGGTACTGTACTAGTGTTTCCTGAGGGGGGAAGCTCTGTGGTGGTATGGGACTGTGCCTGGGTTACCGACTGTCTGGAGATCTCTGATGGGCCAGGTTGTTATCCAGATCCAGGCGTCCAGAGCTGCTGTCATCACTGTGGGCCTCTTCTGGGGGTGGACTGGAAGTTGCTGGCACCTCCTCTCGTGACGTTGGCTGGGGGGCCTGTGGGGATGTAAATGCAGTGTTATTGTTTCTATGTGCGTCATCTTCTGCATGGGTGTGTTGCCGTATATGGTTGTTATTGCCCTGGTAGCTTTGCCTTGTGTGAGCAGTTATTTTGTGGGCCAGGTGATTCTCTCTAATGTGTATACTTTAGTGATGGGTGTCTGTGAGGGGTGTCAATGCACTGGTGTTACATGCAGGGCTTGGTAGTGGGAGGGGTGGGTTGTGATGGTGGGGTACGTTGGTGGTGGTGAAGTGATGGAAGTGAGGGTAAGGGTTGGGATTTGTGATGGCATGGAGGTGGGGGGGTGATAGTAATGGAGATTTGACTTACCAGAGTCCAGTCCTCCTCCTACTCCTTCCAGGCCCTCAGGATGCATGATTGCCAAGACTTGCTCCTCACATGTTGTTAGTTGTGGGGGAGGAGGTGGTGGTCCACTGCCAGTTGTTTGTACAGCTATTAGGTGTCTTGCTGCTGTGGAACGCACCTTCCCCTGTAGATCGTTCCACCTCTTCCTGATGTCATCCCTTGTACTGGGGTGCTGCCCCACGGCATTGACCCTGTCAACGATTCTCCGTCATTGCTCCATCTTCCTAGCAATGGATGTCTGCTGCACAGGTGATCCGAATAGCTGTGGCTCTATCCAGATGATTTCCTCCACCATGACCCTTAACGCCTCCTCAGAGAACATGGGGTGTCGTTTCGGTGCCATGGGTGTATTGTGAGTAGTGTGGGTGAGGGTGTGTGGGGTGCTGTGTTGGGGTGTGTGATGTAGGGTGCGTGGATGGTGTATAGATGATGGTGGTGTGTGTCTGTGGTCCTGTCTGTGGTTTTGCTATCTCTCTTGTGGGACTTGTTTGTATTGGTAAAGGGTTGTGGGTAATGTGGGTGTGCATTTTATAGTGGTGTGGGTGTGTGGTGTGTGTATGTGTGTCAGGTGTGTGTAGTTTGAATTGTCCAATGTGGTGAAGTTTTGTTAGGTTGTGTGTATTTTGAGCGCGGAGGTATGTACTGCCTATGGTTTTGTGCCTTTGAATGTCCGCTGCGGTGATTCGTGGGTCATAATGCTGTGGGTGTAGTTCTGTTGGCGTAACGGTGTGGGTTTTGCTACCGCCAGTTTATCACTGACCTTTGGTCTGGCGACTTGTGTGTGTGGCTGTATAGTGACGGATTACTATGTGTTAGTCATAATAGGGGTGGCGATAATCCACTGCCTGGGTGGTATGTAGGCGGCAGTCAGCATGGCTGTAAGTGGGATTTACCGTCAATGTCATAATGAGGGCCATAACCCTGATGAAATGGGCCCTAATACCTTCAGCAGGGACCTTCTTTGCCAGTGAATAACAAATCTTTATGCAAAGAATGACCCACCTGGAATGCGTTCTCTTGTGGACGGCCTTACCCCTCATCTTGCCCACATATCCAACAAAGAGTTTGTCATCAACTTGAAAGTCTCTTGTCCTCTCAATGTAGAAACTCAGAGCCCTTTTTGGATCCAGGCAATTAAGTCTTTCCTCCTCCTTTGATGGATGAGGGGGAGGGATAAAAGGATGAGAATGTTATAGACTGACCCATATGAAAGGGAGTGACTACTTTTGGAAGTAAAACCACCCTGGTTTTCAGCACCACCTTGTCAGCATAAAAGTTTGTAAAAGGAGGTTTTACACTAAGGCCTGAAGCTCACTTACACGCCTAGCCAACGTGATAGCCGTTAAGAAAACTGTTTTTAAAACTAAAAGCCTCAACGTGCAAGAATGCATATGCTCAAACAGTCAACCCATTAAGAAAGTCAGAACCAAATTTAAATCCCACTGAGGCATGACAAACGCAGTGGGAGGAAACCTGTTAGTCAAACCTTTCAGGAATCTAATAACCATAGGGGACTTAAATAAGGAAGGCTGATCAGGAAGGCACAGAAAGGTCGACAGCGCTGATAAATAACCATTCACAGTCGCAACTGCACATCCCTTCTGTGCCAAGGAAAGGGCAAAAAGCAAAACATCAGACAAATGGGCCTTTAAGGGATCAATTAGCTTCTCTCCACACCAAGCAACACATTTTGCCCATCTGTTAGCATAGACAGTCTTGGTAGAGTGTCGCCTGGCCGATAAGATAACATCCACCACTTCTGGAGGGAGAGAAAACGAACTCAGATTGCCCCATTCAATTTCCAGGCATGTAGGTGCAGACTCTGGAGGTGGGGGTGTAGAACCTGCCCTGCGACTGCGAGAGGAGGTCTCCCCTGTAAGGGAGACGGAGCCGAAGGGACAGTGAGAGTTGGAGAAGGTCTGTGTACCATACCCTTCTTGGACAATCTGGGGTTATTAAAATGACTTGAGCCCAATCTTGGCAAATCTTCCTCAGAACTCGAGGAATCAAAGGTATGGGAGAAACGCGTAAAGCAACTAGTCGCACAGAGACATCTGAAACGTGTTCCCCAATGCCCCTTGCACCAGATACTGGAGGCTGCAGATTGACGGGCAATGTGCGTTCTCCTGAGTGGCAAACAAATCTATCTGTGGAAATCCCCACATCTGGAAGATGTGAAGAACCAGGTCTGAATGGAGATGCCACTCGTGATCAGCCGAGAAATGCCGACTGAGACTGTCCACACGTATGTTGAGAACTCCAGCCAGATGGTTTGCAACTATGCAAATCCGATGGTCCTGCGCCCAGGACCAGGGCCGCAGAGCCTCTCTGCAGAGAAGGTACGACCCTACACCTCCCTGCTTGTTGACATACCACATTGTGGTAGTGTTGTCCGTCACGACTTGAACTGACTGACCGTGAAAGGACGGGAGGAAGGCCTTGAGACTCAGACGTATTGCCCGTAATTCTAACAGATAGATGTGAAACACCTGTTCTGCTGGAGACCAGTGGCCCCTGATCTCCAAGTCCACCAGATGAGCTCCCCACCCTAGAGTGGAAGCATCCGTTATGACAGTGGCCACTGGAGGTGGGAGACAAAACGGCCTTCTTTGGGAAAGGTTACCGTCCACAGCCCACCATCATAGATCCGCTGCAGCATCTCTGAAGATCTTTATTGACTCCTCAAGATCCCCTTTGTGTTGAAACCCCTGCTTGCGGAGGCATCACTGGAGAGCTCTCATGTGCCAACGTGCATGAGTGACCAACAGAATGCAAGAAGCGAACAGACCAATCAGGCATAGGACCTTGAGGACCGGAACAGGCGCTCCCTTTTGAAACATTGGAATCATTGCCTGAATATCCTGAATCCTCTGAGGCTGAGGGTAGGCCCGATTCAATGTTGTATCCAGTACTGTCGCTATGAACAAGAGGCGCTGTGAGGGCTCCAGGTGAGACTTGGGAACGTTTACCATAAAACCCAGGTTGAACAATAACTATGTTGTTATTTGCAAGTGATGCAGCACAAGCTCTGGGGACCTGTCTTTGATCAGCCAATCATCCAGGTAAGGGAATACAGATACTCCCTTCCTTCTGAGGTCCCCTGCAACCACCGCCATCATCTTCGTGCAGACTCGGGGTGTGGAAGTAAGACCAATAGGAAGGATTGCAAACTGGTAGAGTTAAGACCCTACCACAAACGTGAGATACTTCCTATGTGACTTCAGAATGGGGATATGAAAATAAGCATCCTGCAAGTCGACAGACACCATCCAGTCTTCCTTGTTCAACACCAGAAGCACTTGTGCTAGGGTCAGCATTTTGTATTTCTCCTGTTTGAGGAACCAATTCAAAATCCTCAGGTCCAGGATAGGCCTCAATCGACCATCCTTCTTGGGAATTAGGAAATACCTTGAATAGCATCCCTGACCCTTTTCCTGCTCTGTAACCAACTCAACTGCACCCTTTAACAAAAAGACTTGCACCTCCTGCTGAAGCAACAGGAGATGATCTTCTGTGCAAAACGAATGACAGGGAGGGATGGGAGGGGGAAACTCCTGTAAAGGAAGGGCATAACCTTTCCCCACAATATTCAGCACCCAAGAGTCAAATGTGATTAACTCCCACTCGTGGAGAAAATGAAATAGCCTTCCTTCTATGGCAGAAGTATGATGCAAGATGTAGAGAAAACTAGGGCTGCATTCCTTGATGGGTTCCCTCAGAGGAAGAAGATGAGACAAGAGGCTGTTGAGTGGCTCCTTGCGATCTAACCCTCCCCCTCCCTCTATAAGATCTATAGAGAGGGTTGACAGGCTGCTGCATGCTGGATTGTGGCCTCCCATGAAAAGAGGACCCCTGGCCAAAACCCCTGAACCTCCGAAAAGATCTAAAGGGTGTGGACGCTGAAGCCTGGAGTCCCAAGGACTTTGCAGTAGCCCTGCTGTCTTTAAAATGCTCCAAAACTGAGTCGGCCTTGGATCCAAACAACTTCTCGCCATCAATCGGAAGGTCCAACAAAGTTGTCTGAATATCCATGGAAAGACCAGAAGACATAAGCCACGCATGCCTCCTGGTCGCCACTGAAGTACCCATTGCCTGGGCAACTAAATCTGCCTTATCCAAACCAGACTTGATACCCTGCTTGGCCGCCTCTTGAGTGTCCAACTGGAGCTCATCAAACTTCCCCTGCACATCCTGAGGCAAGCTTGGCACCACAGCTCTTGCCGTGTCCATCAGTGCATGAATATATCTCCATAGCACACAGGTAACATTGACAGACTTCAAAGCCATACTGCACGAGGAGAAACCCTTCTTTGCTGTTTGCTCCACTCGCTTAGACTCCCTAACTAATGGAGTAGCAGGGAAAGAACCAGGTGCAGACCGGGCAGAACAAGAGGCTTGCACTACCAAGCTCTCAGGTGTTGGATGCTGAGACAAAAATTGTGGATCCCCTGGAGCAACTCTGTACATCTGAGCCACAGTCCTGGAAACCGCTGGAGTTGTGATAGGTTTCTTCCAAATGTCTAGAATGGGCCTAGTAAGGGCATCATTAAAAGGGAGTAGAGGCTCTGAAGAAGTAGAGGAAGGATGCAACACCTCTATCAGGATGTTTGTCTTCACCTCCAATGCTGGTAAAGGAAAGTCCAAGAACTCAGCAGGTGTTCTTATCACGCTGTGGTAAGATGCTGCCTCCTCTGTGAGTTTGCCAGGGGATGAAAGATCCCACTCAGGGGATGTATCTAGGCCACTTGCAGAACCCAGGCCCTGAAATTCATCCATAGGCTCCGGAATTTCGCCTTCCTCCAACAGCTCCTACTGATACTCCGGCTCCTCCAAGAGCCTCAAAGCCATCCTTCTCGACCTCAGTCTGGCCTCCAACTGCAGAGTCGACAGAGAACTAGCCGATGTCGACGAAGCCAGTTTCAAAGCAGATGAACACTCCGGCGGAGGAGAGGGTGAAGAAACACTACGTCCTGATTGGGACCCATCCGGCACGGGCATCGACTCCATCGGCAACATCATCTGGGATGACGACGTCATCGGTGCTGAACCAGCACCTTCAGCTGGATAGAAGGGTACAAACGGGGCCTGTTTGTACAGCGCCGGAAAACCCAGCGTAAAAGATAGTGGACCCATGGGAACCAGCCGGTGCACCTTCAGGGGCCATAGCACTGTTGAAAATGCTAAACATAGCATTAAGGAACGCTGCTGGATCCGCACCCGGAGTCGGGAAGGCAGGAAACTTCTGCTCATCCTGAGGCTCTTGAACCGAATCCGAAGCTTGTACCACCAACTCCTGACCATGAGCTGACACAAAAGAAAAGTGAACCGGAGGACTCGCCGGGAACTCCAAGACCTCTATCAATGACGGTGCCGGAGAAGCCTGTGGAGTCTGAGGAGTGACCGTTGGACTGACCTCCCATGCCGTATGGCACCGTCTCGGAGGGGACCAAGACCACGACCGATCCATGGAAGAATGGTGTTGAGAATCGTGCTGATGCCGCTTCTTATGCGTCCTCGAGGTCATTTGTGAAGAAGAGTCCTTAGCCTTCGGTCTTCGATTACCCTTATATCCCCTCTTAGCTTTTGCCAAGAAGATCATAGCCTCTCTCTCCTTCAAGGCCTTCGGGTTCATCCGCTGGCAGGATACCCACCCCTCCACGTCATGGTCCGAGCTTAGGCAAAACAAGCAGTCCTCATGAGGACCTGTAACCGACATGTGACCCCTGCACTCATGACAAGGCTTAAAGCCTGATTTTTTTGGTGGAGACATTGTAACTCGACAAGAACCCCTTTGAAACAGTAGCTGTTCGAGAGCAAGGAAAAAAACAGTTAGCTTCGAAGACTCAGAAAAAAGGGAAATGACGTCAGCACGCCGGCAGGGACTTCTTATTGCGAAGATGACGTCAGACGGAGTCGTGTGCGGAGCCGTGCAATTGTGACGTCCTCATCGACGTGGAGAGCTAGGAAGAAAATTTCAGTTGAATTCTGGTACATTGGGAAAATTCATAAGGTGAGGAATCCACAGGTAGTTGTATCCATCAGAAAGTGGACGTGTTTTTCAAAGTTTTCTGTCAAGGCATTTGTGGCTGGGTAATGTTGAGTAGCGTTTAATAGTCTTTGAAGGCCTATTTCCGCATGGCTGATTAGTATGATGTCGTCAGCGTACATGAGGCACGGTAGTTCCAGGTCCCCGATTTTTGGGGGGTGCGAGTTTGTGAGCGTGAGTGAACCTGCTAAGTCTGCTAAATATAGATTGAACAGTGTGAGGGCCAAATCACAACCCTGTTTCAAACCTTTGATAGTAGGGATCCGTGTTGAAAGATGAGTGCCTGTACCCAATTTTATCTGGACCCATGTGTCCGAATGAAGGGCTATTATCAGGTGTAGTAGTGGATGTGGAAGCCCACAGGTTTCAAGCTTCTTCCGCAACAGGTTCCAGTCCACGTGGTCAAATGCAGCCTTGAAGTCAACAGAGCATAGATAGAGCTGACATTTTAGTGTTATAGCTTTGTTGATTAAGAGGGCAATGGCCATGATGTTCGTGATGGCGCCAGTCTGTTTAGAAACTCCTGTTTGGATCATGGGGATTATTCCCTTTTCAGTAGCCAATGCAAGCAGATGATCCAATAACAGACCTTTTCGGCATTGTTAATTAAGGCAATCAAATGATAGCTACTGGGGTGTGACCTGTCCCCAGTTTTAAAGATGGGGGAGATTATGGACCCCTTCCAGGACTGTGGAATCATTCCTGTCAGACGTATTTCCAGGTAAAGAGGTTCGAAAATCTTTTCCTAGAAGGGTCTGTTGAGCTTGAAGACTACAGGCAGAAGTCCATTCGGGCGCAGGGCGCCCTCTCGTATGCCCCTGGCTATCTGATTGGTTACAGTAACGGAGTCAGTGAGTAGTGTAAGCATGGTCTTTGATGAGGGCATGTGTGGGAGAAGATTTCCTGGCGAAGTTGTGCTTTGTGTGGCCATGCTAAGTGAAGTCTGGCCCTTGAAATAGACTCCAAGATCTTGGCCCCGGACAGCTTCTGGTATATGCAATGTAATGTCGCCGTGATATGGGCGTGTAAGGTTGCATATTGTACGCTAGAAGCGTGCGCTGTTGTTGCTCCTTGCGTCCAAGTGTAGCCTGGCCCACAAGTCTTCACTGCAATTCCTATTGATTGCCCACTTTAGTTTATTCATTGACTGTTAGTGGTGTCTTAAGGTTGCCAGAAGGTCTGGATTGCCAGGGCTGCCATGGAGACGCCTTATACTGGAGTAAATTCTTCTCTTTGCGTCTCGTAGTGCTGTACTCTGGGCTTGTGCCATATGAGTTAGGGCTGAGGAAGGTGCCTGTTAGGGATTGGCTCCGCAAAAAGTCTACTGTGCCTGGTTGTGAGTTGTTCCCATTTCTGCACTTCACTGTCATTGTTTCTAATTCAAGTGCAAGATCCATTGCTGCTTTGGTGACAAGATCTATTTTTGATTGCCCACATTTGACCCGTTTGCAGTTTAGGGTGAAAGTGGTAATATGTGCACTGTCCGTTTTCTCCATTTTGGTTATCCCCAGGATGATGGATAATTCCTGTGGGCAGTGGTCGCTCTCGCTCATGTTGCCTAGATGGCAGGATGCTACTTGTTTGAATAGTGGAAAGGTGACAAACATGTAGTCATTTGTGGGAGAAAAATCTGATGCTGCTGGAGGCGAGTGCTCAATAAATCTGCTGTTCAAGGCTCTTAGCTGCAACAATTCTAAGCCATTGAGCAAAGTCCTGCTGGTTTTTGTGGGATTGTTATGTTTGTTGGCCCCCCGTATAGGAAGGTCCCAAGCGCTGGAACGGGCAATTGAGGTTTTGTCTGTGGAGGAAATAGATGCAGATTGAAGTCGCCTGAGACGATGATATCAGCCGTATCGGCAATGCCACTGCTGCTTGTATAACTCTTGAGTAGAGCCACTAGGTTATTAGCATCGCTGGGTTTAAGTTTGGGGTGAAGGGAGGTGTTTATGAGAACTACCTCTGCTGTGGGCACACTCGTCATGGCGGCAATTGTCACAATATTGGTAGAGGATTAGGTGGAATGCAAAGGGGTGGCTCTGACCAATAGTGCTAAAGAGACATAAGTGGGCAGGCCACCTTGCGGGTGACCATACTTCGCCTTCCTGGTTGCTGGGGTGATAAAGCACATAAAGCCCTGCAAGTGGAATTGTTCATCCAGCCAAGTTTCCTGTATTAAAATAATGTCAAAAGTGCTGATGTATTGGATGAAATCAGGGTCCAAAGCTTTAGAAAGTAGGACATTTACATTCCAAGAACACAGGCAGAGGATCGCCTTTGACGATGTGGGGCCCGCTTTTTATCTGAGGTTTGTCACCCTTGTCTGTTGCAATTGTTGATTGTTTTTTAAAACCACCTTAAGTCGTTGTTTGAAGAGAAATTGGCTGAGGTGAAGAGTTTTTGGGGCCGAGAATCGCCCCTAGCAGTAGTGGAGGAACTTGAGGTCACAGGAGAGCAGCCCCGGATGCTCCTAAGTATGGAGTGTGTTTCCCTGCACTGGGGGCCTGATTCAAATGCAGGACCCGGTGTTAGTAAAGGGGTTGTATAGCCAACGTCACTGTGCGTGATAATACTAATGCCCCAACGTTCGAAGGTTGAGCTTTCTCCTAAGATTGTTTGGGCGATTAGTCTTGTCTTCAATGTGGACCTAGTAGCTTCAGGGGAAGCAGCGTTAGTTGGGTGGAGAAATTCTACTGCTAGGAGATCCCCTGGATTTGTAGTGAGGATGAAAAATTAATGATCAGTGGTTGAGAGATCTGGTTGAGTTTCGAGTTTCTGCTGTGGATGGCAAGGATTCCGGGGGGGGGGGAATCCCCTCCCAGATTCCAGCAGTTGTTAGACCTGTTGGTTGTAGAGTTCCCCACTTGTGCATGATGTGTGGGGCTAGAAAGTATAATAATTGCTCCCTGGTCCTGTGGAGGAGGGGCCATTAGCTGGCCCGCGGAGGGAGTGTGGGAAGTTGCTTGCGTAGGTTGACTGTGACTTCTGGGAGATAAAGCCACAGCGGTGCACTGGAGCTGTTGGGATTGCAGTACCCTGGCATTGCCCGGCCCCTTCAGCGGGCCAGGGGTGACCATTTTTGGCTGCGTTCCTCTGCTTGATGGCCAAATTCGATGGTGGGTCCTCAGAGATTGTTGCTGGAGCAGTTGACCCGGAAGATGTAATTTAATTGGAGGGCCAGATGTCGGGTATTGTTAGTTTGGGGACAGCTGCCAGGTTCGCTGCATTCCCTACGATTCCCTTCTTGCAGCCTTTCCTCCGCTGAGGGCGTCTCTGCTTGGCATTAGGTTTGACCAGGGCGTTGCCATCGACAGGGCTGCCAATTGAGAGTTGGTTCTTTAAAAGTTCAGGTGTGGTAACTGTTGGAGTCAGATTGCAAGGGGTTGCTATTGCAGAAGACGCCTGGTTGGGACCATTTGTCCTGTCATCACTTCTTGTTCCCTGGCCAATGGTTGTAGTCACCAGTGGATCCAAGTGAGTTATTTCCAGGACTTGTGTTGAAAGGTCAGATGAAGGATACAAGTGTGGATGATGACTGGAGGCTCCCACTTTTAGAGATGCACAGAGGTTAGTGAGCATCGAAGGTAATGTGGATTGTTTGTCTATTATTGGCCCGCCTGCGCAGCTCGTGCAAGTGCTCATGGGGTTTTCTTGTGAGTGCATGAAGAGCGATTTGAGGTCACCTAATTTGGCATCAATACCTACTACGAATACTGCCAAGGTGTTGAGCAGAGATAGCTGGACGTCCATTTTGTCCGATTGGTAGTGAAGCGCTTCAACAATAAGCTGCATGGTACTGATCAGGGAGTCCCAGGCACCATCTAAGTGCGGATTGTGACGGTTTGTAACAGGGTCCTGACCAGTTGTTGATGCAGCGCTTGTGTCTGTGCTTACTCTATCCCTTGCGCCGTCATTGGGAGATGGGTGACTGAGTGGTGGAATGGTCGCGTTAATCCTTGCTTCGTCATCTGGAGACTGCTGGCTGGGATCTAAAGTAAATCAAGTAGCAGAAGGGGAATCTTGGGAGTATGCGACAAGCATGTCTTCCCACTCTTGCGTGTTTAAGTAAGATAAAGTTTCTTCGCCCACCCCTGTAGTGAGGCCCACTGTGTTCATATTTACTGGAAGAGATAATGGGGAGTGGGGCTGAGATCCTTCGTTTGTTGCGGTTCCCTGGCAAGCAGCGTCTGGAGCCAAAGGTGTGGCCAGGGCGTCTGTGGGGAGCTGGCCCTCCTTATTAATGAAGTCGGGCTGCGCCGCTTTCAGTCCACGGAGCGGTAGATGGATTTGGTGGGAGGCGCTCTGCTGAGGGGAAGCCCACCATGGGTTCTCTGCAGCCTGCCTAGACTCCTGTTTTGCTTCACTAATGACCGAGCAGAAACACTCATGCACTGGCAAAAATCTCTGGAATGCGCTTCTTAGTCCAAAGAAGACATTTATTATTTCACTACGCAAGGTTCCCGAAAGGGGATTAGTATGCTGAAAGTACGCGTTAAAAAATGGTCACAGCAATGAAATTAAAACATGTACAAATGATTCTCCACTGCAATATACACAGCAAATATATGTATCTATATTATAATGCAAAGCAAATAATGAATTAAAAAATATGCATCACCTTGAGGCAAGGGCATCACTGCTTCATATCTCTCCTATTCAGCATCAGATCGCCAGATCCCAGAATCGGCCGAGGAGAGAGTGATCAATTATCCTCACGGGAAGGATGACACACTCCAGCGTCCTGTATATGCTGGAGATCTGCAAACACTCTCTGTCCCCAGTCCACCTGGTCTCATCCTCTTATACTTTGAACAAACAAGAGAGGAAAAGTCTAGAACCTCGCTCTCCCTGCAGAAGTTTATTTATTCAAAAAATGCTGATTGCTTTAGGCCAGCTTTGAAAATAACACTTCGGGACTTGGCCACAATCCCAAGGTGCCAATTCAAAACAAGACCGTTCCCTGCCGTCTTAGTACATTCTGATCAGCCTAAGCCCTTGGTGGGAAAGAACACGAAAAAAAAAAAAATGTGCACATTGTACAATGTAGAAAACTACTTGCAGCTTTTAACGTGGCACTGGCTAATGCTAAAATGAAGTCAATAAGCAAAATGAAGTTGGTGGTCACTAATGTGACGGTATGCTGCTAGGCTAAGTGCAACGTGGAGTCAGTGGTCAAAACTCACATATCATTACAGATCCTCATGCACCTCTGCCCTGAAGAACTTCACAGGTTGCCCCGGGGTGACAAGGTTGTGATGATTACGGGAGGCTGAGCAGGGCTTGGGCTTGGTGTGGCCCCCGTTGTGACAGAGTCATTTCGTGAAGGAGAGCTTTCTGCTGTGTTTGTAAGGATTGACGGGATATGCAGCAGAAGAGGCAAATCAAGGTGCTAGTGCTAGTTCAAATGCACCTCCAGTTGTGCTAACACAGAGTCAGGTACAGGTTTCAACTAACGTACCTACTATTAGAGTAATTCATATTCCTGTGATTGAAACTATAGCTCAACTTTTTATATATCCTACAGTTCCTGTTGTTAGTTCTGCATTGAGTATTACATTTCCGTTGGCACCACAGATTATTCAGAGACCTTTGATGGTCCAGGTGGAGTCTACACCTAATTCAGTAACTCCTGTACAAGTTGTTAGTCAAGCTCAGACAATGCCAATGTATACTCAAGTAACAATATCACATTCAAGTTCCTCAGTATTTACAGGTCAGAGTTCTGGAGTGATTTACTTGAGAAATCAGAATACTCCACCAGGGTCAGAAGCATTAACAGTACTGCCACATTTGGTCCAGTTGTTCCATTGTATGCTCAGGGAAATAATGAGAGCAATATGCAGAATTTTGTAAATTCAAATACAGAATTGGAGAAACTCAATGCTAATGCGGGAGTTATGTCTCCAATAAATCAGACTTTTGACAAAACAGGTCCACTTATAGGATTAAGTTATTCTAGGATTTTACAAAATTTGGAGACTCCAAATCCAAATTCAGTTCTAATGTCACCTGAAAGAGTGATTCGTCTGCCATGTAATACTCCACAATGTGTGCCTAATGTGAACAATAATGTTTCTTTACAAGGTGTGACAGCTCAGCAATTAATAGAATGGTTGGAGAAATTGAGTGAAGCATCAGCAATGAAAACAGTTGCTGAAGGGGAAAGAACACTGAATCTGACAAGATTAAAATTAGAATTAAATTAAATGATTGAGTGAACACTGAATTAAATAGAATTGACTCATATAATAAAGATGAGTTATGCTTCATGTGTAAAGATGTAGATGTCACAAACAGAGCAGGACTGGCACATCAGAGATTATCGGAGCTCGCAGAAAACTATGAAGTGGATATTGAGAAATCTAAACCATTAGAGAGGAGTTACAGATTAGAATTCAACTCAAAAGACATTGCAAACGTAAGATCACCCATAATGAAAATACACATTGGAATATTAATCCAATGTATTCAAACATGGGGAGCATTAGATAAATGGGAAGACAGATGGGTTAAGAAAGGAGAACAGAAGAAAAGAGTCTGCAACTTCGAACTCTACTGACACTCAGCAGACTGATGGTCCAGAAAAAATATTACCAATGGGAGAAAATCCTGGCGGGATTTCTGTTTGGGTCCCTTGGAACAGGAGTGATATTTTTTCATTCTCAAATGATTACTCAAGACTGAGAGGGAAGCCAGTGGAACTGTATCAGCAGACAGACAGATTTGTGAAAATTGCAAAATGCCTGTGGGAAGATTTAAATACTCTTTTAGAAATAGTGGTTCCAGCTGATTTATGGATTGAATGCAAAAGGAGTGTTGACTGGCCTACAAGAGAACCTCCACCAGATCCAGTTACAGGTGCACCATTTCCTGAAGCAATGAGAAACACAAAGTGATTGAATTTTTGAAAACAAGAATTTCTCCTAAAGGTATTGATTGGCAGAGAATTGATAGGACAGCTCAGGAAGCGAAGGAGTCAATAAATGCATAGTATGAAAGGTTGTTGCAGGCATTCAAGCATTACAGTGATATAGAGACATTTGAGCCCAAAACCATGATTCATTTCGTGTTCAGTTTTGTGCAGGGATTGAGACCTGAAATTTGTAAAATGCTTAAGAGTCATTTGATTTGCTGACAAGCAAAACCGGTTGATGAAGAATTGCAGTTTGCTAAATATTGCAGCGGCGAAATTGACATGATGCAGAAAAGATTGAAAGAAAAGGCAGTGGTGATGCAGATTAGAGCAGCGCAATCAGGGATGCAGGTAATTTGACAACAACAGGGAAATATGCAGGTGATTCTGGGTCAGGAACAAGCAAGAGGAAAAAGATGTGGTGGTGGTGGTGGAAAAGGAAATGGTGTGGACTTGAATACTAATGTTAATTCTGGTGATATGGAGACAATGAAGAAAATGTTGCCCTGTCACACTTGCGGGGTCTTGGACACTGGAAGCAGTAATGTCCTTTGCTGGTGCAGGAAGGTGTTGTGCAGATGAATAAAACAAATCTTTTTCCAAATTTGAGAGAACCGAGAAATAGGAATCCTAATGTAAACGTCCAGAATACGAATAATCAAATGCAGATTCCGCAAATGCAAATTCCCCAACAACAGGTGCTACGTTGTCAGGTGCTACAACAACAAATGCAACACCAGGTGCAAATGATGCCACAGCAGCAAATGCAAATAGCTCAAGCTCCATTGGCACAGCAGCAGGTAGTGGTTCCTCAGCGGAACATGGGTCAAAGGTGTGGGAAGTTGGCTCTGTATATACTATCTCAAAGTGAGAGATAGTGTGCACAGAGTCCAAGGGTTCCCCTTAGAGGTTGATAGTGGCAAAATTAGATTTTGTGGTAGTGTGGTCGAGCAGTAGGCTTAACAGAGGGTAGTGTTAAGCATTTGTTGTACACACACAGGCAATAAATGAGAACACACACTCAAAGACTTAACTCCAGGCCAATAGGTTTTTATATAGAAAAATATTATTTTCTTAATTTATTTTAGAACCACAAAATTCAGAATTAAGGTAAGTACCTAAATTGTAAGGTACGTCACACGGGTAAGTATGGAACTTTGAATTAAAACAGTAGTATACACACTTTTGGCAAAAATGGCAAGAAGCTATTTTAAAAGTGGACACAGTGCAAAAATCAACAGTTCCTGGGGAAGGTAAGTAATAGTTTCTCAGGTAAGTGAAGCACTTACAAGTTCAGTCTCCTGGGCGTAAGCAGGCCACCGTTGGGGGTTCAAGTCAACCCCAAACACCCAGCACCAGAAACACAGGGCCGGTCAGGTGCAGAGGTCAAAGTAGGGCCCAATTAACATTGGCGCCCATGGAGAACAGGGGTGCTCTGGTTCCAGTCTGCTAGCAGGTAAGTACCTGCGTCCTCGGGGAGCAGACCAGGGATTTTTTTTGAGAGCACTGGGGGTTCCCAAACAGGCACACTTTCAGGAAGAGCCTCTGGATCCTCTCTGCAGGCGTCGCTGTGGGGTTGCAGGGAGGTCGACTCAGGGTGTCCACGTCGTTGTAGTCGCCTGGGGGGCCTCTCTGCGGTGATGGTGTCTCTGGACTCGGGCTGGGGGCTTCAGGTGCAGAATGTGAAGACTCACGCTTCCGGAGTGACGCTGAAGTCTTCTTTTAAGTTGCTTTCTTTGTTGTAGATTTGGACAGAGCCGCTGTCCTCTGGAGTTTCTTGGTCCTTTAGGTGAGTCCTCAGAGGTCGCTGGTCCCACTGGATGCGTATCTGTGCAGGTTCTTTGAGTCTGGAGACAGGCCATTAGGGCTGGGGCCAAGTCAGTTGTCGTCTCCATTGTCTCTGCGGGGCTTTTATGTCAGCAGTCCTTCTTCTTTCTTCAGGTTGAAGGAATATGATTTCCTGAGTTCAGGGTCGGCCCTAAATATTCAATTTAGGGGTGTGTTTAAGTCTGGGGGGGCAGCAGCCAATGGCTACTATCCTGGAAGGTGGCTACACCATCTTTGTACCTCCTCCCTGAGAGGAGGAGGGCACATCCGTATTCCTATTGGGGAAATCCTCCAAAACAAGATGGAAGATTTCTTAAGGCAGGGGTCACCCCAGCTCAGGACATCTTAGGGGCTGTCCTGACTGTTGGGTTACTCCTCCTTGTTTTTCTTATTATCTCCTCCGGACTTGCAGCCAAAAGTGGGGGCTGTGTCCGGAGGGTTGGGAATCTCCACTAGCTGGAGTGTCCTGGGGTGCTGTAAAACCAGGGCTGAGCCTTTGAGGCTCACCGCCTGGTGTTACAGTTCCTGCAGGGGGAGGTGAGAAACACCTCCACCCAGTGCAGGCTTTGTTCCCGGCCACAGAGTGGCAAAGGCACTCACCCTGTGTGGCCAGAAACCTGTCTGGATGTGGCAGGCTGGCATAAACTGGTCACCCTAACACTAAGAATTGGACTGGTATACAGGGGACATCTCTAAGATGCCTTCTGTGTGCATTGTTCAGTAAATCCCACAAAGGAATCAGTGTGGATTTATTGTGCTGAGAAGTTTGATGCCAAACTTCCCAGAATTCAGTGTAGCCATTATGGAACTGTGGAGTTCATGTTTGACAGACTCCCAGACCATATACTCTTTATGGATACCCTTCACTTACAATGTCTAAGATTTGGCTTAGACACTGTAGGGGCATAGTGCTCATGCAACTATGCCCTCACCTGTGGTATAGTGCACCCTGCCTTAGGGCTGTAATGCCTGCTAGAGGGGTGACTTACCTATGCCACAGGCAGTGAGTTGTGGGCATGGCACTCTGAGGGGAGTGCCATGTCGACTTAGTAATTTT
Organism: Pleurodeles waltl; assembly: GCF_031143425.1. Taxonomy (NCBI): domain Eukaryota; kingdom Metazoa; phylum Chordata; class Amphibia; order Caudata; family Salamandridae; genus Pleurodeles; species Pleurodeles waltl. Next base: position 265,930,003 of record NC_090449.1, read on the forward strand.
CTCCCCACCAGTACACACAAGCTGTGAGGCAGTGTGCATGTCCTGAGTGAGGGGTCCCCAGGGTGGCATAATACATGCTGTAGCCCTTAGAGACCTTCCCTGGCCACAGGGCCCTTGGTACCAGGGGTACCAGTTACAAGGAACTTATCTGTGTGCCAGGGCTGTCCCAATTGTGGTAACAAAGGTACAGTTTAGGGAAAGAACACTGGTGCTGGGGCCTGGTTAGCAGGGTCGCAGCACACTTTCAATCATAACTAGCATCAACAAAAGGCAAAACGTTAGGGGTTAACCTTGCCAAGAGCGGCATTTTCCTACACAACCCCCCCAGACGAAAGAGGATGAGACTAACCTTTCTCAAGAGAGTCTTCATTCTCTAAGTGGAAGAACCTGGAAAGGCCATCTGCATTGGCATGGGCAGTCCCAGGTCTGTGTTCCACTACAAAGTCCATTCCCTTTAGGGATATGGACCACCTCAACAGTTTAGGGTTCTCTCCTTTCATTTGCACCAGCCATCTGAGAGGTCTGTGGTCAGTTTGAAATGTGAAGTGAGTACCAAACAGGTATGGTCTCACCTTCTTCAGGGACCAAACCACAGCAAAGGCCTCCCTCCCTATGGCACTCCAACGCTGCTCCCAGGGAGTAACCTCCTGCTAATAAAAGCAACAGGCTGGTCAAGGCCATCATAATCGGTTTGGGGTAGGACTGCTCCTATCCCATGTTCAAAGGCATCAGTCTGCACAATGAACTGCTTTGAATAATGTGGAGCTTTCAAAACTGGTGCTGAGCACATAGCTTCTTTCAGGGTGTCAAAGGCCTTTTGACAGTCCAAGGTCCAGTTAACTTTTCTGAGCATTTTCTTGGAGGTACGTTCTGTGAGGGGTGTTACATTGGATCCATATCCCTTCACAAACCTGTAGTAGCCAGTCAAGCCAAGAAATGCCCTGACTTGAGTCTGTTTTTTATTTTTGGAGCTTCCCAGTCCAGAATAGTCTGGATCTTGGGTTGAAGTGGCTGAACTTGGCCTCCACCTACAACGTGTCCCAAGTAAACCACAGTACCCTTCCCTTTCTGACATTTAGATGCCTTGATAGAGAGGCCTACTGCTTGCAGGGCCTGCAAAACCTTCTTCAGGTGGACCAGATGATCCTGCCAGTTGGAGCTAAAGACTGCAATATCCTCTAGATATGCTGCACTAAAGGACTCCAAGCCAGCAAGGACTTGATTCACCAACCTTTGGAAGGTGGCAGGGGCATTCTTTAAGCTAAAGGGCATAACAGTAAACTGATAATGCCCATCAGGTGTAAAGAATGCTGTATTTTCTTTTTCTCCAGGTGCCATTTTGATTTGCCAGTACCCTGCTGTCAAGTCAAAGGTACTTAAGAATTTGGCTGCACCTAATTTATCAATGAATTCATCTGCCCTTGGCATGGGATGAGCATCAGTCTTGGTGACAGATTTGAACCCTCTGTAGTCCACACAAAACCTCATCTGTTCTTTCCATCTTTGGTGTGAGGTTTGGGGACCAAGACCACTGGGCTAGCCCAGGGACTGTCTGAGTGCTCTATCACTCCCAATTCTAGCATCTTGTGGACTTCCACTTTGATGCTTTCTTTGACTTGGTCAGACTGTCTGAATATTTTATTCTTGACAGGTAAACTGCCTGCTGTGTCCACATCATGGGTACACAGGTGTATCTTACCAGGGGTCAAAGAAAAGAGCTCAGCAAACTGTTGGAGGACCTTCCTGCAGTCAGCTTGCTGTTGGCCAGAGAGGCTCTCTAGGTAGGCAATTCCATCTACTGAGCCCTCTTTAGGGTCAGTTGAGAGGAGGTCAGGGAGAGGTTCACTCTCTGCTTCCTGATCCTCATCAGTAACCATCAGCATATTTACATCTGCCCTGTCGTGATAGAGCTTAAGGCAGTTAACATGGATCACCCTCTTGGGTGTCCTGCTAGTGCCCAGGTCCACTAAGTAAGTGACCTTGCTCTTTTTCTCTAGCACTGGGTAAGGGCCACTCCATCTGTCTAAAAGTACCCTGGGAGCCACAGGCTCCAGAACCCAGTCTTTCTGCCCTGGCGGAAACTCATCCATAGCAGCTTTTTGTTCATACCACAACTTCTGGAGTTGTTGGCTGGCCTCAAGGTTTTTGTTTGCCTTTTCCATGTACTCTGCCATCCTAGAGCAGAGGCCTAGTACATACTCCACTACATCTTGCTTAGGCGCCTGGAGATGTCTCTCCCAGGCTTCTTTCACAAGTGCCAGTGGTCCCCTTACAGGATGGCCAAACAGAAGTTCAAACGAGGAGAACCCTACTCCCTTCTGTGGCACCTCTCTGTAGGTGAAAAGCAGGCATGGCAAGAGGACATCCTATCTTCTTTTGAGTTTTTCAGGGAGCCCCATGATCATGCCCTTCAATGCCTTGTTAAACCTTTCTACAAGACCATTGGTTTGTGGATGGTATGGTGTGGTGAACTTATAAGTCACTTCACATTCATTCCACATATGCTTTACGTAAGCTGACATGAAGTTGGTACATCTGTCAGAAACCACCTCCTTAGGAAATCCCACTCTGGTAAAAATACCTCTGAGTGCTTTGGCTACTGCAGGGGCAGTAGTAGACCTAAAGGGAATTGCTGCAGGGTACCTGGTAGCATGATCCACTACTACCGATACATATTGGTTCCCTGATGCTGTGGGAGGTTCCAATGGACCCACTATGTCCACTCCCACTCTCTCAAAGGGGACCCTTACCACTGGAAGTGGAATGTGGGGGGCATTTGGATGGCGACCTGTCTTACCACTGGCTTGGCACGTGACACAGGAGGTGCAAAACTCCTTAACCTTCAGGGTCATAGTGGGCCAATAGAAATGGTTGACTAATCGCTCCCAAGTCTTGGTATGTCCCAAAGGCCCAGCAAGGGGAATTTCATGGGCTAAGGTCAGAATGAAATCCCTAAACTCCTGAGGCACTACCACTCTCCTAGTGGCATCAGGTTTGGGATCTATTGCCTCAGTGTAAAGGACTCCATCTTCCCAATAGACCCTGTGGGTTCCACTGACATTTCCTTTTTTTTGCTCAGTTGCTTGCTGTCGTAGCCCTTCCAGAGTGGGACAACTCTTTTGTCCCTGACACAACTGTTCCCTTGAAGGTCCCCCTGGGCCCAAGAGCTCTACCCGATAAGGCTCCAGCTCCATGGACTCAGTTCCATCAGGGGGTAGGACAGCTTCCTGGGAAGAGAGGTCCTGTTTCTTTTGTTGTAAAGAAGCTGGTCCCCCAGTCTTCTTTCCTTTCCTCTTGGAAGGTTGGGCCATTATTCCAGACTCCAACACTTCTTTTTCACCCTGTGCTCTGCATTGTGCTCTAGTCTTGAGACACTCCAGTTCAGGCATGCCCAGCATGGCTGCATGGGTCTTGAGCTCTACCTCAGCCCATGCTGAGGACTCCAGATCATTCCCTAGCAGGCCTTCTACTGGAATTGCAAAGGACTACCACCTGTTTCAGGCCAGTGACCCCTCCCCATTTCAAAGTTACCATTGCCATGGGATGGACTTTAGATTGATTGTTAACATTTGTGACTGGATATGTCTCTCCAGCCAGGTACTGTCCTGGGGAAACCAGTTTGTCTGTCACCATTGTGACACTGGCACTTGTATTCCTCAGCGCTTCTACTCTATTCCCATTTACCAAGAGCTGCTGCCTGTATTTTTGCATGGTAGCGGCCAGGCAGCAAGTGTGGGTAAATCCACCCCACCCTCTGAGACTAAAGTAGCTTCAGTGTGGACCCTGATTTACCCTGTGCACACTGTTGATCCCACCTGGAGACTGGCTATTCCAGTACTAACTGATGTAATTGGTGTGGAACTTTTCTTAGGACAGACCTTGTCTCCAGTTTGGTGTCCATGCTTTCTACAGTTGTCACACCAGGCCTTCTTGGGATCAAGGTTTTTAGATTTATACCCATTTGCGGACTGTGAAGAGGCTCTGGGTCAACCCTCCTGAGCAGGTTTTTGGGGCCCTGTAGAAGACTCTTTGTTTTTGTCCTTGGATGTCTCACCACCCTTCCTCTGGGGAGGCTTTGTGACCCCTTTCTTTTGGTCACCCCCTGTGGAAGTTTTGGTCACCCTTGTCTTGACCCAGTGGTCTGCCTTCTTTCCCAATTCTTGGGGAGAAATTGGACCTAGATCTACCAGATGTTGATGCAGTTTGTCACTGAAGCAATTACTTAACAGGTGTTCTTTTCATAAATAAATTATACCGCCCATCATAATTACTTACACCACTGCCAGTTATCCAACCATCAAGTGTTTTGACTGAGAAGTCAACAAAATCAACCCAGGTCTGACTCCAGGATTTGTGAGCCCCCCGAACCTAATCCTGTACTCCTCAGTTGAGAATCCAAAGCCCTCAATCAGGGTGGCCTTCATGAGGTCATACCATTCTGCATCGTTTCCAGAGAGTGTGAGGAGTCTATCCCTACACTTTCCAGTCAACATTTCCCAAAGGAGAGCTCCCCAGTGAGATCTGCTTACCTTTCTGGTTGCACAAGCCCTCTCAAAAGCTGCGAACCACTTGGTGATGTCACCACCTTCTTCATATTTAGTTACAATCCCTTTGGGGATTTTTAGGATGTCAGTATTCTCTCTGACCCTATTTAAGTTGCTGCCACCATTTATGGGAGTTAAACCCATCTCTTTTCTTTCCCTTTTTATTGCTAGGAGCTGCTTCTCCAAAGCCAATCTCTTGGCCATCCTGGCTAACAGGATGTACTCTTCATTGGGGCTGTCCTCAATGCTTACAGAGGTACGGGACTCCCCAGTGGAAGAACCATGCTCTCTGACTATGATTTTGGGGGGCAGGGTTATAGGAGCCCTGCCCTCCCTATTTAGGACAAGAGGGGTGATTTCTTCCTCCTATTCACTAATTTCCCCATCTGAAGGAGTATCCTTCAAATCAGAGGGGTGGTCCCTTGTGAACTTTGCCAAGCGCTCTGGAGCTTTGCCTTGGTAGGGTTGGGCCCAGTTTTTATCTTTTTTATCCTACAGAGAGACCTTAACTCTGACATCCCTAGATGTAGGTAAGGTGTGAGGTTGAGTTCCATCACCGTCTCATCTGTTTGACTCATTATCACTCTATAAGTTGCCGTAACTTTTTAAGAATCTAAAAACTACTTCTAGAACTTAAATCCTTACTTTTACAAACTTTTAAGCTTCAAAAGCAACACTAACAGGGACTTACACAAGGCCCTAGCAGGACTTTTAAAAATGTAGAAAAATTGTCAAATTGCAAAAATCTATTTCTAATGACAATTTTTTGAATTTTAGTCGTGTGATCAGGTATTGGCTGAGTAGTCTAGCAAATGCAAAGTGTTAGACCCCACCGCTGATCCACCAATGTAGGAATTTGTGGCCAGATGTAGGAAAAATCCAAATTGCGACTTGCAATTTGCGAGTCTCAGACACCTTCTGCAACTCGCAATGGGGTCGCAAAGACCCACCCCATTAATATTAATGAGGTGGGTCGCAGTTTGCGACCCCATTGCGAGTAGGGGCACTCACGGGGATCTTGGCCTGCTGGAGACAGCAGACCACCATGTCCGTGACTACTTTTTAATAAAGCAGTCTTTTTTTTTCTAAGTGCAGCCCGTTTTCCTTAAAGGAAAACGAGCTGCACTTTGAAAAAAAAACCGAAACCTTTTGTTTTGGATTATTTCAGGGCAGGTAGTGGTCCCTTGGACCACTAACTGCTCTGAAAAAATATTTTTTTGTCCAGTCACAAAGGGGAAGGGGTCCCATGGGGACCCCTTCCCGTTTGCGACTGGGTTACCATCCACTTCAAGTGGATGGTAACTGCGATTCAAAGCGGTCGCAAATGGAATTGCATAGCATTGCGAGTCGCAAATAGGAAGGGAACACCCCTTCCTATTTGCGAGTCGGAAATGCATTTTGCGAGTCGGATCCGACTCGCAAAATGCATTTCTACATAGCAAAGAGGCATTTGCGCCTCGCAAACGGCGATTTTCGCCGTTTGCGACTCGCAATCTCTTTGCTACATCTGGCCCTTGGTTCTGTATATACTATCTCAAAGTGAGAGATAGTGTAGACAGAGTCCAAGGGTTCCCCTTAGAGGTTGATAGTGGCAAAATTAGATAATACTAATGCTCTATTTTTTGGTAGTGTGGTCGAGCAGGAGGCTTATCAGAGGGTAGTGCTAAGCATTTGTTGTATGTTGTACACACACAGGCAATAAATGAGAACACACACTCAAAGACTTAACTCCAGGCCAATAGGTTTTTATATAGAAAAATATTATTTTCTTAATTTATTTTAGAACTACAAAATTCTGAATTTAGGTAAGTACATAAATTGTAAGGTACTTCACACAGGTAAGTATGGAACTTTGAATTAAAACAGTAATATACACAGTTTTGACAAAAATGGCAATAAGCTATTTTAAAAGTGGACACTGCAAAAATCAACAGTTCCTGGGGGAGGTAAGTAATAGTTAGTTTCTCAGGTAAGTAAAGCACTTACAAGTTCAGTCTACTGCTATTAGCAGCCCACCGTTGGGGGTTCAAGTCAACCCCAAACACCCAGCACCAGCAACACAGGACAAGTCAGGTGCAACGGTCAAAGTAGGGCCCAAATAACATAGGTGCCTATGGAGAACAGGGGTGCTCCGGTTCCAGTCTGCTAGCAGGTAAGTACCTGCGTCCTCGGGGCGCAGACGAGGGGGGTTTGTAGAGCACTGGGGGGGGTCCCAAACAGGCACACAAAATAAACTCTGAGTGGCAAAGGGGCGGCCGGGTGCAGAGTGTGACAAAGTGTCGGGTTTTGTATTGAAATCAATGGAGGGACCCGGGGGTCACTCTGGCGATACAGGCAGAGCACAGGGGGGCTTCTTGGGCCAGCCACAGACTGGGCTAGGATGAGGGCTGCCTGCTGGTCACTCCTGCACCAGTGGTTGGTTCCTCTCAGTCCTGGAAGCTGGGGGTGCAGTGCTTTGTCAAGGCGTTGGGTTCCTTTGTTACCGGGCAGTCTCTGTCAGGGGGAGCCTCTGGATCCTCTCTGCAGGTGTCGCTGTGGGGGTGCAGGTAGGTTGACTCAGGGTGTCCATGTCGTTGGAGTCACCTGTGAGTCCTCTCTGCGGTGTTGGTGTCTCTGGACCTGGGCCAGGGGCGTTGGGTGCAGAGTGTGAAGACTCACGCTTCCGGAGTGAGGCTGAAGTCTTCTTTAAAGTTGGTTTCTTTGCTGTAGATTTGGACAGAGACACTGTCCTCGGGAGTTTCTTGGTGTTTTAGGCACAGGTCAGTCCTCTGAGTCCTCAGAGGTCGGTGGTCCCGCTGGATGTTTCTCTGTGCAGGTTATTTGAGTCTGGAGACAGGCCAGGAGGGCTGGGGCTAAGTCAGTTGTCATCTCCGTCGTCTCTGCAGGGCTTTCAGGTCAACAGTCCTTCTTTCTTCAGGTTGAAGGAATCTGATTTCCTGAGTTTAGGGTCGGCCCTAAATATTAAATTTAGGGGGGTGTTTAGGTCTGGGGGGCAGTAGCCAATGGCTACTATCCTGGAGGGTGGCTACACCATCTTTGTACCTCCTCCCTGAGTGGAGGAGGGGGCACATCCCTATTCGTATTGGGAGAATCCTCCAAAACAAGATGGAAGATTACTTAAGGCAGGGGCCACCTCAGTTAAGGACACCTTAGGGGCTGTCCTGACTGGTGGGTGACTCCTCCTTGTTTTTCTCATTATCTCCTCCGGACTTGCTGCCAAAAGTGGGGGCTGTGTCCGGAGTGGCGGGCATCTGACTAGCTGGAGTGTCCTGGGGTGCTGTAACACCAGGGCTGAGCCTTTGAGGCTCACCGCCAGGTGTTACAGTTCATGCAGGGGGAGGTGAGAAACACCTCCACCCAGTGCAGGCTTTGTTCCTGGCCACAGAGTGACAAAGGCACTCACCCCAGGTGGCCAGAAACCCGTCTAGATGTGGCAGGTTGGCAGAAACTGGTCAGCCTAACACTAGGAATTGGGCTGGTATACAGGGGGCATCTCTAAGATGCCCTCTGTGTGAATTGTTTAATAAATCCCACACTGGAATCAGTGTGGATTTATTGTGCTGAGAAGTTTGATTCCAAACTTCCCAGAATTCAGTGTAGCCTTTATGGGACTGTGGAGTTTGTGTTTGTCAGACTCCCTGACCATATACTCTTTATGGCTACCCTGCACGTACAATGTCTAAGGTTTGGCTTAGACACTGTAGGGGCATAGTACTCATGCAACTATGACCTCACCTGTGGTATAGTGCACCCTGCCTTAGGGCTGTCAGGCCTGCTAGAGGGGTGGCTTACCTATGCCACAGGCAGTGGGTTGTGGGCATGGCACTCTGAGGGGACTGCCATGTCGACTTAGTCATTTTCTCCCCATCAGCACACACAAGCTGTGAGGCAGTGTGCATGTACTGAGTGAGTGGTCCCCAGGGTGGCATCATACATGCAACAGCCCTTAGAGACCTTCCCTGGCCACAGGGCCCTTGGTACAAGGGGTACCAGTTACAAGGGACTTATCTGTGTGCCAGGGATGTGCCAATTGTGGAAACAAAGGTACAGTTTAGCGAAAGAACACTGGTGCTGGGGCCTGGTTAGCAGGGTCCCAGCACACTTTCAATCATAACTAGCATCAACAAAAAGCAAAAAGTTAGGGGTTTACCATGCCAACAGAGGTATTTTCCTACAAAAGGTTAAGCCAAAACCACTGATTACGCAATACCCATTACACACTGAGGATGAATTGAGTGATAAAATTGTGAGTGACAGTTCAGATGAAGAAGAATGTGTGCTAGCAGCTTCATTAGAGGGGGATCAGAGGGGCACCTCTGTAAATTGAAGAGTTATGGGTCATGAAGTTTCATTTTTGGTTGACACAGGAGCTACACACTCTACTGTAAGAACTGCAGAAGTTCCCAATATACCTCTTTCTGGGAGAACAGCACAGGTTGTAGGAGTAGCAAATCAACACCTGACAAATCTGATTACAGAACCGATTCCTGTTAAAATTGGTACTTTTGAAGGCATGCACTTATTCATAGTCTGCAACTTAAGTCCAGTGTGATTACTGGGAAGAGTTTTGTTGTGCAGATTAATATGTTTGATTACTTGCACAAATGATGGAATTGTCATTCAAACAAAAAGTGATGATGAGGAATCATGCATACCTACTGACTGTAATCTAATTAATGAAGAGTTTCCATTGTTTACTCTTTGCCTGCATTTACAGTACTGGACTTGCCAAATGCCTTACAAGATAAGTTATCTGGGATCTTTCCTGGAAAAGATATTAATCTAATTAAAGGAGTGGGACCAATCAAAGTCACAGTTAAACCAAATGCAGTTTTCGCAAAATTTCGACAATATGACATGGCTCCAGATGTAACTGAAGGAGTTTATCCTTTAATTGCAGATTTTGTTGAGCAAAGGGTTTTGAAAGAAGTGCTGAGCAGCCCATGTAACTCACCTATTGTGGGTTTGTGGAAACCTAGTGGGGAATTTCGCATAGCTCAGCTCAGGATTTGAGAACAATCAATTACATAGTGGTCAAATGTAGTCCAGCGGCACTCAATTTTGTTTCAAATTCCATGTAAAGCAGAATAGTTCACAGTACTGGACTTGTCACAAGCATTAATCACAGTGCTTCTACATGAGGATAGCCAGTTTTTCTTTTGTTTTAAATTATGCAGTTGTGTGTATTCCTGGTGTAGAATTCCACAAAGCTTTTCAGAATCCCCATCAATATTTAATCAAGTGTTGAATTTTTTTTTAGAATCATTGGGAATGCCTTTCCAATCTACATTGGTTCAGTACATTGATGACTTATTGGTTGCTTCAAAGACACAAGATGGATGCAGGCGAGATACTATTGCCTTATTGAATCATCTGGGTGAAAATGGACATAAAGGGGGTCATTACAACCCTGGCGGACGATGTTAAAGCTGCAGTAATACCGCAAACAGGCCGGCGGACAAAAAAAGGGAATTATGACCGTGGCGGAAATCGCCAACATAGACAGCCACTTTAACACTCCGACCGCCATGGCGGTACAGACAAGCAGCGCGGCGGTCACCGCCAACAGACAGGCGGGAGACAATGTACCGCCCACAGTATCACAACCCGCCAATCCGCCACCTTTTCCGGGGTGGACTCACCGTGGATAAAAACACGGCGGAAACAGCTTTTGCTATGGGAAAACACTCACCTTAACACACTCCACGAGGAAGGAGCTCACCATGGAGCCCGAACTACAAATACTCCCTGCGCTTGTCTTCCTGCTCCTCTACGATCACCAGCAACGTAGACGCCGAAGGCAACGGTGAGTACTGCACCTACGACATAGGGGAGGGGGGAGGCAAAAGACAGGGGGACACACACGCAACACCCCCACCCCCAACCCGACCCTCACCCACTACAACACACACACCAATGCATTTCCAAACAGCACAGTAATAACCCACAACCCCCCTGGAAGAATACAAAGACAAAAGGAAATCAGTTCAAACATTGTAATGTATCAAAATACAGTAACCAACTATATACAGATATATATAAACAATCGGAAATCATACATCACGAGTAGTACTGCAGGTATGCACATATCAATGTCCGTGGACCACTGGGCCCAAAATGCATGGGCAAGGCCCACACTAGATACCTGTCCACAAACGGAGAGAACACTGCAGGGGCATCAGATAGAAATACAACAGGCACCTCAGGGGGTGGGGGTGGGGCACCTCAGTTGGATTACAGCACCACGCCAGATCCACGACGGGGCTCCATGCCCATTGATGTATCCTGGGGAGTGCAAAGCCACAGTCTCTCAAGTCTCTACAGTGGGTGGGTTGCCCACTGTACCATCCTGGGGAGTGCAAAGCCACAGTCTCTCAAGTCTCTCCAGTGGGTGGTTTGCCCACTGCTTTATCCTGGGGAGTGCAAAGCCACAGTCTCTCAAGTTTCTACAGTGGGTGGGTTGCCCACTGCTTTATCCTGGGGAGTGCAAAGCCACAGTCTCTGAAGTCTCTGCAGTGGGTGGTTTTGCCCACTGCTTTATCCTGGGGAGTGCAAAGCCACAGTCTCTCAAGTCTCTACAGTGGGTGGGTTGCCCACTGTACCATCCTGGGGAGTGCAAAGCCACAGTCTCTCAAGTCTACACAGTGGGTGGTTTGCCCACTGCTTTATCCTGGGGAGTGCAAAGCCACAGTCTCTCAAGTCTCTACAGTGGGTGGTTTGCCCACTGCTTTATCCTGGGGAGTGCAAAGCCACAGTCTCTCAAGTCTATACAGTGGGTGGTTTGCCCACTGCTTTATCCTGGGGAGTGCAAAGCCACAGTCTATCAAGTGGATGCAGGTCTCCACTGGTTCTGGAGGGGGACAGGTGCCCAGAGTGCTTCATCCTGTGAAGGACAGACAGAGTGGATGCAGGTCTCCACTGGTTCTGGAGGGGGACTGGTGCCCAGAGTGCTTCATCCTGTGAAGGACAGACTGAGTGGATGCAGGTCTCCACTGGTTCTGGAGGGGGACAGGTGCCCAGAGTGCTTCATCCTGTGAAGGACAGACAGAGTGGATGCAGGTCTCCACTGGTTCTGGAGGGGGACTGGTGCCCAGAGTGCTTCATCCTGTGAAGGACAGACAGAGTGGATGCAGGTCTCCACTGGTTCTGGAGGGGCAATGGTGCCCAGAGTGCATCACGCTCCCCGTGACGGTCCCAGTTCTGTCACTGTCCCAGCTGCACATGGGCTAACGATGCTTGATTTGGCGGTCTTTGCCCTGTTCAGCGGTCTTCACCATGGCGGTCTTTGCCCTGTTCAGCGGTGCTTTGCCCTGTTCAGCGGTCTTCACCATGGCGGTCTTTGCCCTGTTCCGCGGAGCTTGCCTTTGCTGTCTCTGACCTGTTCAGCGGTGCTTTGCCATGGCGGTCTCTGACCTGTGCAGTGGTGCTTTGCCCTGTTCAGCGGTCTTCACCATGGTGGTCTTTGCCCTGTTCAGCGGTGCTTGCCTTTGCTGTCTCTGACCTGTTCAGCGGTGGTTTGCCATGGCGGTCTCTGACCTGTGCAGCGGTGCTTTGCCCTGTTCAGCGGTCTTCACCATGGCGGTCTTTGCCCTGTTCATCGGTGCTTGCCTTTGCTGTATCTGACCTGTTCAGCAGTGCTTTGCCATGGCGGTCTTTGGCCTGTTCAGCGGTGCTTTGCCCTGTTCAGCGGTCTTCACCATGGCGGTCTTTGCCCTGTTCAGCAGTGCTTGCCTTTGCTGTCTCTGACCTGTTCAGCAGTGCTTTGCCATGGCGGTCTTTGGCCTGTTCAGAGGTGCTTTGCCCTGTTCAGCGGTCTTCACCATGGCGGTCTTTGCCCTGTTCAGCGGTGCTTGCCTTTGCTGTCTCTGACCTGTGCAGCGGTGTGTGGCATTACGGTCCCTCAGTGCCCAGCGGGGCTGTGGCTGCCGGGGCCCTCCAGGTCACTGACGCTGGAGGTGGTCTCCGGACCAGTGACGATACTGGTGCCCTCCAGGGCACTGACTCTGGCGGTGGTCTCCGGACCAGTGATGATACTGCTGCCATCCAGGGCACTGACTCTGGCGGTGGTCTCTGGACCAGTGACGATACTGCAGCCCTCCAGGGCACAGACTCTGGCGGTGGTCTCCCGACCAGTGACGATACTGCTGCCCTCCAGGGCACTGAATCTGGCGGTGGTCTCCCGACCAGTGACGATACTGGTGCCCTCCAGGGCACTGACTCTGGCGGTGGTCTCCGGACCAGTGACGATACTGCTGCCCTCCAGGGCACTGACTCTGGCGGTGGTCTCCGGACCAGTGACGATACTGCTGCCCTCCAGGGCACTGACTCTGGCGGCGGTCTCCGGACCAGTGGCGATACTGCTGCCCTCCAGGGCACTGACTCTGGCGGTGGTCTCCGGACCAGTGACGACAGTGCTGGCGGTGGTGTCCCGGCCGGCGGGGAGGATGGCGGCCTTCTCCGCCGTGCTGCTCTTCCCAGACTTTGGAGACTTCTTCTGCCCCTTCACCACCTTGGGAGGAGTCACAGCTGACTCGGCACTCCCTCCTGGACCCTTGTGAGCTGTTTTGCCGGCAGGAGTCTTCACCCTCTCACGTCGGCCACTTTCCAACTTAAGGTGCTTTACAGGGGGTGGACTGGCAGTGCTTTGGCTCTGTGTCACACTGGCTGCCCTGGTGGCCGGTGCACTCCACACACCTTTAACACACACCACTGGTACCGGACTTTTTTTGGCTGAGGTGCTACTACGGGACCTATGAATTGGAGGGGTGGGGGTGGTGGTAAAGAGGTCAACGTTGCTGAGGAAGAGTTTCTGACGAACACTGGGATGGATAGCTGGAGGGGGTCTGGGAGTGGAGGAAGGGGAGGTGGTTGTAGGAGGTGTGACTTTAGGTGATTTGGGTGCAGGTGCAGGTACTGGAGGCTGTTGTGAGGTGGATGGATGTTGGGTGTGTGGGTGCCTGCGTTTGTGTACTTTGGGAGGGGGCGTCACAGACACACTGGGAGTGGACACAGGGGACGTGTAAATGGTAGTGGGGGTGGTGAGTGCAGGTGAGCGGGGTGTGGTGCTGGGTGTTCTGGTGCGAGTCCTAGTGCCTGTAGATGTAGTGCATGCAGGTGAGAGTGTAGACAACACTGGGAGGGAGGAGGGAGACGACGAGGAGGGGGACACAGTGGAGGCAGTGGATGTTGCTGTGTCTGTATGTGGGTGATGCTTGTGTGAGTGCCTGTGGGTTGTGTGGTGCTTATGTTTGCCTGAGCTACTTTTGTGTGTTGAGGTGTGTGCATGCTTGTCTGATGGTGTGCTTGGGATAGGCTGGGGACTGGGTCCTGGGGACTGGGTCTGGGTGGAGGAAGTTGGAGGGGGGAGGCTAGACACAGGGACAATGGCTGCCATCAGTGCTGAGGCCAGAGATTGCAGGGTTCGATGAAGGGCAGCCTGACCAGAATGAATGCCCTCCAGGAATGCATGACTGTGTTGCAACTCTCTTTCTACACCCTGGATGGCATTCACAATGGTAGACTGCCCAACAGTGAGTGACCTGAGGAGGTCAATGGCCTCCTCACTCAGGGCAGCAGGGGTGACTGGGGCAGGGCTGAGGTGCCTGGGGCGAAGGTGATGCCCACCCTCCTGGGTGAGCGGGCACGGAGCGAAGGCTGAGGGGCTGCTGGGAGGGTGGTGCTGGTAGGGGGGTGGCAGCTGTACCTGTAGAAGTGGGGGGCACAGATGGTGCCGCCACCACAAGGGAGCTCCCATCGGCGGACGAGTCTGTGCCGCTGTTTGGTGATCCGGTGACCGACGTGAAGCTCCCCACGCCCTCCGTCCCACTGGTGTATTCAGAGTCTGTGGTGTGGCCCTCCATGGCCATGTGGGATGCAGCTCCCTCGTGCTCCGGTGCCACTGTACCTCCGCCTGATAATGCTGATGCACAAAAGAACAGGGAGAGCACAAAAAGGGGGGGGACGACAGAAGAAAGACAGTTTGAGTGCATGGCTTACCGCTACCGTTGGCGGACAATACAGACACAGCAGCCCCCTGCACTACGCCGTGCTCTTGGCCTCTACAGATGCAATTCCTGGGATCTGGCCTACATGGCTATGGTGGACATCTGCACACATAGATGACACAGGGGCATGTATACCTGTACTTGGCACTCTACAGAGGTGGGGTGGAGTGCCACATGGCCTGCATTCCGGAGGGGCCTGGCCTACGTAACTCGCCCTGGCCTAGGGAAACCCACAGCCCTCCTCCCCACCCAGACACCTTCACTGCTCGCAAAGTCTGCTGAATGATAGTGTACTCACCCCCTTGTGTCTGCGGTGATGCCCTCAAGCGCCCATCCAACTCAGGGTAGGCCACCGCCAGGATCCGGAACATCAGGGGGGTCATGGTGCAATGGACACCCCTCCCACGTTGGGAGGCCATCCCCAGCTGAGCCTCCGCCGTCTTCTTGCTCCAGCGGCGAATGTCCTCCCATCTTTTACGGCAATGGGTGCCCCGTCTCTGGTGGACCCCCAGGGTCCGGATGTCCTTGGCGATGGCACGCCAAATGTCCTTCTTCTGGTGGGCGCTGACCTACATGACATGTACAGGGGAAGAAGAGAAGTCATTACCAACTGCACCGTCGAAGTGAGTGGCCCCCATCCCTACCCTTGCCATGTGGCCATGCATTCACAGTCCTTCATGGTCGCTGAACTCTGCCCCTTCCTACTGACATCCAGCCCTCTCCGCCCAGCATAGCCCATACAACGTGCTCCCTGTGTACTTACCTGTTGGTCGGGAGGACTGTAGAGTAGCGTGTACTGGGGGAGGACCCCGTCGACTAGCTTCTCCAACTCCTGAGCAGTGAAGGCAGGGGCCCTTTCCCCAGACGCAGCAGCCATTGTCTCTACCAGACTGAGGTCACAGCAGCACTTGCAGTGTAGGTCCTCTCCTGTCGAAGATCAGATATCGAGTGATTGAACAGATAGAAAATGGCAGTCACGTTCTTGGCGGTGACGTCCGCGGCGGTGCGTATCATCACCGCCGGCGCACTTCATCATTGGCTCCTGGGACCCATAGGGTCCAATGTTAACCAATGCAGCACTGCGCCGCGGTCTACGACCGCCTACTGCGACTGTGTACAACGCCAGCGCAGATACCTCACATCCCATTATCCCACTTTATAGGTCAGGCAGCCACCATTTCAGGGGCCCACATGGCTTCATTTACTACTGCGTCACACATACCTACGCCTACACTCAACACACATACAGGAAGAGTTTTGTATTTGGTGTCGTGTTCTGTGTAGCTGTGGGTACATACCTGGGAATTTGTTGACTCTGTGGTCGCTGTTGTCCTTCTTAGGCACCGTCAGCTGGGACATTTGAGGAGATGGCGGAATCCTCCGGTGTACCGACCGCTGGTGGACCTGATAACAATGGAGGAGCGACACCTACAGGTTTGACCGTGCCACAATCCAGGAACTGTGTACCCAGTTGGAGCCAGACCTGATCTCACCAATCCGCCATCCCACAGGAATACCCCCTGAAGTGCAGGTGCTATCAGTGCTCCATTTCCTTGCAAGTGGATCATTTCAAACAACAGTGGCCATGGCATCAGGGATGTCCCAGCCTATGTTTTCCAACGTGTTGTCCAGAGTGTTGTCTGCCCTGCTGAAACACGTAAGGAGCTACATCGTTTTCCCTCAGGTGGAGGATTTGGCTACTGTGAAAGGTGACTTCTATGCCCTGGGACATATCCCCAACATCATAGGTGTTATTGATGGCACCCATGTTGCTCTGGTCCCCCCACGCAGGAGTGAACAGGTGTACAGGAACCCGGAAGAGTTATCATTCCATGAATGTACAGATGGTATGTTTGGCAGACCAGTAAATCTCCCAGGTAAGTGCTATGTTCCCTGGCTCAGTGCATGACGCCTACATCCTGCGGAATAGCAGCATCCCGTATGTGATGGGTCAACTCCAGAGGCACCGGGTGTGGCTATTAGGGGACTCTGGTTACCCCAACCTGTCATGGCTATTTACCCCAGTGAGGAATCCCAGGACCAGGGCAGAGGAACGCTACAATGAGGCCCATGGGCGGACTAGGAGGGTGATCGAACGCACCTTCAGCCTCCTGAAGGCCAGGTTCAGGTGCCTCCATATGACAGATGGTTCCCTATTCTACTCACCAAGGAAGGTGTGCCAGATCATCATCGCCTGCTCAATGCTTCACAATCTTGCTTTGCGACGCCAGGTGCCTTTTCTGCAGGAGGATGGTCCAGATGACGGTGTTGTGGCAGCTGTGGAGCCTGTGGACAGTGATGAGGAGGAAGCTGAGGAAGAAGACATAGACAACAGGGAGTCAGTCATACAGCAATATTTCCAGTGACACACTGGTGAGAACAATATTTTTACTATTACATTCACTTTCACACTTCTACCTCTATCCTGTCTGTCAATTAGTAGCAGTATTTGGTAACTGAGTTGTACATTTCCATTACGGTTTCACAGGTGTGGTTACCAGCGTGTGTCATCTGCTTTGCATCCGTCATGGACTTGTGATGTGTGACATAGGTATGTTGGCATTACATTTGAAAACGCATTTTGTCACTGTTATTGCTACTACACATTTTCAAAATCACAGACTAACTCCAGATTGTTTTGTGGTTCAAGGGTGTTTATTGAAGTGCTAATTATTGGAGGGGGTGGCAAAATGGTGATGGGTGATGGTGGAGGAATGTCCATGGCAGAGTCCAGTCTATTAGTCTCACAGGTGCACTGCCCATATGGGCATAGGAAGTGGAGCTGGGGCAGTTCCAATCTGGACAGGGTAACAAAGTGAGACAGTGGGAGGACAATCAGGGTGGTCTCATTTCCTGGCGGGGTCTTGCCATCTTGACCTGTCCTGTTCCTGGATCTCAGGGACCACTTGCGGGGTGGTTGTCCGTCTGCAGGGGGTGGGGTGCTGGTGTGGTGGTCCTGTGGCGGGGCGTCCTGTCCACTAGCGCCGGCGGAGGTGGTGGGCAGTTCATCGTCCAAGCTAGTGTCAGGGTCCCCTTGGAGTGCCACGGTGTCCCTCATGGTCTTTTGTATGTCCTTCAGCACCCCTACGATGGTGCCCAGGGCGGAGCAGATGGTTCTGAGCTCCTCCCTGAACCCCAAATACTGCTCGTCCTGCAGGCGCTGGGTCACCTGAAACTTGGCCAGGACCGTAGCCATCGTCTCCTGGGAGTGGTGGTATGCTCCCATGATGGGGGAGAGGGCCTCGTGGAGGGTGTGTTCCCTTGGCCTGTCCGCCCCCTGTCGCACAGCAGCCCTCCCAGTTCCCCTGTGTTCCTGTGCCTCCGTCCCCTGGACCGTGTGCCCACTACCACTGCCCCCAGGTCCCTGTTGTTGTTGGGGTGGTGGGTTACCCTGGGTTCCCTGTAGTGGTGGACACACCGCTGATTGACGTGTCCTGGGGACGGAGGTATTGGCCCGCTGGGTGGGTGCTGTGCTGGTGTTACCAGAGGGTGGAAGGTCAGTGTTGGGCTGTGCCTGTGCAGGGGGAACCGACTGTCCCGAGGCCCACGATGGTCCGGGCTGGTCATCTGGATCCAGTTGACCAGAGCTGCTGTCGTCACTGTGGGCCTCTTCTGTGGGTGGAGTGGAGATGTCTGGACCCTCCTGTGTGTTGACGTTACGTAGTGGTCCTGCAGGGGTATAAGAGCATGATTATTGCATGTGTGTGTGTCATGGTGTGCAATGGGTGGGTGTGCGTGTACCCCAGTGCAAGCATTCCTGTGTGGGGGCTTGTATGATGATGGTTGGGGGGTTGTTATGGGTATGTGCAGTGAACATGCTTTAGTGCTGGGTGTACATGCTTAGTTGTGTCATGCAGGGCTTGGTGTTGGGATGTGTGGTTTGTGTTATTAGTACACTAGTGAGGAGTTGGAGTGATGGGGGAGGGGGTGAGGGTGGGGGGGTGTGATAGCATGCAGGCAGGGTGGGGGATATGATAGTTAAGATTTGACTTACCAGTGTCCATTCCTCCACCGACTCCTCCGATGCCCTCTGGATGCATGATGGTTAGTTGTGGGGAAGGAGATGGGGGTCCGCCGCCAGTCCGCTGAATCGCGATGTTGTGCCTGGAGACCACTGAACGCACCTACCCCCGTAGGTCGTTCCACCTCTCTCGGATGTCCTCCCGATTTCTTGGATGCTGTCCCACAGCGTTGACCCTGTCGACGATTCTTCGCCATAGCTACATCTTCCTGGCTATGGAGGTGTGCTGCACCTGTGCTCCAAATAGCTGTGGCTCTACCCGTAGGATTTCCTCCACCATGACCCTGAGCTCCTCCTTGGAAAACCTGGGGTATCTTTGGCAAGACATGGGGTGGTGTAGGTGATGTGTGGGGTGGTGTATGTGTTGATGAGTGTGGTGATGTGTGGTGGTGTGGGGTGTTTTGAGCGTGGGTGTTGTATGGGTGATGATGTTGGGTGCCTCTGTGTGGTGGGGTTGTCTATTGCTGTAGTCTCTCTCTGGCCTTCTTTCAGATTTTTTGTTCGTAGGGGTTTGTGGGTGATGTGGGTGTGTGTTTTCTATTGTGTTGGGTGTGTGGAAGTGGTGTTTGTATGTGTGTCAGGTGTGTGTATTTTGAATTGTCCAATGTGGCGGTGTTTTGGAGATGTGTGTGTATTTTGAGCGCGGCGGTGTGTGGGTCGTGATAGCATGGGCGTGTTTCTGTTGGCGTGACGGTGGAGGTTTTGTTTTTGCCAGTTTATCACTGACCTTTGGTGTGGCGGACTTGTGTGGGTGTCTGAATTTTGGTGGATTCCGAGATGTGTGTCATAATAGCTGTGGCGGAATTCCGCGGCCGCAGCGGTGTATTGGCGGTCTTCTGCACGGCGGTAAGCAGCTTTTACCGCCAATGTTGTAATGACCCCCAAAGTGTCACCAGCAAAATTACAGTATTGTCAAAAAGAGGTGAAATACTTGGTATATCAAATAGAGAAAGGTGCAAGAAAAGTGCCAAAAGAAAGGGTTACAGCTGTGTTGCAAATGAACCCTCCTGTTACTCAGAGATGTCAGAATGTTTTTGGGAATGGTGAGTTATGGTTGCCAATGGATTCCCAATTTTTCTGTAATTTCAAATCCTTTGCAAAGATTGACCCATAAAGATATCACTGGTCCTGTACCCTTCGATTAAGCTTGTATGAAAGCTTTTACTGAGCTAAAAGAGAGTCTGTGCAGAGCACCAGCTCTGGGAATGCCTGGCTACATGAAACCTAACATAGATACAGGGTGGTGTAAATCATCCTGTAGCATATTTTTCAGCTACAATGGATCCGGTTGCTGCCGCCTTACCAAGCTGCCTGAAACAGGTAGCCGCGGTTGGTGTGAATCTTGCCCAAAGTGAGAGCATTGTGATGGAACATCCTTTAACTGTTCTGGTCTCTCACTCAGTTGAGGTCTTGCTTACCAGGACCAAGATTAAATTCCTGACATTTGCTCGGTTGACTCGCTAGGAACTGTTGATTTTAGGTTCCCCAAATGTTACCCTTGAAAGATGTGTGGTACTTAACCCTGCTATTCTGTTACCTATAGACACTGCTGATTCTGAAAATGTAAATGAAGTGGAACATGACTTCCTGGATGTTACTGAACTGTGCACCAAACCCAGACCTGATATTCAGGATACAGCATGACAGAAAAATGATCAAATATTTTTTGTTGATGGTTCCTGTTTAAGAGGCAATGCGGGAACATTGAGATCTGGTTATGCTGTGTGCACCATTTCTGGTGTACCTGAAGCTTCATGGCTTCAAGGAGTATTTTCTGCACAAGTGGCTGAATTGGTGGCTCCTATTAGAGCATGTTGTACTTCAACAAAGCCTAAAATTATGATTTTACAGGCAGCCAGTGTGGATTTGGTGTTGTGCATGACTTCAGGCAGTTGTGGTCCCAGAGAGGTTTCATGACTTCTTCTGGCTCCCCTATAAGGACGGGGGTATAATTAATGAATTGCTAGAAGCTTTACAATTACCTGAGAAAGTTGCAGTTGTGCAATGTACTGCGCATCAAAAGGCAAATGGTTTTATAAATATGAGTAATACATATTCTGATCAGGCTGCTAGATTCTGTTAATTTGTACCTAATTGTTCTACATTCAATGAAGAATGGAAAAATGTAACAAGCACTGATGAGACAAGTCAAAGTTTTCTGTTGACAGTAATTGACACTTGGGAAGACATTAAAAGATTGCAATATGAGGTTCCAGAAGATGGAAAAAGAAGCTGGATAAAATTGGGTTGTATTTAAAGGGAAATTAATGAAATTTGGGTTTTAAATGAAGGGCAGGTAGTCTTGCCAAATTGTCTACTGATGCAAATGGCTAGATATGATCATGGTCAAACTCACAGTGGCAGAGATGCAATGATTCAAACATTTACAATTTTTGGTTCAATCCAAAATGTAGATAGGTTGCAGAAGCCAATTGTCACAGATGCATTACATACCAGAAAAATGAACATGAGACAGAGAACTGTTGTTAATTTGAGTCACATTGGAAGATCAGGTGGTCCATTTAACAGAATGTAGATGGATTTCACTGAGATGCCGGTGTGTGGTGGTTTGAAGTACGTGTTGGTCATTGTCTGTGTATTTAGTCATTGGATTGAAGATTACCCTACACATAGAAATGATATCCTCACAGTAGCAAAGCTGTTACTTAGGGAGTTGAGCAAGAGATTTGGTTTTCCGGCCTCTTTAGAATCAGATAGAGGAAGTCACTTCAATAACGAGGTGATAAAAATGCTATTTTCAGCCTTAAAAATTGAGCAGAATGTACACTGTAGCTACTGTCCTGAAGCTTGCAGATTAGTAGAGCAAATGAATGGAACCTTGAAAGCTCGATTGGCAAAAATATCCACAAATCTGAAATGGCCTGATGTTTTGCCTTTGGTTCTGATGAGCATGCAAAGTACACCTGATAGAAAGACTGGTCTCTCACCTCGTGAAATACTAATGGACAGAGCCATGACATTGCCAGCTGTTCCTGCAAATGATCTTGTAAGCATAACAGATGACTTGGTGCTGGATTACTGCAAGGGTCTAGCTGATGTGACTCACTCTTTCATTCACCCGGTGGAAGCTACAGCAGTTCCACCATCCCAAGACTAAACTCATAGTCTTCAGGCTGGTGACTGGGTAGTGATTAAGAAGCACATGTGGAAGACTTGCTTGGACCCTAGGTAGAAGGGACCTTTCCAGGTTATTCTAGTAACGATGACTGCTGTGAAGTGTGTTGGAATTCCAAACTGGATTAATGCCTGCCGCACTCTTAAAGTGCCATATCCTTTGGAGGATGAAGATCCAGAGTTCCTGAGAGCACCAGCAGGAACTGTGCAGTCTCAAGAAGGGCAAGTGACAAAAACAGAGCAAGAGACTGCAGAAGTAAAGACTGTGCAAAGTGGTGAAGATCCAGATCCAAGTACTCCTCTGAAAGATGAAATTGAGGACAACCTTGATATTCCTATAGCAGAAACAGAAGTGGATGTAGCAGGAGAGTCGAGTCTGAGCTCGGGATTCTCCCAGAAACAGACCATAGAGAAAAAGAGATAAAGCAAATCTTGTTTCCTGAAATAGCCAAAAGTGGCGTTGAGTTGAATCAAAGTCATGCAGATTTGACTGCTCCTGAAGTGGCTGATGGTGCAGGTAAAACAAGTCAAATTCCTGCTAATCCAAGAAGAATCGTAAGTCCAGTTGTACCATTAGTGTCTAAAAAAACTGTGAAAGGAGATACATGGCCTTCTTTGCCTGCAACTGAAAAAGTTCCTGATGTGTTGTCAAGCAGAAATGATGAAGCAGAAACAACAGAAGGAACAGAGTTGAGTGAAGAAGAAACAAGTACAAGTCAAAAATCAAAGAGAAAGAGAGTTGCAAGTCGAAGATACTCAGGTTCTGAATGGGCAAACCTTGCAGCTAATGAGTGGGAACACAAGTATATGTCCTTTTTTATTTGACTGTGAGAATCTAGTTCTACATTTTGGAAATTGAAGTCATAATCGAGCTGAGTTTCGAAATTACATTGCCAAATGAGCAAGAAAAACTTTATACACAGGAAGTGATAGTTAGTGATTAGCAGACTGTGATCTACTAAAGAGACATTTGAAACGAATTTTGACAAAGCTGCTTAACTGATTTTTGATGAATTCTGGAGAGCCTGAAAGCTGCTGTAGATAATTGCAAAGAGAACTGAGGATCATTTTTGATTTTTGATTGTGGTTGTATAGTTAAATCTATTTTTCTTTTTTCCACTTTTTGATTCTTTACAGGCCATGAATACCAATCACAATAGAAACAAATGGGTGCAAGTATGTGTGTGTTGGATAGGCAGTTGTATGTGTGTTGATACGTTTGTTATTAATCATAAGCATGAGTTTTTCTGATAAAGCTAAAACTGCTTAACCATTTTCACCAGACTACAAGAGACTACTACACTTTCTGGGTTAGACAAGTTCCATAAAGATGAGGGTTACTTACACTTACACAGTTCACAAGGAGATCTTTCTTCTAATGTTTTCTATAGTTTGCTGTATGAATATTTTAGACTATGGATGTGACAGGATGTTATGTCTATACCCAAATTCCTTCATCAGTGCAAGAAGGGATTACATATCATAGTTTACCACTAATATATGGGATTAGTTGTAGTCTTCTATTAACAAGGCTTTATAATCAGGAATACATATAGTATTTTTATTCAAATTTTGACCTAGTCTTTTCTTTTGTTCCAGTTAACCAACAATCGAGTAGTATTGCTAAAGCTAGAAACATAGACATTGTAGGTGGTTTCTTTGAACCTACACTGACATTTAGCACAGCCTATGCATTTAGAAATAACCTGACATGTACACTTTCACCAATTAAGAAAAGTTTCCTGAATCAGGCTGATGATAGAAGAAAGGCAATAAAGGAACAAATACAGAAAGGCTTAGTAAAACACAACTACAAGAATGATCATGCATATAGTGTGACTAACATACAGGGAAAGCTTGCTTTACATTACCAACATGTAGGGAAGCTTTGTATATACAAGCTTCAATCCAGAATTGATACTAAGTTTGTAGGAATGAGTGAATGCAGACATGAATTTCTGTTTAAGAATATATGGGACTTTATGCTAAATGGACAAGATCCTGCGACTCTTGGTGTATATTACATTTGCGGTAAAATGCCTAATATCGTCTCCCTATGGGATGGGATGGGACTTGTTACCTGGAAGTGGTTTTCTCTAAAATGTACCAGATTGACAACATAAATAATACTCATGAGAATTTAGGACCAAGATCAAAAAGAACAAGTTATTCAGAAATAATTGGGGATATATTTGGAGCAATTATTCCTTCTGTAGGAGTTGTTCTGAATGACATGAATATAAGAACACCATCAACCATTGTGGACAAAATGTTAACAGATTTTTCTGGAGCCATACTTCTAATGGACACAAAAATGGCTGCGGAACGTTTCATGGTTCTTCAACTGTCTTGCGATAGACATCATTTTAGCAAAAGAGGGAGGAGTCTGTCAGATGTTAAAGGCACAGCTTTGTACTTTTATCCCCGACAACATTGAAGAAATAATAAACTACATTAGAAATTTGACAAATTTGAATTCTGGATTAAAGGACCCTAAACAACCAAGTGTATGGGAAAATATAGGAAAAAGATTCACTAAAATGGAAAATTGGTTAGTAAATCTTGGTTAGGGTGCTGTGGGAATGATTCTGAAACCATTATAGGTAGTGGTTGTGCGTCTCATTTCCATAATAGGACTTTACAAACTGTCTAGATTCATAAAATTACAAAGGATGAAAAATAAACAGAGGAAGGAAGAAATAAAAATGGAAAAAATAAGAAGTAGATACTTTTGTGATTTGAGACATTTTGAAGAATGGTGAAAGCCTAACTGTAGATATACTAAACAAACTAAACTTTGAATTGCCTCATGAATGAAGTGAAGTGTCCTTTTGTGACAGCACATATTGCTGTCAGAGGAGGGATGGTTAGAGATCAAACATTATTAATAATGTGTATTAAAAGGCTTAAATAGAGAAACGTGTGTTAGAAAAATAAAACATGTATGTTTAAATTGTGGTCGACACGGTGTCTGCCACTTAGATTTCTATGTGAATTAATAAGTGTCTGTGAAAATGTATTTTGATTAATTATAACTACATGTACTGACAAAAGATGATTAATATTATTGTATTAAAAAACTAATGGTTTGCAATTATTTGAAATGTTTTATTCTTCATGTATTAGGTTTAATAAAGAGCCCTACAGTTTAGTATTTTTCCAGAAGCACAGTGTTGAAATGTTATGCTGAATTAACTTAAATACTTTTGAAAACATTGTTTATTAGCTGTTCGTTTTGTACTTCCTTTTGATAAATATTGCAAGTTTTAACAATGAGCTTTAGTTTCTGGTAGGAGGCAACGTTAACTGAATGTCGTGTTCTGTGCTGCTGTTTTTACAAAGTTATATTTTTAAGGAAATTGCAGTCCGGAGATGAGCGGGAACATGAGCCTATCTTGCAGAAAGAATGGAGAAAGATACAACTTTAATTGGCTACTTAGTCTTGTCCAATAAAAGGTTAGTTAGTGATTTTTGGAACTTTAATTTAGTAAGTTTCAGATGATGTGAGTTCAGTTTATTCAGAGTTCAGTTCTTTTCAGAGTTTGGTTCTATTCAGAGTTATATTCTGTTCAGTATATTTCTGCTATTCAGCTCTTCTGTCCAGCTACTTATGATTTTAACACTTCAGTTACATTAGGCCCTACATTAGTGAACAGTTTTCCCTTTTCGTGTTCCTGATGCTGACCGCTGAAGACCTGCTGCTCCTGTGCTTAGCTAATAAAGACTCTGCAAGCTGCTGTCTCATTTAGGAAAGGTACAACCAATGTACACTTATTTTTGCTTTGCAGGTTTTTCCTTTTAGAAATCCTACCGCATAATTTTTGTTAGCGCCATAGTTAGATGTTTTTCCAAATTAATGTTTGTGTTATTATTTTTATTTTTGCATGTGACGAAGCCCAACTCCACACATGTGTAATGATATTTGTGTTTTACCACTGACTCCATGTTGCACTTATCCTAGCAGCACACCATCACATTAGTGACCACCAACTTAATTTTTCCTATTGACTTTATTTTAGCATTAGCCACTGCCACGTTAAAAGCTGCAAGTATTTTTCCATGATACAATGTGCTTCTTGCTCATGTTTATATTCTGCGTGCTTGCATGTTTTTTCTCACCAAGGGCTTAGTCTGATAAGAATGTACTAGGACGGCAGGGAACAGTTTTGTTTTGATAGAGGGCACCTTGGGATTTTGGCCAATTCACGATATGTTCGTTTCAAAGCTGACCTAAAGTAACCAGCATTTTTTTAATAATAAACTTATGCAGTGGGAGAGAGTTTCTAGAATTCTCCTCGCTTGTTTATTCAAAGTATATAAGAGGCCGAGACCAGATGGACCGGGCAGTGACTCAGATCTCGGACATGCTCAGGACGCTGAGATGTGTCATCCTTCCCGTGAGGATAATTGATCTCTCTCTCTCCACGATCGATTCTGGGATCTGGTGGTCTGATGCTGATTAAGAGGGAGTTGAAGCAGATTGGCCCGTGCCTCATGGTGATGCATTCTTTAATTCATTATTTGCTTTGCATTGTAATATAGATACATATATTTGCTGGGTATATTGCAGTGGAGAATCATTTGTACATGTTTTCATTTCATTGCTGTGACCAATTTTAAACGTGTACTTTCAGCATGCTAATCTCCTCTACGAACCTTGCAGAGTGAATTAATAAATGTCTTCTTTAGACTAAGAAACACATTCCAGAGATTTTTGTCAGTGCATGAGTGTTTCAGCTAAGTCAATAGTGAAGCAAACCAACATGCTTTTTTAATTAGAGTTTGGTAACGAGGATGTCTGACCCAACAATTAATTTAAATGTTTATAAATTGATTGTGATTGATTCAACTGCACAACTAACGAATTCTGTTGCTGTTTTCCAAGTAATTCTGTTGTTATTCTGTATAATTCTTTTGGAGTGTTTAGTGATGATTACACTTATAAAATGGAAATTCTTCAGACGCTTTGGATAGCCTTGTTATTTCTGTATTGCTATTATTTGGTTTCGCGCATTATGTATGTGACCCTAGTATTGACACTTTAACGGCAATAAATGTCACACAGTACTCACACACATACAAGACAATACTCAGTATTACCAAAAATAAACGTACTTTATTTTAGTGACACAAGGCCAAAAAATACTTTGGCAACTATAATCGCTTAGGAGGTGTAAGGAAATGCCTCCTTGGCATGGTTACCCCTTTACTTTTTGCCTTTGCTGATGCCAAGTTATGACTTGAAAGTGTGCTGGGACCTGCTAACCAGGCCCCAGCCCCAGTGTTCTTTCCCTAAACTGTACCTTTGTCTCCACAATTGGCACTAACCTGGCACCAAGATAAGTCCCTTGTAACTGGTACCCATGGTACCAAGGGCCCTGATGCCAGGGAAGGTCTCTAAGGGCTGCAGCATGTCTTATGCCACCCTGGGGACCCCTCACTCAGCACATACATACTGCTTGCCAGCTTGTGTGTGCTGGTGGGGAGAAAATGACTAAGTTGACATGGCACTCCCCTCAGAGTGCCATGCCAACCTCACGCTGCCTATGGCATAGATAAGTCACCCCTCTAGCAGGCCTTACAGCCCTAAGGCAGGGTGCACTATACCACAGGTGAGGGCATAGGTGCATGAGCACTATACCCCTACAGTGTCTAAGCAAAACCTTAGACATTGTAAGTGCAGGGTAGCCATAAGAGTATATGGTCTGGGAGTTTGCCATACATGAACTCCACAGCACCATAATGGCTACACTGAAAACTGGGAAGTTTGGTATCAAACTTCTCAGAACAATAAATGCACACTGATGCCAGTGTGCATTTTATTGTGAAATACACCCAAAGGCTCACCCCCTTTGTTACAGTGCCACAGGGCATCCCAGCTAGTGGAGATGCCCGCACCTCCGGCCACTGCCCCCACTTTTGGCACCAAGACTGGAGGAGATAATGAGGAAAACAAGGAGGAGTCACTCCCCAGTCAGGACAGCCCCAAGGTGTCCTGAGCTGAGGTGACTCTTACTTTTAGAAATCCTCCATCTTGCAGATGGAGGATTCCCCCAATAGGATTAGGGATGTGCCCCCCTCGCCACAGGGAGGAGGCACAAAGAGGGTGTAGCCACCCTCAGGGCCAGTAGCCATTGGCTACTGCCCTCCCAGACCTAAACACACCCCTTAATTGAGTATTTAGGGGCTCCCAGAACCAAGGAAGATAGATTCCTGCAACCTAAAGAAGAAGAGGGACTGCTGGCCTGAAGCCCTGCAGTGAAGACGGAGACGACAACTGATTTGGCCCCAGCCCCACCGGCCTGTCTCCCTACTTCGAGGAAAACTGCAACAACGACGCCTCCAACAGGGTCCTGCGACCTCTGAAGCCTCAGAGGACTACCCTTCATCTAAAGGACCAAGAAGCTCCAGAGAACAGCGGCCCTGTTCAAGAAACTGAAACTTTTTGAAACAAAGAAGCAACTTTTACAGACCGCACGTTTCCCGCCGGAAGCGTGAGACTTTCCACTCTGCACCCGACGCCCCCGGCTCGACCTGCGGAAAACTAACACTACAGAGGGGGACTACCCGGCGACTGCGAGCCCGTGAATAGCCAGAGTTGACCCCCCTGAGTCCCCACAGCGACGCCTGCAGAGGAAATCCAGAGGCTCCCCCTGACCGTGACTGCCTGCTTCAAGGAACCCGACGCCTGGAAACCACACTGCACCCGCAGCCCCCAAGACCTGAAGAACCGAACTCCAGTGCAGGAGCGACCCCCAGGTGACCCTCTGCCTAGCTCAGGTGGTGGCTACCCCGAGGAACCCCCCGGTGCCTGCCTGCATCGTTGAAGAGACCCCTGGGTCTCCCCGTTGATTCCTATTGAAAACCCAACGCCTGTTTGCACTCTGCACCCGGCCGCCCCTGTGCTGCTGAGGGTGTACTTTCTGCGCCTGCTTGTGTCCCCCCCGGTGCCCTACAAAACCCCCCTGGTCTGCCCTCCGAAGTCGCGGGTACTTACCTGCTGGCAGACTGGAACCGGGCAGCCCTATTTCTATTGAAGCCTATGTGTTTTGGGCACCACTTTGACCTCTGCACCTGACCGGCCCTGAGCTGCTGGTGTGGTAACTTTGGGGTTGCCTTGAACCCCCAACGGTGGGCTACCTTGGACCCAACTTTGAACCCTATAAGTGTTTTACTTACCTGTGAACTTAACATTTACCTACCTCCCCCAGGAACTGTCGATTTTTTCATTGTCCACTTTTAAAATAGCTTATTGCCATTTTTGTCAAAACTGTACATGCTATTGTGATTATTCAAAGTTTCTAGAATACCTGAGTGAAATATCTTTCATTTAAAGTATTGTTTGTAAATCTTAAACCTGTGGTTCTTAAAATAAACTAAGAAAACATATTTTTCTATATTAAAACCTATTGGCCTGGAAATTGTCTTTGAGTGTGTGTTCCTCATTTATTGCCTGTGTGTGTACAACAAATGCTTAACACTACCCTCTGATAAGCCTACTGCTCGACCACACTACCACAAAATAGAGCATTAGAATTATCTCTTTTTGACACTATCTTACATCTAAGGGGAACACTTGGACTTTGTGCACTCTATTTCTTACTGTGAAATAGTGTATACAGAGCCAACTTCCTACATTGGTGGATCAGCGGTGGGATACAAGACTTTGCATTTGCTGGACTACTCAGCCAATACCTGATCACACAACTAAAATTCCAAAAATTGTCCTTAGAAACAGATTTTTGAAAATTGAGCTATTTTTCCACATTTTTAAAAGTCCTGCTAGGGCCTTGTGTTAGTCCCTGTTAGCATTTCTTTTAGAGTTTACAAGTTTTGTAAAAGTTTGGATTAAGTTCTAGAGATAGTTTTAGATTCTTAAAAAGTATCCCACCTTTTAGAGAAATGATGTCTACTGCAGAAGAGATGATGGTGGAGCTCAACCTCACCCCTTACCTGCATCTTAGGATGTCAGAGTTAAGGACTCTCTTCAAAAACCAAAAATATAAAAACTGGATCAAACCCTACCAAAGTACAGCTCCAGGAGGTCTTGGCAGAGTTTGCTAGAGACAACCCCTCTGAAGAGACCATTACAGAGAATGATGCTAGACAATCTCCTCCCTCCACTCCTAGTTAGGGAGACCAGGATTCCTCCAACCCTGACTCCACAAGTGATAGTCAGAGATGCTGCTTCTCCCACAGGGGAGTCCAGCAACTCTGGAAGCATTGAGGGCAGCCTCAATGAAGATGACCTCCTGTTAGCCAGGCTGGCCAAAAGATTGGCTTTGGAGAGACAGCTCCTAGCCATAGAAAGGGAAAGACAAGAGATGGGCTTAGCTCCCATCAATGGTGGCAGCAACTTAAATAGGGTCAGAGATACTCCTGACATGCTAAAAATCCCCAAAGGGATTGTAACAAAATATGAAGATGGTGATGAGATCACCAAATGGTTCACAGCTTTTGAGAGGGCTTGTGCAACCAGAAAAGTAAACAAATCTCACTGGGGTGGTCGCCTTTGGGAAATGTTCACTGTAAAGTGTAGGGATAGACTCCTCACACTCTCTGGAAAAGATGCAGAATCCTATGACCTCATGAAGGCTACCCTGATTGAGGGCTTTGGATTCTCAACTGAGGAGTACAGGATTAGGTTCAGGGGGCTCAAAAATCCTCGAGCCAGACCTGGGTTGATTTTGTTGACTTCTCAGTCAAAACACTGGATGGTTGGATTTATGGCAGTGGTGTAAATGATTATGATGGGCTGTACAATCTGTTTATGAAAGAACACCTTTTAAGTAATTGTTTCCATGATAAACTGCATCAGCATCTGGTAGACCTAGGTCCAATTTCTCCCCAAGAATTGGGAAAGAAGGCAGACCATTCGGTCAAGACTAGGGTGACCAAGACTTCCACAGGGGGTGACCAAAAGAAAGGGGTCACAAAGACTCCCCAGGGGAAGAGTGTTGAGACATCCAAGGGTAAAAGTAAAGAGTCTTCTACAGGGCCCCAAAAACCTGCTCAGGAGGGAGGGTCCAAAGCCTCTTCACAATCCAATTTTGGGTAAACTTTGATCCCAAAAAGGCCTGGTGTTGTAGCTGTAATCAGCAAGGACACCAAACTGGAGACAAGGCCTGTCCCAAGAAAGGTTCCACTTCCACTACTACTCCAGTTAGCACTGGAATAGCCAGTCTCCAGGTGGGATCAACAGTGTGCCCAGAGCAAATCAGGGTTCACACTGAAGCTACATTAGTTTCTGAGGGTGGGTTGGACTTAGCCACACTGGCTGCCTGGCCCCTAATATGCAAAAATACAGGCAGCAACTCTTGATTAATAGGACTAGTGCAGAAGCCCTGAGGGATACAGGTACCAGTGTCACAATGGTGACAGACAAACTGGTTTCCCCAGGACAATACCTGACTGGACAAACTTATCCAGTCACCAACGCTGACAATCAGACTAAAGTACATCCCATGGCTATGGTAACTTTAGATTGGGGAGGGGTCACTGGCCAGAAACAGGTAGTAGTCTTCTCTAATATCCCAGTAGACTGTTTGCTTGGAAATGACCTGGAGTCCTCAGCATGGGCTGAGGTAGAACACAAAACCCATTCAACCCTGCTGGGTATCTGAACTAGTGTGTGTCAAGACAAGGGCACAGTACAAGGTTCAGGGTGAAAAAGAGGTGTTGGAGCCTGGAATAAAGGCCCAACCTTCCAAGAGAAAAGGAAAGAAGAATGGGGAACCAGCTTCAACACAGCAAAAGAAAAAGAACCTCTCTTCCCAGGAAGAAGTTTTGCCCTCTGAGGGAACTGAGCCCATGGAGTTGGAACCTTATCAGGTTGAACTCTTAGGCCCAGGGGGACCCACAAGGGAACAACTGTGTAAGGGGCAAGAACCCTGTCCCTCTCTTGAAGGCCTTAGGCAGCAAGCTGCTGAAGAGACCAAAGGAAAAATCAGTGGAACACATAGGGTCTACTGGGAAGATGGACTCCTTTACACTGAGGCAAGAGATCCCAAACCTGGTGCCACTAGGAGAGTGGTAGTGCCTCAGGAGTTTAGAGAGTTCATTCTGACCTTAGCCCATGACATTCCACTTGCTGGGCATTTGGGACAAACCAAGACTTGGGAGAGATTAGTCAACCATTTCTATTATTATTATAAGGAGTGTTGTGCCTCCTGTGCCACCTGTCAAGCCAGTGGTAAGACAGGTGGCCATCCAAAGGCCCCCCTCATTCCACTTCCAGTGGTGGGGTCCCATTTGAAAGAGTGGGAGTGGACATAGGGGGTCCACTTGAACCTCCCACCGCCTCAGGGAATCAGTATATCCTAGTAGTAGTGGATCATGCTACTAGGTACCTTGAAGCAATTCCCCTTAGGTCCACTACTGCCCCTGCAGTAGCCAAAGCACTCATTGGTATCCTTACCAGAGTGGGATTTCCTAAGGAGGTGGTTTCTGACAGAGTACCAACTTCATGTCAGCATACTTTAAACACATGTAGAATGAGTGTGGGGTGACTTACAAGTTCACCACACCATACCATCCACAAACCAATGGTCTTGTGGAAAGATTCAACAAGACATTGAAGGGCATGATCATGGGGCTCCCTGAAAAGCTCAAAAGGAGATGGGATGTCCTCCTGCCATGTCTGCTTTTCGCCTACAGAGAGGTGCCTCAGAAGGGAGTAGGGTTTTCCCCCTTTGAACTTCTGTTTGGCCATCCTGTAAGGGGGCCACTAGCTCTTGTGAAGGAAGGCTGGGAGAGACCTCTTCATGAGCCTAAGCAAGACATAGTGGACTATGTACTAGGCCTACATTACAGGATGGCAGAGTACATGGAAAAGACAAGTAAAAACCTTGAGGCCAGCCAACAACTCCAGAAGATGTGGTATGATCAAGATGCTGCTACGGTTGAGTTTCAGCCAGGGCAGAAAGTCTGTGTTCTGGAGCCTGTGGAGTGGCCCTTACCCAGTGCTAGAGAGAAAGAGTCAGGTCACCTACCTGGTAGACCTAGGCACTAGCAGGACCCCCAAAAGGGTGATCCATGTGAACCGCCTCAAACTCTTTCATGACAGGGCAGATGTAAACAAATGCTTAACACTACCCTCTGATAAGCCTACTGCTCAACCACACTATCACAAAATAGAGCATTAGAATGATCTATTTTTGCCACTATCTTACCTCTAAGGGGAACCCTTGGACTCTGTGCACACTATTTCATACTTTGAAATAGTATATACAGAGCCAACTTCCTACAGGAGGTAAGTAAATTACACAATATATACACTAGTAACCAAAAACAGGTAAGTAAACAGTCAGAAAATAGTGCAAACAGTGACAATCAGAATAGGTTGCAATGGGCCTGGGGGAACACAAACCATATACTAAAATAGTGGAATGCGAAAGTAGGTTTCCAACCTAGGCAAGTGTAGTGTGTAGAGGGGCACTGGGAGTGTAAGAAAACACCAAAGGTAAGTAAAATACCCCACCCCTGAGCCCAGGAAAGCAGGAGTAAAACACAGCAAGTTTCCTAAATCACACTAGAAGAGACTTCAAGACACCAGTGATGGATTCCTGGATATGAAGACCTGTGGAAGAAGAGGACCAAGTCCAAGAAGCACTGAACAGTCCTGGAGAACAGGAGCCCCTGCTAACCCAGATGAAGGTGCAAAAGGAGAACCACAGGTGAGAAGACAAACTCAGTATTGCACCAAAGAAGGCAGGTGCGGGTTCCTGGTTGGTGCAGAAGATGTCCCATGCTGGATGGATGAATGCAGTCTGGTTTGCCAACAAGCCAACAAGCCTTAGCACACGCAAAGCTCACAGTTAACGGAAAATGGCGCTGCCTGGGACCAGAAGTGACCTGGTGGCCTTTACCCAGGAGAGAGAGACAGATGGGCTCCCAACAACTCAGAGAGTCCTCAGAAGACCAGGCAGCGTGCACAGGAGTCCCACAGCACAGGAACAAAGGAGGTGCAAATGGAGGCCCATGCAGCACGACACAAAGGATTCCCATGCTGCTGGAGAACCACTCAGGAAGCTGTGCATCGCAGGATGGAGTGCTGGGGGCCTAAGCTGTGCTGTGCACGAAGAACGTCTTGGAAGGTCGCACACAAGCCTTGGCAACTGCAAGTCACAGGGTGTACGGAGGTACTGTCTTGAGTGGGAAGGCAAGCTCTTACCTCCACCAGATTTGGACAGCTGGACGTTGGGGCTGCCGGAGTCACTTTAGTCTACCACCCGTGTCGTCTGGAGAGGGGACCCCAGCCACCGGTCTTCGCTGAGGAGAGGTGCCTGCTGAAGCAGGGAAGTGACTCCGTCACTCCACGGGAGATTCCTTCGGTTCTTCTGGTGTAGGCTGAAGACAGGCAGTCCTCGGGGATGCACGACCTGGAAACTGTTGCAGTTGCTGGCAGGAGCTGAAGATATAGGGGGTCATTCCGACCCCGGCGGGTGGCGGGCGCCGGTTGCCCTTTTCTGACCGCGGCTTTACCGCCGCGGTCAGAATGGCCCAGGAAGCACTGCCAGCCTGTTGGCGGTGCTTCCGCAGTCCCCGGCCCTGGACCGCCAGGGTCGGAATGACCCCCATAGTGTTGCAGAAGTCGTCTTAGCTTCTTTGTTGCAGTTTCGTAGATTTCCTGGAGCAGTCAGCAGTAGAAGATGAAGTAAAGGATGCAGAGGATTCCTTCTGGAGTTTTGCAATCCAAATCTGAAGAAACACCCAGAGGAGAGACCCTAATTAGCCTTGAGAGGGGGATTGGTCACCTAACCAGGTAAGTACCTATCAAGAGGGGTCTCTGATGTCACATGCTGGCACTAGCCACTCAGATGCTCCCAGAGTTCTCTGCCCAGCCTGAAAATAAGATGGCAGAACCCAGTGACCCTCTGGAGGAGTTCTGGGCACCACCCCTGTGGTGGTGATGGACAGGGGAGTGGTCACTCCCCTTTCCTTTGTCCAGTTTTGTGCCAGAGCAGGGACTGGGGGTCCCTGAACTGGTGTAGACTGGATTATGCCCTTCACAGCAGTTCCAGAGGCTCTGGGAGGATACCACTCCCATGCCTGAAACATCTATTTCCAAAGGGAGAGGGTGTAACACCCCTCTCCTAAAGGAAATGCATTGTTCTGACTTCCTGGGATTGAGCTCCTCAAGCCCCAGGAGGGCAGAAGCCTGTCTGCGAGGTGGCAGCAGTGGGGGCTGCAGTGGAAACCTCAGAAGGCTGGTATGGCAATACTGGGGGTCCACTGTGGAGCCCCGAAAGTGGATGGAATTGTGCAACCAATACTGGAATCAGGATTGGGGTACAATTCCCAGTTGTTAGACACCTTACATGGCTATATTCGGAGATACCTTTGTGAAGCTGTGCATAGGTATTGACCTGTGTATAGTGCACACTTAAAATGGAGTCCCTGCACTCACGAAGTCTGGGAAAATGGGCCCGGACAACGTGGGGGCACCTCTGCTAGTGCAGGGGTGCCCTCACACACAGGTACTTTGCACCAAGCCTTTAGGGTTGGAAGACCTGATACATAGATGACTTATAAGTGACCTGGTGCAGTGAAAATGGCTGTGAAATAGTGCGTGCACACAGGCTGCAATGACAATCCTGTATAGGCCTTTGTATGGGCTCCTTATGGATGGCAAAAGAAATGCTGGAGCCTATAATGATCCCAAGGAACCCCAATGCCCTGGGTACCTATGTACCCTATACTAGGGACTTATAAGTGGGGTCCAGTATGTCAATTTGGGGTGAAATACTGAGTCACTAGTAGGTAGTGACACATTTAGAAACAGAAAGAGCATGAGCACTGGAGTTCTGATTAGCAGGACTCCAGTGACAATTTAGAAAAGAGTGAAGCACACTGACAAGCAGGCCATAAACCATAAGCACTGGGGTTCTGACTAGCGGGATCCCAGTGACACAGTCAAAAACACACTGACATCAGGCAGAAATTTGGGGTAACATGCCAAAAAGAGGGTACTTTCCCACAACCATCAATAGGTCCAAAAGTTCTGCATTTTACATTCAATCACGGACCATTTGGCAAAGCATATACATAATGTGTCCCTATTTTAATATAATACCAATTATAAGCAACACATATAAAACAACAAAACAGAATAATATATAAAAAAATAATACACAGCTAGGTGTAAAACAATCTGCCCACTAATGAAATACCATACCATCTTACCCAACATAATCTTGAACACATGTAAAACGTATCTATTGCAGCGTCTTCCCCAGCCTGGGTACCTGCCAATGAATATGCCACACACGGAGCTATGTATTACATTTCTTTTTTCTTCTGAGTGTAACCACAAACTCAACATTCTAAACCTGCATTCACCTCACCACTTTCTAACACTTACTTCACAGCTCTACAGAGTCCTTCGGGAGCCAAAACGGTTTAGTCATTCATATGCGCACGACAATACACCCCCCTTCTGTTAAATAAAAAAATTAAAAAATTTTAACAAACATATACACAATCATAGTTCTTCCATGAGCCCTCTAGGTGCATGGATTACTCATCCTGATTATGTTTTAGGAAACTGGGAATAAGCAACAGAAGTGTCCATGATCTGCATTGGCAATGCAGGAGCAACAGCAGCCTGGTGTTTTCCAATTGTCCTTACTGAGCCAGTCTCTACGTTGACATCAGTATCTGACAAGTGATGAGCCATATGTCCGAATTGTGAGGAATCTCACATTATGGATTTCCCAGGAGGTTGAACAGTCACCATGTGTTGTTTCCTGATAACAACATGGAATGGCTCAGCATCAAATGGATCATCAGACTTAAGTTTTCTTGGCTGACGGACAAGCACTCAATCTCCTCTTGTGAAAACAATATCTTTTGCCTGTCGTGTCTTGTCTGCATAGGCCTTTATTTTCTCTTTACAATTCAAGTCTTTTATACAGGTTTCTTCCTCAATTCTTGTTCTTGTGTTGATCCATTGAGGTGACTTGGTCTTAATCACTCTCCCAAACATAAGTATTGCAAGGCTTTCACCGGCAGTCGAGTGAGGAGTCAAATGGTAAGCTTGTACAGTAGAATTCAAGGCTGTCTTGAGGTGGAGCTTTTCCAATGCAGCAGGCTGAACATCTTTTTTTGTTTGTACTCATAAAACGTTCAACAAGGCCAAAAGCCTGTGGCCAAAGTGGTGTGCGCTTCTAATGCTTCACATTAAGCAGTTTGAGAAAATCTCTGAATTCTCGACTACCGAAAGGTAGACCATTGTCAGATTTTAAAATAACAGGAATTCCCCATGTCGCAAAGATGCTGTCTAATCTCTCAACGACCCTCTGTTGAGTGATGGATGAGAGATCTTCTATAAATGGAAAACAGGAGTATTAATCGACAGTCACCATTAGGTGATATCCATTGTCAAGTGGACCGAAAAATTTGCAGCAATTCTTTCCCAGGCATGCTTTGGCCACTCTGACATGTTTAAGGAATGTTGAGTGGCTTGCGATGAAAAAGTTTCATGTTTTCGTTTTGTAATGCATCTCGTGTTCCTTCATGGGCCACTTCAAATATCTGTGGTTGCAGACTCTCCGGAATGACAATTCTCAAACCCCTCATGATAATGCCTTCTTGTATCATGGACAGTTGACATTTTTAAACTTCTGGTATTCACTGTCACTGGTGTAGAGGTCGAGTATGTTTGTTCTTTGACTGATGTGTAATAATTTCTTTCAGTTTTAACATGTTGCTATCTTGACTCATGGCAGTGACAATTTGTTCTAACTAAATGGCAGCAGGCATGTTTTATTTCATAGTTAAAATTATGTAGGCTTCAGCTGTCTTAGAAGGGGTACCTTGACACTGTCTAGGCACTCTGGAGAAATAGTCGACAGGGTTTTGATCTTTCCCTGGATGATGCACAATTGTGTAGTTGTTCCCTTGTAAACATAGACCCCAATATTCAATGCGAAGGGATATCTTAGCTTTTGGAATGCCAAAGATGGTTAGCAATGCTTGATGATCTGTCACAAGCATTAAAGGTTTTCCCTAAGGGGAAACATGGAGATGTTCACAAGCCCACACCACTGCTCAGCTCTCTTTTCCAGTTTGTGAATAAGCACGCTCAGTTTGGGACAAACTTTTGCTTGCATATGCAACTGCCACAATATGTCTTCAAGCATGTGTGTGTCCGCTGAGTTGTGCAAGGTTTTCACCTAACCTGACAGGGCTAGCATCACAAAAACTTCTGTATGGAGCTTTGATTCTCTTAAATCTTTGCTCACAATCATATAACCATTTAAATTAAACATTTTGTTCGTCAACTCTCTCAATAAAGCACTCACGGTGGCAAAGTCTTATATATAGCTGGAACAGTAACCGGCTATACCAAAGAATAATCATAACATGGAAACATCTTGTGGGGGGAACTGGCAGTTGACAACACTTGTACTTTAACTGGATCTGGTGTCATGCCCACATCAGAAAAGATATGGCCAAATAATTTTAGCTTTGTCTCATTGAATTTCACATTTCTCAGCATTAAACCTGCATCAATAAGTTAACAACACAATTTGCCTAAGAGCTTTTTCTTGCTCCTTCTATGTAGCTCCGAAAACTAATATGTCATGGCTATAGAAGGCATTCATGACAGGCTGTATGATACGTCAAATGACAGCTTGAAAAATCTCTGCAGCTGATGACACACCAAAACGTAGTCTCTTATATCGAAACAGACCAAAATATGTAGAATAGGTTGTAATGTACCTGCAATTCTCCTTGAGTACCAACTGATAATATCCTTTATTTAAGTCAAGGTGAGAGAAGACCTTTGCACTATTCAATTGTGTTATCATGTCAGTAATGGCAGACTGAGATGTCATTCTCTTTCAGTTGCCTTATTGGCTTGATGCATATCCATGCAGATGCGTACAGCTCTTTCACTGACTTATCACTGTAGGAGAAAACCATGGTGTCTGCCCAGTAGAATGCTCACTAATATCATCATGTTTAAGTAATGATTTGAGTTCGTTTTCACACTGGAATGTTTGGTCGGCCACTTTGTCTTCTCGTCATGAAACACTTTTTCCTTTGCTTTGCGAACCGTTACAAAATTGTCCTACTTCCCACAGCCTTTATATATTAGTCCAATGGTGAGGCATTTACCTTTATGTGGAAATGACAATCCACACTTGAAACACAACTTATTTTTCCTCAGAGACATCACCTTGTGTCCTTCAGCCTTGTGTTTCTGCTTGCTTTTCATGTTCATGACTGACTCCCTTTGGGCACCCCCAGCCTCCATGACAGCAACTTGTCGATCAGCATGCTCTTCAGCTCTGGCAGCCATGAGAACTCGCTGCAAACTAAGAGTTTCTCTTAGCATTTGTCATCTAAATGAATCTGACAGGCATCCATCAATAACTCTGAGACGTATTGCTTACTCGTCATTAAATTAATTGAACATACAGTGTTTGATGAGCATATCCAGTCTCTCAACAACTTTGTTTATGGTTTCGCCAACTCTTCGTCATTCCTGACTGAAAATGTACCTTTTGTGATCTACATTCCGCATCAGATTGAATTTGAGATTCAAGGCTTCTTTAATTTGACAGTACTTAACCTCATCAGCTTGCAGCATTTTCTTTATGACTTCTTTCACACTTTTACTAGCAAGATTCTTCAGGTATTTGATAATATTTTTGTTGTCTGTTTCTTCTAACGCACCAATAAAATCATCGAATGTCTCTATCCAGGTGGTTTCAGGAAGGCAACGGCAATGTAACTGTTTACGGCACTGGCTGACACTGTGACTGGAGCTCTCTCCAACCCCACTTGGTGGTCTTGGTAAATTTGTTCATGCACACCATCTCTGAGGCTGTGTAATGTGCCAGCCTCTGAGTCATCTTGGACAGTCTGCAGGACCGTGACCTCTTTCTTGGCCTCCACTGGAGCCCTTCACTTTCTGGAGTCATGCTGAGCCACCATTGGGCAGCCACTTCAGGTATTGGACAGCTCAGTAAGCACAACCCTGGTGCTTCTTCTTGGGTCTTCTCTAACGCTGCTGAGGTCGTAGAGCTCTTCTTCTCGAGGCTCTGGCAAGTGTAATGCCATTATGCTTTGTTATCAATTGTTTGTCAGCTAGCTCTCTTTTCTGTATGTTATTGGCAGCCTTTAACATTATCACTCTTCTCACTGTATAGCTTTATATTGAGTAGTAGCACAGTACCTCTCTGTATGGCTTTGCTATTAGGTTCTTGGCCAGCAATGCGTAGACTTCTCCGTGAAGCTTTCTATATCTTCAAATGCTCACACCCGCTGGAGTTGTGCTTTCACTCCACATACGCCAAATGTCGATTCTGCTCTTTGATGGAGGAACAAGTGGCACCTAGGAGCAGTTTGCCTGGACCACTACAAACTCTCTAGGAGACCACTGTCGATCTTCGGGTTATGCATTCCCTATCTTGTCACCTGTTTCCCAGCCTGGGTACCTGCCAATGAATATGCCACACACAGAGCTTTGTATTACATGACTTTATTTATCACAAGCTCAACATTCTAAACCTGCATTCACCTCACCACGTTCTGACACTTACGTCACAGGTCTACGGAGACCTTCAGTAGCCTAAAGGGTTCCATCATTCATACTCACACAACCCTATACAAATATACATAATAAATCGTGCAATACTAACTCTAGACAGTTATGACATCAGCACCCTTTGACTTACACACAACGTCCTTATATTTTCCCGGAATCTTACTTTCCTTTTTCCTCTGCATTTCATTTGCACATCCACATCAAGAAACTTCTCTTTTTTCTTTTCTACATTTCATTTGCCCAGCCATTCCAGGAGAACTCCCCCCATTATCGTATCCCCATTTTCATCACTCACCTTTACCATTCAACTCTTATTCCATCTGGACCAATCACTCAACTCTACACAATTTCCTCCTATTTCTTTTTTATCAACCCTGGGTTCAGAAAATACTGATATTACTTTTCTTACACATCCTGGGAATTTCATTTTAACCTTTTGACCACAGGACATGTTGAACACCTTAGCTCTACATCTTTCATCAAAGTACTTTTCATATACCATTTGCTTTTCACACACTCTCTTCTGCAATTCCCTTACATTAATATCTATGTTTCCTTCACTCTGGCCCATAAAACACCCAAGTTCAGTTTCAATTTCCCCAACAATTCAAAAGGAGACAATTCTGTGGTATATTGTATAATGGTTTTGTTTGCCCACTGTTGTAGGAAATGTAAACTTTGAACACACAACAGACAACATAAACCCAAGATTATAGTGCAACAACAACAAGCTCAAGTAGAAAGTAGAAACCACGCAGCTATTGTGGTTAAAAAAGAGCTTAAGCCCAAATCCCGCACTGATGTGCGTAAGGTGGAGAGTTCACTTAAGGATACAGTGGAATAGGAAACTTAGAAGAGTTTCCAGTTAAAAGGCAATTCATGTTCAAACAGGCTTGAAACATTTGTGATTTGAACACACGGGTCCGTCTGCACGCACCCCGGGCCTTCAACTAGATTGTAGCCTGATTAGACAATGGGTGAATGCCAGTGAATTAGTCCTGAGCAAAAAGAGTTGTTAAATGCCTGATTTAAAAATGGGTCCAGGGAAGTAAATTAGCTCTGAGCACACGGAGGTCTTAGGTGCTCAACACTGGAAGCATACACTTCACATAGATTACATTTACCATGAACTTACTTGCATTCGCAAGTAGGTAAATGCGTCATTTGTCAAGCATTCTTGGGTGTGCAATAAAGATTGTGTAATCAATTTGGGGTTATGAGGTCTTATGTCCTAGAGTGTTTTTTTTCCATTTTAACTCTGTAACTGGCAAGTAAACTATTATTTACTTTTTGTAATAAACCATTACAACAGAATGTATAAAATGGGTTGTCTGTGAGCAGCAGATAGAGAAAGACTGAGAAAGAAGGAAAAAGACTGAGAAATACTGAAGTGCAGTCTGTGTTGTGTGTGGAAGTTATTTCTTCCTGTCGCTACAGTTAGTAAATACTGTCTTTGCATTACCAAGAGGAGTCTATATTTCCATTTTCGGAGGGTTTTAAGTCATCCAGCAACAGTAGGTGAGCCAAATAGGCAATCCCTTTTGGCCTACCCACCTGACTGCGGATACCTGGAGACTGCCTATCTCAGCTGCAGAAACCAGTGCACAATTTTTGATGAGGTAAGCAGACACAGAGTTTCAGCTGAACCTCTGCCTGTGCATGAGGGGTGGGGAGGGTCTGGGGACTGCTCCCTTCTAAAGGTAAGGACAGAGCATGTCACGATCCTTGTCTATGTATTAAGGCATTTTTCTTGGCAATTCTAAACACAGATGTAAATATGATATAAATATGAGAGATAAAGTTATTAAAGACATAAGGGTACCACTTGCATTGTGTACATGTGCTGCACAATAAGTTAAGATGCCTACATAACTAGTTATCCTGTGATTCCCAGTGGCGAGCTGGATGTAGTCAGTTTGAGTAATTTGAACTCGGAAGGCGCCAATATGTGTTCCATTTGACACAGAGGGAAAGCTGAGAGGTTGGTGGCACTAAACTTTACCTCCAGATAAAACCTGAACACTCACATTCCTGTCCTGGATCTAATGTCCAGAAAGTTATTCCATGGTCTCTAAGATGCATGGTTTTTCTTTGCATTTTTTCAGAGCAGGTAGTGGCCAATAGGACCACTGCCTGCTCTGAAAAAATGTTTTTCATGCCATTCACAAAGGGGAAGGGGTCCCTTGGAGACCCCTTCCCTTTTGCGAATGGGTTACCACCAGTGTGACACTGGTGGTAACTGCGATTGCTTTGCGACCGCGTTCGCGGTCACAAAGCAATATAGCATCGCGCTGCGACTCGCAATTAGGAAGGGGAACACCCCTTCCTAATTGCGATTCGCAGTCCCATTTTGCCAGGTTACCAACTCGCAAACGGGGATTGGGCATCGTGATGTGCTTTTTGCACATCGCAAACAGCGAAATTCGCTGTTTGCAACTTGCAAAACGTTTGGTACCTTTGCCACAGATGGACAAGGAAAACCTTTGAAAACAATTACCACTGCTTACAGAGCGAACAGGGAAATTTATTAGAGCATTTGAAAAGCAAACCACAGGTATTACTGTAGCAGTAGGGAACAGGAAGAGCCTGGTTAGTTCACTCATAGGGGATAAAACAGATGGTATTTTAAAAGGCTTGGGTAAGGAATGTTACCCTCACTGAGACTAGATGTGATGGGTCACCATTTAATTTGGTCAGAACTGTGGTGTCGGATCAGCTAAGGAAAATGTACCTGATAGGCCAAACATCAGGTCTCTCATTACTCAGTTCATACAGTCAAATGCGGATCTGGCACAATTTCTCAATAAGATGAAGGGACAATGGACCAAGGAATTAGGTCAGAGTTGTGAAGTGACAGGAGGTAATGCAGAATTATTTTATAATGTAGTTAAAAGAGGGTTGCCTTCTGATGTACAAGACAGGCTAGATAACATAGTGGCACTGGAAGCCAAGCCCTGGGCAGAAATACAATCGCACATAATCCATTTTTTGCAAGAAAAAGCAAGGGAAAGAAAAGAACAGACAGAACATGTCAAAGAAAGCAGCAGCCAAGTTAGTGCAGCAGAAATTGGCAAAGAAAGGAATAATTGAAAGGGTTTGTAGTGACAGTG
Organism: Pleurodeles waltl; assembly: GCF_031143425.1. NCBI lineage: Eukaryota > Metazoa > Chordata > Amphibia > Caudata > Salamandridae > Pleurodeles > Pleurodeles waltl. The sequence goes on from NC_090449.1 coordinate 265,973,376, forward strand.
GCCACACAGATGACTGCATTGACTGTAGGAACTGCCCCAGGGACCACCCAACAACAGTATTCACAGCAGCAGAACAATGTAAGGGCACAGGGAAGAAATAGAGGAGGACGAGGAGGAATAAGAGGTAGGTCAGGTCCCTCAAGAAGGGATCAGACATGTTAGCATTGTTAGAGGTTTGGGCATTTTAGTAAAGACTGCAAAATGAAAAGATGGGACTAGCAAAATGGTAAAAGTAGGTACCTATAATTAGCTAGGACATTCAATAGTACAGCCACAGCTGAGTCCACAAGTTATATATGTACCCCAGACACCCTCGCAAAATCTGCAGCCACCAGTGATGCCCAAAAGCAAAAAGAACAGATGATAGACGGAATGCTGAACAATGCAAACATTGATTTGCACAACTGATTTACATACAACTGGGTCAAAACTGGGGTGGTGTGGTGGGCAAAGAAACAATTGATTAAACCCAGACCTTTGTGACTGTTTGCATTGCTCAGCATTCCATCCATCATCTGTTCTTTTTCCAGTAAGGCCCAAAGCGCAGCAGGGACTGACTCACCAAAACTACCAAGCACCCACCATGGGGACTCCACGTTAAAGTGGAGGAGGGGGGTAGTTGTGAGGGGAGGAAATCCATTTCAGATGCAAACTCTGGGAGCATATACACAACAAGGATTCCCACAGAGTATTTCTATGTGTTCAGTCTTGTCAGTAAAGCACAGGTCAGACGAGGAACCCAGTGTGACGGTAGCCATCAATGACAAGAGGTATGCATTCCTCATAGATACAGGAGCAACCAAATCCCACATTAGAGAGTGGAGCCTTCCAATTTCCAACAGACGAATGGACACACAAGGATTCTCTGGGGAAGCTATAAGGGTTATTTTTACTAACCAGTAGAGAAGGTATTAGGAGGGAGCCACATCGATGGATGCCTACTGTTTTCTCGGGCTTCCCCAGCTAATTTGTTAGGAAGAGATTTGATGGCCAAATTAAATATGACCATTCATTTTGAGTCATATGGGACCATGAGTTGTTCTACCTCTGGCGTTCCACCTTCCAGAATAAAGACACTAACGGTAGGCTTCTCCACCAGAGACCAGATTAGAGCATGTCAGCTTATATGGAAGCATTTACTACAGCTGCATATACCATTATAGCAGAGACACCAGAGTTACTGGAAAAAAAATTAAATTACCCAAAGAATTACTATTTTAGCACCAAGGGCAAGACTCTGGGCTGCCAAATGCTGAATTAATGTTGCAGGTAGAGGCTTTAGAAATAACAGAAACCTATTGCGCTCTGGTAGCTAATTATCATCTTCCTTGAGCCAGGGAAAATGGTTAGGGAAATACTAGATGACCAGCAATTTGATGATGATTCCAGGAAAACAGGTGCAATTTTTTAAGAGGACATACATTTGAGAGCAGTGTTAGAAGTAAGAACACTCACATTAGGTAGGAATTTTGATTCAATAAGGGAAGTAGACCTGTTCCAAGTACCAGACATCTTGTGGACTGAGAGTGTGGTAGGCCGAGTGAAAGAATAACACGTAGCTCCGGAGTCAGGTAGGTATCTGATTTATTGATGAATATAGTGAATTATGAATATGTTTTTTTCTCTGTGTTTCTTGTCGTTCTCGGATGGTTTTGTACTCGGTTCCCTGGATCTTTGACGTCTTCTTGGTTCTTTTCTTCTCTTTTAGGGCTCCCGGGAAGCGCATGCGGATAGAAGAAGAAAAGTATTGGTAAGTGGTTGGTTTCACTACTTGTCTTTTTCTCCTTTTCTACCTCTTCTTTTCTTTCTGCCTCTATATTTCACTCTTCTTACTGGCTTTCTGTCTTCCTTTTTTCTCTGTCCTTTCTCAGAATCTGTACCGCTCTTTCCTGGTATTTTGGTTTCCTCTTGACTTTCCCTTCCTGCCCGTAGCTTTCCTTAGTTTCTTACTGTCTTTCTCTTTCTTCTTGCTTTCCATATAGTGCTTCTGAGGCCCTTTCTGCTTCTGTTGTTACTGCGTTTTCTATTATTTTCTGATTTCATATAAGTATGAGTGACTTCTACTATGCGAGTGTTGCTGTACAGTGCCCTTTTTTTCCATACCAGTGATGCAATACAGTGCCCGGTTTCTATCCCCATTAGTTTACCTCCCACCGCCCACTCCCCCTCGTTTACCGGTCCCACTCCTCCCGTCCTCCCTTCCCCTGCTTCTTTTTAGTACGGTGTGGTCACACACCTGTATAGGCCACGCTTCTCCAGAAGCGTGGCGGGATTCTGGGTTTCGCCTCCCGGGGCCACCGCGGGTTGCAGACCTCCGTCTTCCGCCTCTTCGTCCTCTTCTCCCCGGCTGGGGGAAACCACTCTCCAAACTCCTTGTCGCTCTTATCCTGTTTGCCTCGTTCCTTCTCGCAACTCTCCTCCTCCTCGCCCTTCTTTTCTCCAGACGGCGACGCCGGCCTTTTCACCACTTCTTCTTCCCGGGTTCCAGCTTGAAGTTCCAACGTCATAGCCAATGATTGCATCCCATTGGTTCTCGCCCCGTGTTGTTCCTCAACACCACGGGCAGGGTCAGCACAAGTCGGCTCTGTGCACAAGCCGTTTCCAGCCGGCCCGTCACAGAGAGTCACCATGATGTTGGCCTTATCTGTACTGCCACACTATTCCGGATTACAGTGAAAGAAGGTGCCCTTTTACCCAGAGTGAAACAGTATCCCCTGTCCAATGAAGCAGATGACAGCATCACCCCTAGGATACAGACATTGCTGGAGCAAGGAGTGATATACCCTAGATCATGGGTACTCACAAACCTTTAGATGGGGGCCAAAATTACAGTCTGGTTTGTGGCTGAGGTTCGCACGGATAGGCCTGTGGGGGGGTGGGCAGGGCAAAGGGGCGGGGCTACTAGTGTAAAAAAACATTACTAGACAATGCAAGCTAGATATTTTGACAATACGTTTTTATCATACAATGGCATTCTGAAGAGGCATTGCATGGTAATCCTTGCTAAGCGGATATGCAGCACAGGTTTAACTGAGACCGAAAAATAGGTACATCAAAGAAAGATATACTAAGAACTTACTTTACACTTCATGTCTCCTATTAGTGTCCTGTAATCTGGTACTATGTCTGCAACGGCAAGCCTTAAGAGTTGTTCCAGATGTAAGCCTGTTAGTTCATTTCTGAGTTTACTCTTCAACAGTCCCATTGTGGAAACCGAACTTTCACAAACATATGTTGACCCAAACATACAAATTACTTTCTTGGCCACTGTAAAAAAAACAGGCAATTTGTCAGAAGGCACAATGTTCCAGAATTCTTCTGCCCCAAAAAAGATGTTTCGAGAGCTGAATTGTGCTGCATGTCTATCAGCTCCATTTGTGCTTACGCCCTTTTCGTGCCAATAAGTTCAACCACATCAAGATTTCATGCGCTTATCATCCAGGAGTTTTCAACCAGCAGGAACAGAGGGGTGAGGGCTCTGAATTGAGAAAATCACCTTTTTATCACCTCAGAAATTTCTGCACCAAGGTTTAGCGTTGGCAGCATTTCTTGTGCATTTGGAAACCTCTGAGTCACAGCCAACAGTTTTGAGAAGTGGGTGAAGTCAGCAACATCCAGTAGTTCTTTGAATAGCACACGCTCACTTTCAAATGAGTAAATACCATTCATCATGGACCACACAAGCTGTTGTTTGCTTTGCAGCATCAAATTGAGAGCAGTGAAGTGTGCAAATAGATCTGAAAGAAAATGGATCAATAAAAGCCATTTCACATCCTTTAGTTTTGGGAATGATTGACCTCTACTGTTTACTGCAAGTTTTAAGACGTTATTCTGGTCTCCATATTTTAATTTTGCACACAAAATGTTCTGATGAATAATGCAGTGGTATTGTATCACAGTCTGTCTAGTAAGCATTTTTTAAGCAGAGATACAAAGCCTCTGTCATGGGCTACCATGGTAGGAGCCCCATCTGTTGTGATGCTGACAAGAGTGTCCAGTGGTACGTGATATGTTTCAAAGTAGTTGCAGATTCTGTCCAGTATATCTTCTCCTCATGTGTGCCCTCGCAGTGGTAGAAGGCACAGGAGCTCTTCTTTGGGGTGAAACGATTGGTCCAAATACCTCACCCAAACTAATAACTGGGCAACATCACCTATATCTGTGGCCTCATCCATGGCAATGCTGCAGAACAGTGACTCTCTGCTTTGATCACCTGTTACTGGAAATGTTCACCCATTGCCTCTATTCTGCATGCACAAGTGGAATCCGATAGCTGTAATGCATGGATGATTTCTTTTACAATGCTGGCTTTGTTGCTATAGTTTTCAAACAAAATTTCAGCTGCTGAAAGAAAACATTTCTTCACCAGCTCTGCCTCTGTGAATGGCTTCTTATGTTTGGCAAGCAAGTAGCATATTTTAAACGATGCTTTGTAAGAACCACAAATTCCTTCATTTGGCAAAGGAAGAGCTTCTGCTGGGAAAGAAGCGATTGCTTTAATGAAGCCACTTTTGCTGAATGCAGTTTTGAGTGCAATGGGAAGTTCTCAGTGTATCCTGCATGTCGAGTTTTATAGTGCTGTTCCAGATTATGGCCCTCATTACAACCCTGGCTGTCAGTGATAAAGTGGCGGTAATACCGCCAACAGGCCGGCAGTTAAAAAAATGGGATCACAATCACAGCGGAAAGCACCAACATAGACAGCCACTTTAACACTCCGACTGCCAGGGCGGAAGGAACAAACACCCACGGCGGTCACCGCCAACAGACAGGTGGAGGATAATGTACCGCCCACCGTATTATAAGGCACAAATCCGCCAGCTTTTCCGGGGTGGTACCAACGACATCAAAAGCACGGTGGAAACAGTACACTGAAGGGGAACCACTTTTCAACACTCAACAAAGAACCAGGACTCCGTGGAGCCCGAACTGCAGGTCCTCCCCATGCTGGTGTATCTGCTAATACACCAGGAACTTCAAAGAAGGTGGCGGCGACGACCACGGTGAGCACTGCACCTAGCACACAGGGGAGGGGGGGAGGAAACAGAGAGTGACACACACACATGCAACACGCAACACCCCAACCACCACCCACAACACCATACACAACAACAGATCCAGCAACATTACAGATACACCCCATAATCTCCTGGAAGAACGCAAGGACAAAAGTAATTGAGTCAAATCTGTGATATTTAGAAAATGCATATAAAGTTAACGATTGTAAACAACAGTTTAAGCAAATATTTAAAATATGTACAGAGGGCCGTACACTGTCCATTGCAAATGTCCATGGCCCACTGGCCACAAAATCATGGGCTAAGCCCACACATAACTCCTGCCTCAAAACGGAGAGAACACTGCAGGGGCATCGGCTCAAAAAAACACAGGCACCTCAGGGGGATGGGGAAGGGGGGGCACCTCAGCCGGAAGATGGTACTACGGCCCTGCTCCTGGAGGGGGCAACATGCCCACTGCTTGGTCCTGGGGAGTGCAAGGCCACAGTCTCTCAAGTCTCCCAAGTGGGTGGTGCACCCACTGCTTGGTCCTGGGGAGTGCAAAGCCACAGTCTCTCAAGTGGGTGGTGTGCCCACTGCTTGGTCCTGGGGAGTTCAAAGCCACAGTCTCTCAAGTGGGTGACATGTTCCACTGGTTCTGGAGGGGACCTTGTGCCCAGTCTGCTTCATCCTGCCAAGTATAGGGGTAGTGGATACATTTCTCCACTGGTTCTAGAGGGGGGCCTTGTGCCCAGTCTGCTTCATTCTGCCAAGGATAGGAGTAGTGGATGCATTTCTCCACTGGTTCTGGAGGGGGCCTTGTGCCCAGTCTGCTTCATTCTGCCAAGGATAGGGGTAGTGGATTCATCTCTCCACTGGTTCTGGAGGGGCATTTGTGCCCAGTGTGCTTCATTCTGCCAAGGATAGGGTGAGTGGATGCATTTCTCCACTGGTTCTTGAGGGGGCTGTGTGCCCAGTGTGCTTCATTCTGCCAAGGATAGGGTGAATTGATGCATTTCTCCACTGGTTCTGGAGGGGGCTGTGTGCCCAGTGATGCTGCACCTGGGGTGTGACAGTTCCCATCCCCTCACCTGGGTGTCTGAGGCACGAGGTGTGCAGGGAACAGGTAGCATGATACTCCATGGAGGCAGAGACAGACTCCATCCTGCGGCGACTTAGGCTGCAAACTGCTGGTAGTGCCAGTGCTGGTGGGGGTGCCTCAAGTGGTAGGTGCAGGGTCCAGGATGTCTCCTGCAGCCTCGGATGGCTGCCCACTGGGGATGCTGCTGATGTCCGATGTAGTGGCACCGGCTGGGCATGTGGCGGGGCATGTGGCGGTGCATATGGCAGTGCAGGTGGTGGTGCCTGCGGCGGTGTCTGCGGCGGAGATGCTGGGGACTGGGGGTGAATGTTGGATTTGCTCTGCATTCCACCCATCATCTGTTGTTTTTGCATTTGTCGCCCCAAGTGGGAAAGGTATGCCCAGACGTGGGTCCCGTGCTTGCTATGCCACTAGATTCAAGCTAGCCTGGCTGATGAAGGGTGATACCCTGAAACCGGTCCTAAGATGCTTGTTTCTGGTTCAGGGAAAACCTGGCCTGGCAGTTCGGGCTGGACTGTTCCCATGGAGAACAGGGTCAAGACTGATTTGCATATGGCTGGATCCAAACTGAAATGGCATGGCAAGCAAAAAAACTGATGGATTAAACTCAAATCTATGACTGGGGGTGAAAGTTTGATTTGCTCTGCATTCCGTCCATCATCTGTTGTTTTTGCAGATGTCCGATGTAGTGGCACCGGCTGGGCATGTGGCAGTGCATATGGCAGTGCAGGTGGCAGTGCCTGCGGCGGTGTCTGCAGCGGAGATGCTGCCGGTGCTGCCCGTGGTGCAGGTGCTGGTAGAAGTGGAGGGAGACACCAGGCCGTCTCCAGCAGCCTCGGATGTCTGCCTACTGGGGATGATGCTGGTGACTGTAGTTGTGGCAGAGCCGGTGCAGGGGGCGGTGCAGATGGCGGTGCAGATGGCGGTGCAGGTGGCGGTGGTTGCGGCGGTGCTTACCGTGGTACAGGTTGCTGGCCTGTCAGGACAAATGGTGGTCACCAGTCCCACACCTGGAGGCTCCGAGCCTTTGCTTTTTTTTTCCCCTTCCCCGCCTTGGTAGACGCTGCTGGGACCTTGGCACTGTCCTCTTGTTTTTTGGATGAGGCTTTGCTGGGTGGGTCGTGCGTCTTGTCTGTGCTGCATGCTGGCCCCTTCTTAACCTTGGCAGGTGGCGGAATTGATTGGTCTCTTGCATTGGAAGGTGGCACACTGCCAGCCCTGACGGGTGCCCCCTTCGATCCTCTCGGACTTGCAGGGACCACACCGGACGCCGAGTTGGTGGCTGAGGTGCTGGCCTGGGATCTACACATCCTGGCCCTAGGGGAAGGACGGGGGCGTAGGGAAGAGGTCAATGTTAGCCAGGAAAAGTTTTTTTGATACACTGGGATGGGAAGATGGAGGGGGTGTGGGAGTGGAGGAAGAGGTAGTGGTAGTGGTTGTAGGAGGTGTACGTCGGCTGAGTTTGGGTGAAGGTGCTTGGGCTGGAGGCTGTTGTGAGGTGGATGGCTGTTGAGTGGGTGTGTGCCTGCGTTTGTGTACTTTGGAAGGAAGGCTCACAGACACACTAGGAGAGGACACGGGATGTGTGCATGGTTGTGGGGGTGGTGATTGCTCGTGAGGGGTGTGTTGTGATGGGCGTGCTGGTGATGGAGGTAGTGGGTGAAGATGTAGTGCATGCAGGTGTGAGTGGAGACGCTACTGGGAGGGAAGTTTGACAAAGAGGAGGAGGGGGACACAGTGGAGGAAGTGGATGATGTTATGTGTGCATGGTATGGTGCTTGTGTGAGTGCCTGTGTTATGATGTGTGGTGCTTATGTTTTCCTGAGCCACTTTTGTGTGTTGATGTGTGTGCATGCTGGTCTGAAGGTGTGCTTAGGATAGGGTGAGGTAGAGGGGATTGGGTCTGGGTAGTGGATGTTGGGGGGGGACTGGACACACGGACAATGGCTGCCATCAGTGCTAAGGCCAGATCCTGAAATGCTCTCTGTTGGGCCGCCACACCAGAATGAATGCCCTCCAGGTATGCATTTGTTTTTTGCAAATGCCTCTCAACACCCTGGATGGCATTCAGAATGGTTACCTGCCCAACAGTGAGGGATCTCAGGAGGTCAATAGTCTCCTCACTGAGGGCAGCAGGGCTGACTGGGGCAGGGCCTTAGGTGCCTGGGGCAATGAGATGCCCACCCTCCTGGGTGAGCGGGCACGGGAAACACGCTGAGGGGCTGCTGGGAGGGCGGTGCTGGTGGCAGCTGTACTTGTTGTTGGGGTGGGCTCAGAGGTGTCCGCCACCGCCAGGGAGCTTCCATCGGAGGAGGAACCGCTGTCACTGGTATCCCCTCCTGTCCCCGTTGTGGAGCTCCCCTCGCTCTCCATCCCATTGGTGCCTTCCCCCTCAGTGGATTCCCTCATGAGCCATGTGGGATGCAGCTCCCTCCGTCATTGGTGACCCTGCTCCTCTGCCAAAGGATGCTAATGCACACAAGTACAGGGTGACAAAACAAAAAGGGGGGGAGAGACAGAGGATACACTTGGTCAATGCCAGCAACACCACTACCGCTGGCGTACACAACACACACATTGGCGTAGTCACCAGCCCATGGGGTACAATGCCTAACACCAGCATCTGCACACTTGACACCCACAGGACCCTGCCCAGTAGTAGTTGGCCACTTGTACCATTGGGGTAGGAGTGCTTCAGAGCCTGCACAAAAAAGGACCTCCCCTGCCATGATTGCCCTGGCCTAGGGGCACCCACAGCTCACGTCCCCCACCCAGCTAGTTCCTAAAGCGCGCAAAATCAGCTTTCTGAATCTGTACTCACCCCCTTGTGGCTGCTGTGATGCCCTCAAGCGCCCATCCAACTCCAGATAGGCCACCGCCAGGATGCGGAACATCAGGGGGGTCATGGTGCGATGGGCACCCCTTCCACGTTGGGAGGCCAGCCCCAGCTGGACCTCCGCCATCTTCTTTGTCCAGCGGCACAGGTCCTCTCATCTCTTGCGGCAGTGGTTGCTCCACCTGTGATAGACCCCAGGATCCGCACCTCCTTGGCTATGGCACGCCAAATACCCTTTTTCTGGTGGGCGCTGACCTAGAGGGAAAAGACAGCAGAAAATGTAATTACTCATCCGTCCAGACCGTCATACTCATTGTCCACCAGTTCCCACCCATGTCCTGATGCACATACACTGACCTCCTCTCATGCAGCACTCAGTCCAGGACGCCTTAGCACCCCCCAACATGTGGCTTACATCCACACCACTCCAAACAGGCATTGCCCACACATCATGCTCACAGTGTATTCACCTTTTTGTCTGGAGGACCGTAGAGTAACGTGTACTGGGGAGGACCCCATCCACCAGTTTCTCCAACCCCTCCGCAGTGAAGGCAGGGGCCCTTTCCCCAGACACTCTAGCCATTGTCGCTTCCAGACTCAGGTCACAGCAGCACTTGCAGTGTAGGTCCTCTCCTGTTGACGGTCAGGTAGCAAGTGAGTGAATAGCTAGCAAATGGTGGTGACGTCCGCGGCGGTGCATACCGTCACCACTGGTGTACATCACCATTGGCTCCTGGGTCCGATAGGGCCCAATGGTAACCAAAGCGGAGTTGCGCGGCGGTCATCCACCGCTTACCGCAACGCAGTACAATGCCAGCGCACTTACCTCATTTCCCCTGTCCCTCCTCACAGGTCAGGCAGCCGCCATTTCAGGGGGACACATGGCATGGCACCTAGCTGCATCACAGCACATATTGGCACATCTACTGACTCTCAAATTCACACACTGCTTCTGTGACATTTATTAAAAAACAGTTTTTTTTTGCCATCTATGGCAGTTGTGCATTCTATGTGGAAAATGACCTTCTGCTCACCGTTCTGTTCCATAGGCTACAACCGCTGAGGCAGATGATGAGATGGCGGCATCCGCTGGTGTACAGACCCCTGGTGGACCTGTCGACAATGGATGACAGACACTTTATCATCACATACAGACTTGATCGTGCCACACGCCAAGAACTGTGTGCCCAATTGGAGCCAGACCTGATGTCAGCTATCCGCCAGCCCACAGGAATACCCCCTCTAGTGCAGGTCCTGTCAGTGCTCCATTTCCTGGCAAGTGGTTCCTTTCAAACAACAGTGGCCATGGCATCATGTGTTGACCAGAGTGTTGTCTGCTCTGCTGAAACACATGCTCAGCTACATCGTGTTCCCCCAGGTGGAGGATTTGGCCACAGTGAAAGCTGACTTCTATGCCCTGGGACATATCCCAAACATCATTGGTGCCATTCATGGGACACATGTGGCATTTGTCCCCCCTGGAGAAATGAACAGGTCTACAGGAATAGAAAAAGCTATCATTCGATGAATGTGCAAATGGTGTGTTTGGCAGGCCAGTACATCTCCCATGTAAATGCCAAATATCCTGGCTCAGTGCATGACGCCTATGTCTTGAGGAATAGCAGCATCCCTTACATGATGGGGCAACTCCAGAGGCACCGGGTGTGGCTATTAGGTGAGGCCAAGGTACCCACACAGTATAAGTTGGGGTCTGAGTATTGGGTTGTCCCTAAGGGTTAGTGTGTGTCTAACAGTTGTCCCTCGATATTTACAGGTTACTCTGATTACCCCAACCTCTCATGGCTACTGACCCCAGTTAGGAATCCCAGGACAAGAGCAGAGGAACGTTACAATGAGGCACATGGGCGTACAAGGAGAATTATTGAAAGGCCCTTTGACCTCCTGAAGGCCAGGTTCCGGTGCCTCCATCTGACAGGTGGATCCCTGTGCTACTCACCCAAGAAGGTATGACAGATCATCGTGGCATGCTGTATGTTGCACAACCTGGCCTTGAGATGCCAGGTGCATTTCTGCTGGAGGATGAGCCTGGTGATGATCTTGTGGCAGCGGTGGAGCCTGTGGACAGTGAGGAAGAGGAGGCAGATGAAGAAGATGTGGACAACAGAACAAACATTATACAGCAGTACTTCCAGTGACACACAGGTAATAGACTGTAACTCAACTTCACATTTCAGTTTACTTTTAAACATTGTACAGGGCAGCCTCTTACCCTCTGTCTATGGACACTGACTGTTCCCTTTGGATTCCCTTTTTTCAGATCTGTGTACCCCATTATGGCTCCTGCTATATGTACTGCTGCCCACCAACTGTCATCCTGTGGTATAATTCAATGAACATAGACGTTGCAATTCTTTGATAATGTTGCAGGAATACATCTTTGCAATCATTACACTCACTCCAGTATGGTTTATATTTCAAGGGGGTTTATTTTTTGTGCTAAGTAGTATGGGGGTGAGTGCAAGGGGCTGGGGTTATGGTGGAGGAAGGTCCAGGGTAGAGTCCAGTCTCTTAGTATCACAGGTGCATTGTCCAAGGGGCCATAGGAAGGAGAGCAATGGCAGTTGAAGGTGAACAGGGTGACAGAGTGGGACAGAAGGGTGACAATCAGGAGAGTCCTATTTCCTGGTGGGGGTCTTGGCAATGTTCTCTGTCTTCTGCCTGGATCACAGGGACTGTTTGCAGGGTGTTCTCCTTCTGCAGGGGGTAGGGTGCTGTGGCCTGTTGGTCCTGTGGCAGGGCCTCCTGTCCACTAGCGCCGGTGGAGGTGGAAGGCTGTTCCTCGGTTTGGCTAGTGTCAGGGGCCCTTTGTTGTGCCACTGCCTCCCTCATGGTCTTGCCCATGTCAGCCAGCACCCCTGCTATGGTGACCAGGATGGTGTAGATTTTTGTGAGGTCCGCCCTGATCCCCAGGTACTGTCCCTCCTGAAGCCGCTGGGTCTCCTGTAACTTGGCCAGTACCGTGCCCATGGTCTCCTGGGAATGGTGGTATGCTCCTATGATGTTTGAGAGTGCCTCCTGGAGGGTCGGTTTCCTGAGCCTGTCCTCCCCCTTTCGCACTGCAGTCCTCCCAGCTTCCCTGTTGTCCAGTGCCTCTGTCCCCTGAACCGTGTGCCCACTGCCACTGACCCCAGGTTCCTAATTGTCCTGTGTTTGTGGGGTTGCCGGGGGTCCCTGTAGTGGTGGACACACTGCTGATTGACATGTCCTGGGAACTGAGGTATTGGCCTGCTGGGTGGGTGCTGTGGTGGTGTTTCCTGAGGGGGGAGGCTTTGTGGTGGGTTGGGACTGAGGCAGGGTAACTGACTTTCCTTGATGGGCCAGGTTGGTCATCCAGATCCAGGCGTGCATAGCTGCTGTCATCACTGTGGGCCTCTTCTGGGGGGGGGGGGGCTGGATGTTGGTGGCACCTCCTCTCTGGTGACGTTGGGTAGGGGTCCTATTGGGATGCAAATGCATTGTTATTGTATCTGTGTGTGCCATCTTGTGCAATGGGTGTGTTTCCCTGTATAATTGTGCTTTCTCTGTCGCCTTGGCCTTGTGGGAGTGGTGATTATGTGGGCTGGGTGAGTCCCTCTACTGGGCATGCTGTGGTGCTGTGTGTCCGTGCAGGTCTGTGATGGGTGTCCCTGCATTGGTGTTGCATGCAGAGCTTGGTATTGGGATGGGTGGGTTTTGATATTGGAATATATGTGAGTTGGTGGAATGATAGGAGTGAGGGAAAAGGTGGGGGTATGTGATGGCATGCAGGTAGGGTGGGGGGGATAAAGTAGTTAAGATTTGACTTACCAGAATCCAGTTCTCCTGCTACTCCTGCGAGGCCCTCAGGATGCATGATCACCAAGACTTGCTCCTCCCAAGTTGTTAGTTGTGGGGAAGGAGGTGGGGGTCCACCGCCAGTCCTCTGTACAGCAATCTGGTGTCTTGAAACCACGGAATGCACCTTCCCCCGTAGGTCGTTCCACCTCTTCCTGATGTCATCCCTTGTTCTTGGGTGCTGTCCCATGGCCTTGACCCTGTCCACGATTCTCTGCCATAGCTCCATCTTCCTTGCAATGGACGTCTGCTGCACAGGTGATCCGAATAGCTGTGGCTCTACCCGGATGATTTCCTCCACCATGACCCTTAGCTCCTCCTCTGAAAACCTGGGGTGTTTGTGGGGTGCCATGGATGTGGTGTGAGTGATATGTGTGAGGATTTGTGAGGTAATGTGTTGGGGTGTATAATGTGATGTGTGTGGATGGTGTATGGGTGAAGGTGTTCTGTGCCTCTGATTGAGTGTGTGCTCTTTGCTTGTCTCTCTGTGCTTGTTCTCTTTTTTTTCATTGTAAGGGGTTGTGGGTAATGTGGGTGTGTGTTTTATAGTGGTATGAGTGTGAGGGTGTGGTGTGTGTATATGTGTCAGGTGTGTGTAGTTTGAATTGTCCAATGTGGTGTGGTTTTGTATGTGTGTGTGTATTTTGAGCGTGCAGTGTGTACTGCCAATGGTTTACCACGGTTGAAAGACCGCCGCGTTGATTCGTGGGTCATGATACTGTGGGCGTATTCCTGTTGGCGTGACGGTGTTGGATTTGCTATCGCCAATTTATCACTGACCTTTGGTCTGGCGGACTTGTGTGGGTGTCTGTATTGTGGCAGTATTGTCTTTGTGGGTCATCATACCCGCGACGGTATCTTGGTGGCCGTCGGCATGGCGGTGAGCAGCATTTACAGCCAGGGTTGTAATGAGGGCCTATAACTCTTAAGAACATTTACTTCCTCTTTGCAATTCGACAAACAAGTACTCTTCTTCCCATGCTGCCTAGAATGGCCTGTGTTCACTCTGTATGGATCTGGGTTGTTTGCAAGGCTTGGTAAATGGACTGTAGGCCATTGCAGAGCTCTCAGGCGAGTTTGTTACTATTCAACGAGTAACAAGGACCAGGAATCAGATTTCTCCCTCACGACCAATGAACCGCCACCACCTCATGACTGATGGACCGACACTGCCTCACGCGCGATAGACCAACACCACCTCACGACCGATAGACCGACATTGCCTCACTAGTGATAGACTGACACCTCCTTATGAATGATGGACCAACACTGCGTCTCGCTGCAGACCTCTGTGAGCAACACCAAAGTAATGTTTTGTTTAACGATACAAAGTGATGTGTAAAAAGGAAAGGATGCACATTATTCTTAAATACGCAATTGTTAGCATGCTGGTTTTTGTCCATTCCCAGAGGAGCATGCTATAAAAAAGATTTTTTGCAATTATGCTTGCAACTTGCTAGGCATCATACAGTGATAAGGAGGCCAATGACTGGTAAGTAGGCCCTTTTTTTAGATTTTTTTTTCAGGAATGCTAGGGGACGCAGCAATAGAAATCAACTTGAACTAACTATAACTTGTGAATTCCAATTGTTTTAGTTTAAAATGTTACGGTTTAACTAAAATTTTCACCTAACCCTACTAACCTTTCTCTTCACTGTACCAAACTCCTTGCACCTGCCCGACGCGTCCCGAATACCCTTTGAGATTGGCTGCAGGACCTTAAAGAGCCCAACCCCCCTCTAGCTCAGAGGGGGAGAAGGACTAAGGGCCGATTGTATCATGGAATGGCCTTGCGAATCGCATATAACGATTTTTAAGAAATCGCTATCTCCGAGTTGCAATAGGCCATGTATCATAATTGCGATTCGGAATTAGCGATTTCTTAAAAATTGCTATTTGTGGTTTGCGAGGCCCTAATACCGAATCGCTATTAGCATTTTCGCAAATTGCGATTCGGTAATTGAAAATCGCAAATTGCGAGAACGCACACCTGGAGGAGCCTGATGACATCACAAGCAGGAAATGAGTCATCCTAGGCAGTTTCAGGTGCCACACCCAAACCAGCACTCAGAGAGAGTCAGCCCAGCCACACTGAGCAACACTCTGAAGAAGGCAGCACACCAGAACAACCACGGACACCTTTGCCCAGAGAAAGGAGAAGGGAGAAAGGAAGCGCACGCTGAAGTTCAGTGAGCAAGAGCTGGGGGTGCTGACAGAGGATGTGGTCAGGAGCCATGACCGGTTGTTTGGCAAAAGCTCACTCCAGGTGCCTGAGAGTGAAAAACACAGACTCTAGGCAGATATCCAGACAAAGATCTGCGCTGTTGGAGTGGCACAGCGCTCAGTAGAAGAAATCAAGAAGAGGTGGTACGACCTGCGGTCCCGTGCCAAGGAGAGGGTGGCAAGACGACTTCAGGAGGCCAGGAGCACAGGAGGCGGACCACCCACAGAGACACCCTCCACACTGATAGAGGACCTAGTGGAGTCCACACTCCTTCCAGAAGCAGTCAGTGGGGTCACAGAGATTGACACCTCTGGCACACCAAGTACCAGCAAAAGTAAGTGCAATATTGAATTGTAACCCCATATGTGTATGCACAAAAGCCCCTTAGGAATTAGCAAGTAATGTAAAACATTGTGAGGAGTAGTCCATTCCACATCTTAGAAGCAGCACAACAATGCCTTATGGAAGTGGTAGTCCACAACCCAGAGCTGAAAGTAGCACATACAATGTAAGAGGCAGAGCGACACACAGAAGAACACAACACACACAACACAGTGAAGAGAAGTACCTGTACCTTTATTACCACTGTGTGACCTTAATTGTAACAAACATAACTGACATGCTGCATATTGTCATTGCAGGTGGGCCAGGCCCAGCAGCCACAGCCCGTGCCAGTGCAGGGGAGACAGACACCCATCCTGCTTTAGACTCCAATACAAGTGAGTCTCAGAACATTGTGCCACTCCGACGCAGGCCTAGGGCACTGCCACTGCCAGACATGAGTCAGGACTCTGATGAGCAGCAGGAAGGCTCACAAACACCGTCCCCAACTGGTAGATGCACCCAGATGCAGGATCCCCGTTCGCAGCAGACCATAGCAACCCGCAGGATACCGACATATGCAGGTGCACAGGCTTATGAGGCAGGTGAGGGAAAATCCTTATTTGGTGGCCTGGAATTGGCTATGTTGCAGCAGCAGCGCCTGAAAAATAAAAAGATCACGGCATTTCAAAGGCAGATGCAGCAACATAATGCAAACATTGGGGGCCTGCATCGCCAGCTGGAGTGCCTGAATGCCAACATTGAACAACTGCATGAGGGACAGGTCCAGGCATAGCAGAACACAAGGGCGCTCACTACTGCTGTGAGGGAACTGTGTCAGGAGCTGCGCCATGACAGGGTAAGCCACCGCAGGCAGGAGCGACGCTTCATGAGCATGTTTGGAGGATTTTGTCGCTCTGTGACTAGGCTGGCTAATTCCACCTCCCTAATATCGTGTCGTGCAGTGGCTGCACAGGTTGAGGCAGCACACAGCAGCAGCGATGTGGCCCAAGGACTTGCACAGATCACTAATGTGATCGACAATATAATGGGAAACCGGTCAGCCACACCTATGAGCTTGGACTGGGGGACAAAGAGGACACATCCAGCCTCAGCAGCCTAGCTGTGCCCGCAATGGGCACCAGACGGCGCAGTGCCAGGCACAGCACTGCCCACAGAGGCAGACAATCGAGGTGCCAGTGAGGCAACTGCGCACTTGAGTGGCGTGCGTGGCTGAAAGAAGTGACTGTAGTGGCCACAGGGGACTGTATGTGTGTCTGGAATGAGTACACTATGAAGGAATAGTGCTTTACTGTGAACTGCTATTGTTTTTTTTCACAATCACTTTTTTTGGTATTCGTTGGACTAACATTACCTGACATTAAGGTAATACATTTACTCACTGCAGGTACATTTGTCAGTGGATTTGGGTTTTCATACTTAGATCTGAAATGGTTGTGTGTGATGTCAGCACGCCTTTGCCTTCCCTCTGCTGCACTGGTCCTATCTGTAGGGGTGGTATGGGATCATCATCCTCATCTGAGTCTGGCTCCGATATTTCCACAGGTATGCCCCTGGTGGTAGCTATATTGTGCAAGATTGCACAAGTAGCCACTATTCTACATGTTGTCTCTGGGCTGTACTGTAGTGCCCCTCCACTTTTGTGGAGGCACCGGAAGCGACTCTTCAGCAGGCCAAAGGTGCGCTCCACCACATTGCGGGTTGCCCTGTGTGCTGCATTGTATCTCCGTTCTGCTGGTGTTGCAGGATTTAGGTAGGGCGTCATCATGTAGGTGCGCACTGCGTAGGCACTGTCTCCTGGAAGGGACAGAGGGTATATTGAGTAACTGAGCCATCTGACATCAGCACGCCATCAATGCGCCAGTGTACAGAGTGTCAATACCTGGTAGAAATCCTTCACCAAACTCCCCAGCTAGCAGTCTTGTGTGAATGCCACTGTGGCGAAAGATGTACGAATCATGGGTGCTCCCTGGGTACCTGGCCACGAGATCAGTTATGATATAGGAGGCATTGCATATCACCTGTATATTCATTGAATGTTGGCATTTACGGTTGCGGTACACATACTCTGTGGCAGATGGTGGACATATTGCAACATGTGGCCCATCTATGGCACCTAGGACATGGGGGAACTGTGCTATCTGGTAAAAATCTATTTTTGTCTGCTGTATTTCCTGTGGGGTATGGGAGAATCTGATGTACTGGTGTATTCTGCTTAGCATGGCGTTAATAAATGCATTGAAAAATCTAGAGAGGGTACTCTGTGAGACCCCTCCAGCTGCTGCTATGACCCCTTGATAGCTCCCTGAGGCGAGTAGGTGGAGGGAGCATAATACCTGCACATGGGTGGGGATGCTATGAGTCCTATGTGTTTTGCGCTGCAGTATGGGTTGTAGCTCAGCTATCAGATCAAGTATCATGGCTGAGTTCAACCTATACCTCTCAAATATTTCCTCCTCTGTCTGGTCAAAAAGTGTAATGTGCACTCTGAAAATGCGCTCCTGTCTCCTTCTCCCTCTCCTCAAACCTGCCAAGATCCTCATCCTCCTCGCCATGACGTAGAGTGCAGGCATTGTGGAAAAGAGTCTGAGGCATTCTGGGCATCTTTATATAGGTTGCACCTGGTTACCACTTGGTTTCACTTAGTGGTATTTTGCATGTGCAAAATGCCATTCTACGAAAAATCGCAATTTGCGATTTTTTGATGCATCAATTTGCGACTTGGGTTTTGCGATTCGCATTTTGCGCCTCCCAATTTCCTACTTGAAATACCGAATTGCAAAATGCGACTCGCAAAAACAGGTCGCAACGCAAAAAAGCGCAATTTTTGCGATTTCTTATTTTTGGTCTGCGAATGCCTTTCATGGATCGCAGACCACGTTTTTGCATTCGCAAACAGCCAAATTTTGCGATTCGCACCATTTGCGAATGCAAAAATCTTTGATACATCTGGCTCTAAATGCTTAGTCTCCTTTTGAGATATTTAAGACTGCCACCAAGCCCTCACCAGCTTATTTCCAGAGGTACAGCACTGAAGTTGAATCTACGTACAAAGCGTGGCTCCAGAAGATGCTGCTCTGTGATACACCCTACGGGAGGTCGGGCTAAAACTTTCCTAAGCCGCAAATGCATACCCAAACCCGAGGTGGAGCCAGTGTTGGCTAGAGTTCTGTAGGTCAGTGTAGGAAGTTGGATCTGTATGTGCTATTTCAAAGTAAGGAATAGCATGCACAGAGTCCAAGGGTTCCCCTTAGAGGTAAAATAGTGGTAAAAAGAGATAATACTAATGCTCTATTTTGTGGTAGTGTGGTCGAGCAGTAGGCTTATCCAAGGAGTAGTGTTAAGCATTTGTTGTACATACACATAGACAATAAATGAGGTACACACACTCAGAGACAAATCCAGCCAATAGGTTTTGTTATAGAAAAATATCTTTTCTTAGTTTATTTTAAGAACCACAGGTTCAAATTTTACATGTAATAGCTCTTCTGAAAGGTATTGCAGGTAAGTACTCTAGGAACTTTGAATCATTACTTTAGCATGTATACTTTTTACATAAAACACAATAAGCTGTTTTAAAAGTGGACACAGTGCAATTTTCACAGTTCCTGGGGGAGGTAAGTTATTGTTAGTTTCAACAGGTAAGTAAGGCACTTACAGGTCTCAGTTTTTGGTCCAAGGTAGCCCACCGTTGGGGGTTCAGAGCAACCCCAAAGTTATCACACCAGCAGCTCAGGGCCTGTCAGGTGCAAAGGTCAAAGAGGTGCCCAAAACACATAGGCTATAATGGAGAGAGGGGGGTGCCCCGGTTCCAGTCTGCCAGCAGGTAAGTACCCGCGTCTTCGGAGGGCAGACCAGGGGGGTTTTGTAGGGCACCGGGGGGGACACAAAGTAGCACAGAAAGTACACCCTCAGCAGCGCGGGGGCGGCCGGGTGCAGTGTGCAAACACGCGTCGGGTTTCCTTCAGTTTTCAATGGGAGACCAAGGGGTCTCTTCAGCGATGCAGGCAGGCAAGGGGGGGGGGCTCCTCGGGGTAGCCACTACCTGGGCAAGGGAGAGGGCCTCCTGGGGGTCACTCCTGCACAGAAGTTCCGTTTCTTTAGGGGCTGGGGGCTGCGGGTGCAGGGTCTTTTCCAGCCGTCGGGAAATGGAGTTCAGACAGTCGCGGTCAGGGGGAGCCCGGGGATTCCCTCTGCAGGCGTCGCTGTGGGGGCTCAGGGGGGACAACTTTGGTTACTCACAGTCGTAGAGTCGCCGGAGGGTCCTCCCTGAGTTGGTTGTTCTCCACCAGTCGAGTCGGGGTCGCCGGGTGCAGTGTTGCAAGTCTCACGCTTCTTGCGGGGAATTGCAGGGGTCTTTAAATCTGCTCCTTGTAACAAAGTTGCAGTTCTTTTGGAGCAGTGCCGCTGTCCTCGGGAGTTTCTTGTCTTTTTCGAAGCAGGGCAGTCCTCAGAGGATTCAGAGGTCGCTGGTCCCTTGGAAAGCGTCGCTGGAGCAGGTTTCTTTGGAAGGCAGGAGACAGGCCGGTAAGTCTGGGGCCAAGGCAGTTGGTGTCTTCTGTTCTTCCTCTGCAGGGGTTTGTCAGCTCGGCAGTCCTTCTTCTTGTAGTTGCAGGAATCTAAAATCTTAGGTTCAGGGAAGCCCTTAAATACTAAATTTAAGGGCGTGTTTAGGTCTGGGGGGTTAGTAGCCAATGG
Source organism: Pleurodeles waltl (assembly GCF_031143425.1). Classification (NCBI taxonomy): domain Eukaryota; kingdom Metazoa; phylum Chordata; class Amphibia; order Caudata; family Salamandridae; genus Pleurodeles; species Pleurodeles waltl. Next base: position 265,993,409 of record NC_090449.1, read on the forward strand.
CTACTAGCCCTGAGGGTGGGTACACCCTCTTTGTGCCTCCTCCCAAGGGGAGGGGGTCACATCCCTAATCCTATTGGGGGAATCCTCCATCTGCAAGATGGAGGATTTCTAAAAGTTAGAGTCACCTCAGCTCAGGACACCTTAGGGGCTGTCCTGACTGGCCAGTGACTCCTCCTTGTTATTCTCATTATTTTCTCCGGCCTTGCTGCCAAAAGTGGGGGCCGGGGCCGGAGGGGGCGGGCAACTCCACTAGCTGGAGTGTCCTGCGGTGCTGTGACAAAGGGGTGAGCCTTTGAGGCTCACCGCCAGGTGTTACAGCTCCTGCCTGGGGGAGGTGTTAGCATCTCCACCCAGTGCAGGCTTTGTTACTGGCCTCAGAGTGACATAGGCACTCTCCCCATGGGGCCAGCAACATGTCTCTAGTGTGGCAGGCTGCTGGAACCAGTCAGCCTACACAGATAGTCGGTTAGGTTTCAGGGGGCACCTCTAAGGTGCCCTCTGTGGTGTATTTTACAATAAAATGTACACTGGCATCATTGTGCATTTATTGTGCTGAGAAGTTTGATACCAAACTTCCCAGTTTTCAGTGTAGCCATTATGGTGCTGTGGAGTTCGTGTAAAACAGACTCCCAGACCATATACTCTTATGGCTACCCTGCACTTACAGTGTCTAAGGTTTTGCTTAGACACTGTAGGGGCACAGTGCTCATGCACTGGTACCCTCACCTATGGTATAGTGCACCCTGCCTTAGGGCTGTAAGGCCTGCTAGAGGGGTGTCTTACCTATACAGCATAGGCAGTGAGAGGCTGGCATGGCACCCTGAGGGGAGTGCCATGTCGACTTACTCATTTTGTTCTCACTAGCACACACAAGCTGGTAAGCAGTGTGTCTGTGCTGAGTGAGGGGTCTCCAGGGTGGCATAATACATGCTGCAGCCCTTAGAGTCCTTCCCTGGCATCAGGGCCCTTGGTACCAGAGGTACCAGTTACAAGGGACTTATCTGGATGCCAGGGTGTGCCAATTGTGGAATCAAAAGTACAGGTTAGGGAAAGAACACTGGTGCTGGGGCCTGGTTAGCAGGCCTCAGCACACTTTCAATTCAAAACATATCATCAGCAAAGGCAAAAAGTCAGGGGGTAACCATGCCAAGGAGGCATTTCCTTACAGTCAGGGTTGGGTGTGGTATTTTATTCGCTGAATTATTTTACTTACAAACGTCTGGTCTCCACCAACCCTTGTAGACAGTGGTACGCCCAGACAGGCACAGGCCTGCCCAACAAAACCAACCTCCACACCACCAGCCTTCCCGCTGGCGCTTTTTGCCTGTTCAGAGGAAATGGAAAATGTCAGCAGTTTTTCCCTAGAATCAGTGAAAACTGCCTGGAAAAGGACCCCATATTATGGAGTCTGAGCAGTTATCCCCCATCCAGGGAAAACCTATTAACTAGCCGATATTGATGCATGGATACTATCCAGAATTGTAGATACCAGCCCACCAGTGTCCCCAAACCATGTTCTATAATACCCATAATGAGGGTCGAAGGATGCATCTGGAGGAAATATAACCTCTATCTGGGCTTTCCCCCTTGTTTAGCAAATATTATGCCTCACTCCTCTCAAAGCACCAACCTCCACTCATATAACCTGGGCCCCGCCAATAAGTTTGTGAACCTGGCTTCCATGCTGCTCATACACACTGACGTTCACTGTACTGACCATACTGTCAGAGCCTCCCTAGTCCTAACCCTTGCACACACTCACACCATCAATCCCCCCAGCCCAGAAACATAAATAAACCCACACAAACAAACACACACACACACAATACAAACGGACAATACAATACGCAGATGGACACACACGCACACATTATTCACACACAAAGGTGAGCACGCAAACAAATATTCTGTGCATTACACATTCAACTCAACATTGGCTCGGTTCCTTTGTTGTATGCTGCCTCTAAAGGTTTGTGCTCTAATCAAATGTACATTTTAAGTGTAGTCTGCTGGGCTTAACACCGAAAGAGCCAAACATTATTTCCATTAAGGTTTTGATGAGCTGTTCATTTTCCCACTTCACTCTGAGTTTGCGCAGATGAACACAGCATCCCCCTAACATTATTCTGCCCTGATAAGGAGCCATGACCAGAAGTCGCAGGAGGAGAGGGACACTTTACATGTATTAATGAGCAGAGACTGGGAAGGCCCTGCTGATTGCTACAGCTTTCATGGGACTTCAGGTGGAAAATACTATACATAAATATCGTAAGAAAGATGCAGTGCTCGAGAATCCCACAGAAACAGAAGCACACGTATAAATACCTCTTCCCACTCCACATACACGAAGGCACACATATTAGCACATCAGGGGCACGCACACTCAAACATAATTCCACACACAGAAGTCACGCTTATTGGCGCTCAACCTGATGCATGAAACTGGCAGTTTAACCCATTATAACCCCAGCAGTTGCTGTGCACTTCAACCACTATTACCACCGTTAGGCTTCCGTTTCTAAGAATGCAAATAAATAAAAATTAGGCAGACTAGAATTACGATCACTGCTTAATTTGTGCTTGTTGTTTCCAGTGCAGAGCACCGGCTCTTATTTTTTAGGGCTGGCACTTATTTTTCTGCCTCAAGCATTTATTGTAAGCAAAAGACACTTATGGGAAAGACGGGGGAAAAGAAAAACGAAAAAGCGTCATAAAGGGAGAAAGCAGAAAGCTGCAAGAGTGAACTGAAGGGGTCAGGGAGTGGCTTTATATGGATTGAAGAGGCCCGAGATGGCTTCAGGATTACGCTGCCTCAGTATTCCGTGTTCTCCCATTTAATTGCAGCAGCCGCATGCTTAAGAGGAGGGATTTGGGCACCAGCACGTTTTTATTTACAAATTAAGCACTGATTATGATATAGTCTGGCCCCCTCCGAAACACCCCTCCTCCAAGCCATGACCACCCACGAAACCTTGACCACCGATACAAGAGCTGATTGTGGGGGCTTACCTTTAAATCAGGGAGAGCGAAGAGACATTGATGCAGGCGGCGAAGGTAGCGGGAAGCTTACAAAAGACCGTTTAAAAGTCAGCTGACTTTTAAGGGGTCTTTGCATCCTGCTACTGCAAGCGTGTGACGTCACCCCGGCTCCATGGCAGGAAATACAGAAAAGGGCCTCTGGAATGGGAGGCATGCACAGCAATGCTGCTATCGCACATGCTCCAGCTGCCCTCTTTTGTTTTTACTTAAGAGACGGAGTCTACGTTTAGGAAAAAAGGTCCACGGGCTGTCACGGAAGGTATGCCGGGCCGCTGGCGGCCCAAGGGCTGTACCTTGAGTACCAAGGCCCTAGAGTGTCTCCTTGTAACACCCCGATCTTGTAACACCCCGATCTACCTGGTCAAAAAAGCGAAGGGTAACACTTGGTACATGGTTGGCGATCTGCGCCCTCTGAATAACATATTGCTATCAGAATCCCCATTTGTGGCTGACCATTCCATCATCCTTTCATCATTCGCCAGGATGCTCAGTGTTTTTTTCTTATTCATTTAAAGAACGCCTTCTTTAGCATCCCTCTCCATCCAAACAGCCACTATCTGACAGCATTTCCATATTGCAGGACTCAGTATTTGTACTCTCATTTACACCAAGGCTATTGCGAATCCCCTAGCATATTAAACAGAGGGGTAAAGAATGATCTGTCAAATTTCCAATGTGGCAGCACTCTGCTGTGGTATGTCGATGACATATTGATTTGTAGTCCCACTGAGCAGCAGTGTAAAATGAACACTATGGCCCTCGTAATGAGTTTGGCAGGCAGTGGAGGCCGCCCGCCAAACACATACTGCCATCAGGCCGCCTGTGCTGCCAGAACACTGCTAGCCCTATTAGGAGTTCACCGCAAGGCTGGCAGTGAACAAGGCCTTAACATTGATGCCGGCTCGTAATCGAGCCAGCGCCAATGTGACGATGCAGCGGGTGCAGCAGCACCTGTTGCGCTTTCCACTGCCGTAATTCGGTCAGTGGAAAGCGAAACGGGGCTGTCCATGGGGGCCCAGGCCCCCCCTCTCTGCCAGCCTTTACATTGAGACCACGAGACCTGGCGGTGCAATCGTGGTGGCTCCGCCACGGTCATAATGTCACGGTCGGACCGCCACTTTGGTGGCGGTCCGACTGCGACCATCACACTGGCAGTCTGGTGACCAACAAGGTCATAATGAGGCCCTATATCTCTTCCAACTACTCTTGCCCAGAGAGGATACAAACTAGAGTGGGAGAAAATTCAGTACTGCTGAAAAGAAGTCCAATACTCAGGGCAATTGTTGTCAATGTCTGGTAGACGTGTAACACCTGAAAGGGTAGCTTCCATCCACCAAATGACAGAACCATAAACTGTCAAAGAAATTCAGAACATTCTTGGTCTCTTTAATTACGTGAGGCAGTGTGTTTTTTACTACAGCACACTTATAGCACCCTTGTTAGCTGCCATCAAACGGGCAAGAGATAGAGAAGACAGGATAAGATGGACACCAGAGATGAAAGAGGCTTTTCAGAAGTTGGAAGACTGAAATACCAAATGCTCCAGTCTTGGGAACTCCAGACTGTACCAAGGAGTTTAATTTATTCTGCCATTGCAATGGCCAAGTAATGATGGCTGTTGTCACACAGAAATATCCTCTAGGATATAAACCTATAGCATACTTAAGTGGGCTGCTGGATTCAGTTATGAAAGAACACTATCCCTGTGAGCACGCTCTGGAAACTACAACCTTTGCAGTACAGAAAAGCACTCCTGTAGTTATGGGGCAGCCTTGACACTTTATGTAGAACATGCACCATTTGCTATAATTCAGAAGACCAAGACCACTCTGACTACTCAGAGAGTGTCAGAATATGAGGTGATACTGTCACTACCATCTTTGAAGGTTGTGAAGTGTGATACGGTGAATTCTGCAACATTCTTTGCCCACCCAATAGTAGACTCTGAGGAGGATACGCATGATTGTACAACTTATAGTTTCAGCATCAGAAGATCCTATATCAAGTAGCATTATCTATTTTCTAGACGGTTTCTCTACTATTGACCAGGAGACAGGTGCAACAGTAGTCAAAGCACAGCAGCACGGTTCATCTGATGCACTGCCAGCACACTATTCCTCCCATGAAGCAGAATTAGCAGCACTTATAGCGGCCCTAAAGATACGAACAGGAGAAGTCATTACCATATATTCAGATTCAGCCTATGTAACTACTGTGCACTCAAGCATCATGAGAAGGAGCAGGAGAGGTTTTCTTAAATCAGACAGTAGTCCTGTGATGCATAGAAACCTCTTAGAAGCTATAATCAAGGGACTCGTGTTACCACAGGCAGTGGCGGTTGTGAAATGCACAATGCACATAAGTGGACAGGGTTTTGTGCCTCAAGGGAATGTACTAGCGGATCAGGCAGCTAAAGATGCAGCTAGGCACACACCCTCAACTGTGCCATCACACTCGCAGTCTATACCTGTTCTGGTGGCTCTGACTGCCTCACCACCTGAGTCTGAATTCAAGACTACCACAGCCAATAACACCATTTATTATACTGAGACAGCGAAGTTACACCTGAGAGAACTGGAGGAGGCTGCTCCTTCCCACGAAAAGCAGTTATGGGAAGACAGAGGATGTATCCAGTCAGGGGATGAACTCGTGAATAAGCAACTATCTACATGAGAGCTAGTGATGCCACAGGCTTTGGTTTCAATAACCATGGAACAGATTCATTTACTGGCCCACATCTCCAGGGACCATCTGGCAATATAAATCCAAAAAGACTGGTTTGATCCCGATTTGCATGACAAAAGTACCATGTATTTTCACAACTGTATCATCTGCTAGTTTCCCCCTAATCCCACTCTAAAAGTGATAAATTCCACCATTCCACGACCACTAGGTCCGTTTAAAGCTCTTCATCTGGACTATGTGGATATGAGTGGTAGGTGCAGCAACTACAAGTACCTCATTGTAAAAAATGTAAATTAACACTTGTATAGCGCACTACTCACCCGTTAGGGTCTCAAGGTGCTGTACTCATACCGCTATGGAACCCCTCCTGGCTTTTCCCTGTGAGGTGCCCACTCCTGAGCACCCCCAGGGTGAAGCCAAGCATCCAAGCGCTGTTGGAGCCGTTGTGGAGATTAAGCAAGCTATTGCCCAGAGTTGCAGAGTGGGACCCATGAATTACATTAGGCACCGAGGCGAGAATTATCTGGTCAAGGGGAATTGAGCCCAAGACCTGCCGAAGCGGGACTTGAACCCTGGTCTTGAACCAGATCTCTGCTTCAGGGTCTGCTGCTCTAACCATTGAGCCACACTTCTCCCTTGTAATGGTCTGCCCATTCCCCTGATGGATTGAATTGGGACCATGCATTAATTGTGATGCCAAATCAACAGCTTCATTCCTAATCTGTAAAGTAATTCCACAATTGAGGATCCTAGAAGGGGTAAGGTCTGATAACAGCACTCATTTCTCTAATGCATTATTTGAATATATTACAGTGCAGTTAGGAATAAAGCATAACTTGTCTTCCTTATACCACCTCCAAAGTAATGTCATCATAGAGCGCCTAAATGGCCTCTTGAAGAGTAAGATCAGTAAGTTATGCGCAACATTGAACAAGAAAATGATTATACTTCTTGCCAATAGCGATGTTTTCCCTTAGGAATACACCAAGTTCAGACCATCATTTGACACCCCATCAAAAAGTGACAGGGATGTCTATGAATATTCAAGTCCCTGCCCCTAGAAGTTAAGTACAGGGAGAAAGCTTGTCAAAAGTCTTGAATGATGAGATGGTATGTGTTTGTGTGAACTAATGAAATGTGTAAAGTTCATCTCCAAGCAGGTAATCAAGGAAAATGGGAAGCACACCACTGCTGAGGTCAGCCTCCCAGCTGTGCACATAGAATACCACATGTTCATAAAGAATTTTGTCCGAGATTGGCTAGACAAACGATTTGAGGGTCACTACACAATTACCATAGTCACAACAACAGCCCTCAAGGTGGATGGCAGGAAGCCCTGGTTTCTCAATACGCCACGTGCGTCTCAACCCAGCCTCTCGCCAAACCTTATGAACAATTCAAATGGAACAAGAGGGGGGATGAAGATTTTCATCATGAAAGCACCCCCTTCATCTCTAGTCTTCAACTATTTTTTGAAGGAGTACTACAAAAGATATGCATTTTTGGTTTTATGTTCCCCTTTTGTTTCTTAATCCATACCTTTTTACTCTTTTTTAGCAATGTACCCTTTAGCCTTAATGTTTTCCTTGTCCGAAGAAGCCTCTCTAATGACAAGGTGACCCGTAATGCCAGCACTCAACTTTCAGATAATTTGTGTATCAGCATATGTCAGACATAAGTTCAGAGAACACTAACAAGTCTTGTTTTGTGTACTCCCTAATTCCTCATGCTACTGGATCAGATAGATTGCACTCCATGAAAGACGTACCCCCAGAAGTAACAAAACGTTTATTACATCTCTACTTGTGTAGGATCAAGGCTCAAATGCAAATAACACATGTCAAAGTAGTGGTTTCCTAGTTAACGCCACAAAATACGACTCATTACCAGAAGTGCTATACATTCTCACGGATAGGAAGGACATCAGGGAAGAAATGTCACATATGAGGAAGACAGGTCACCCCACCTCTGTAGACTGGACCTAGATGGTCCTAGATTTAGGATTTCTAGGAGTCACATGCCTGCTAACTAAGTATAACAACTACTTTATAAACTCCTTACCTCCAGATTGAGCTCGAAGGCCAGGATTTAGAATCACAGGGTCTGCCTTTGCCAATGACCAATGGCACCCCAATATGGAGTTCTCTTGTAGGCTTAGTACTTATAGAATGACGCTGATGTCAGGATGCAATAGGGAAATGCACACCTATCTGTGATGAAAACATTTCAAGTTATACTTGGGTAGATATTACTGTAAGTCCCCAAACCATCATGAAACTAACTTCTGTTTCCTTATGTTTCAGGGGAAATGGCACTATTACCGTAGGACAGAATATTGGTTGTAGGACCACAATTTACCACACTGACATGCAGGGGCACTTCAAGCGTCATAGATTTTTACTAGCAGTGCAGAGAACTGCTGTACGCTCAGTTACTACCAAACTGGGGAGGAATTTGCTCCATTGTGACCTTGCACGCTCCGGTTTTGGTAATTCTTGGAATAAACATATCCGCTTTGCATAAGCACCCCATGAGCTATCCAACAACCCTGCTACACCAAAGCTGAAGGAAAACATCTGCAGAGTATTATGGCGCAAGCTCTTAGAATTATGTTTCCCACGAGTATCGTCTGTTCAACGATGCTCAACTTTTTTGGGGAATTTCTTGCTGTTTGTTCAAGCCAAAGCAACAGCTCGTTGGCTCTAGATTACGAGGTGGGAACTCCTCAAGGTTATCAACACTACCAACTATGGCTTCAACGCCATAAAGGAAGAACTGTGTGCCATAAGGATGATGGTACTACTGCACCGGTATGTACTTGACCTTATGACAGCTGTGCAAGGTTGAGTGTGCAAGAAAATAGGAACAGCTTGCTGCAGGTTTATTCTACCAAATGATGCAAACAATGGAACTTAGTGAGAGGCTATAAAGACACATTATAATTTGCAAAACAAAATGGTAGATGAAGCAGTTACCCCAAATACTTGGTTCAGTGGTTGGGTTATATCACTGCCCTCCTGGATGTTGAGACTCTTGGGAGCATTTTTGCCAGCAATTGTGGTCTTATTGCTAATATATTGTATGGTACAGTTAATACTAGCAATTTGTAGAAGAATAGGCACCAAGCCAGGAGGGATGTTTTCAGTTAGAACACCAACTCAAGTAGTAGATTCCCAGGGCAACTTGTATCACCTGGTGTGAAGTAAAGACCAACATTTAAACAAAGTAGTTGAAGTATCAAGTAGAGGGGGAAATGCTGTAGGAAATGTAAAATATGAACACACAACATAAAACACAACAACAAGCACAGGCAGAAACCACACAGCTATTTGTTGTTAAAAATCCCCCACTTAAAAAAGTAAGGTGAAAAGTTCACTTAAAGATACACTGGAATAGGAAACTTAGAAGGGTTTCCAGTTAAAAGCCAACTCATGCCCAAACAGGCTTGAAACATTTACGATTTGAACACACAAGTCCGTCGGCACACACCCCGGGCTTTCAAATAGATTGTGGCCAGATTAAAAAATGGGTGCAAGTCTAGAAAGACTGAGAAAGACCGAGAAAGACCGAGGTGTAATTTGTGTTGTGTGTGGAAGGTTTCTCCCTGTCACAACAGTTAGTAAATACTGTCTTTGCATTGCCAAGAGGAGTCCGTGTTTTTACTTAAATGTTTGGAGGGTTTTAATTCACCCCACAACACCGCAACTACTGATTTACATGCTCAACTACATTTTAGCCATTGGTCACAGCCATGTGAATGCTCTACTTCACAACTCTAGACACCCTCTCCAAAAGACCATTTGGCATTGGATTGTACACTGTAGTTTTGCAATGGTGAATACATAAGCATGCCTCCACCTCTTGAGAACAAAACTGGGGATCATTGTATGATACAACTTCTTCTGGACACCCTTTACTGATAAACAGTTTCTCTCAAAGTTGTTGTGGGGGGGTTCTGGTTGCAGTACCCCCCCACCCCCACTTTTTGCCTGGTTTTTAGATGCAACTTCGAATTAAGTTCACCTGGTTCCTCCTAACCAGGTCCTGAGCCCTGGTGTTCCTTCCCTATAATAAGACACCAGGTCACCAAGTGACCCAGCCCTTCAGCTCCTATAAGTTCCTAGGAAATGGTACCCCTGGTTCCTAGGGTATAGGTACTGAAGAGGACTTCTCAGAGCTGCAGCACAACTTGTGCCACTCTGAGGGGCCCAGCACCAACCTCATGCAGACTGCCACTGCAGGATGCGTGACAAGTTGCGCCCAAAAATGAAAACATGAAATATGACACAGCCTGTGTGCCATGTCCCCTAACACTGCATGCAATATATACAAGTCATCCCTCTAGCAGACCTTACACCCCTAAGGGAGGGTGCATTACATTACATGTAGGGACATATATGCATGAGCAAATATGCCGCTGCTATGTCTTTGTCGATTCTCAGACATTGTAAGTGTCCAGGGAAGCCATTTTATATGCATGTTCTTGACACGGGTCACTACAAGTTCCCCAGCTATATGATGGCTTCTCTGAATCCTGGGATGTTTGTTACCAAACATCCCAGAATAGCAAACCCTCACTGACCCCAGTGATGGATTTATTTACAAAAGTACACAGAGGGCACATTAGAGGTGCCCCCTGAAAACCTACTAGCTACTAGTATGCTGACTGATGGGTCCCAACCATTGCAACCAGCCTAGACCTATTTCTGGCCCCTTGAGGTGAGAGCCAACACTCTTGGAGGCCCAGAACAAAGGCCTGCTCTTGGCGGAGGTGATAACACTTCATCCAGAGCAGGATGGACGTTCCAGGGAAGGGAACTTTAAAGGCCTTGCTGCCTTTGTAATGCAAGCCAGGTCTCTCCAGATGGCAGAGATGACTGAGCCACCTTTCCTGACCCCCACTTTTGGCGGCAGCACAGACGGAAAAATCAACTAAAATAGCAGAAATGCCGATTTCATGCCAGTTCCACCCCTAAGGTGGACGACCTGAAGTGGACACTACTTTTGAAATTCCTCCACCTTGTTTGGAAGGAATTAGGCCACTAGGGTTAGGGTTATGCCCACTGTAGGAAAGTGCCCCTTTGGCATGGTTACCCCCTCCCCACGTTTTGCCTAATATCTGATGCTAACTTGTCTGTGCAGGGATCCTGCTAACCTGGCCCCAACACCTGTGTTCTTTCCTTAAACTGTACCATTTCTTCCACAATTGGCACACCCCTTGCAAACAGCTAAGTCCCTTGTAAAAGGTACTAGTGGTACCAAGGGCCCTGTGGCCAGGGAGGATCCCTAAGGGCTGCAGCATTTATTGTGCTACTTCAAGGGGCCCCTCACCGAACACATATGCATAGCCATTTCAGATTGTGTGTGCTGGTCAGAATAAAATGCTAAAGTCGATATGGCATCCTTCTCTGGCTGCCATGCCCACAAACCACTGCCTGTGGCATAGGTAAGTCACCCCTCTAGCAGGCCTTACAGCCCTAAGGCAAGGTACAGTATACCACAGGTGAGGGCATTGCTGCATGAGCAATATGCCCCTACAGTGTCTAAGTCCATTCTTAGATATTTTAAATGCAGTGTGGCCATATTGAGTACATGGGCTGGGAGTTTGTCATTACGAACTCCACAGCTCCATGATAGCTTCACTGAAGACTGGGAAGTATGGTATCAAACGTTTAAGCTCAATAAACCCACTCTGATGCCAGTGTTGGATTTATTGAAAAATGCACACAGAGGGAACCTCAGAGCAGTCCCGCATATTTCACCCAAACCCTAAGTGCGAGGCTTACCAGTCTGTGCCAGCCTGCCACTAACAGACAAGTTCCTGACCCCATGGGGTGAGACCCTTTGTGCTCTCCGGGATCAGAAACAAAGCCTGCTCTTGGGGGTGAACCTTAAAGGCTTCTGCCTCGTGTTACACTGCCACAGGACACACCAGCAGGTGGAAGGTGCCTGCCCCCGGACCAATCCTAACTTTTGGCTGCATTCCGGAGGGAAAATTAGTAAACACCAGGAGGTGTGCCCACCCCATCTAGGACCATCCCAAGGGTGCCCAGAGCTGAGGTGAACCACTCCTGGCAGAATCCTCTATCTTGCTTTGGAGGATATTAGCCAATAGGGTTAGGAATGTGCTCCCCTCCCCAAAGGGAGTGGGCACAAGAAAGGTATAGCCACCCTCAGGGACAGCAGCCATTGGCTGCTGCCCTCTGACCACTGTAAAGCCCCTAAATCCAGTATTTTGTGGCACCCTTGAACGTTGCTCTTCAGATTCCTGGCGACCCAGCAAGAAGAAGAAGGATTGAAGAGCTGCACCAGCAGAGAAGACTCCAGATGACAACTGACTTGGCCCCAGCCCTACCGGCCTGTCTACAGCTTCAAGACTCCTGCCACAAAGAAACCTCCAAAAGGACTCCAGAACCACCCTAGATCCGCAAGTCCTGCTCACTCTGCACCCGACACCCACGGGCAGTGTCCAGGTGGCCCAATGGTCCAGAGAAGGTCCCTATGTGATTCCAACATTGAGTCCACTCTGGGTTGACCCCTCCTGACCAATACAACGACGCCTGCAGCCTAAATCCAGAGGACCCCCCCAGACCATGTTCGGCTCCGGTAAAGATTTCCTGATGCCTAAAGGTACCCCTGCACCTGCAGCCCCCTGGCACCAACTGATGCTCAATGGGTTCTCTACTTACCTGTCCAGCAGCTGTTTTTCTTTACTAGACTCCCTGGATGACGCCTCCAGCATGTTTGTGAGCCCAGGGGCTCCCTCATTGAAAAGCACTGGGCACCCCATGCTGTGTTTGCACCCTGCACCTGGCCACCCCTGAGCCGGTGAGGGTGTGTGTTTGGTGGAGACCTGTGGCACCCCGGTGCTGATCTAAAGCCCCCGGGTCTGTGCCCTGAAGTCACAGGTACTTACCTGCAAGCAGTTTCTTTTTGAGCGCCCCTGGTCTCTATAGTATTCTATTGGGCACCCAACATCAACTTTAACTTCTGCACCCGGCCGACCCTATGTTGCTAAAGGTGCACTATTGGTGTCTATCTAAATTTTGCCCCATGGACACCTTCACCTCGAGGACTGAGATCATAAGTCAAGTACTTACCTGTAATTGCACTGTTACTTTTCCTCCCCTAGGATTTCTTTGCTTTCTATGAGAATGTCCACTAGGGGTCCACTTTTGAAACTGAAAAGTATTACTTACCTGTAAACTGTTTTATCTGTGAATTTTAAAGGTAGTGCATTTGATACTTGAAAGTGATACATTCTTGAAACTGCACTTACCTGCAACAAAGATCCTATTGGTTCTAGAAATAAAGTAACAAAGTATATTTTTAATACATAAAAACATTGACCTGGAGTTAGTCATAGAGTATGTGCCTCATTTCTTGACTGTGTGTGTGCAACAAATGCTTAGCACTGCTCTCTGATAAGCCTAACTGCTCAACCACACTACGACAAAAGAGAACATTAATACTATCTACTTTAGCCTCTGTAAAGCCTCTGGGGATCTACCGGACTCTGTGCACACTATAACTTACTTTAGTATAGTATATACACAGCTAGCTTCCTACATCCACTTCCCAGCATACGTGATCATAAGAAGGGTGTAGTCATTCTAAAGCTGGTCAGACCATTGGCTACTGCCTGGCATTCCCTGTAATGCCTCTAAATTGAGTTTTTAGGAGGCTCCCCTGAACCCTAGAACTCAGATCCTGACTACCTACGAAGAAGAAGGACAAAGAAGAGTCGACCCCGCAGAAGATGAAGAGGAAGAAGAAGCAGCTGACCTGATACCAGCCCTTTCAGCCTGCTTGCTAACCTCACCAGGCTCTGCATAAAAAGACTTGTCCCACAGCTCCAAGAAACCCAGGAAGCCTGCCTGCTTTCTAAAAAGAGGATAACACTCAGCAGAAGATTAATGACATCAAAGACAGATTTCGGCAGAGACCCGGGGAATCATTGCTTACATGGATGGTGCGATTATTTGTCACAGGAGATTCTGGTGTGATGTTGGAGATAGGAGAATGGGTGTTATCAATTTGGATCGAAGAGATACATTTCAGCGGCAGCAGTGAGAAGGGATCATTTGAAGATATCCACAGTGAAAGTGTCCCCAGTAACCAAGGTGGTTCATTTGAAGCAGTACCGAATCCTGGGAGGGCATGAGGAGATAAGTAAGACCATACAGGATTTAGAAGAGGTAGAGGTGGTGGCCCAGGTCACCAATGAGTGGAATAATCCTGTGTGGTCCGTGCACAAACTGGATGGGAGCTATAGAATGACCATTGATTATTGAGAATTGAGCAAATATACACCCTCTTTGACTGCTGCCGTCCCCAACACCATCACTTTGATCGAAAAGATACAAAGACACAAAGGGACCTGGTATGCGACAACTGATATCGCCAGTGCTTTCTTGTCCATACCATTGGCCCCTCAGAATCAGGAGCAATTTGCTTTCTCGTGGAACGGGAGAGAATTTAAGCCTTTAAAATTATCCATCGGGTATGTACACAGCCCCACCACCTGTCACCGGCTGGTGGCAGAACAACTGGATGAAGTACCTTTTATTCCATGGGTACAGCTGTCTCATTATATTGATGACATGATGATTCAGGGAGAAACACAAGAACAGGTGCAGACTCAGTTGGACAGGTTTGTGAAACATTTGCAAAGCCAAAGGTGGATGCTCAATCCACACAAGATGCAAGGGCCCGCTCAAAATATCAATCAATCAATCAGTCCATTTATAGAGCGTGCTACTCACCCAAGAGGGTCTCAAGGCACTGGAGGGGGGGTGTTACTGCTGCTCGAAGAGCCATGTCTTGAGGAGTTTCCTGAAGGCGAGATGGTCCTGGGTGGTTCTTAGGTGTGCGGGGAGGGAGTTCCATGCTTTGGCTGCCAGGTAGGCGAATGATCTTCCTCCGGCGGTGGTTCTGCAGATCCGTGGGACGGTGTCGAGGGCGAGGCTGGCTGAGCGGAGCTGACGGGTGGGCGTTTAGAACGAGAGGCGGCTGTTGAGGTATTCGGGGCCCATGTCGTGGAGTGCTTTGTGTGTGTGGGTGAGGAGCCTGAAGGTGATCCTCTTGTTGATGGGGAGTCAGTGCAGGTGTTTCAGGTGGGCGGATATGTGGCTGTGGCAAGGAATGTCGAGGATGAGGCGTGCAGAGGCGTTCTGTATGCGTTGTAGTTGTTTCTGAAGCTTGGCAGTGGTTCCTGCTTATAGGGTGTTTCCGTAGTCCAGTGGGCTTGTGACAAGGGCATGGGTGCATCTTTCTGGTTTCGGCGGGGATCCATCGGAAGATCTTACGGAGCATGCTTAGGGTGTTGAAGCATGATGACGAGATGGCGTTGACTTGCTTGGTCATCGTGAGGAGGGAGTCCAGGATGAACCCGAGGTTGCGTGCGTGATTCGAGGGGGTTGGTGTGGTGCCCAGCGCCATGGGCCACCAGGAGTCGTCCCAGGCGGATGGGGATTGTCCGAGGATGAGGACCTCCGTCTTGTCTGAGTTCAGTTTTAGGCGGCTGATCTTCATCCATTCCGCAACGTCTTTCATTCCTTCCTGTAGGTTGGTTTTGGCGGTGGTTAGGTCTTTGGTGAGGGAGAGTATCAGTTGGGATGTCGTCGGCGTAGGAGATGATATTGATGTTGTGTTTGCGTGCGATGGCTGCGAGGGGGCTTATGTAGATATTGAAGAGGGTTGGGCTGAGCGAGGAACCTTGGGGTATGCCACAGATGATCTCGGTGGGTTCTGAGCGGAAGGGAGGGAGGTGGACTCTCTGGGTTCTGTCGGAGAGGAATGAGATGACCCAGTCCAGGGCCTTTCCGAGGATTCCAGTGGTGCGGAGGCGGGTTATTAGGGTGCGATGGCACACGGTATCGAAGGCTGCAGAGAGGTCCAGGAGGATGAGGGCGGCTGTTTCTCCGTTGTCCATCAGGGTCCTGATGTCGTCGGTGACTGCGATGAGGGCGGTTTCTGTGCTGTGGTTGGCTCAGAATCCAGATTGGGATGGGTAGAGCGAGTTGTTAGCCTCAAGGAAAGCGGTCAGCTGCTTATTGACGGTCTTTTCGATGACCTTGGTCGGGAAAGGAAGAAGAGAGATGGGGCGGAAGTTCTTCAGGTCATTGGGGTCTGCCGTGGTTTTTTTCAGGAGGGCGTTGATTTGTGCATGTTTCCAGCTCTCGGGAAAGGTGGCTGATGTGAACGAGCTGTTGATGATGTTCCGGAGGTGGGGTGCGATGAAGGTCCGAGGGGGAGCCGAAGTGGATGGTGTTCATGATGCTTCTGGTCTCTTCTGAGCTGATAGGGGTCCAGAAGCTGAGGGTAGTGGTGGGGGCTGCTGGTTCGGTGGTAGGAGGCGGGGTCTGGGGTCCGAAGCTGTCGTGTAGATCTGCGATCTTTCAGTGGAAGAATGTGGTGAGGGAGTTGCAGAGTTCTTGTTACGGTCTGATGTCATTGGAGCTGGTGCTGGGGTTGGAGAGCTCTTTGACGATGTTGAAGAGTTCCTTGCTGTTGTGGGTGTTGTTGTCTAGTCGCTCTTTGAATGATGTCCTTTTGGTGGAGCGGATCAGCTGGTGGTGTTCACGGATGGCGATCTTGAGGGCTGTCATGTTTTCTGTGGTTCGTTCGTTACGCCAGGTTTTTTCAAGGGTTCGGCAGGATTTCTTAGATTCTTTGGGGGCGTCCGTGAACCATGGAGTTTTCCTGTTGCTGGTCCCACCTGTGGGTTTTTTAAGTGGTGCGAGGTTTTCGGCACAGTTGGTGATCCACTGTGTGAGGCTGCGTTGTTGACGTCAGTTTTGTTGGCTGGTGGGTTCTGGTTCAGTGTTGAGAGGAGCTGGTCTGTGGTGATTTTGCTCCAGCATCTGCAGGGGATTTGTTGTGTGCGATGGTGGTGAGTCTCCCGTTTGAAGGTGAAGTGGACGCATCTGTGGTCGGTCCAGTGTAGTCCAGAGGAGTGGCTGAAGGAGATGTGGTTGCTGGCGGAGAAGATGGGGTCGAGTGTGTGGCCAGTGATGTGGATGGGGGTGCTCACCAGGTGCTTGAGTCCGAGGTTGGTGAGGTTGTCGAGCAGGGTGGTGGTGTTGTTGCCATTGTTTTTCTCCAGGTGGAAGTTCAGGTCCCCAAGGAGGATGTATTCTGGTGAGGCTAGGGCGTGCGGGCTGATGAAGTCTGCAATGGTTTCGCTAAATTGCACGCGTGGGCCCGAGGGTCTGTAGATGAGTGTTCCTCTGAGGGTGGTTTTGGGGTCGGTGTGAATCTGGAAGTGTATGTGTTCGGCGGCAAGGGGTGTGTCTTCGGTGGTGGTCGTGATGTTGATGGTGTTCCTGTAGATGATGGCGATTCCTCCTCCGGTTTGGTTGACGCGGTCCTTCCGGGCGATCTTGTAGCCGTCGGGGATGGCTATGGCGAGGTCTGGGGCCGAGGAATCGTTCATCCAGGTTTCTGTGATAAAGGCGACGTCTGGTGCTGTTGTGTCCAGGAGGTCCCATAGTTCGATGGCGTGCTTGTGGACGGAGCGTGTGTTGAGGAGGATGCACTTGAGGTGGTTGTTGTTGTTGCGAGGGCCGGTGGGTGGTCTGCAGGTTCGGAGGCATGTGTATTTGCAGGCTTGAGAGGTGAAGGGTCCATGGGTTTGCTTTGGGCTGGCTTGGTAGCAGGTGGCTGTACGTCCGGTGTTGAGGGCGTTGAGGGAGGCGGAGTCGTATCTCAGTCGGGTGCTTTGTGTGTGGTGGGGGCCAGAGGTTCTGGCGCTGGGCGTGGTCCAGGTGCGGACGGGCGCAGACGGGCTTGCCTTTGGCGCGCCTTCGGCGTGGCCGCCATAAGAAGGTAGGAGGGGAGCAGGGGGGCGGGGCCGCAAGGGGGGCAGCGGCGGGAAAAAGAAAAATGAAAGAACAACAGGGCTGAGGACTAAGCAGGCGGAGCTGCAGCGGTGGGGAAGCGACCTACCCAAGGGTCAAGGGTCGCTGTCTCTGCCGCATAGCGGGCGCCATAAGAAGGTAGGAGGGGTCAGCTAGAAGGCAGGAGGCGGGAGGGTAGGGCAACGAATGGGAGCAGGGGGGCGGGGCTGCACTGGAGGCAGCGGTGGGAAAAGAAAAACGAGAGAACAACGGGGCTGAGGACTAAGCAGGCGGAGCAGGGGGGCGGGGCCGCACGGGAGGCAGTAAGGGAAAAGGAAAAACTAAAGAACAACGGGGCTGAGGACTAAGCAGGCGGAGCTGCAGCGGTGGGGAAGCGACCTACCCAAGGGTCAAGGGTCGCTGTCTCCGCCGCGCAGCGGCTGCCATAAGAAGGTAGGATGGGAGGAGGGGTCAGCTAAAAGGCGGGAGGCGGGAGGGTAGGGCAACGAATGGGAGCAGGGGGGCGGGGCCGCATGGGAGGCAGCGTCGGGAAAAGAAAAAAGAGAGAACAACGGGGCTGAGGACTAAGCAGGCGGAGCAGGGGGGCGGGGCTGCACGGGAGGCAGCGGCGGGAAAAAGAAAAACGAAAGAACAACGGGGCTGAGGCCTAAGCAGGCAGAGCTGCAGCGGTGGGGAAGCGACCTACCCAAGGGTCAAGGGTCGCTGTCTCCGCCGCGCAGCGGGCGCCATAAGAAGGTAGGAGGGGTCGGCTGGAAGGCGGAAGACGGGAGGGTAGGACAACAAATGGGAGCAGGGGGCCGGGGCCACACGGGAGGCAGCGGCGGGATAAGAAAAACGAGAGCACAACGGGGCTGAGGACTAAGAAGGCGGAGCAGGGGGGCGGGGCCGCAAGGGGGGCAGTGGCGGGAAAAAGAAAAATGAAAGAACAACGGGGCTGAGGACTAAGCAGGCGGAGCTGCAGCGGTGGGGAAGCGACCTACCCTACATATGAAGTTTCTATGAATTCACTGAAATCAGGGACATAGGGAGGTGTTGCCGCAGGTAAGAGAAAGATACTAGAATTTGCCACACCCCATAATAACAAGGAAACTCAGCGATTCATTGGATTGTTTGGCTTTTGGAGACATATCCCTCACTTACGTCAGATTTTGACCCCTTAGTACAAGGTGACTTTCAAAGAAACACGAGTTTGAATGGAGAGAGCAGCAGCAGTGTGCATCTGAATTGGCAAAAGAGGTGATTCAACATGCTTTAGACTTGTGGCCAGTACAGGAGGGAGACATTGAGTTACATGTGACAGTTCAGGGGCAGTATGAAAATTGTAGTATGTAGCAAAAACAGGGAAGAAAGAGGGTGCCCCCTACACTTCCTTGACAACAGGATTCAAGCTAGCCTGGCTGATGGAGGGTGAAACCCCGAAACCGGTCCCAGGATGCTTGTTTCCGGTCCAGTGAGGACCTGGCTTGGCAGTTCGGTCTGGACTGTTCCCATGTGGAACAGGGTCAAGACTGATTTGCATATGGCTGGGTCCAAACTGGGGTGGCATGGTGAGCAAAAGAACGATGGATTAAACCCAGATCTATGACTGGGTGTGAGTGTTTGACAATGTTCAGCATTCCGTCCATCACTTGTTGTTTTTGCTTTTAACATGTACAGACTGAAACCAAGATATAAGACTCTTATTGATACAGGTTTTGGGACATATATCCCCCAGAGCACTTCAGATTGATTTCTCCTCAATCTGGGCTGGCACTCAGGGGTATTCAGGTCTTGGGAGGAATGACTGATGCAGACTATCAAGGAGAAATAAAGGTAATGTTACTGAACGGTGGGGATGATGACTTGATGATACAAACTGGAGACAGAATTGCTCAAACTGTGAATATTCCAGTGTATGGAGGAGTAGTCGCAAAGGGACTGCCCCAGCCCTTCTTACAGTGCGTGGGGAAGGAGGCTTTGGCTCAAATGACAAAAATCTTGGTGCTATGGTGTGGGTGGAATCCCCAAATTGTTCCCCTGAACCAGTAGAAATCATAGCAAAGGGGAAAGATAACATTCTGAAAGTCATGAAACAGGACAAGAAAAATGGGAATATGTACCAGCTAATAAATGTTATTTGCGAGAATGATCAAACTTGTCTCTTTTACTGATCATACTACAAGGAGTCTTTGTGCTGAGTGCTCTGAGTGGAGCATATTTGAACGTGTCCGAATGGGGTCGGGAGGGACCAAAAGCCCCAAATAATTGACTGGCAGGAGTGGTCAACACCCTTTCTGCATCAGTGCAAGAACGTTTGGATATATTTGGGTCAGACCATTTTGTACAGGTCGGATTTCTGCATGATGAATATGAAAAGCACCATTGATGCCATTTCTACCTGTCTAGTTGCCATAGCAACTCCCGCCAATGTTCTGCTGCAAATATTTCATGGCATCAATGCTGATGGAGCAGTGGATGAAAGTGATGTACTACCTCATCTATCTCTCTCTATGAATACTGTCGGGTTTGCCAAGAAACTGAGGAGAAATGGAACAACCTAATACAGTCACTGCCGGCGATGTCTGCTACAACCTAACATGAAACATTTACAAAATTGGAAAGTGCACTCAAATGTGCCTTGAAGCAACAACAGTTTCTCCTGAAGTGATTCAATAGGAACAATAAGTACTACATCAACGAAGAAGAGATAAGGGCCCTCATTACAACCCTGGCAGTAAATGCCGGAATTCCGCTACAGGTATTACGACCCACAGCTCGGAATCCGCCATAATACAGACACCCACACAAGTCTGCCACACCAACGGTCAGTGATAAACTGGCGATAACAAAACCTCCACCGTCACGCCATCAGGAATACGCCCACACTATCACGACCCACTAATCAACTCGGCGGTCTTTCAACCGCGGTAAACCATTGGCGGTACACATCGCCGCTCTCAAAATACACACACATTTACAAAACACAACCACATTGGACAAATCAAAATACACACACCTGATACACATACACACACCACACCCACACACCCAATTCAATATAAAGCACACACCCACATCACCCACAAACCCTTAATACCAGAAATTTGAAACCACGCCGGAGAGAGACACTACCTTAAACAACTCCAGCATCCACAGACACACAACACCATAACTTACACAACATCCACACACCTCAAACAACGCACACCAACACATCCCCTCACACATCACAACAGACACCACCTCACACATCACCCACACCACACCATGGCACCTCAACGACACCCCAGGTTCTCTGAGGAGGAGCTCAGGGTTATGGTGGAGGAAATCATCAGGGTAGAGCCACAGCTATTTGGATCACAGGTGCAGCACACCTCCATTGCAAGGAAGATGGAGCTTTGGCGCAGAATTGTCAAAAGGGTCAACGCAGTGGGACAGCATCCAAGAACTAGAGATGACATCAGAAAGAGGTGAAACGACCTACGGGGAAAGGTGTGTTCCGTGGTCTCCAGACACCAGATTGCTGTCCAGAGGACTGGTGGTGGACTCCCACCTCCTCCCCCACAACTAACAACATGGGAGGAGCAAGTCTTGGCAATACTGCATCCTGAGGGCCTCGCAGGAGTAGCAGGAGGACTGGACTCTGGTAAGTCAAAGCTTTACTACTATATCCCCCACCCTACCTGCATGCCATCACATACCCACCCCCTCACCCTCACCCCCATCACTCCAACACCTCACATATGCCCCACTATCACAACCCACCCATCCCAATACCAAGCCCTGCATGCAACACCAAAGCATGGACACCCATCACCACAGCATGTCCACTACAGATACCCACACAGACCCCAAACCAAATATCAGACAAGGACCAAGCCGAGAATGCAAGCACTGGAGTACAGGGTCACTCACCCATTGCACACGATGGCACACACAGATGCAATAATCATGCCGTTACACCCCAGCAGGACCCCTACCCAATGTCACCGGACAAGAGGTACTAGACATATCCAGTCCCCCCACAGAAGAGACCCACAGTGATGACAGCAGCTCTACACAACTGACCAGCCCGGCCCATCAGGGACCTCAGGACAGTCGGTTCCCCTGACACTGGTACAAGCCACCAAAGAGCCTCCCCCCTCAGGAAACACCACCACAGCACCCACCCGGCGGGCCCATACCTCTGTCCCCAGGACACGTCAATCAGCAGTGTGTCCACCACTACAGGGAACCCAGGTAACCCCACTAACACAGGACGATCAGGGACCTGGGGGCAGTGGCAGTGGGCACACGGTTCAGAGGACAGAGGGTCAGGAAAACAGGGAAGCTGGGAGGACTGCTGTGCAACAGGGGTAGGACAGGCCCAGGGAACCCACTCTCCACGAGGCACTCTCCAACATCATGGGAGCTTACCATCATTTCCAGGAGATGATGGCAACGGTACTGGCCAAGTTTCAGGAGACCCAGCGGCTGCAGGAGGAACACTATCTGGGGATCAGGGAGGACATGAAGTCCATTAACAACACCCTGGTCACCATTGCAGGGGTGCTGCAAGACCTTGTCAACACCAGGAGGGACACAGCGGCACAACAAGGGGCCCCTGACACTAGCCTGGACGATGAACAGCCCTCCACCTCCGCCGGCGCTAGTGGACAGGAGGCACCGCCACAGGAACACAATACCAGCACCCCACCTCCTGCAGATGGAGAACCTCCCCGCAAACGGTCCCTGAGATCCAGGAACAAGATAGAGAACATTGCCAAGACCCCCGCCAGGAAATGAGACCCCCCCCCGAATGTCAACCTTCTGTCCCACTTTGTCACTCTGTCCATCCTTCAACTGCCATTGCTCCACTTCCTATGCCCCTTTGGACAATGCACCTGTGAAACAAATAGACTGGACTCCACCATGGACATTTCTCCACCATAACCCCGGCCTATTTTACAACCCCCTCCACTTATTTGCACAGAAATAAACATACACAAATCACAAAACAATCTGGAGTCAGTCTGTGCTTTCACAAACGTGTAATTGCAATAACCATGGAATATAGCAATGTCAATTTACTTGTGCACATACCGATGTAACACAGCTGTAGGCCTGGAGGAAATATAGCAGAGGGCACAAAGTGGGACCCACATCTGTGAAATGGAAAGCCAAAGTGACAAGTCAGGGTCCATACACTAAGTGAAAATGACAGACTAATGCTAGCTCCAATAATAGTATGAGATATGGGAGGCAGTGACATCTTCTTACCTGTGTCTCATTGGAAGTATTGCATGATTATGTTGTTTCTGTTGTCGATATCCTCCTCTTCTGCCTCCTCTTCTTCACTGTCCACAGGCTCCATAGTTGCCACAAGACAACCAGTTGGACCATCCTCCTGCAGAAAAGGCACCTGGCGTCGCAAAGCCAGGTTGTGCAGCATACAGCAGGCCACGATGATCTGGCACTCCTTCTTTGTGAGTAGTATAGGGAGCCACCTGTCATATGGAGGCACCAGAATCTGGCCTTCAGGAGGGCGAAGGTTCGTTCAATTACCCTCCTAGTTTGCCCTTGTGCCTCATTGTAATGTTTCTCTGCCCTTGTCCTGGGATTCCTCACTGGGGTCAGTAGCCATGACAGGTAAGGGTAACCAGAGTCACCTGCAAATATTGAGGGACAACTGTTAGGCACACAGGAACACTTAGGGACAACCACATACCCACACACCTATTCACATTGTATAGGGTCCTTGGCCTCACCTATTAGCCACACACAATGCCTCTGGAGTTGCCCCATCACATAAGGGATGCTGCTATTCCTCAAAATGTAAGTGTCATGCACTGAGCCAGGAAACTTGGCATTGACATGTTAGATGTATTGGTCTGCCAAACACACCATCTGCACATTCATTGAATGGTAGCTCTTCCGGTTTCTGTACACCTGTTCACTCCTGCGGGGGGTTCCAATGCCACATGTGTCCCATCAATGGCACCAATGATGTTGGGGATATGTCCCAGGGCATAGAAGTCACCTTTCACTGTGGGCAAATTCTCTACCTGAGGGAACACGATGTAGCTGTGCATGTGTTTCAGCAGGGCAGACAACACTCTGGACAACATGTTAGAGAACATTGGCTGGGACATCCCTGATGCCATGGCCACTAGTGTTTGAAAGGAACCACTTGCCAGGAAATGGAGTACTGACAGGACCTGCACTAGAAGGGGTATCCCTGTGGAATGGCGGATAGCTGACATCAGGTCTGGCTCCAATTGGGCACACAGTTCCTGGATTGTTGCACGATCAAGTCTGCATGTGACTATGATGGGTCTCTCTTCCATTGTCGACAGGTCCACCAGCGGTCTTTACACCGGAGGATGCCGCCATCTCATCACCAGCCCCAGCAGACGTGCCCTATGGAGGAGAACAGCGAGCAGAGAGTTAGCCAACACTGAGGTATCACAAAATGTCCTTTGCACACATTTATTAATCTGCAATGTGCCTGTAACTGTGTGTATTCCAGGCCTACATTGGTGTAACGCAGTTATTATTAATGCCATGTCGCCTCCTAAAATGGCAGCTGTCTGACCTGTAAGGTGGGACAAGGGGATATGAGGTAACTGTGCTGGCGTTCTACACCGCCGCGGTGGGCGGTCGAAGACCGCAGCGTAATTCTGCATTGGTCAACATTGGGCCCTATGGGTCCGAGGAGCCAATGGCGATGTACGCCGGCGGTGACAGTACGCACCGCCGCGGACATGACCACCATTTTATGTCTGTTCACTCACTTGATACCTGACCTTCAACAGGAAGGCACCTACACTGCAAGTGCTGCTGTGACCTGTGTCTGGAAGCGACGATGGCTACAGTGTCTGGGGAAAGGGCCCCTGCCTTCACTTCGGAGGAGTTGGAGAAACTAGTGGATGGGGTCCTCCCTCAGTACACACAACTGTACGGTCCTCCAGACAAACAGGTGAGTACACTGTGAGCATGCTGCATGGGCAATGCCTGTTTGGAGTGGTGTGGATGGAAGATACATGGGGGGCTGAGGCCTGCATGTGCGGATGGTGCATGTATGTGCGTCAGGGCAAGGGTGGGAACAGGGGCCAATGAGTATGATGGTCCGGACGGGTAAAGAATTTCCTTTCCCCCTGTACTATTCCTCTAGGTCAGCGCCCACCAGAAGAAGGCTATTTGGCGTGCCATCGCCAAGGATGTCCGGACCCTGGGGGTCCACCACAGATGGAGCACCCACTGCCGTAAAAGATGGGAGGACCTGTGCCGCTGGAGCAAGAAGACGGCAGAGGCCCAGCTGGGGATGGCCTCCCAACGTGGAAGGGGTGCCCGTCGCACCATGACCCCCCTGATGTTCCGGATCCTGGCGGTGGCGTATCCGGAGTTGGATGGGCGCTTGAGGGCATCACAGCAGCCACAAGGGGGTGAGTACACTCTCATTCAGCTGACTCTGCGCGCATTACAAGGTGTCTGGGTGGGGGAGGTGGCCAGTGGGTTCCCCTAGGCCAGGGCCATCTTGGTAGGCAAGGTCCCTTTTGAGGCAGGCTATGTGGAACCCCACTAGTGGTTAGAGCCATCTACTCCTAGTCAGGCTCCTGTGACTTCCAGGTGTGCAGCAATCGGGCTTAGGCCTTTTACCCCATGGGCATGTGATTAATCTAGGAACTATAATTGCATGGCATAGTGCAGAGGGCTGCTGTGTCTGTTGGGTCCGCCAACGGAACATGTCTTTCTCCTTTCTCCCCCCCACCTTTTGTGGTCTCCCTATTCTTGTGTGCAATAGCATCATCAGGCGGAGGAGCATTGACACCAGAGCAGGAGGGAGTTGCATCCTACTTGGCCCTGGAGGGTGAAGCAACGGAGTCTGAAGCCACCAGTGGGACAGAGGGCGAGGGGAGCTCCACGGTGGGGACAGGAGCAGAGACCAGCGACAGCGACTCCTCCTCTGACGGGAGCTCCCTTGAGGTGGCGAGCCCCTCTGTGCCCACCGCATAAACAGGTACAGCTGCCACCCCCCCTACCAGTACCGCCCTCCCAGCAGCCCCTCATCGTGTGTCCTGTGCCCGCTCACCCAGGAGGGTGGGCATCTCCTTCGCCCCAGGCACCTCAGGCCCTGCCCCAGTCAGCCCTGCTGCCCTCAGTGAGACCAGCGACAGCCACTCCTCCTCTGATGGGAGCTCCCTTGCGGTGGCGGGCCCCTCTGTGCCCACCGCATAAACAGGTACAGCCGCCACTCCCCTACCAGCACCGCCCTCCCAGCAGCCCCTCAGCGTGTGTCCCGTGCCCGCTCACCCAGGAGGGTTGGCATCTCCTTCGCCCCAGGCACCTCAGGCCCTGCCCCAGTCAGCCCTGCCGCCCTCAGTGAGGAGGCTATTGACCTCCTGAGATCCCTCACTGTTGGTCAGTCTACCATTCAGAATGCCATCCAGGGTGTTGAGAGGCATTTGCAACAAACAAATGCATACCTGGAGGGCATTCATTCTGGCCAGGCAGCCCAACAGAGAGCATTTCAGGCTCTGGCCTCAGCACTGATGGCAGCCATTGTCCCTGTGTCCAGCCTCCCCCCTCCAACCTCCTCCACCCAGACCCAATCCACTGTACCTCAGCTTATCCCAAGCACACCATCAGACCAGCATGCACACACATCAACACACAAGAGTGCACATGGGAAACATAAGCACCACACATCCCACAGGCACTCACACAAGCATCATACCCATGCACACACCAACATCCACTTCCTCCACTGTGTCCCCCTCCTCCACGTCTCCCTCCTCCCTCCCAGTCTCGTCTCCACTCACACCTGCATGCACTACATCCTCAGCCACTACCTCCATCACCAGCACGGCCATCACTACACACCGCTCATGTGCACTCACCACCCCCACTACCATTCACACATCCCCAGTGTCCTCTCCCAGTGTGTCAGTGAGCCCTCCTCCTAAAGTACACAAATGTACGCACACACCCACCCAACAGCCATCCACCTCACAACAGCGTCCAGCCCATGCACCCTCACCCAAATTCAGCAGACGTACACCTCCTACAACCGCTACCTCTTCCTCCACTCCCAAACCCCCTCCATCTACCCATCCCAGTGTGTCTAAAAAACGTTTCCTGTCAAACCTTGACCTCTTCCCTTCACCTCCCCCCCACCGTCCTTCCCCTAGGGCCAGGCTTTCCAGGTCCCAGCCTGGCACCTCAGCCACCACATCGCCAGGCACAGTGGTGCCAGCAACTGCGGGGTCATGGAGTGCGCCAACCATCAGGACTTCCAGTGTGCCACGGAGCGAGGGCAAGGACATTCCGCCACCTGCCAAGATTAACAAGGTGCCCACATCCCGGAGGGAGAAGCCGAAAACACCTGCCACCAAGGAGTCAGTGAAAAGAAAGGGGATAGTGGCAAGACAACTGCGCCACCATCAAAGGTGGGGAAGGGCAGAAAACTGAAGGGCAGGTCAGGAGAGGGCATGGTGGCACCTACTGAGAAACCAGTGTCACACCTTTTATCCACACCTACGCCAACTTGTACGGCGGCGAACACCGCCACCTGCACCACCACCTGCACCACCACCTGCACCACCTCCGGCACATCTGCAGCCGCTGCAACAGTCCCCAGCCTCTTACCCGGTGGGCAGCCATCCGAGGCTGCAGGAGACATCCTGCTTTCTCACTAAGCAGGTGCTGACACAGGCTCTGCTGCCACAGACCCCGCCGCCAGCACCGCCGCCACAGACCCCGCCGCCAGCACCGCCACCACAGACACTGCAGCCAGCACCGCTGCCACAGACGCCGCAGCCAGCACCCCCGCCACAGACCCCGCCACCAGCACCGCCGCCACAGACCCCGCCGTCAGCACCGCCGCCACAGACCCCGCAGCCAGCACCGCCGGTACAGACCCCGAGCCAGCACCGCCACGACTGACACCACCGCAAGCACCGCCACGACTGACACCTCCGCAAGCACCGCCAGCGGCCCGCGATGTTCTCAGACAGTGGCACCACCACAGACATGCCTACCATCCCCAGTGGTCAGTCGTCCGGGACACACTGCACGTGGAGCACTCTGGGCACAAAGCCCCCTCCAGAACCAGTGGAGAATGACATCCACTTCCTCAGTCCTTGGCAGGATGAAGCACTCTGGGCACAAAGCCCCCTCCAGAACCATTGGAGAACTGCATCCACTTCCTTAGTCCTTGGCAGGATGAAGCACTCTGGGCACAAAGCCCCCTCCAGAACCAGTGGAGACTGACATCTACTTGAGAGACTGTGGCTTTGCACTCCCCAGGATAAAGCAGTGGGCAAACCACCCACTGAAGAGACTTGATAGACTGTGGCTTTTCAATCCCAAGGATAAAGCAGTGGGCAAACCACTCACTGGAGAGACTTGAGAGACTGTGGCTTTCCACTCCCCAGGATAAAGCAGTGGGCAAACCACCCACCGAAGAGATGTGAGAGACTGTGGCTTTGCACTCCTCAGGATAAAACAGTGGGCAAACCACCCACCGGAGAGACTTGAGAGACTGTGGCTTTGCACTACCCAGGATAAAGCAGTGGGCAAACCACCCACCGGAGAGACTGTGGCTTTGCACTCCCCAGGATAAAGCAGTGGGCAAACCACCCACCGGAGAGACTTGAGAAACTGTGCCTTTGCACTCCCCAGGATAAAGCGGTGGGCAAACCATCCACCAGAGAGACTTGAGAGACTGTGGCTTTGCACTCCCCAGGATAAAGCAGTGGGCAAATCACCCATCTGAAAGACTTGAGAGACAGTGGCTTTGCACTCCCCAGGATACATCAATGGGCATGGAGCCCCCTTGTGTAGCAGTGGCGTCGTTCGTTCATCTGGCTGAGGTGCCCCCCTCCCCCTCCCTCCGAGGTGCCTGTATATTTTCAGTCTGATGCCCCAGCAGTGTTCTCTCCGTTTGGAGTCAGGTATCATGTGTGGGCTTGGCCCATGCATTTTGGGCCCAGTGGTCCATGGACAATGATTGGTGCACTATCCGGACTTGTGTAGTTGGTGTACATAATTGCGTTTACTGGATTTTTGAACTTTGATAATGAGATTCCACATGATTATATTCGTTCAAATCAATTCCTTTTGTCCTTGCGTTCTTCCGGGGGGGGGGGTGTATATGTAATGTTGCTGCATATGTTTGTGTGTATGTTGTTGTGGGTGAGGGTGTTGCGTGTGTGTGTCACTCTCTTTTTCCCTCCCTCCTCCCCTGTCTTGCAGGTGCAGTACTCACTGTAGTCGTCGCCGCCGTCGTTGGAGCTACTGATAGAAGAAAAGGAAGACCATCATCAGCAGTATCTGTAATTCAGGCTCCATGGCGTCCTGGTTCCTCGTGGGGTGTGGAGAGGTGAGTGTTTTCCCTTCTGTGTACTGTTTCCGCTGTGTTTTTGTTTGCGTTGGTCCCGCCCCGGAAAAGGTGGCGGATAGGCCTGTTGCGATAGGGTGAGCGGTACATTGTCTTCCGCCTGTCTGTTGGCGGTGTCCGCCGCGCTGTTTGTTTGTAACGCCGTGGTGGTCGGAGTGTTAAAGTGGCTGTCTATGTTGGCGGTTTCCGCCACGGTCGTAATCCCATTTTTTTCTCCGCTGGCCTGTTTGCGGTATTAACGCCGGTTTAGCACCGACCGCCAGGGTTGTAATGAAGGCCAAAATGTGTAAAAATGTAAATAATAGCACGTCTTGCAAGAATATAGTGTCTGCTGCTAGTCACATTAAGCATGTCAATGTCACATAGACCTACATCCCTGCACATATAACTGGAGGACCGTGTGCTTTCATGATGTTTCCATTACATGCCTTTTACATTCTCGAAACACAAGGGAAACAATTCAACTAAATGAAGACTGTGACTCTGAAGTTCAGTTATCATCTTGATCAAAATATATAAGCTTGTGTCTTTCTATGGTAGGAGTTCCAGGATTAGCTGTTTTTAATACTCGAGTTATTAAAAAACTAGCAGGTTTGATGGTTAAGTATATTAATAATACATCTATTGCTTTGGCAGAACTATTACTAAATATCCGAGGCACTAGAAAAGCTGCTTTGCAAAACAGGGCAGCCACTGACTACTTGCTTCTGACGCACGACCATGGCTGCTCAGAATTTGAAGGAATGTTTTGTTTCAAGCTATCAGATAATTCTAAATCTATTCAGTCTCACACTGAAGCCTTGCACGAATTTGTGAAGGGAGTGAAGCAAAATGTAGACACAGGGTGATTGGACTGGCTGTTGGAGTGGCTTCCAGATTTTGGTCACCTTTGTTCAATTTTTGGTGGAATACTTATAGTAATTTGTATTATAATAATGCTATGTTGTTGTGTACAATGCATACCTAATATAATGACTATGTTTAGACCAAAAAGGGTTCATTTCAGACCAGTATGCTATGAGAATCACTGGTGTATTCAACCACCGACTCCATCTTGACCATTGACTCCATTTTGTGCCCTCCTTCAGTTACTGTCATGGCAGCGCATGGTTTTTCCATACAAAGTTTGTTTTCCACACAGAACGTGTTTTTGTTTTTCTCACCCTGAACAGGGTCATACAGTGCTGGAACATATTATGGGGGATGCTGTGAGTATACAAGTCTGAGAATGTTTTCATCAGAGGAAGGTACAGCTCTGTCTCCGGAATACGCTTTTAACACAGACCAAGTTCAGCCAGCGTATGATTTCACAACAGAGGCGAGGGTGTTCTAGAATGCTCTCCTAGCTTGTTTAAGGTATAAAAAACAGGGGAGACCTGGTGCTAAGACACAAATTCACCTGTGGGGTGGACTACCACTACCAGGATGCATTGTGTAACTCGCCAGAGCATTTAATCAAGTAATCAGGTGCCTGCAATCATTTGCTTAACCCAGGCATTTGGCCTGTGACCAAGGACAAGATGTGTGAAACGCGTAAGGCCTGGAAAATGTGTAAAGAATTCTTTGAATGTTACAGGCTTTGCTGCTTTCCAAAATAAACTGCAACCTGTTGAGAATGCGCTTTTGTCCAGAGGACAATTTTGTTTTGTATATATATATATATATATACATATATATATATATATATATATACACATACATATATATATATATATATATATATACATATATATATATATATACACACAAATGCACTGTTGATGCATTGCACGTTTCTGTCTGTGATTGTTTAACTGCTACCATTATTCTTGTATATACACCTGTTTTACTTCATTTGAGCTAAATGCTTATTTTCATATATTTGTGTGCTGCTTTTATTTGATATCTGGGAAGTCCCTTAATAAATTCATTACTCAGACTAATAGTGCTGTATTTTTTGGCATTGTTTCCTCTTAGTTCACGCAAAAGCAATACAATGATACATGAAATAAAACATCTAGGAAACGCAGAGTTTGTAAGTATAATTAAAAATTAGGTCATATGGAAATAACTTTGCAACACCAAACAATAGGAGACTCACAAAATACCTAGACCACTGAACAGGCTCGAGCAAGAGACCTTGAACTGTAACTGTATTAGTTCATCCTGACATAGCTTCTTTCTGAGCCACATAAGTAAATACATTTAATATGACACAAGCAAAATGTCACCATGAAAATTAATTTAATTGTCTTAATTTATGAAATGGGGGAACACAGGAGAGAAAATAAGCACTTAGTAAAGCTCATTCATAAAACAATGAATGTACAATTCCATTCAGCAGTTTTAAAATGGATGTCAGTGTGAGCAGACCGAGAACTTGTAATGCTAACTTGAGGCCTAGTTAGATATAAACCTCAACACAGTGAAATAAACATTGTTTCCTAATTATGAAAAATACATCTTCCGGTCGCCATTCTGATGATTTTGATTCAACAGAAATTACATACACTACTCTATAACACTTCATCAACCATTTTTGGTTTCTTCAACTTCTTCTCCCGGGTTTTCAGCTCATCATACACCTTCAATTTGAGGTAGTCGCATTCAATCTTGTCTATTTTCCTTTTCTGGAACTTCATCTTCTCTCTTTCACATGAACATTTCAGATCTATTTAAAAAAAAATAACTTTTAAACATTTTATTATTAGTATTAGACCAATCTCATTTAACGTAAATATTACAACATTGTCAACATCAAGGCAGTGCGCGCTCTACGGGCGTCTAGAATGCAAAAACCTAGCACTTTCAAGTTAACGTAAATCATGCATTGTGCTGATATGCTGTTGTGTAAACTTTTGAATTGCAGAGTTTAACCCTGAAGACTTATGTTCAAGGTGCTTGTAAATACTGTTCATTTGCAATGTACTGCTGCAGGTTTTCAGAGCATGTCAGGGTGTGGTCCCTTTCCAGGGCCTTCTAGAAGCTTTCCCTGCAGCATGCCTGGGTGTGGTTCGTGGGCTGGGCCAAGACTCTATAAAAGGGAGCCAGCCCAACTCCACGTGCTCACTATTCAGAGGTCCTGGTGCAAAGCAGCAGCAACTTCCTGAGCTCCTGTTCCAGAGGCCTACTTTGATCTTCCAGGCATTGCCCTTTTCACTTTGTCGGTGATTCTTGATCAGGGCGGTAAGACGGAGGTCGGGCTGGGCCTCCGATCCCGTTCTCGAAGGCTTTCGAGTTCTTGGGCCTAATTTGCATGATAAAACAATTTTGTTCTTAATTGTGTGAATGTGCGCTCGAAGTTTTATGGCATTTTCATGTTGACACTTGAATCAGCAAAACGCGCAATACTTTACTCGTGCACAATTCGTGTTATTCATTGTGCGCTACCATTTTATGGCATTTACTAGGTAGCACTCAAATCGGCAAGACGCGCGATTCATTTCCTCTGCTTAATTCATGTTATTCATTGTGCGCTACCATTTTATGGCATTTACTAGGTAGCATTCGAATCGGCAAGACGCGCGATTAATTTCCTGTACTTAATTCATGTTATTCATTGTACGCTACCATTTCTTGACATTCATATGGTAGCCTTCGAATCAGCAAGACGAGTGATTCCTTTCTTGTGCTTAGTTCATGATATTCAGTGTGTACTACCATTCCTTGGCATTCACATGGTGGCCTTCGAATCAGCAAGATGCGCAATTCATTTCTTGTGTCTAATTGATGATATTCATTGTGTGTTACCATTTCATGGCATTTACGTGGTGACATTCGAATCGGCAGAACGCACAATTCATTTCTTGTGTTGAACTCATGCTACTCATCGTGCGCTACCATTTCATGGCATTCACTTGGTGGTACTCGAATCGACAATACGCGCAATTCATTTCTTGTGTTTAAATCACGATGTTCATTGTGCGCTACCACTTCATGGCATTTACTTGGTGGCCTTCGAATCGGCAAGACGCGCAATTAATTTCTCGAGTCTAACTCATGTTATTCATTGTGCACAATCATTTCATGGCATTTATAAACCTTTGTGAAAATCTGCAATGTGCGCAATTCATGTTCCTGCATTTTAAGAAAACTAAAGTGTTAGAATTCTAGATGTTATATTGTATGTGCTTAATAATTCCCTCAAGTACAATTCATATGGTGTTATAGAAATCATTCAGATTATTTCCTGATCCTCCTGCAAAAGACTATACTTGAATTTGAAAGCGTATTTCTAGAATGTTCTAATGTTTCTAATTCATGTGTAATATTTCATTGAGTGGTTCATTGGAAAGCTGTATTTATCTTTCTTGATTCCCTCACAGGTATCCAGTCATCTTGAGGCCTAGTTATTTAAGTCCTTGTTTAAGTTATCCATGCTTCCAGTATGACAATGCTTAGAATCATAGCATAGTAATGATTAATATGATATAATCTTGATATTGTGTGTTTTAACATTTTGCTTTCTACAGGTCTCCTTCCCAGCTGTTCCCTAACTAATCCCCTTTTCCCCACTTGGACTCTCTTAGACTCTGTGACATTCTAATCAGAGTATCGGAGCTGTCTTTTGGTGGACGTGTTGGGAACGTGCACAGACCCAGAGGATCTGGTGACTCTGACAGAATAGTGAGCCCACAAATTAATAATCCTCCTGGTTTGTGTATGTTCTCAGCATGGCCACACTGGACAAGCTAGTCAAGGCTATCACGCAGTTCCAAGCAGAGGTGGTGTCATCAAAAGATTTGGCAGCTAGCCTAGCTGAGAGAGTGAGTCAGTTACAAGATAAGGTAGAGAAGAAGGAACAAAATCCCATAGGTGTGTCTTGGCCAGGTCCTTCTTCTCAGACTCCTGGAGGTAATCCTACAAACCTTTCCCTCAATGTTCCTTCAGCCATTCCTTTAGCTCCTCCAGAACGTTTCTCAGGCGATCCCTTGAAAGCCAATCTTTCCTGGTTCAAGTGGAATTACACTTCACCTGCCGACCACATACTTCCCCTGATGCCCAGTCCAAAGTAGCTTTCTTGTTATCATATCTGACTGGAGATGCAGCTACCTGGGCTATTACTCTTGTGCGTAAAGACAGTCCCCTGCTTTACAACTGGAGAAATTTTGTTTGCGAGTTTGAACAAGTTTTTGATCTTAGAACAGTAACATTGTCGGCAGATCGTGAATTATTAGACTTACGACAAGGTAATCAGGACTTAGGGCCTGATTACAACTTTGGAGGAGGGTGTTAATCCATCCCAAATGTGACGGATATACCACCCACCGTATTACGAGTTCCATAGGACATAGTGGACTCGTAATACGGCGGGTGGTATATCCGTCACATTTGGGACGGATTAGCACCCTCCTCCAAAGTTGTAAT
Source organism: Pleurodeles waltl (assembly GCF_031143425.1). Classification (NCBI taxonomy): domain Eukaryota; kingdom Metazoa; phylum Chordata; class Amphibia; order Caudata; family Salamandridae; genus Pleurodeles; species Pleurodeles waltl. Next base: position 266,027,699 of record NC_090449.1, read on the forward strand.
CAGGCCCTTAATGTCATATTTAGACAAATTTAATCGGCTGGTAGCCGAGACATCCTGGCCCGAAGAAAAGCAAGCGGTCTTGTTCTACAAGAGACTCAAAGAGGAGCTAAAAGATATTCTAGCTCAAATAGACCCACAACCTACAGACTGTCAAGATTTGATAAACCTCATTTTGAGACTGGATCATCATTTAGCAGAACGAAGGGGAACACGCAAAAACACTGAAAAATATTCCTGTTCACGATAATAGAGACTCAAGAACTCAGAAAGAAAGAACGCCAGAACCTGTGGAAATTGAAACAATCAGGAGACCATTGACCAAAGACAAAAAGGACCTACGTAGAAAGAATGGACAATGTCTCTATTGTGGGCGCAATGGTAATTTTGCCAAAGAATGTCCAATCAAACCAAAGAATAAACGAGGTCCTGTACAGAAGATTGAAGCCAATGTACAAGTCGAGTCGGAAAACTAAAACACCCAAGATGTAAAGAAGGGTTGCTCTTGGGTGTCACCGTGGACCCTTCACAATCTAGACATCTCAAGCTGGGTATAAAAGTTCAGGTAAAGAAAAAGACCTATTTCAAGAAGGCTCTAGTAGATTCTGGAGCTACCGGGAACTTTGTCGACGCCCAATTGGTTTGTGCATGGGGGATCCCATGTATTGAGAAAAAGATCCCAGAAATCATCCAGGCAGTAGATGGAAAACTCTTGACTGGATGTCCGGTAACTCTTCAGACTGTCCCCTTGTCGGTGATCTGTGAGGATAAGAACCAAAGAAAGAAACACAAAGCGAAAGTCATCCTTGACGTGATCCATGCTCCCCAGTATTGAATTATCCTTGGCTTACCCTGGTTAACTCATCACAATCCTGAGATTAATTGGGCAGAACGAAAGGTCGTGTTCTCATCAGCGCAATGTAAAGAACAATGTCTCCAAAAGTCTCAAGTACCAAAAGTTTGCAACTCTTACATAGCCACTGCCGCGGAGTAAGAAGTTAAATTGCCCAAACAATATTCATCCTATGAAAATGTATTTGATGAGAAAGAAGCAGAAAACTTGCCTCCTCATAGACCTTATGACTGTTTAATCCCAGGTGCGATACTCCCCAACTGTCGTGTATATGCCCTGTCAGAACATGAAAATCTAAATTTACGAAAGTATCTAGATCAATTCTTGGAGAATGGTTTCATCCGCCCTTCTAAGTCTCCTGCAGCCTCTCCTTTGTTTTTTGTTCCAAAGGCGAATGGAGATCTTCGAGCTTGTATCGACTATAGGGGTTTGAACAAAGTCACCATCAAGAATAAATATCCCTTGCCTCTAATTCCGGCCTTGCTGGAACAAGTAAAGAAATCAAAAATCTACATGAAGCTTGATCTACGAGGTGCTTATCATTTGGTCAGAATAAGAGAGGGCAAAGAATGGAAAACAGCGTTCAAGACAAGATATGGCCTCTTTGAATACACCGCCATGCCTTTTGGTCTGTGTAATGCTCCAGCAGCATTTAAATTTTTCTTGAATGACGTTCTTAGAAAGTATCTCAACATATTTGCCATAGTCTACATCGATGACATTTTGATCTACTCTGACAATGAAAATGAACATGTACAACATGTCAATAAAATTCTGGCAGCCCTTCGAAAGCACCATTTATATTGCAAACTAACCAAGTGTGAGTTTCATGTTACCACAGTTTAGTTTTTAGGGGTTATCCTTACCCCTCAAGGTATGGTGATGGCAGAAAAGAAAGTGAAAGCTGTATTTGATTGGCCCACTCCAAAGACTGTTCGTGATGTACAATGTTTCCTGGGGTATACAAATTTTTACCGGAGGTTCATAAATCACTTCTCCCAGACAGTGGCCCCAATCACTAAGCTACTAAGAAAGAAAGAAAAATGTGTATGGTCTCCAGAAGCTGACCAAGCCTTCTCAACTTTGAAGGAAGCATTTTCCACTGCCCCAGTCCTGACTCACCCAGATGCGGATCGTCCCTTCATAGTGGAAGCTGATGCTTCAGATGTGGCAATAGGTGCAGTCTTGTCGCAACGAAGCAAAGACATTGGCCAACTTCATCCTGTAGCTTATATGTCTCGGAAACTGAACAAAGACGAACAGAACTATGTCATTGCTGAAAAAGAGCTTCTAGCGATTCGTGACGCCTTTAAAGAATGGAGACATCATTTGTTGGGTGCCAAATACACTGTCACAGTATATACTGATCATCGCGATCTCCAGTTCATGCATTTTAAGAAAACTAAAGTGTTAGAATTCTAGATGTTATATTGTATGTGCATAATATTTCCCTCAAGTACAATTCATATGGTGTTATAGAAATCATTCAGATTATTTCCTGATCCTCATGCAACAGACTATACTTGAATTTGAAAGTTTAATTCTAGAATGTCCTGATGTTTCTAATTCATGTGTAATATTTCATTGAGTTGTTCATTGGAAAGTTGTATTATTCTTTCTTGATTCCCTCACAGGTATCCAGTCATCTTGAGGCCTAGTTATTTAAGTCCTTGCTTAAGTTATCCATGTTTCAAGTATGACAATGCTTAGAGTCATAGCCTAGTAATGATTAATATGATATAATCTTGATATTGTGTGTTTTAACCTTTTGTTTCCTACAGGTCTCCTTCCCAGCTGTTCCCTACCTAATCCCCTTTTCTCCACTTGGACTCTCTTAGACTCTGTGACATTCTAATCAGAGTATTGGAGCTGTTTCGTTGTGGACGTGTTGGGAACGTGCACAGACCCCAAGGATCTGGTGACTCTGACAAACATGGGTTATTGTAAACCACCACCAACATAACTAAACCCTTCACTGGCCTTTGTTATTCTCTTTCTAATTTTACTGATCCATGAGCCAACTGTCTCCCATACACCAGCCTCTCCTAAAGCATTAGCTTTATGCACAATACTAGGTATATTATGAGTACATTTATTAATTGCCATTCTGTTATCTGGTAGAACCACACAACACTGCTGGACCCTAATTATACAACACACACCACCTTCTTTTACTAATAATATGTCCAAAACATGTCTATTTCATCTAACTATTACACATAGCTACTAATTCCTCATTAGTTTTTAGGTAAGACCCTTGCAGTATAAGCAGTAAAACAATCCACCAAAGCAGATAACTTTCTAATCCTCTCATTATTTAAAACCACACCAATAGGGCAATCAACACACCAAATATAACTATAAGCACTTGACCAACCCCATGTTTCATTGTCTTAGGACTTCACTCCACATAATTCATTGAAATCACTAGTATGATGGATTTTGGGAAACACTAATTCCAAATAACAGGAACTTACTAAGTTAGTTGGAATATTAAAGTAGGCTGTTCTACCACAGGCATAGTAAATAACTCTAAATATTGGCTCATCACCTATCATACAATTAATTTCTATCAAGTATATGATCATAACTACACTCAATTAGTCTAATCATTACAGAAAAATCCTCTTTATTATATTTCTCTCACATCATACATACAACTCCCTTAATTTCCAGAGCAACTCTAAGTATGATGCTTCTGTGAATATTTAATTTTAACATTAGTTTCTTCCTCTAATCAAATCTCCATTGCCAAAGTGGCATCCTTACTAAGTCTCATTCTTCTTTTATTAAATCATCTAATGCACCAGTCAATTTACACACATCCACTCCTCTTATCAGAATTGTTTGTATTTAAGTGTTAAAGTATTATGAGTCTACTACATTTATTAATAGGAACTACATTCTCAGTTTCAGGCAGTTTATGTAAGGGAAGCTCATAATCTACTTCAATTTCTTCTAATATGTCTTTCCAACAGAATTGGCAGAAAAACACTACAAGCCAAGCCATACAAGAACAGCAGTTGCATATATGTAAAACCTTCTGAAACAGTTGAGGGTAATTAAGTACAGATGTAGCAACTTGATTGATTCATTATCAACTTATTCTCACATAACAAATTTGCATAAGTATTTTACCTCAAATTTCCAATATAACTATTTCTAGGATCTAATCTATTATCTCTCATAAACGTATTAGGTTGTGGGACATGTTGTTATTTGAAGCATATCTAATCAAATCATACAGATTCATTAATATACCCATTAAAACTAATAAAAATGAAAGTCATGAAAACATATTTTAAAGCCAAACAAAGGCCCTCATTACAACCCTGGCGGTAAATGCCGCTTACCGCCGTGCTGACAGCCGCCAACATACTGTGACTGCGGCTGTATTCCTCTACGGGTATTATAACCCACACTGAGAAATCCACACTATACAGACACCCACACAAGTCCGCCACACCAAAGGTCAGTGATAAATTGGTGATACCAAAACCCACACTGTTATGCCAACAGGAATACGCCCACAGTATTAGGACCCACGAATCACAGCGGTGGTCTTTCAACCCCGGTGAACCATTGGCGGTACACACCGCTGCACTCAAAATACACACACACTAACAAAACTGCACCACATTGGCCTATTCAAACTACACATACCTGACACACATACACACACCACACCCACACACCCAATCCAATATAAAACACACACCCACATTACCCACAACCCCTTACAAATAAAAAAAAGATAGCTAACAGAGAGAGACAAGCCAGGAGCCCCCACTCAACCAGAGTCAGAAAACACCATCACCCATACACAATCCATGCACCTCACACCACAGACCCCAACACATCACCCCACACACTCTCACACATACCACTCACACCACATCCATGGCACCCCAAAGACATCCCAAGATTTCAGAGGAGGCGCTAAGGGCCATGGAGGAGGAAATCATCCGGGTAAAGCCACAGCTATTCGGATCACAGGTGCAGCCGACATCCATTGCAAGGAAGATGGAGCTATGGCGGAGAATCATGGACAGGGTCAACGCCATGGGACAGCATACCCAGTAGGAGTAGCAGGAGGACTGGACTCTGGTAAGTCAAATCTTTACTACTATCACCCCCCAACCTGCATGCCATCACATACCCCCACCCTCACCCTCACTCCCATCACTCCACCACCTCACACATACCCCACTATCACAACCCACCCATCCCAATACCAAGCCCTGCATGCCACAACAATCCATGGACCCCATCACAGACCTGCATGGACACCCATCTCCACAGCATGCCCAGTAGAAAGAATCACCTAGCCCACAAAATCACCATGCACACAAGGCAAAGCTGACAGGGAAATCACAACCATAGAGGGCAACACACTCATGCACAAGATGGCACATGCAGATACAATAACACTGCATTTGTATCTCCACAGGACCCCTACTCAACGTCACCGGAGAGGAGTTGCCAGCAACATCCACCCCCCCAGAAGAGGACCACAGTGACGACAACAGCTCTGCACGCCTGGATCACGATGACCAACCTGGCCCATCAGAGACCCCTGGACAGTCGGTTACCCTGCCACAGTCCCAACCCACCACAGAACCCCCCCCCCGCAGGAAACACAGCACCCACCCAGCGGGCCCATGCCACTGTCCCCAGGACACGTCAATCAGCAGTGTGTCCACCACTACAGGGACCCCAGGCAACCCCACAAACCCAGGACGATCAGGGACCTGGGGTCAGTGGCAGTGGGCACACGGTTCAGGGGACAGAGGCACAGGACAACAGGGAAGCTGGGAGGACTGCTGTGCGACAAGGGGAGGACAGGCCCAGGGAACCCACTCTCCAGGAGGCACTCACCAACATCCTGGGAGCATACCACCAGTCCCAGGAGACCAGGGGCCAGATACTGGCCAAGTTGCAGGAGACCCAGCGGCTACAGGAGGGACAGAACCTGGGGGTCAGGAAGGACCTCAAACACATCTACACCATCCTGGTCACCATTGCAGGGGTGCTGGGGTGCTGGCAGACATGGCCAACACCATGAGGGAGGCAGTGGCACACCAACGGGCCCCTGACACTAGCCACACCGATGAACAGCCCTCCACCTCTGCTGGCGCTAGTGGACAGGAGGCCTCGCCACAGGAACAACAGGCCACCAGCACCCCACCCCTGGGACAGGAGAACCACCCCGCAAATGGTCACTGCGATCCAGGCAGAAGCCAGAGAACATTGCCAAGACTCCGCCAGGAAATAAGACTCTCCTTATTGTCACCCTTCTGTCCCACTTTGTCACCCTGTCCACCTTGAACGGCCATTGCCCCCCTTCCAATGCCCCCTTGGACAATGCACCTGTGATACCAAAAGATTGGACTCTAACAGGACATTCCTGCACCATCACCCCAGCCCATTGCACATCCCCCTCTACTTATGAGTGCTTAAAAAAACACCCTTGGAACAAATACAAATCTGGAGTCTGTCAAATGATTCAAATATGTATTGGTACAACAATATCAAAGCATTGCAAGTCAAATGTACAGTTAAATGTACATTCAAATGACCTTTAGTGGGCAGCAGTAAACATACCAGGTGCCAGAGTGGGCCACAGAGATCTGAAAATAGAGATGCCAAAGGGTACAGTAAGTGACCATAGACATAGGGAAATCATGCTGCCATGTACAATGTCCAACAGCAAACTGAAATGTAAAGTGAAGTTACAGTGTCTTACCTGTGTGTCACTGGAAGTACTGCTGTATTATATTACTTCTGTTGTCCACATCTTCTTCTTCTGCCTCTTCTTCCTCACTGTTCACAGGCTCCACCGCTGCCACAAGACTATCTCCAGGCTCATCCTCCGGCAGAAAAGGCACCTGGCGTCTCAAGGCCAGGTTGTGCAACATGCAACATGCAACAATGATCTGGCACACCTTCTTGGGTGAGTAATACATGGATCCATCTATTAGATGGAGGCACCGGAACTTGGCCTTCAGGAGGCCAAAGGTTTTTTCAATTATCCTCCTTGTTCGGCCATGTGCCTCATTGTAAAGTTCCTCTGCCCTTGTCCTGGCATTCCTCACTGGGGTCAGTAGCCATGAGAGGTTGGGGTAACCAGAGTCACCTCCAAGTATCGAGGGATACCTGTTAGACACACACTAACCCTTAGGGACAACCCCATACCCAGACACCAACTAATACTGGGTGGGGACATTGGGCTCACCTATTAGCCACACCATCTGCACATTCATAGAGTGATAGCTTTTTCGATTCCTGAACACTTGTTCATTTCTCCGGAGGGTGTGGTGGGGGGGACAAATGCCACATGTGTACCATCAATGGCACCAATGATGTTGGGGATATGTCTCAGGGCATAAAAGTCAGCTTCACTGTGGCCAAATCCTCCACCTGGGGGAATACGATGCAGCTGCACATGTGTTTCAGCAGGGCTGACAACACTCTGGTCAACACGTTGGAGAACATTGGCTGAGACATCCCTGATTCTATGGCCACTGTTGTTTGGAAGGAAACACTTGCCAGGAAATGGAACACTGACAGGACCTGCACTAGAAGGGGGGTACCTGTGGGCTGGCGGATAGCTGACATCAGGTCTGACTCCAATTGGGCACACAGTTCTTGGATTGTGGCCAGATCAAGTCTGTTTGTTATGATAATGTGTCTGTCGTCCATTGTTGCAAGGTCCACCAGGGGTCTGTACACCGGAGGATGTCGCCATCTCATATTCATCATCAGCGGTCGAAGCCTATGGAGGGAAACGGTGAGCAGAGGGTCATATTCACACATCAATTGAAATAATGATGCATCTTTTCCTTTACAGAACCAGTATGTGAATCCGAGAGTCAGTTGCTGTGCCAATGTCTGCTGTGACGCAGTTAGGTGCCATGGCGTGTGCCCCCCTGAAATGGCGGCTGCCTGACCTCTGAGGAGGGACAAGTGGAAATTAGGTCATTCCTCTGGTGTTGTGGGGCGCTGCGGTAGGCGGCCGACAACCGCTATGCAACTTCACATTGGTTATCATTGGGCCCTATGGGTTCCAGGAGCCAATGGCGATCTATGCCGGCGGTGACGGTATGCACCACTGCGGACGTGACCGCCATTTTCTATCTATTCACTCACTTGCTACCCGACCTTCAACAGGAGAGAACCTACACTGCAAGTGTTGCTGTGATCTGTGTCTGGAAGCTCATGTGTCTGGGGAAAGGGCCCCTGCCTTCACTTCCGAGAAGTTGGAGAAACTGGTGGATGGGGTCCTACCCCAGTACACATTACTCTACGGTCCTCCAGACAAACAGGTGAGTACACTATGAGCATGATGCATGGGCCATGAATGTATGGATTGGTGTGTGTGTGTAAGCCACATGTAGGGGGTGCTGAGGCATCCTGGCCAGAGAGCTGCATGTATGGTGGTCAATGTATATGCATCAGGGGATAGGAGGGATCTGGTGGGCCATGACTGTGACGGTCCGGACGGTTAACTAATTCCCTTTCCTGCTGTCTTTTCCATGCAGGTCAGCGCCCATCAGAAAAAGGGTGTTTGACGTGCCATCGCCAAGGAGGTGCAGACCCTGGGAGCCTTTGACAGGCAGAGCACCCACTGCCGCAAACAGTGGGAGGACCTGCGCTGCTGGCAAAGGAAGACAGCAGAGGCCCAGCTGGGGCTGGCCTCTTAATGAGGAAGGGGTGCCCGTTGTACCCTGACTCCACTGATGTTCTGCATCCTAGTGGTGGCTTATCCGGAGTTGGATGGGTGCTGGAAGGCATCACAGCAGCCACAAGGGGGTGAGTACAGATTCAGATTCCTGACTGTGCGCGCATTAAGGTTTACCTGGGTGGGGGATGTGGGCTGTGGGTGCCCCTAGGCCAGGGTGAACATGGCAGGGTAGGTCCCTTGTTGGGCAGGCTCTGAAGCACTCCTACCCCAATAGTGTTAGTGGGCATCTACTACTGGGCAAGGTCCTGTGGGTTTCAGGTGTGCAGCTAATGGCGTTAGGCATCCCATGGGCTGGTGACTATCTTAGTAACTGGTAGTGCATGGCCTAGTGCATATGGCTGCTCCCTGTGTGTTGTGTACGCCAACGGTAGTGGTGTTGCTGGCATTGACCAAGTGTATTCTCTGTCTCTCCCCCCCCTTTTTGTTTTGTCACCCTGTCCTTATGTGCATTAGCATCATCTGGCGGAGTAGCAGAGGCACCAGCGACGGAGGGAGCTGCATCCCACATGGGCCTGGAGGCCGAATCCACCGACGGTGAGGGCACCAGTGGGATGGAGGGCGAGGGGAGCACCACAACAGGAGGGGACACTACAGACAGCAACTCCTCCTCTGATGGAAGCTCCCTGGCGGTGGCGGATACCTCTGTGCCCACCCCAACAACAGGTACAGCCGCCATCCCCCCTACCAGCACTGCCTCCCAGCAGCCCCTCAGTGTGTTTCCTGTGCCCGCTCACCCAGAAGGGGTGGGCATCTCCTTCGCCCCAGGCACCTCAGGCCCTGCCCCAGTCAGCCCTGCTGCCCTCAGTGAGGAGGCTATTGACCTCCTGAGATCCCTCACTGTTGGGCAGTCAACCATTCTGAATGCCATCCAGGGTGTCGAGAGGTATTTGCAACAAACAAATGCATACCTGGAGGGCATTCACTCTGGCATGGCGGCCCAACAGAGAGCATTTCAGGCTCTGGCCTCAGCACTGATGGAAGCCCTTGTCCCTGTCTCTAGCCTCCCCCCTCCAACTTCCTCTTCCCAGTCCCAATCCCCTCAACCCCAGCCTATTCCAAGCACACCTTCAGACCAGCATTCACCCAAATCAACACACAAAAGTGGCTCAAGTAAACACAAGCACCACACTTCATCTTACAGGCACTCACTCAAGCACCATCCCCATGCAGACGCACCAACATCCACTGCCTCCACTGTGTCCCCTCCTCCTCCTCGTCCACCTCCCTCCCAGTAGCGTCTCCACTCACACCTGCATGCACTACATCCTCATCCACTACCTCCATCACCAGCATGCCCATCACTACATTCCCCTCTCTGGCAGTCACCACCCCCACATCCATGCACACGTCCTCTGTGTCCTCTCTGAGTATGTCTGTGACCACTCCTCCCAAAGTACACAAACGCAAGCACCCATCCACCCAACAGCCATCCACCTCACAACAGCATCTAGCCCATGCACCTGCACCCAAACGCAGCAAACAGACACCTCCTACAACCATTCCCTCTTCCTCCACTCCCAAACCCTCTCCCTCTTCCCGCCCCAGTGTCTTTAAGAAGCTTTCCTGGCAAACATTGACCTCTTCCCTTCCCCTCTACCTGTCCTTCCCCTCGGGCCAGGTTGGCCAGAACCCAGCCCAGCACCTCAGCCACCAAGTTGACGTCTGCTGTGGTTCTTGCAGCTATCAGAGGCTCAAAGGGGGCACCCGTCAGCCCAGCCAGTGTGCCACCAACACCTGCCAAGGCCAAAACCATTCCGCCACCTGGCAAGGTGAAGAGGGGGACAGCATCCAGCAAGAGGAAGGAGCCACAACCACCCAGCAAGGCCACCTCAAAGACTCCAGCTGCCAGACCCAAGGTCACACCACCATCTGCCAAGGTGAGGAAGGGGCACAAAACACCAGGCAAGGCACTTCAGCCGTACGAGGCTGCAGGTGAAGGCCTGGTGGCTACTAGCACAACTGCCAGCACCGCCCCCTGCACCGCGGCCAGCACCGCCAGCAGCCCTGCCGCTAGCACCGCCACCTGCACTGACACCTGCACCGCTGCAAGCACCACTACTGTCAGCAGCCTCAGTGAGCAGCCGTCCGAGGCTGCAGGAGAAGGGCTGGAGCCTCCCTCCACCACTGGCAGCACTGGCACCTGCACAAAGGCCAGCACCGCCGCCTGCACCACCGCAAGCACAGCCGCAAGCACCGCCACCTGCACCGCTGACAGTAGCACCACTACCAGCAGCAGCAGTCCCAGTGGGCAGCCAGCCCTCCACCACTGGCAGCACCCCCACCAGCACCGGCACTCCCACCAGTTTGCAGCCGTAGCCCCCATCGGATGGAGTCTAGCCCTGCCTCCATGGAATATCATGCAACCTCGTCCCTTAAAATCTCGTGCCTCAGACACCCAGGTGAGGGACTGTGAACTGCCACACCCCAACTGTTGCATCACTGGGCACAAAGCCCTCTCCAGAACCAGTGGAAGAACGCATCCACTCACTCTATCCTTGGCAGGATGAAGCACACTGGGCACAAAGCCCCCTCCAGAACCAGTGGAGATATGCATCCACTCACCCTATCCTTGGCAGGATGAAGCACACTGAGCACAAAGCCCCCTCCAGAACCAGTGGAAGAAGGCATCCACTCACTCTATCCTAGGCAGGATGAAGCACACTGGGCACAAATCCCCCTCCAGAACCAGTGGCGATATGCATCCCCTCACCCTATCCTTGGCAGGATGAAGCACACTGGGCAATATCTCCACTGGTTCTGGAGCCCCCTCCAGAACCAGTGGAGATAGGCATCCACTTGAGAGACTGTGGTTTTGACCTCCCCAGGACCAAGCAGTAGGCAAACCACCCACTTGAAAGACTTGAGAGACTGAGGCTTTGCCCGCCCCAGGACCAAGCAGTGGGCAAACCACCCACTTGAGAGACTGTAGCCTTGCACTCCCCAGGACATCGCTGTGGGCATGGAGCCCCCTCCAGGAGCAGTGGCGTTATTCCATCTTCCGGCTGAGGTGCCCCCCCTTTCCCGTCCCCCTGAGGTGCCTGTGTGTTTTCGACCTGATGCCCCTGCAGTGTTCTCTCTGTATTGAGGCAGGAGTCAAGTGTGGGCTTGGCCTATGAGTTTTGGCCCAGTGGCCCATGGACATTTTGAGTGGACAATGTACTGCCTTATGTACATATGTATATTTTGTATATTTTTGTAAAAACAGTTTTTTCAAATGATTACGTATATCTGACTATTTCTGCTATATCACTGATTTGACTCTATTCCTTCTGTCCTTGCGTTCTTCCAGGGGTTTACGGGGTGTAAATGTAATGTTGTTGCATGTGTTGGTGTGTATGGTATTGTGGGTGAGGGTGGGGGTGTTGCGTGTTGCGTGTTGCGTGTGTGTGTCAATCTCTTTTCGCCCCTTCCCTCCTCTGTGTACTAGGTGCAGTACTCACTGTGGTCATCGCTGCCGCCGTTCATAATCCTGGTAGATGAGGAGGTAGACCAGCATGGGCAGGACCTGCAGTTCGGGCTCCATGGCATCCTGGTTCTTCGTTGAGTGTCAAGAGGTGAGTGGTTTCCCTTCTGGTTAGTGTTTCCGCCGTGCTTTTGATGGCGTTGGTACCGCCCCGGAAAAACTGGCGGAAGGGCGGGTTGTGATGGGGTGGGTGGTACATTGACTTCCGCCTGTCTGTTGGTTGTTACTGTCACAGTGTTTGTTGCTACCGCCGTGGCGGTCGGAGTGTTAAAGTGGCTGTCTGTGTTGGCGATTTCCACCTTGGTTGTGATCCCATTTTTTTCTCTGCCTGCCTGTTGGCGGTATTACCGCCGCTTTAACACTAACCGCCAGGGTTGTAATGAGGGCCAAAATCTTTCTTTATGTATAAACATCTTCTTTCTATAAAAGCTACTGGTTAAACCTGGCATCCTTGGTGTGGTTTCTCCTGACTTTTAGCCTTCTGACCTCCTGTTATTCTGATTTAGTTTTTTCTGGCTTTAGTATTCCGTGCACTTTACCACTGCTAACCAGTGATAAAGTGCAGGTGCTCTGTACATGGTGATATTGTCCCTTACTCACTGTGCCACTGGATTCAAGCTAGCCTGGCTGATGAATGGTGATACCCTGAAACCGGTCCCAGGATGCTTGTATCCGGTCCAGGGAGGATCTGGCGTGGCAGTTCGGGCTGAACTGTTCCCATGAGGAACAGGGTCAAGACTGATCTGCATACGCCTGGGTCCAAACTGGGGTGGCATGGTGAGCAAAAGAATGATGGATTAAATCCAGATCTGTGACTGGGGGTAAGTGTTTGCAATGTTCATTACTCCGTCCATCATCCTCTTGTGTTTCGTAAGTCTGAAAAAGCCACTTTTAGAGAGTTGCCATTTTTTTACTTTAACCATTTTGTGCCTCTGCCTATCACTGAATACACATCTGGGGTGGGTGACAACTGGGTTTTGGCAATTCCCTCTAGACACTCACACACAAAGAGAGCTGGGGTGTGGCATTTACTACCTGATTGCCCATCACCTTGCTAATGGGCCTTCCTGGGCTAGATGGGAAGGAAGAGCTGACACTTGCACCTGAATAAGGCTTTGCCAGTTCGCACACAAAGAGCTGCATAACCCCCTGTAGTGTGTCTGGAGCAGGGACCTTATCCACTTCAAAGGCCTCCCTTTGAAGTCTTCCCCACTTCATAGGCTCAACTGTGTATAAGTACTCAAATCAGTACCATTCTAGATCTGAGGACATTCTGCAAGGAAGAAGGACTACTATGCTGCCAGGAGGGACTGCACTCTGGTCAACTGCTTTGCTGTTTTGGCCTCCTGCCTCTTGCCTGGGAATGAAAAGGACTGGACTTAATTCTCTACATCCTCACAAAAACCAAGTGATTCCAAGGGCTTGCTGGCTTGCCTCCTTTTCTGAAGTCTCAGGGTCATCAAAGACTTCCCCCAACTCTGCTGCAGCTGCTGGACTCTGCCAACTATAAGACCTGTCCTGCAAAGAGGTGCCAGTCTAGCCCTGGGCCTTGTAAGAGGACACTGCAGCTGTTTTCTGAAAAAAACGGTGCCGTTGTGCCGATCGGAACATCTGCATCCTCCCTGAACACCAACACATCGCCGCTGCCACTGAGTTTGAGGATTCTGCATCACTGACTGCGTGGCTCAGGATCAATGCATCTCTGTCAGCTCCAGCACATCGCCTTCGCTGCCTGGCTCGACGACTCATCAACTCCATCACAGAGGGTTCATTACAGCACTTCGAGGACACCGGCCTGACCATGAAGCAGCCTACAGAGTGCGAGGATTGGAACTGACGCATCTCCTTCTCATTGCCTCCTCGATATCGACGCACCCCTTCAGCCAAGGTATTTTTCAGCAGGCCCTGCGTGGGTCCTGTAGCCAGCCTGCCCTCCATTGCGGTCGGCCTAAACTTTGGCCTTACCTCAGTTATGCGTGACCTCAAGTGACATTTTAGCGCTACTGATTTTGAATCACAGTATTGCAGTTTATTCTTTAAAAATGTATGTCTTGAGTTCTATTTATTTGATTTTTGTTATCTTGGTTCTCTTTTACCCGGATAAATATTCTCTACTTCATCCAAACTGGTGTGGAGTCTTTATGTGGAGTTTTCACTGTGCTACTGTAATTCAAGTGTGACACAAATACTTCACATATTGCCTCTTAAGTTAAGCCTGACTGCTCTGTGCTAAGCTACAAGAGGGTGAGCACAGGTCAATTTAGGTTGTGCATCAGACTAACCGTGTTTAGGATTGTGATCCCTACTTGGACAGGGTGCATACCTTTGCCAGCTAGAGATCCAATTTCGAATACTACTTCTCTATAAAAAAAATCTAAATTTCAAAACAAGCTGGACAACTCTAAAAATGCCCAAAATGTTAGCAATGTAATGTAAGCAAATTTCAGTCTTTATGTGGCAAGAAACATAAACCATATACTTCAAATGCGCCAGAAATGATACAGGCATAACTACATTTCTAATGTGCAAAATCTTTTTTTTGTTTTTTTGGTAAATATTTTTATTTATTTTTTCAGTATACAAAAAATGATACAAAAAATTCCACCCACAACCATGTCATCCTTAAAAAGTCTAGCAATCATATCAGTAAAGCAGTGTAGAAGCAGGTATCTCATGATGGATAAATCCCTCTTCAGTAACATGTGCACAGCATCAACCTTCTACAGGCAATCAATGGGAACTAGGGAGGGGGACACGCTACCCTCCACTGTGGGGCCCATACCATAATATTTAGTCCAGGGACTCCAAATGTTAGTAAATTTCCTCAGACACCCCTTGGCTTTGTATGCGGCCTTTTCTGCCGCCATATATATGTCCATCCCTTTCTAATAGTCTCTGAGAGTTGGTGCCTCCAGGACCCCCAATGCTTAGCAATATCTCGTTTTGCCACCACCAGGCCCAGGTTGCAGAAAAGAAGCTTGGCTCGTGGGACATCTACATCCGTGGGTATACCAAGGAGGATGTATTTCGGGTCCTCCGGTAGGACTCTCCCAGGATCTTGCCCAGTTTTCCCCAAAACCTTGTTCCAATATTGTGTTATGTTGGGACAGTTCCATAGGTTTTGCAGGAATGAATCACGGTTCACCCTGAATCTCAGGTAGTGTGGAGACTCCACTCTCTCACATTGGTGCATGTGGACTTGCTTATAGTTGATCCTATGAAGAACATTGAATTGTATAAGCTGTAGTCTTGATTTGATCGCCACTTCTGTCTGGTGCATTAGGGCCACCTTCAAGTCTGCGTCGCCTAGTTCCCCCACTTCATTTTCCCACGTCTCCCTAAGCTTTCTCAGGTTATCAGGGATATTATTATTTATCGTCTTATAAGTACAGGACACAGCTTTCGCCTCCAGTTCTCCCTGGAGTAGCCTATCATCTAAAGATTTGTATTCCGGGATGTCAGCTACGTCCAGCCTTTTTGCTGTCCTGTTTAAGTTGTAAGTATTTGTAATATTGCATGCCACTGAGCTGATATTCTTAGTGGAGGGAACCAAATGGAATCAGGTTATCAACTCCAGAAGGTCCCCTACTCTGGAGATTCCAATAAGGTCCCAGGCTCTGAATACTCTCAGTTTCCCAATTTCCTTCATTCTCATCCCCACCCATAACGGTGTTTAATGGGAGACCATCGTCGCCCACCCGATATAATCCCCCATGTTAGTCGAAGACTCAATTGTCATCTGGGTTGTTGACAGTAGGTTTCTCGCTCCCTTTTCTCCATATAAGTAGTGCAACTAGAGCCTGAGTTGAAACTGGATTCTCTCAAGTACTTAAGTAGGATGATCTCCAGATGTGTGTCCCCAGTCATTGATGACTTCAATTATGACACCCAATAATATGCTCTGACATCTGGGAAAGTTGAGGTGCAAAATCAATGCTATTTTAATGTTATTCTAGTGCTGGCTGCCAGAGTCTTCAAATGTGGGCACAAATACAGGCATCACTATCAAAATGTGGCCATAATTTACACAATACATAACACAATATATATATACATATACATATATATAGCTAAGGCGCTAGTTTAAGAGAGTTATGCCTGCACACATGTGAAAAATAAAAAATAAAAACGTTTCTTCCTAACAATTCAAAGAATCAGTTTCATTATTACATCAGGCTTCCAATGTCAAGGTTACTAGTATTAATAATGCCTTAAATTTGGGTATAAGTGGCCTCATTTTCTTAGATCTGACACCAGTTTCCCAGGCTATATCTTGAAAGATGGAAAATTAATAGCCAGCTTTAGTTGTAAATTCCCCTGCTCACTGTTAAGGATGTTCTCCTTAATGTTGAAATTCTGAAAGTAAACAATGATGGTACAAGGCTTTGCTCCTGCCTTCAGGGGACCTGCAGTCACTCAGTGTGCTCAGGCAATAGAAAGTGATGAAGAGGTCCTTCGGATAATTTCTGTGCAGTCTCCAAGTACATAACAAGAAATTAGGTTACAGACTGATTCAATTATGTCCCGGTTAGACCTTTAAGAGCTTTCAGGTACCCCAACTAACTGTAAATTAGACTTATGTGAGAGATTTTCTAAGTCTTCACATTTCCTTGTGAGATTTTTAATCTGAGTGTGCAGTAGCTCTTACTTCTGCTTGTTTTCTAAGGGGGCATTTTCCAGGCCTGAGATCTTGTCCTCAATATCCTTATTCTTTTCTACGAATGCTCCTTGATTCCCATTACCTTCTGAGTCAGTCTTTCAAACTTGACAGCTGGGATAGCTTGATTAGCTTTGATCTGATGAACCTCCATTAAAATAATTTTAAGCATCACTTTGGTGAAAGCGGTAGTAGAAGAACTTGTAGAATTCACTTACGATTGCTAGCCTCCTGAAGAATGCTGAGTTGTCAGATTTAAAATATGTTGTGCAGGTGGTTTCTTGCTTATGCCGGTTGGTCTTCCCAGAAGCGTGTTGGAGGACTCCAGTATTGTGTATCAGTTTGAGTGCTGGAGATTTAATGATGTGGAGCAAATAACATGAGTAGCATAGCTAATTTGCTGATCAAAGCCCACGTTTCTCTTATTGCTGTTGTCCGCTATCACTCTTATCGCCTGCAATTTAGCCCTATCAAGGATGTCTTAGGCTCTAGGACTCACAGAGCTCACACACTCATGGAGCTTACTTCGTTCTTTGCTGGGCAAGAAAATTAGAATCAACTTTCTTATTAGCATCTTCCCATTCTGTAGTTTGGGGAGTTGTCAGAGTGGGTGTTAGGCAATTTCGTACTTTAGTTCCTTCTGCAGAAGTAGTGTTACATGCAAGTTCTAAAATCTGACCTGATGTTACGTTTCTCATATTGTTGGAAAGTGATCAAACTGATCAGGCTGGTCTGGCTGCTCTGGTAAAAGTCTTGCAGGCATAGAAGGGGTGGCTCTCTCATGCTCTAGTCAAGTCATCCCTTTTGGACTCATAAGTTGGACAAACCCTTTAGAGACCCAATTAGGCTTCTCACAGATATGGTTAGAATTCTTATCCATTACACTTTTATCTTGAGTGGCCACACTTTGGAGATTCATGCTCAGAGCAGATATTGGGGCTGGGGATAGGGCTTTGCTAGAACCGTTGGGAAACTTGAAGTAGTTAGTGACTTTGTTGCACTTGGCACCCAGTGATCAGTTTCTATAATTTTTAACCACATAGAGGGAGGTTACTGATAGAAGTTCTGTTTTAGAGGGAGGGTGGTATTTCTGAGCGTACACTCATCCTCTAATTGTCACTCGACAAGCAGATTATTCCCTGAGGATGTTTGTGCTTATCTTCTTGTACTCTATTCTAGTCCTCAGGGGAGAGAGTGATGCTGTTATTGCAATTAACAGGAAATATACCCTCTATAAGGTGTAGGGTATTATCATCTAACCCGCCTGGTGTAATTCTGAGTTTATCATGTTGTCCCCTCCCCTTACCAGTTCCAGTTCCAATTGAAGGTCAGGAAGCTTCCATTTTACATGCCTCAGAAGGTTTAGGATTCCTTTCAGATGTTGAGGCTAACATGACCTTTATATTGTCTTGTTTTTTGGCTAACATGACCTTTCTAGTGTCTTTTTTTTTCTGTGCTCACTGTTTGTTGATCTTAGGTATTTCTCTCACTTTTGTAAGCAACAGGTAAGTCCTCTAGTCAAGTAGGTAATTAAAATCTCCGGTCTTGCCTTTTTTAGCCAGTTTCACTACAGACTCTTAGTGTCAGATCATCTAGTATGCTATGTAGTATGCTGTTGTCTCTAACCTCAAACACATTTTTTAGGTTTCAGATTTAGTTTTCTCTTCCATGGTAGGCTACTTAGTTGCTTGCACCCCCAGCATATGATGGTGGTTATAGAAGATAATAGGTGGTAAGCCAAAGTGTAACGAATGACACAGCAAAAATGGTTGAAAGAATAGTACCTAAAAATCAGTTTAATTTGAATCTACAAATGCAGCATGACACTGAACTGCTCACCCAGCTCCTCCATCAGGTGCTCCGGGGCTCCCTCAGAGTAATCAGCTGCAAGGCCACAGTATAGCCAGTCTTTATGGATGTACCAGGATCAGCGACTCTCCACCACCACTGCCAAGAAGCCTTAGAAAGCCCATGCACCGCCTCCAGTCGCCCACCCACACGATCACCAGCACTAGCATTCACAGCTCTGCTCCACTCCTCCTCCACTCCACAGCAGCACCAACAGCCGGAGCACACCCGTGACAGCCCACAGGCCACCATCCCAGCACAGTCCACAGCAACAAAGTCACAGAGCTTCCAGTGAGGTCTGCCCTCCAATCGTTCTGCTCCTCCACTTGCCTCGCTCACCTGAATGCCCATTCACCAAGTCAGAGCTCGGTGTTCTCCAGCTGCAATATTTGTGAGACCAGGCTGCCTAGTAACCCTCTGTCAGTTTCAAGGTAAGGGTTCCATTTCCATTGCTCACCTCCTAAAGATTCATCTCAGGAAAGAGCTGATGGCACTCATTTGAGAGCTCAGCTTGAGCTTCTTGCAGGGAACACACAGTCATTCACTATGTTGCATGTGCTTTTTCTTTAGAAAAGGAAAAAGCGCATTTATTACACACACACTACTTAATACTACGCAGTAATTTACAAATATACATAAGGCTTGTGGAAATACCTTTGGAGACAATACATTTAGCCTCTGAAGGTTTATGACCACAAAAAATCTAAGTACCACCTCTTCATGTACACTATAGCACATAATCATTTAGGAGGGTGCACTTTAAATCATGCCATTGTTACCATACTTGAAGACCAGAATCACATGTCCTAATAAGCCATTTCACCACTGACCTCAGTAACCATAATTGGCCTGCTATCATTATAAATGAAAAGTATTGCAACCATGTGCACACATTATAATTAATGAAGCATTGCAGCCTTTTAGGAATAATCATTACTGTCAACAATAACAACACCTTTAAATAAAGCACTGTCAATAACGGTAGTGCTTAAAATGAAGGAAATCCTAGGGTAGTCATCAATTCTCAGACTAGAGCTGGGGTCCTGGGGCCCTTTTGTTTTCATTTGGGGGGTGCAACAGCGCTTCCCCAATTTCTTGGTGGCTGGGGTCCTGGAGACATCATCTCCTCACCCCGTCTCAACCCTCCAGCACAGCATGCTGGGCCAGAACAAGATGGTGCTATCCAGGAGTCACTGGTCACATCTCCTCTGGTGGCCTCAGCCCCGCCCATTGCTGACATCACTTCCAGCACATTTCCCACCACAACTTTAAAAGGAAGCCCCCTTCCTGTGTTGGCTCCAGAAGAGTGGGCTCCCTCCGTTGTTCAGTGGGCCTGGCTGCCCCAGCCATGATACAGTGTGACAGATAATTAATGGATGCATATTTTCTTCCCCCTCCCTTCCTTCTCTGGAACTAAGTGAAGCACTGTTATGTTCTCCTTTTGTGTGGGGAGTTTTTTTTTCTGCTGCTGGACAGCAATGTAATTAACTTGTCCTAGTAGGGTTATAAAAGACCTGGGCTCTGATCCTGAGCTGCGCCCGAGAAATATGACAATTCTGGATGACCCACAAGATGTACATATATATGTTTGGGACTTCCATATTTGACCCTGGCACATACTTTTCACCCCAGTTCAATACCTCGCAGGACTTTGTAGATCAAAGAGAAGGGGATCTGCTCTCTAAGGTAGATTTCTCTGTATGTCAATAATGAAATGTCACTGCAGACAAAACAGTAAACCACAGTGACTTTCCCTGTGAGTGTCCACTAACATTATAAGGCCTGTCCAGGTCCATATCTATCCCTGCTGAGTCCCCTCTGCACCAGACTATCTGTGCGCAGTTACTGGACTGCTCATGATGGTAGACTTCTACACACCACCGGCACATGCGCACACATGTGTGCACACGTGCTCATGTGTAACCAGCCAAGTGCCCCTTATCCTTGCCTCATCACAGCAGCCTTATCTTAAAAGGTGGATCCTGGCTGTAACCATGTGCCCTCTATTTACTATGTGTTTACTGTGGGTGAAACACCAGATGTAAGGCTCACCCATAGTAAATAATTCAAACAATAGGTGATCAAAAAGCTAAAATAAATCCAGTAAGATTATATGGGGAGAGTCAATTTCATTACACTTTTCCATTTCACACTCAGGTTTTTCATTTGATTCAAATGTACCAGAAACAAGAACACATACGTTTCCAACATCATTGGTGTAAATATTGCCCACTGAAATCATGCAGGCTCCACTCTTATCTGAGGAACATTTTTCAACTGCAATCTTTTTTAGGATCTATAGGGCATCTATCAAATCTAAAATGATACATTTGTAATACATGTTCAAGATGAAATTATAAAACACATTTTTAACCACAACTGTCCAAAGTCAGGGACCACTCTACAACTATATTGTCTCTCTGTATAGATTGTAACACTCAAACCATTGGGCATGTAGTATGTTATTGTATATGCAACCAGTTATGCCACTTGTGCTGAAGTAACATTATATAAGTACCATGCTTCCACAATACATGTTACTGTACAGACTGCACATGCTGCTCGGAGGGTTCCATGTTGGGCCCTCAGACAAGAACTATCTGCAAATAGAATCAGATCAGCTAATTCGAGTGATTCTTGTCTCAGTTTGATGCACAATTCTTTTTATCCAATAGAGTCATGATCACTTTCATCTATTTCATCATCAAGATTTTTCCTTGGCAAAGGGTGAAGTGTGGCAGGATTTGGGGTAGTGCAACATTTGATAGGTGTTCTCACCTGTAAGAATAATCTGCCTATACGCAGTTAAATGACTGCTTGTAAGGTGTTGAGTGCATGTATGAGTTAGAAATGTCTCTAGTGAATATGGAACGAATACAATAAGTATATACCCCATCACAACTGCTTCAACGTGAACTATTGCCAGAGAAGTTGCTGCAATGTTATTCATGCACCTAGGAAGGGAGGCAGCCACTGGATCTGATATAGCAGTTAAGTATGCAATGGGCCGTTTCTGTTTCCATGCTGTTGGGAAAAGTGTGCACCCTTCTCTGGCATGGAATTTTTTTTATATATATTTCTCATGATTTGGTATTCCTACAGCAGTTGCGCAACACAGTTTGTGTCTGAGTTCCAAAAAGCTTTGCATGCATTATTCGTCCTGTTCTATAAAGGCTTTGCAATCACAGAACAGGTTGGGATCTGCTGACAACTATTCCCAAAAACATCCTTACTTCTCTCTGCGTCCGTGGGTTCAGTCTCAAAATTGTAGTGATGTGTTATTTGAACACTTTCCTCTCTCCCTGAATTTGGTGTCCCAAGTATTACAACTTTTCGGAAACACTGTAGTTTTGCAGGAGAAACTTAATGGCCATTTTAAACCAAATTATTTAACGGCGTAAGTTAGTCACGCTCACAGCCCCTTCTCGTTTTGGCTGCTGTCATCAGATCATCTATAAGCTGCGGTAGCACAGAATCACAAGGCAAATTTAGAATGTCAAAGTCTTTCTTCAAAATTTAAAAAAAAGGTTGATGGGGCTTTCACCCTTGTGGGATTGTACCCCAAAAGAGAATTCTATTTTGGAATCTGAATGCAAAAATGCATTGACTATCTTCATGAAGAGGAATGAAGAAATATGATTGACTCGGCTTCTGCAGGAATCTGAAATAATATTACTGCAGAGTTCATACCACAGGACACCATGGGATCATTATATCATTATTTTCGGCAGGTCTTATACCATACACGATTTTCAGCTTGGTATTTTTTTCGGATGACCACGAAGTTACATGGGCTCCATAGCACTTCCTTTAGAATGCCCTGTTCACAGGGGTGTTTTCTCCATTAGAGCGTTGAGACTGCACCCCCCACTCCCTCTAATTTCAGCTGTGAAGAAAACATTTGCATTCCCAATCTGTCACCCAGATTAAGTTTGTAGTTCAAATATTTTAATTATCAGTGCCTGCCTTCTCGTATATGAGATACCTGCACCACAGGCCATTTAATGTGTTGTAAGATTGCTATGCTCTGGTTCTTTGGCTTAACCACCAAGAACCACTCCAGGTCTAAGTGAGGTTATACATAACAGGAGAGAGTCAAGGTGAAAAAGGAAGTGGGGGTAAAGTTTAAGGTTTGAATTAACATAGTGGCAAATGGAGTTACAAAATGTTACTGAAGCATTGCTTGCAGTGTGTTATGGGGTAACTATGGATAATTGCAAGATGTATGTAAAAAATCTTATTAAAATCGATTAAAAAAAAAAATCAGTGCCTGGCCTTTCTCTCTCTCTCGTGGAGCAGGTCAGGTCTGTCAGGCATTGTGTGAGTAGCACAAATGTGTGCACTACGGCACTTGATGATGGCATGGCTTAGGTATTACCAACGGCCGCCCCTCCACATGGGCAGAGGAGCGTCGCCCGGCTAACAAAATGCCCGCGTAACGGAAAAATAAAACTGTAACAAACTTTGTTTACCATTTTATTTTTCAGCGCCCCGTCTTGAACAGAATGTCAAGATGGGGCGTGGCAATTGCTGCCAAGTGGCAGCAGGGAGCTGTGCACTTGTTTAAAGTGTGCATGTCCCTTTGGCCGACCGTCTTGCAATGGCCATCCTGACATGCGCACTTTAAACATCTGTAACCAGCTGTCTTAAAACAGCTGGGTAAGAGAAAGCACAGGCCTCTAGCGCTCTTCTGAGTGATGAGAGAGCTCGCTCCCACCAATCCTGACACTCGTTTCATGCTGGTTACTAGCATGAAACCAGCGTCAGGATTGGCTTGTGCAGTTTCGTGGGTCCCGTGACCATCACGCGTCAGAGCTTGGAAAGACGACATGAAGAGAGAAGGTTGTCGTCAGTTAAGTGCCTTTTTAAAATTTTGTTTTAATTGTATCCTCCATTGTAAATATGAGCTAGCCGCCACGGCGGCTTACCTTTAAACAGCATACGAGACAAAGTAAGTAAAGCTGCAGGTGCCATCAGAGCCTTCAAGTTGATATAATGCTGCCTCTGGACGTTCTTGTGCATAGACCGCTCCAAGGATCAGTGTCATGTCAATTTTCTTCGGCAGACCCTCCCTTTCCTCCATAATCGCATATCTACGTAACATGTCTCTTCTGCCCCGCCCCTTTGAGTCCTTAACACTTGTCCTGAGCGTTAGGCCCACCTCCGGTAGTGCTGTTTACAGTTCTCATACGGCAGATGCAGTGGCATAGTATGAACACAGGGTTGTCCAGAAAGAGAGGAACCAGGAGGCTGCTGCAGGAATTGGTATTTATTTTCACGCTTTCTAGAAAATCAAAGCTGCTAGCAGAATACTTACAAGGTAAAATAAGTTGCATTGAGACAAATCCTGCATGGCACGCTTGAACTGACAGTTAAAATGTCTACTTTCTTCCCAGTTTCACTTATATCGTGGAAAGCCAGAGATGTATTTTCAAAGGCGGGGGGTGCATGGTCCTTTCATGATGAAAAAGACAAACGTGAAAAAAAACGGACATTTGCATTATACTCCAATACTGCCATTGGAAAACTGTTCCCAGGATTGTCTGCTTATGTTTCATTTCTTGACCAAGTTAAACATGCAAATGACATCTAGGATGTTGCTCCCATCCACATTTTCACAACCGAGTTTTTGGGAAATATAGATCAGAGGCATTCCTTCAAAAGATTGTCAAATAAAATAACTAGCAAAGCAAGAAACGATAAAAAATCTGGTGTTAACGAAGCATGAGTGTGGTTGGCAGATTCTGGATTGTAATGTAGTGTAAATGGATTACTGGGAAACATTGCCATGTCCTTCTCACTACAATTTCTCTCCTTGGGTTTCCTTTCTCCTTTTGCCCTCTCCCACACTTCACTGTGTTATACCATTGCCTCCACTCTATTTGTTTCATTCTTACCCTCTTTCACAGACTACATATTGTTTTCCACAAAATACCTTTTGCAATCTGCTTCATGTTTCAGCTATCCTCCCCTTTCCTGCGTTGACTCTTACTATTATCAACATGTCACATTTGTAGGAGGCTGACCTGACTTATAGTGGGTACCAGATGGTACTTACATCTTGTGCCAGGTCCAGTTATCCCTTATTAGTAGATTAGTAGTGTTCTAGCAGCTTAGGCTGATAGAGGTAGCTATAGCAGAGCAGTTTAGGCTGAACTAGGAGACATGCCAAGCTCCTACTATACCACTCATATAGATACTATATCATAAGAAAGACAATACTCAGAGTTACTAAAAATAAAGGTACTTTATTTTCGTGACAATGTGCCAAAAATATCTCAGAGGATATTCTCCCTTAGAAGGTAAGTAAAATACACAAAATATACACACAAACCAAAATCAGGTGAGTAAAACAGTCAGAAAGTAGTGCAAACACTGTAGAATACAATAGGATTCAGTAGGCCTAGGGGCAGCACAAACCATCTACTAAGAAAGTGGAATGCGAACCACAAATGGACCCCTAGGCTAGTGTAGTGTGTAGAGGGTCACTGGGAGTGTAAGAAAGCACTAAGGGTGTCCAAGATACCCAACCCCAAGACCCTGGAAAGTAGGAGTAAAGTACTACTATTTCCCCAGAAACACACTAAAGTCGTGATAGAGGATTTTGCAAAGACCACAACAGACTGCAAAGCACTGAAAACAGATTCCTGGACCTGAGGACCTGCAAAGGAAGGGGACCAAGTCCAAGAGTGGCGAAAGTGTCCGGGGGGAGCAGGAGCCCACCAAACCCCAGATGAAGGTGCAAAATGGCTGCCTCTGGATAGAAGAAGCTGAAGATTCTGCAACAACGAAAGGTGCTAGGAACTTCTCAATGCCCCATGGAGTGCTGGAGGATGCAGAGTTGTTTCCTTGGCAAAATACCGCAAACAAGCCTTGCTAGCTGCAAGAGTCGCAGTTGAAGAAAAGGGGTGCTGCCCGGGCCCAGGAAGGACCAGGTTGTCACCACTTGGGAGAGGAGACAGAGAGGGCCCTCAGCAACATAGAGAGCTCATCCACAAGAAGGTGGCACCAGCAGAAGTCCTTGAAAACGGGTTCAAGAAGTCTGAACACAGCGGCCATCTCAACACTGGAAAGTAGGGTCCCACAACACCGGAGATCAACTCAGGGAGCTGAGCATCGCTGGACAGAGTGCTGGGGACCTAGGCTTGGCTGTGCATGCAGGATTTTGTGGAAATGTGCACAGAAACCCTTGTAGCTGCAGTTCACACGGTGCACAGGATTACTGTCTGGAGAGGGGAGGCAAGGACTTACCTCCTCCAAATTTGGACATTTGGACCACTGGACAGTTTGAGTCACTTGGGTCCACCACCTGTGTTCCAGGGGCCACGCTCGTCAGGATGAGAGGGGTCCAAGAGTACTGGTGACACTGAAGTTTGGTGCCTGCTGAAGTAGGGGGAAGATTCCGTCGACCCACAGGAGATTTCTTTGTGGCTTCCAGTGCAGGATGAAGGAAGGCAGCCCCCAAAGTATGCACCACCAGGAAACAGTTGAGAAAGCCGGCAGGATTGGGCGCTACAATGTCGCTGGTAGTCTTCTTGCTACTTTGTTGCAGTTTTGCAGGCGTCCTGGAGCAGTCAGCGGTCGATCCTTGGCAGAAGTCGAAGAGAGATGTGCAGAGGAACTCTGGTGAATTCGTGCAAGTCGTTATCTGAGGAAAAACCTACTGGAGAGACTCGAAATAGCCCTCAGACGAGGATTGGCCACCTAGTCAGGTAAGCACCTATCAGGAGGGGTCTCTGACGTCACCTGCTGGCACTGGCCACTCGGAGGCCTCCAGAGTGCCCTCACACCTCTAGATTCAAGATGGCAGAGGCCTGAGACACACTGGAGGAGCTCTGGGCACCATCACTGGGGTGGTGATGGACAGGGGAGTGGTCACTCCCCTTTCCTTTTTCCAGTTTCGCGTAAGAGCAGGGACTGAAGGGTTCCCTGAACTGGTGTAGGGAAGGAGCAAGGAGGGCATCATCTGTGCCCTTCAAAGCATTTCCAGAGGCTGGGAGAGGCTACCCCTCCCCAGCCTTTAACACCTATTTGGAGAGGGGGTAACACTCTCTCTCAGAGGAAATTATTTGTTCTGCCTTCCTGGAACTGGGCTGCCTAGACCCCAGGAGGGCAGAACCCTGTCTGTGGGGTGGCAGCAGCAGTAGCTGCAGAGAAAACCCCAGAGAGCTGGTTTGGCAGTACCAGGGGCCCGTAGTGGAGCCCTGGGGATGCATGGAATTGGCTCCCCAATACCAGATTTGGCATGGGGGGACAATTCCCTGATCTTAGACATGTTACATGGCCATGTTCGGAGTTACCATTGTGAAGCTACATATAGGTATTGACCTATATGTAGTGCACGCGTGTAATGGTGTCCCCGCACTCACAAAGTTCGGAGAAATGGCCCTGAACTATGTGGGGACACCTTTGCTAGTGCAAAGGTGCCCTCACACTCAGTAACTTTGCACCTAACCTTCAGCAAGTGAAAGTTAGACATAAAGGTGACTTATAAGTTACTTACGTGCAGTGAAAATGGCTGTGAAATAACGTGCACGTTATTTCACTCAGGCTGCAATGGCAGTCCTGTGTAAAGGTTTGTCTGAGCTCCCTATGGGTGGCAAAAGAAATGCTGCAGCCCATAGGTATCTCCTGGAACCCCAATAACCTGGGTGCCTGGTTACCATATACTAGGGAATTATAAGGGTGTTCCAGTGTGCCAATTGAAATTGGTAAAAGTGGTCACTAGCCTATAGTGACAAAGTTAATGGCTGAGAGAGCATAAGCACTGAGGTTCTGATTAGCAGAGCCTCGTGACACAGTTAGTCACTACACAGGTATACACATTCAGGCCACAAACTATGAGCACTGGGGTCCTGGCTAGCAGGATCCCAGTGAGACAGGCAAAAACAAACTGACATACATGTAAAAATGGGGGTAACATGCCAGGCAAGATGGTACTTTCCTACAACATTCCACCCTCATATCTACATATTATGTCCTACTTTCAGTTTTCTGTGTTCTACCTCGATTTCCTCTCAGTGACACCCGCCAGTTCTCCATTCAGTGTATCCTTAGGACACTGGCGGGACACTCCTCACTGTGGGAGCCCTTCACTTATGAACATCTCACATTCTTCTGTTTTTTTCTTGTTTCTGGTCTCTTCTTTTTGTGTATAACTCTCTGACCTCTCTTTGCCACATTTACCCCTTATTACTGTTTTTGCACTCTGCCATGTCTCAGTGCTTGGTGACCAACTGAGTCTCTTGGCAAAATTAGAAATTCGGCTGTTACACCAGAACATGTGCTAGAAAATGCAGTTTGCCCATTGTTCAAAAAGGTTTCCCTGATCCCTCCAAGTGGATAGGGGTGGAAAGGTAAGCTGGGTATGCTTGTTCATTACACTCATGTTCATACTTAATATGGGGTACATTCCGTGCCCCACCACTTTCAAAGTTCACCAGCCACCACTGCCTGTTCAATCATTTTATCAATTTTAGGTGAAATTCCCTCCTCTGCTTCACAATATGCTTGTTTTGAAGAGTGCTGGGATACATTGTATTCAGTTTCGCCTAGACCTCAACTGGCTTGGCACTTTTAATCAACTCAATTTCTTTTCCTGTAAAATCCCAAACCTCCTTGCTCGCAGTATGTCTTAAATCTGGAAATTGGTCTTATGTAGTGAGGACTAGGAACTTTTTTTAAATTGCCTTTTGTGATTTTATTTTAAAGCTAGAAAATTCATCTGTGTTGAGGTGCCGACACCATGCAGTGATCAACAAATCACACTATTTAGTTTGCACAAGAGATCACATCCCAACAAATTTACTATACTCATCTCACTGATTATAAATTCAAGATTATTTGCAATGAAACCCATTTTTCCAGGGACATTATTAGGACTAATTAGTCACCTGCGTATTCGAAATTCTGATAGCTTGGATTTCTTTTCCCAAGAGGGGTAGATTTGGAACATCCACTGGCCGAACTGTGAAGCAGATAGCACCTGTATCGATTAAAAATGATGCTGGATAGTCAGTCATATCTCCTTCCAGGAAATGATCATCCTCGTCTACCTTTAGAACTGCACTAAGCATGCAATCCACCTCCCACTCAGACACCGTCATTGTGTCTGATTCTGTTTTGTAGGAACTCCAAGTATAGCTGTGAATTGTGGAAAATTATCATTAATCACTAAACTTTTTTGCTGAAATCTGAAACTTGATTGAACACCCTGCACATTATTTTGGTTGAGCTGTTGCATAACTGGAGCTGAAGGCATATTCATGATGAATTGCCTTGGATTCTGCATATTCTACACAAAGGTCAGTAGAGCTCGGGTTAATGAGTGTGTCGTCATCTCATTCTGGAGCCATCTGATTCATATTCTGCTGCTTTTGGGGAATCATTTTCAACTCATTTTGAAATCTATTTGGATTAAATTCCCATTCCCATTACCAGTGCCCATTTTTACCACATATGTGGTAAGGGACATTTTTCATCTATACATTTACCAGGTTAGTTAGGCACGTTGTTAGTAAAGCCTTTACCTCTTTCACGAGGACCACATTTTTCATCTTGCACAAAGTGCACCAATTTCTTTGCATACCAACAACAGCACCTACATCAGAACCAGATGCTTGACAACCACCTTGATCACCCTTTTGAAAGAACCACCATCAATGTCTCCTTAGTCATTTTCTGCTTATCATCTCAACAGTCACTTCAATATTTAGCTTAGGCCACTATTTAGTCTTATGATTTCACTTGCCAACATATCACACTTTGCTGAATATCAGCACCAATCTCCAGACGAAATCCCAACACAAATGTAGGAACAAATCCTGAAAAGCCCTCTTTTGCAGGGTTTTCAACAACACTAAACCTCCTGTAAATCTGCATCAATTCAATCTTATATACATGCACCAGGTCATTTGTATTTTGCGTCACTCTCATGATTTTTTACCAATTAACTTGTTTCTGGGGAACCTTTGTTTTCTCATGCTCAGTAACCCAAATATATTTCTCCATAACAATTTGGTAAGAGTTCTTAGAAGGGGTCTCCATCTAAGGTTCTTCTTCCTGCCACTATACTATGGTTTTATACTCAGTCCACAAATCTAAAGGCACAACAAAAATAAAGCATCATAATTATCCCAAGCACCTTTGAAAGAGCAATCCTTTCCTCCTCTTTATGTTACATCTCTGTTTCATCTCTACGTTTTTGGGAATTTATTTGTAAATGTATAAAGATCACTTCTTGACTAGGTTACATAACCCTCCTTGAACTTCTCTCACTGGAAAACCACTTTCAACAATCACTTCGCATTCAGAATCACCCGCTTCCACATTTTTCTTCGTTTTACTCTGGCCATTGGTCTTGATACCTTGTCATATACTCCCATTCTCTAAATGTCTCTAATAATTCTGTGAGATTTTTCAACAATATTTTTGGATTCTGTCTCTCCAGTTTGTTTTTAGCGAACGCTGTTTTGTATGTCTCATGAATCCTCTTTTGTTTCAAATCCTTTTTTGATTCCCTAGCCAATTCCTCAAGTTTCTCAAATGCACGAAGACCACTTTTACCTGCTTCAGCACCCAAAAATGCCAACATGTTTTCATTATATGTTGAAGTTTTGTGATCATGAATTCCGATGTCTGCCATAATTTCCAAATACCCTATGAGGTTGAAGGTATTAACATCTCCCACTGTCTTCTCACTCTGTGAAGAACCAGACTCTGTGTCATTTCTCCTCACACAAGGCTCCTTTTTCTTGCACATGGCACTTGCATGAGCCTTGTTATTCGAAGGTGGTCTCACTTCTATCAACAATCTATCCGTAAACTCATCTTCTCCTTCAGAGTAACTCTCTTTCTCCTACCTTTCTTTTTTCTCATTCTGATTTTTATTCTTGTCATCCATTGTTTTCCTTTTCTCTGTCTCATCAATAATTGCTGGAAAGCTGCCTGCAACATCTAACACTTCCTGACTTCATGCCTTCTTCCGTAAACACAATCTGACATCCAGCCAATTGTCAACAGCCTTCCTAACCTGACCATTTAGTATTTTCTTATGTACTTTCTCATTTGTCACATAATCCCAGTCGTTCAAGGCTTCAAACTGCTCAGGTCAGGGTGATGCTTCATCTCGAACATTACACGTCTCAAAATGTCAATCTTTTTCACATCAAACACAGGAAATTGCAACTTTTTATCATTCACAGTGATGCTACTCCATTCTTTAAGCAACATGCAGGTATGTAATCATTGGTAAACCAATATCCCATGGAAGGGTGTATCAATTGGGTGCAAAGTCTCCCCACCACAGGTAGGAAAGCTAGATTATTCACACGTACTCCAATTGTAATTTAAATCTAGCTCTCACAATTCTCATAACGCGCATGAGACTAGTACAACCACTCACAATGAGATTCAGGACAACAAGAGAAAAAAAAACAAAAAGCAATATATAATGTCAATAACCAAAACAAATCATCCCTTTGTCTGCTTTAATAGGACACCTGAAGGAAGGAAAAGAAAAGCAATTACAAACACTACCAATCCCACTGAAGACAGGCTCTCGACCAGCAGTAACCTATCCTTTGAACCAGCATGTCTATCCTCGGGCACAGAAACAAACATTATTAACTCTGATTACTTTGCATTGACAACTAGACTATTAAGGATTCCAAAAACTTTCATTTTCAAGCCTAATGCAGACAATTTATAATATCTTGTGATCTTAGATTCCCATAAAACCTTTCAGCATACATTACATAAAACCACAATATCTCTTCATTAAAATCCGAATTTTCAAAAGCCTCAAGAATTCGCACAACGCATTACAGTGCATTAAAATACAATGCAGCTTTAACATTTTGATCCATGCATAAAATAAAATACCACTGACATTACACGAGTAGCATGTTTAACAACATACTGACATTCCAAATCACATGTCGGATAACAAAACAATCCGTATGAGACAACTCATTGCGCAAAACAACTCTTTACACAAAGCCCTATTGGTACTCACTTTATTCAACTGCGGACAATAACCACAGGAACTCGAAAATTAGTCCCAACAATCCCAGGACAATGGAATTTGAATTTTATTCTAATTATATCATTCTCAGCATGGTGTGAAGTTAGATCATAGGGCGAACAATAAATCATTGTTCGCATAAACTTCATACATGAAACAAGAAACATTAAGGAACACCTGCGCTGCATGCATAATTAGACATTAGGTCATAAAGAAATAGTTTTGCAACACCATACAACAAGACATTCACAAAATGAATAAGCCACTGAACAGGCCCGAACATACATAATGACAAGGCTTCCTTCTAAGGCACTTAAGTAAATACATTTTATACAAAATGAGGAAAACATTGCCACAAAAGTGAATTCTATTTTGCTTTTTTTTCTGTAATAGAAGGATACAGGAGAGAAAACATGCACGTAGGAAACTTGTCACAAAACAATGAATGAACACTACTATTCAGTATGGTGAAAAGGGCAACATAAGAAAGTACTTGCAGAAGAAAAGGGTTGAAAGAGGAAGGAGATGTGTGTGAGATACGTAGATGAAAGATTTTAGGAAAATGCGGGGAAAAAGGGCGTAAGTGACATACAGTGAGAGACTGCAGAGGAACCTGGTGTGATTGGGAGAATGTAAGTAATTAAGACTCTCTGAAGACCACTACAAATTCCACAGACCTTAGTAACTCGCGTAGAGGCACCAACATAGCGATCATTGCTTTGGTATTCTCCCAAGAAAGTGTCACTCAAAGTGTCAAATATTTGGCAGCGGAATGTCACTCATGCACACGCGGAAACCATAGAAATGTCACACATTAGTAATCTGAAAACTTGGCAGATATGTCAACCCTCCATCCTACTGGCTGTGCTGTCTATGTGTGACATTGGCCTAACAGGATTCTCTAAGCACCCACCATTGACCCTTACATGGCTTATCGAGGTGCAAGTGCAGAAAAGAAACTTGTTAACACCTACCTATTCAAACAAGCTTTGCCAGACCCAATCGGTCTGACCATGAAGAGCCCGCAATGTGTTATAATATTGTAGTTTTTTGTAAACGTAGCCAATAGGCATTAAAAATGTAAAAGTATAAAAAGTCAAATGAAACCTATTGAAAATGGCATAGATATGTTTGACAAAAAAAAAAAAATGAAAGCTGAAAGTATATTGACCTGCCAGCCTTGTCACTGAAATGAAGTACCTGGTAAAAAAGATGTGCACGTGACCATCCGTCAAGACAGCAAGTGACTAAAAATGGGCTGATCCATTAACTCATACTGTATAACGAGGTAGGCAGAAGCAACGTCTGAATGACACTTAAACAGACATATGGATAAAAAGTGTGACTGACACTTGAACAAAACTGAAAGATCCTATACAGGCTGGCAATCTGTATGTATTTTTATTGAGATTTTTTGGGGAAAATACGAGGCAGGTAAAATGGCTAAAACCGCCTTTGAACCAAACTTAAAAATACACCATAAATACTTGGTTTTATTGTATATAGAGCCAAGAGGCCTGTTGGAAAAATAAACGACTGACCAAAACAGTCTGGCTGCTCAGGCTTTTCCCTGCAGTTTTCTATGAGATTCTTACCGCTACTTGAGATGCGTTAACTCTGTCCACATGTAGCCTTTTACTTTGGTCACATTTATCAGTGTGTATGAGTATCCACTTACAAAAGCACACTGGTGAAGTTAACGTGTTTTTTCATATGATATTAAGGTTGGTGTTTAAAGTGGAAACTAATGCCCATCATTTATGTTAAGGTCACACTGTGGGAGAGTTGCAACCATATTTTCACAGTGTTGTCAGTAGCAGCAAGTGCAGCATTCAGGGTAATGCTTAAATGAGCACAAATTTATTTTCATTTTTAGTTCTGTCCAAACCTCAAATTGAGGAAACAGGAGAGGAATGCCCATACCGAAGATGATTTCTAAAGAGTGTATCACTGACCCTGATCCTGAAAGGGAAACTAAATCATTCATTTTCAACCGTGTCGAAGAATATACATGAAAGACCATCCAAACCTGAATTTTTAATACCTCATATCTTTGGAGGTTTCGCCTCGCTAGCAGGTACATCACAGGTACCTTAGAGTAACCCCAAATACTTCTGCACTCAATGCCTACCTTTCTGGAGCAGGGGCTGTACCTATAACCTCAACAAAATGGCACATTATTGATCAGTACTCAAAAGGAAGCATTGCAATGAAAGCGCATCTAGGAATCAACCCTTTTGTATTACAACAGCCATGACAGGTGACAGCGTTTATTATGGTGTTAGTGGACGCTTCCTCTTTGATCAGTTTGAAAATTGGTGCACAGGCAGTTCACACACACATGTGACTGGGGATTGTGTGGTTGTTAACTATAGAGCGCCAATGTTTGTTTGATAAACTGTTTGAATCTGTGAATTGTTACTTGTTCTACTTCCATGATTAAAGAAGTTAATTTATGTTTTTGGAGACCTTTGATACCACCACCTACTGTGTCAATCGCAGCTGCTAGAAGACTGATTTTAACTATTCATTCTTCTACCTCAGGTCCTTGTTTTAATATATTTTCACCACTGCACTTCTTAGACGACATAGGTTTGCTCTCTACAGCTGTCTCGCCGAGCAAGCCCTTCAAGATAAACATGTTCTTGCTGATGTTATTGGATTACTTCTTCTTACTTAGGAGCTCTGTTATATGGTTCCTACAAGTTTAGTAGGACTATGTTTTAGGTCAACAAAACATCACAACATAGAAACTGAGCCTTCTTATATCATCAGTAAATTTGGCTTGTCTGGCTAGCTCACAGTACCACATCTAACACCCCTAGCCTTTCAGAGTGACAGATGTTGTCAGTAGCCTCAAACATGACAACTCCAATTCCCAAGGAATTAGTGGGAATTGGTCTAACCCTCTCATTTGTCACTTCAGCATGCCCAGGGTATCACAAAGAAAAGATATGAGAATACATTTTCAAATATTTAATGAAAAGATCTTATCCTTGCAAGTAAAACATGAGCTGCGATTATTAAGCAGATGAGCCACATCATTGTAATAAGCAATGTTAAAATGGTGAAAAACACAAAGAGCTCAACCATGGCAATTGTTCCTAATGGTACTCTTATCTGTCACTAGTACTTATACACTAGAGAGAGCATCACAAGAGTACCTTTCTGCCAGACCAGTTGGAATGATCTAACCCTATTCTTTGGCATTATGGCTCTCATTATGAGTGGTCGTCTGGGAGGGCATGGGTCTCAGCCTGTACCACCGCCTGCACCCCACCACCATTCAAGAAACCACTGTGCCGTATTACTTATCGAAATACGGCTGGCGGAGTCCTGTTGGCGTAGCAGTGCTGGCAGTGGAATATGCCTTTCTTCCGCCGTCAGCCAGGCCTACATTGTCGGATTTCCACCCGTAAATGGGCATAATTCCAAATGAAGTCGTAATATGCCGGTCTTCTGGCACCCTCAACTTCGGCGGTCTGTTGAAAAGACTGCTGAGTCGTAATTAGGACCTATGTGTCGGGAAGCTCGCCTTAGTGCATTAACAAATGCACCTGTTTAAATGTGGAGCCTACACATTTCTCTTGCACAGCAATCTTCCTTCCCAAGATGAAGGCCGAGGCCAGCAGGACTGCATATCAGTCACAGCTGTTTCATTATACCTTCAGTGCGAAGTGCCTCTCACCAAATTCAGCATGGATTATGTTTAAATAATAAAACGCTATTCTTATCATACTGTGCCAGAGGTTCAGAACAAAGTTTTTAGTGAGTATGGAGAGAAAGAGTCATAATTTAAGCGAACAAAAAAATATAACAAGGGCATTGCATTCTAAATGCGTGACCCTGGAACTAACTGTACAAACTACACGGCGACAATGTCTACCAGAAAGAAATGTGTGTGTGGCACAAGCTCGTATTAGAGGAAAAATGTGCAAACCACCAACTAGAGAAAGAAGCTAAGCTAAAAAGAAAAGCTAAAATTGAGGCTAAATATGAGCCCCAGAACAGCCCATTTTGATTTTTACAACTTTAGTTGTTAGTTTTATTTTGTGAAATGTTGGTGGTCTCTCCAAAAAGTTAGACAATAGAGATTGGGCTAATTTTATTAAACCATATTATTTTATAGTAATTTTGGTTATACATTATCTACTCGAAAATCTGCTTACTCATTTCAAAGTAGCATTGAGCACCACAGGGTCTTATTTACTCAATCTGAATGCTAAATGCAGTTTGTCCAATGGCAGACACACATTTTTTGTTCTCCCGTCCTGCTCTTCCAATATTTTGTGGAAGCAGCTGATCAAATATACATTATATTTTTGCGTCTAGTCATGTGTTGGCAATGACCACCCATAATCTGGTGATTTTAAGTGCGTTCAATTATCATAATCCTTTAACTTTCATGTTTTAGCTACAGTACTCTCTCAAAACATCCATGTAACTTATTGCATACATTGGATCCATCAAAGATGAAGGAATCGGTTTATACTTGGATATGGTTTATCTTCCATTGGCTTTGAAACAGGTAATTGTCACTTTGTTACATGATATATATTTATGTTTGGAGGAAACTTCTCAGGATGATGCTATTTCGAAACTCCTAATTCGATGTCGGCCATCATTTCCAATATATTAGTATTACTCTCCCATTCTTGGTCTGGACACAATGTTGGCATATTAATTGATAGGTGATGTAGTTTAGACAGTTAGGATCTACATTATGAGGGTCATTCTGACCCTGGCGGCCACCGACCACGGGAGCACCGCCAACAGGCTGGCGGTGCTCCAACGAGCATTCTGAACCGCCGCGGTCAGAAGCGGAAAGTCAGCGGTCTCCCGCCGACTTTCCGCTGCTCGTGTGAATCCTCCATGGCTGCGGAGCGCGCTCCGCAGCCATGAGGATTCCGACCCCCCCTACCGCCATCCTGTTCATGGCGGGAAAGCCGCCATGAACAGGATGGCGGTAGGGGGGGGTCGCGGGGCCCCTGGGGGCCCCTGCCGTGCCCATGCCAATGGCATGGGCACGGCAGGGGCCCCCATAAGAGGGCCCCGCAAAGTATTTCAGTGTCTGCCTTGCAGACACTGAAATATGCGACGGGTGCCACTGCACCCGTCGCACCTTCCCACTCCGCCGGCTCGATTACGAGCCGGCATCCTCGTGGGAAGGTCGTTTTCCCCTGGGCTGGTGGGCGGTTTTTCAGCAACCGCCCGCCAGCCCAGGGGAAAACTTGTAATACCCGCCGCGGTCTTTTGACCGCGGCGCGGTATTTCGGAGGGGGGAATTCTGGCAGGCGGCCTCCGCCAACATTGGAATGAGGGCCTATGTGTTGAAACACTTCCACGTAATCAGGTGGAACTTGGTACTTGTAAAGTTGCATAAAGTTATTGATCAGAGACAAAGCATGGGAGGATCTAAACAATGCTTGTGCCTTAAGGAATTTGGCCATTTATGGAGAGTGGTCAATATCTCTCTATTTTAGCGGGACACTCTTCAATCTTAAAGGTACGTTTTAGAGAAGAATCTTGGGTTATCCATTTTACTGATGTTTATAGCTCAGACAGTTCCATTCAGACAACAACTTTGTCTTCTGTATCAGGGTGTTAACGTGACTTTTAGTCTTTCATATGTGATTGATGATGTGAAGGATAGCCTTGTGGTAAAGCCCCTTGACCCAATATCAAGGGGCCCATGGATCATTTTAAGTTCAACATTGAATTGGGGCTTCCTTGATAACCAATGTGTTAAATATAGGCAGTAATTCTCCAATACTGGTTTTGTCGAAAACCAAATCTATTATTCCCTCTGTATTTCAAAAAAGGGAATAGGTTCCTTGTCAATGTGTCAGGAAGAATTTGGTTGATCTATAAGCCAAATATAGGCACAAAACAGTGGGATTTTAGCTGAAACTCAGTGTGGCTTTGTATCAGGTCCAGGGACAGCTGAACAATGCCTTAATTGGCATTAGCTGTATGACTAACATGTGATGTTCCTGGAAGGAGTCAGGACACCGGGTAGGAAGCACACAACACAGGAGAAGAAGCAGCCTTAGTATGTAAACCATTCAGTTCTGTAAAATGTTGTCTGACAACTATTTGGTTGGTTATATGGCATCTCTGCTTGCTGTTTAGTCATCACCCAGCCTCCTCTTCACTTTGTGATTTTGCCTCCCTTTTGGTTCCCTTGGGCCCATGATTTAAAAAAATTGTGCCTGCTTTAATAGTTTCTGTGATTTCTGCTGTTCCATGTTGCTTCATCCTTGCCGCTGCTTTGCGTTCAGTGGTCCTCAGCCAGTTCCTGGTTGGTGCAAGTGTTCATGAAAGTTACATTCGCCTTGTAGTTTGATAAGTTATGAAACTTGTCTCTTGGATAATGTAGATATAAATCCCCAGTTCGGCTGCACAGAAATGGTTGCCTCTGTCATGCACATGGCCCTTGCTTCCCATATCATGAAAATGCAGTGTCATTGTGGGTGGTGGAGTTGGGCACGTTTTAAATAAAGCGGACCTGTAGCCATCAGATACAGTTGCTTTGCCTAGTTTCATCCTTTTGATGGTATAGACGAATTCCTTTATGCAGATGTATTTTTGTAATTCTTTTGCAGCATGCTCTAAAACTTTAGTGTGACTGAGTCCACTCATATAGCTATTTGTGCCCTCTCTTTTAGCTCTTTCTCCCTCAGACAGGTGCTGGTAGAATTGTTTGAACTGTTCTGCAATGGCTTTGGCCTCTCAATCTTTTCATGTTCTCCCTTTCTCCCTCACCCTCATCACTACCAACTTCAACTGAGCTGCCAAATGTTTCACCCAGTGTAATATTTCTGTTTGATGCAGCAAATAGTATTTTCTGCTCGGTCCATGTGTAATGTTCTAACTCAGTGGTTCTCAACCTGTGGTCCAGGGACCCCTGAGGATCCACAAATCCTCCTCAGGGGGTCCGTGACTGCTTGGAAAATTAACTAATAATGACAGATTAATAAAAAGTATAGAAATAAAGCACTTAAATGTACAATTAAACATTTTAAAACGTATTATAAATGTCAATGAATTTGAAATTGGAGGCTAACAATTAAATTAGTATCCTCAGATTGATTTGTGGGAGCAGTCAGTGCAGGTGCATGAAACAGAATATAGGGGGTTATTCTAACTTTGGAGGAGGTGTTAATCCGTCCCAAAAGTGACGGAAAAGTGACGGATTTACCACCAGCTGTATTACGAGTCCATTATATCCTATGGAACTCGTAATATGGCTGGTGGTATATCCGTCACTTTACCGTCACTTTTGGGACGGATTAACACTCCTCCAAAGTTAGAATAACCCCCATAGTATGGATGATATGTGGCCTGAATTGAATTTAGAAAAGCTCCAACCTTTGTACTGAAATTGAAATGTTTATTTTTTTATTTTATTTGCAAATTAAGTTAATGTTTTATCATTTGTGTATATGTTTGATTGAATGCTTGTTTCTGTATTTTTTGTGTATTGTTTTCCAGTCCAAATCATCGACAGTGTTGTTCAAACGTTTCTAGTTGTTGGTCTAAATATGTTCTTTTTTTCTTCTCTCATTTCCTTAAATCTAGATGCTGTTTCTATAAAGACCCTCCTTGGGACAACTTTAAGGATGTTCCACAGTATGTTTAATGAACATTTCTACACCATTGTTAGCAGTCATGACTTTCCAATAAGTTTTAATTATATCCTCCCTCTGCATCTATCCCTTAGTAGGGTATTCATCATCATCAACAAAGTTTATTTCGGATGTAAAAATCCATAAAAATGACACAATAAAAAACATCATCAAAAACTATAACATTACATTTCAGAAATTTCCATCAAATTGATGATGTTTCTAAAATTATAAAATAGGCTAAAATTACAAAACTTAGTAAAATTCCTATTAAGGTACACTTTTAGTATAATATTATTTATCACTTAAAATACCTTTTTACCACAAGACCCTTCCTCTTTTGTAGGGTGAATCTACTCCTTTTTCACATAAGTGCCACTGGTCTTGCTAAGGCCAATAACCTTGGGCTCTCACTTCCAGGGTCATAGTTAGAAGCAGGCTCCTGGACCTTACCATTGTGGATTAAGCATTGGTTCCAGATTTGCATAAATACCAAATAACTGCTCAAACATTAGCTCCTGATCCTTACAGAGAAGGAACCATCAAGCATTTTTTGCGGATTGGCCATGCAGCTTGCAGGAATTTAGCCATGCTGACCACTATCACCACCCTCGTGTCAGATTTCAAAACACGAAGCGCAGTTTCGCATCTTCTCACCTCAATAATATGGCAGAGTGGAATTATTAATCTTTTACATGATGCACTATAGGCTGGATAAAAAAAAAAGCGGGCAATTGTTTCTGATGATTGGGTGCATGCAGGTCATATGTCGTTAGAGTTGTTCCCATCGCTGTACCTTGAGGTAAACCCCAGGAACAGAAACGTGCCAAACCTGAATTTCAAGTAAAGTAGTCTGGCTTGGGAGCCTTGTATAGATTTGAAAGATGATTCATGTAATAGGCGGTTCTTTTGATCTAGAAATTGGTCGGTCAGATTACCGGACCTGCAGTTATTTATCTTTTCTTCACAAAGAAAATCTTTATCTTTCTCTTTTATCTGTCATCTAGAGATATTAGTGGCTTCATCCAGGTTTGCCCAGAGAAGTTCAAGGCCAAGGTTGTGAAGCATTTTCTTCATGTTAACTAGCCATGGGATTCTAAGGTGGTTCCTCTGACATTATAATTCTTTAATTGGTCGTCTGCATGGTTCCAGCTCCGGAGTGGACCAGAGCCTGTGCCAATAGTGCAGAGGTCTCATTTTGACATTCATGGCATTGGGAAATAACCCCATGTCTAACGCTAAAGGCAGCACCCTCAGTAGGCTATTGTTTAAGCCAATTCCTCTGCTTATGTTTAGAGTTACTGTGGGAGAGATCTACTGGTAGTGGGTTTGGTTTCTGAACATGAAATCTGTCATATCTTGGATTGTTTTACATATTCTTTTATACTATTCACCAGCCGTAGGTAGTATATCCTAGCATCAAAGCAGTGTATCACAGAGAAAGAGCAAGCTGTGTGCCTCTCCATGAATGAATTAGTTCAATTTGGGACAACCACTTCTTAAAGGGACCTGAGCTGAACTAGAACAAGGCCTCAGAGATCAAATGGAACTACAGCCTTACCCTTAACCCACCCAAACACCACAACAGCGTGAACCAGGATGTCAGAAGCTTCAACACATAGATCACTGACTGTGCTGCTATCGTCACCTCCATCAAGAACAAAAAACACAGAAGATCTACCAAGCAAGCCAGCTAGTGTACTGTGGACCTCAGGACAGCGAAGTGCTACTGCAAGCACCTCTAGAGAAGGTGGCGAACTAACAAAGACCCAGCTGACAGAACCGCCTACACATCAGTACTCAACCTGTACCACTGCCAACTACGTGAGACAAATCCCAACAACAGTAAGGAGCTCTTCTGCATAGTCAAGGAATTCACCAACTCTGCAATGGTGACAAGCAACATCTGTCCCTCTCAGGACCTATGAAGAAACCTTGCAGATTTCTTCCACGACAAAATCACCAAAATATACCGAAACTTCAACCCCCAACTCAACCCCAAAGACTTTTTTAACAGCCATACTTCCGCAGACACAACCATCCCAAGGCTAACCCCATGGAACAACCTCACTACTACAGACATCATCACCGTCATGAAATTCATCCACCCAGGAGCACCATTCAACCCTTGCCCCCACTACATCTTCAACCTAGGATTATGGAGGATCATCTTTGAGCTTTCCACCCTGCTTAACACCTCACTGGTTTCTGCATCCTTCCCAGAAAACTAGAAACACACAGAAATCAAACCCCTGCTGAAGAAACC
Source organism: Pleurodeles waltl (assembly GCF_031143425.1). Lineage (NCBI taxonomy): Eukaryota > Metazoa > Chordata > Amphibia > Caudata > Salamandridae > Pleurodeles > Pleurodeles waltl. Next base: position 266,069,179 of record NC_090449.1, read on the forward strand.
TTCAGCAGACCTCCAACAAACTCAGAAACTACAGTTCAATCTTCCTGCTCACTTTCCAAGCCAAAGTCATCAAAAAGCCATCAACCAACAACTCACAATCTATCTGGAACACAGTCACCGCCTGGAAGACTCACAATCCAGATTCTGCAGCAACCACAGAACTGAGGCAGACCTGATCGTAGCCATTATGACATTCGGGCTCCCCTCAATAGAGGAGAGATAGCCGCCCTTATCCTCCTCGATCGCTCAGCAGCCGTCAACACCATTTCCCACCACAAGTTTATCGCCAGGCTATATGACAAAGGCATCCAAGGAGCCTGCTTTCAAACGGATCGCCTCCTTCCTCACTGACAAAACAAAACAAATCCACCTTCCACTCTACACCTCCAAACCCAAACCAATCATCTGCAGAGTCCCTCAACGCTCACCACTCAACCCCACATTCTTCAATATCTACATGTACCCACTTGCCAACATAGTCAGATCCCATGGCTTCAACATTATACCCCACGCTGATGACACACAACTCATCCTCTCCCTCTCCGAAAACTCCACTGCCGCCAGAACCAACTTCCACCAAAGCATGACCAGCGTTGCAAATTAGATGAAGAATAGCTGCCTTGAGTTCTACGCAGAGAAGACAGACGTCATGATTTTCAGCAGTGACAGCTCCCTTGGGATGCCTCCTGGGAGAGGCACACTCCAACCCCAGCTGAGCAGGCCAGAAATCACAATGTCAACCTGGACAGCAAACTCACCATGAGGTCCCAAGTCAACGCAGTGTTATCCTCCTGCTTCTTTATCCTGCTCATGTTACATAAGATTTTTAAGTGGCTTCCCTAAAATGTGAGATATGCTATCACCCAACACCTCGTCACAATTCAACTGAACTATGGAAGCACCCTCTATGTGGGAATTGAGGCCCACCTAGTTCAAAGACCACAGACAATCCAGAATGCTGTAGCAAGACTCACCCTGGGTCTCTCTCATTGCACCCACATCACCCCCACCTCATAAGACTCAACTGGCTCTCGGTTCAGAGGAGATGCCATTTAATGCTCCATACGCACGCATTCAAGGGCCTGCACAACTCCGGACCCGCCTACATCAACCACTGTCTGGGGTACCACAGGCCCGCCAGATACCAACATTCTGCCTCCCTTGCTTTGGCCCATACCCCCACATACAACGCAGCAGAACAGGAGGACACTCCTTCTCCTACCTTGCAATCAAAGCCTGGAACAGCTAACCCTGCACCTCAGGACCTTCCCTACTCTACAGGAGCACCATAGGATGTTGAAAACCTGTCTTTTCGATTGAGACCCTGGACCCTACCAGTGCCTGGATACTCTCACACGTGACAAGTTGCCTTCAACAAGTCGACTGATTGATTGAGCATGAATGTCATGTGCTTCTTCCATTCATAATACACTATGAGACAAAAGTGGTGGGCACATTTATACTCTGTGCTCTGAGAGCACAAAAACGTTGTAACGGGGCCTAGGTCTCTCCTTCGTTTGAGGGTTGCCCCTGCTAAGTCTTGGAAGAACAGCAGTTTGTGGCCTTCATACAGAACTTTGCCTGGGTTCTTCAATGATAGCATAATTTCCCCATTCTTTGTAAAATTGTGGATCAAAGTAAGAATATTTGTGGAGATGTTTCTTCAGTTATAGATCACATTTACTCAATGTGTCCAATCTGATTTGATGGGGGGCCAGAAAGAAGGTAGAATTTATCTGGCAATCCATTAGTTGTCTGGAGTAGTTTGCTCATGTAACTGTGGCTATCTGAGACCTAATGGAAGAACTTGTATTCATATATCATTTCTCTTTAATCTATTTTCAAGGTCTTCCTGTTTTTTTAATAGCTCTTTATACCTGTATTCTGGCATTAGTATTCTGCCCCCCATTGGTGATGTTCTTTGGACCTTACATCGAAAGTTGTTGAATGTCATTGATTCTGTGCTCCAACATGCGGATTTCTTCCTTCAGATCCTGTAGGAACATCTCTAAGTCTGGCCTGATGGCTACCACTTCCTCTATAATCTCATGCAGGAATTGTAGGAAATTTTGTGAAAGATATGTCCCTGAGGTCTATTGGAATCTCGGTCAGGTATTATCTGCAGGATCACGCATTTTCTTCCTGTGAGAAATTGGATTGTTGATTGACTGGGGTGTGAGCCCTGGCCAAGCAACAGCACAATCCCTTGCAGGGTCAACCAAAAAAAAGTTACTAAACCAACCTGTGCTTAACCCTGGGTAGCTAGGCACAAAAAGCAGCCCGACCTAATGACAAAGCAATGTGTAAAGTATTTATGCAGCACACAATCAGTAATAACGTGAAAACACAACACAAGAAAAATCCCAAACCAATTTAGAAAAACAGAGTAGATGTTAATAAATTATTTGACACCACAACAACAAAAAGCCAATCACTGGACCCTGAGTAATGAAGGTTTAATTGTTAAGGTTCAAAATAGTGGCTAAAAGAAAAGCGATAACAGTAAACATCTGGTCGCGTAGGACCTGGTCAAAATTAAAAGTTAAGGCTGACTGTGATGGAGGGGCATTCAAATACGAGAAATGGGTTGGGCACTATCAGTGTTTATCTTCAGACTTAGAATTTTTTTGAAGAGAAATGTCTGAGAAGGTAGAAGTTCACAGGGGCAAGGCTGCAGGAGTGTCCAAGGAGGGAGCATTGGTGTCGGATGGCCGTGAAGCGAAACCACTGTGAAGATATTTACCTTCTGACTTAGTCATCAAAATGGAAACTGAAAAGTTCCAGCAGTACGAAGGCGAAGACAGTTCCAGGAGGTCAAATACCCCTTTGTCAAAGGTCTGCTGAAACAGATTTGCTGCTGCAGGGAACGTAGAAGGAGAAGTCGCAAAGTCACACCAACTGGCGATGCACCTCAAGCAGCTAGGTGAGCAGGTTGGCCCTGGTCTCTTTCTAGTTCTCAAAGCCCTTTTTGGCCAAATTTTGTTCTCAGTTTTGGAAAATGACCATCTGGACACTTTTAGCATCATAACCAAGGGTCCAGGAGTGGGTGGAGACATCTTGAGGGGTTCAGGACTCACTCAGGCTAGGTCCAGGTGCAAAGTTCAAGATAGTGGGTACCTGTTATGTCCCTGTGGCTCTGAAAAGGAGGCCAGCAAACTAGCCTTTGGAGTCACTTCTGGTAGTCCTGGGTGCTGATGTAGATACAAGGCTGGCTTCTGAAGGCTCAAGGCAGGCTCCAGGCATCAAAGCAATCCTCCTAGGTACAACAGCACAGCAGGTCACAGCAGCAGTCAGTCCTCTGAGAGTCCTTCCGCTGTCCAATAGTGAACTGAAGTGTGGGTCTGAGAGTCCTATAAGGTGCAAGATGTTTCTGGAAAGGTTCTGTCTGGGAGGAATTCACAAAGTCTAAGTGTCAACTACACCCAGTCATGTGACTAAGGCAGGCTGCAGGCTCAAATGGCTAAGGCCAGGAAATGCCAACTTTCTAAAAGTGGCATTTTTAAAACTGTAATGATAAATTTGACTTTACCATTAAAGAGGGTTGATAATTGAAATTCTATAGGTACCAAACATGACATATCTACCTCCTTCCCATTTAGGAATGACAGTTTATTAAATGCAATAAGGAATCCCCAAAGTAATCCCATGTGAGGAGTAGGTAGGCCTCACAGTAGTGAAACATTAATTTGGGAGTTTTTCACTACCAGGACATGCAAAACATAAAAGTACATGTCCTACCTTTTAATTACACAGCACCCTGCTCTATTGGCTACCTAGGGCCTATATTAGGGTGACCTATATATAATAAAATGGGAGTTGGAGTTTAAAGCTTGGCAAGGAGGTTTAAATGCTAAGTGGACATGGCACTGGGACACTGCATTCAGGCTGCAATGGCAGGCCTGGGAACTTAGATGAGTGCTGCAGGTCCACTGTTAGCGTTTAATTTACAGGACCTGGGTTTACGGTATACCACTCTACAAGGGACTTACAGGTAAATTAAATATGTCAATTAGTTATATGCCAATCAAACCATGTTTAGGGGAGTGAACACAAGCACTTTAGCATTAGTTAGCAGTGGTAAATTGCATAGAGTCTGAAGGCAAACAGAAGCAAAAATCTAGAAAATGTGAAATAAGTAGGCAAAGCATTTGGGGAAAGGCCCCTCTAAGGCTAGTAGGTCTAACACTTCCATTCGATCAACCATCCCTTCTCCCTTAAACCCTTTGGAAAGGAACATGTTTTTAATGTTTATTGCTACATGGCTCTGGCATTTGACATTTTAGAGTTTTGTGGATAAGGCACTACGGGACAGATGTAGCAAAATGCAAAATTGCGACTTGCAATTTGCGAGTCCATCCGACTCGCAAATTGCAAGTCGCAATTTGCTATGCAGTACGGTGTCTCAGACACCGACTGCGACTCGCAATGGGGTCGCAATGACCCACCTCATCAATATTCATGAGGTGGGTCGCAATTTGCGGCCCCATTGCGAGTATAGGCACTCGCTAACATGGAGGCCTGCTGACGTCAGCAGACCTCCATGTTCGTGACCTGCTTTTCAATAAAGCAGTTTTTTTTTTAAGTGTAGCCCGTTTTCCTTAAAGGAAAACGAGCTGCACTTAAAAAAAAAAACGAAACCTTTAGTTTCGGTATTTTTTCAGGGCAGGGAGTGGTCCCTTGGACCACTCCCTGCCCTGAAAAAATATTTTTGGGTCCATTCACAAAGTGGAAGGGGTCCCATGGGGACCCCTTCCAATTTGCGAGTGGGTTACCATCCACTTCAAGTGGATGGTAACTGCGACTCCATTTGCGACCGCGTACGCGGTCGCAAATGGAATTGCATCCCACTGCGAGTCGCAAATAGGAAGGGAACACCCCTTCCTATTTGCGAGTCGGAAATGCATTTTGCGAGTCGGTCCCGACTCGCAAAATGCATTTCTGCATAGGAATCTCACATTTGCGACTCGCAAACGGCAGTTTTTGCCGTTTGCGAGTCGCAAATCGTTTCCTACATCTGGCCCTACATTGCTTATGCTTTTTTCTCTCAGCTTCAACTTGATTAGTTTACTTATGTCATGTGTACAGTGTCAGCAAAGTTTTTCAAATAGTGCAGCCCCAGCATCTTTAAGTCTTGTGTTACTAAAGGATTTTGCCAGTGCCCAGTTCCACTGACCAGACCTTTGGGCGTTTCACTGTGTTCTATGAGTTGTTAGCACCACTGCTGTAGTGAGATGCATGTCAGATTCCCTAGAGTGCCTCTTCAGTCATACAGTATATGCACCCATCTGCTTGTCGGCCTTCTATTCTTTTCAGGCCCTCCCCAGATGGGGAGAAGTTATGAGGGGGGTCATGTTTAGGTGAGCATTGATTCGCTTTATCTTAACTATGCAACGTTGTATTTTTAGTTGCGTCAACCTGGCTACACTTCACATCGCCTATAGTCACTTTGTTACCAATATATTCAATGTACCTGTAGACAAAGGTGCTGCTTTGCTTGCTTGTAAAGGAGGTTTTCACACGTTTTCTCAGGTAAGGTCTCTCTCACTGGTGTACCCAGCGTATTCTTGTCTTCCCACTGTGTTGCTGTTAGAGTGCTCATGACAAACCTTCCTCTTTTGCTTGAGAGACTGCCTTTATTTCTGAGTCTTATCAGCAGTGCTTAAGATGTGTAATAGAGGAAGCTGGGCTGTACTTTGCTTATGGCAGGCAGATCGCTCTTTAAGCTGCTTCACGTGCACTGCTCACCTGTTTTCCTATGAGGTGATTGTGGACTTTTCCATGAATTATCCATGTGAGGCCTTTGTCTTTAAGAGACCCAAGGATTAGAAATTGTCCTGCATTGTGTGATCATTAAGGTACTTGCCATCCATTGTTGGTCCTCTCTTTGCATTTTGATAGGCCATTTCACTGTTCTTGGCTTTGCAAAGGCAAGAGGAACTGCTGGCTCGTGTTAGGAGCACTTGTGATTTGGATGTCCTCAATCCAACCAACACTGACACCGCTCTCAGTCTCTCCCACAATACCGCTGCTCCTGTCTACACTTGTGGCGTACTCCCAGTCCACCAACAGAGGTATCCAGGTGGGGTTATCGATTGTTCACAAAGGAGTCTACGTGGAATTTGTTTTGTTCTTGCTTTTCTGGACACCTCTCCAGGCAGGGTGCTTACTGGGACCTGGGACCCCCAACCCCTACATCTCCAAACGGTGACTGCTCCTCTTAGACCACTAGGCTAGAATCCAAGAAGGCACCATCAAGGCTACCAGCCCATCACCCCCAAATTTGCATTTGTTTACTCTTCAAGATAAGGTTTGTGGGGGGTCATCAGTGGGTGTGCAGCATTGACAGGATATAGTGCACTACTGTTTGTCAGTTTTGCGCCAGATGTATTCTACAGACTGTAGGTTGTTAGAGGTTGAAGCAGAGCTTTGGCAGCTCATGTCCATTTCATTTCCACGTCAGGCCACGTCATCAGCAGTGCACATTTTATCCAACAAGCATTGGCAAAGTTAATAAGTCTCCCCTTTGTCTTTGGCAATGTTTTGTAGCCATGCTGTACAGCAGTGTTGATGCTTTGCAGTGTGGCTTAAATCAATTTGAAAAAGCACTATGATGCAGCCAGGGCTTATGCACTTTTGTAAGTGCATTAATACTGGGTGCCTCATAGTCCTTGATTTTGTTAGTATTATTTTTAGCCATGCTGTACAGCAGCCATGCTGCTATGCAGAATGGTACTGATCATTGCTAATGTCTGCAAGACTCATGCTGTACAGCTTTGCCAATGCTTGTTAGGTCTTTGCACAACACACCAGTGATTCTGAGTAAACCAGTTAATCTCTCTATGCGTGAAAAAGAAAAGAAAATGTGACTTGTGGCAAATAATCCTATCACATAAAGTGAGCAATTGCACCCATGTCTATGTCTTAGTGAAATAGATTTGAAAGCAGATAACATCTATTGTTACAATAAACATCCATTTCAAAGGAGAAAAGCCTTCTTTGAAGTGTGTGTGACATAGTAAAACATAGCTACAAATGGCCAGAGGTTCAACAAGGATGACAGGGAAGAAGAAAAATAAAACTAGTGCCCTAATCACATAGGGGGTCATTACAACCCTGGTGGTCGGTGACCGCCAGGGTTAAAGTGGTGTTCGTACCGCCAACAGGCTGACGGTACGAAAACCCATATTTTGACCGCGGCAGTACCGCCGCGGTCGCACCGCCGGGGCCGGCGGTATTCCACTATTTTAGCCCCAGCGGTGTTAATCCGCCAGGGCAGCGCTGCAAGCAGCGTTGCCCTGGGGATTATGACTCCCCTACAGCCAGTCTGTTTCTGGCGGTTTGCACCGCCAGGAAGAGGCTGGCGGTAAGGGGACTCAGGGGGCCCCTGCACTGCCCATGCACTTGGCATGGGCAGTGCAGGGGCCCCCAGGCAGAGCCCCGTCGCGCATTTCGCTGCCCAAAATGCGCGACGGGTGCTACTGCACCAGCTGCATATCAGCATTGCCGCCGGCTCAATTACGAGCCGGCAGAAATGTTGATGTGCCTTTTCCGCTGGGCCAGCGGACGGTAACTCTGTTACTGTCCGCTGGCCCAGCGGAAAAGTCAAAATACGGAGCCAGCCATAACGCCAGCACTGGCGGCATTCTGGCTCCCGCAACCTCGGCGATCTGCAAGGCAGACCGCCGAGGTTGTAATGACCCCCATAGTGTTCAGCAGAAGGACAGGAATCAAAGCTGAAGCAATCAGTATTTGGTCTATGCTCCAGCTGAAAGAAGAGAAGTGAAGCCAGCATACGGTAGCCAATTAGAAGGCAGCATTTAAGGTTGACAATGAAGCCAATTAATATTAAACACTGGGTGGAATACAAGCCCCTTGTTGTACACAAAATCCCTTGCAAGCAAGAGTGCATGCAACTCATGTACTGTTGAATGCGAGACCTAAAAAGTAAGAATTGGCTGAGGTGTCAGCCATGAAATGAATGGAGGTGGCAGTTGTTCTCTTCCCCATCACAATTTTTGACTCTTCATCATTTCATTCTTCTTTAAATTGAAGACATTTTACAAGACCATAATGAGGTGCATACACTTATATATTTAATATTTTGAGTGGCAACGTGTCTGATAACAGCATTATTTTTATAGTCTACAGCAGGCATGTTTGCTGCTCTGTTACTACTCAATGGCTACTATTCAAAGACATTTAGATGGCAATAAAGTATGATATGGTTCAAGTGGCACTGTTCATATTCACACACTGCAATAACTGCATAGTTCTGCTATGTCATGTGTGACATCTTCATGAACTTTGGGTTTCACAATTAATATTGCATTCATGGGTTTAAACAACATCAGTATCCAAACATCAGTGTGCTCAAATGCCATCTCTGGCTTAGGTTGCCGCACATGACTTCGAGCCAATTAGAAACTCTGCAAGTGCTTTATATTTGAATTCTTCATCACATCATAGGAAGTTAACCATAGAGTTGAGCTTGTAGGTGCTGTAAAGAAAGATTGCTACTGCCTACTGCTGTAAAGGAAGGTTAAAATGGGGTGAATTTGCTCTTCTAGAAATAAATTCCACTTTATTCTGGTAGAGCTTTAGCATTGTTTCAGGCTATTCAAAGGCATCAGCTTACATTTTTAAGGACTCAAAAATTCCATTGTCTTTATTACTGGTCACCTATGCTCTAGTTCAGAAGTAGATGTCCAAAAATATGTCAATGTTCAGTGAGTAGAGCAGCCGCTAAGCAGTTCCATATCATTTGTTACACCCTAAGTTAGCTGCCACTTTTCAGCCAACACCATTTTGCTTCGTGGGATTTGTCAGCCTTTGTACAATGTTAAAACCAAAACTACAAGTATCAGAATCAAGTGCATTGTTAGCTAAATAGCCAAGATTTGCCAAGACATGTGGCCAATTCACATGTATGTCAGTGGGTTGGTGCACTGTAACCTATGAGTGAATTAATAGCATTCATTGCTGTCTCACGACCAGTTAAGCAAAGTTTCCAAGGAGGATGAAACTTAAACTTTCCCCTTGTACTTTCTTGCTATTGGGAGTGACTTGTCCTTTGTGTTTTAATGGTATTGCATACCTAACTGTAGCATGGGTTTATAATATGTGTTTGTAATGCTCATATGATGCTGCTATTGCTAGATTTCTGTCAGTACCCAGTATTGTCATTCATGTTTGGGTTCCCCTTGTAAATAGTGTAAATGTTGGTGATATCAGCACGAGTCCCAAAACCTTTCTTTGATGAGTTCTGCCTTACTACTGACTTAGAGCCAAGTAAGAATTTCCGGGCCTGCTTCACAGTTATTCTCAGTGTTCAAGCTTGTCTTAGTTTAAGAAATTCAGGACATGTGGCATCTGCAAAGATAGTCTAGTTGCTGTTCATTTTGAAACTCAGTGAAGTGGGTGAGTACCCCAGGAATTCAGAGGTGACAGGTAAAGACACAAACAGAGCTGCAATGGGGTTTGTACCAGAGGCCAAGTGATGAAGATCAAATGTTCTTCCTAAACATAAATTCTACAGACATATTTTTATTATAAAGTATGAATATTTCTCTCTTTATGACTACTAGATGCCCACATTGTTGACTGTCCAATTTTCAGGTTTACAGTTGCAGCTACACTGGAAAGTGACTACAATGTGTATTCTGATCTTTAGAAGTGGACAGCACTCTCTTCAACAAGAATAATGCCCTTTCCGACATTTGCAACGGAATCCACCCTCCCAGAGTACCTATGGGTGCTGAACCAACGCATGGGGCGATTGCTTGGAATGCCTGTTGGCTTCCCCTGTTAAGTGGTACCCTTAGTGGGTGATGTTTTCTACTTTGGCAACAGGGAACAATATCAAGACTGCCTCTGCTGCCCTCTCCTTCTCCACTGGCCCCACCTTCCTGTTCTCGGACCTCTGTGCATGCCCCCTCACTTCCGCAACACTGGGGAGTTTTCTGGAATAATGGCCAAAAATAAAGCGTCCAAACAAGCGAGACAGGGCAATATGGACCGATATTCGAAGGTGGTCACTCCACCACTGGAGCCAGAGGACCAGCCAACACTGGTCCAAGTAATACAGATTTATTATAAGATATCCAGACCTCCAAAGAAATACTTGAAAACAAAATAGGAGGGGTGTGCTCAGAGGTGTTCCTCTTATGTCAGGACCTTCGTAATGTCTCCGATAGAGTGACGGTGGTGGAGACAAGACTTTCCGAAATGGAGAAGGTGGTTCAGACCCTAAAGACAGGAGCAAAGGAACAACATTAGATCAACAGAGAGGTCTTATAGCAAATTGAAGATGTAGAAAATTGAGCTAGGCAGAACAACCTCCGCTTTGTTGGATTGCCTGAGGGAATTGAGGGCACTGCCTTAGCTGAGTTTCTAACCAACTGGCTGAACACGACTTTCCCTGCTGAACAATTTTCCTCATGTTTCTTGATAGAAAGGGCCCATAGAGCCTTGACAGGGTGCCCCCCGGGGGCGTCCCACGACCCAGTATTGCAAAGTTCCTGAATTTCTTAGACAGACATGATTCTTCAAGAAGCGCTTAGGCTGGGCAACATCTGACACAAAAGCTCCAGGATTAAGATGTTTCCCGACTACAGATCAGAAGTCCAACTTCAGCGATGTGCATTCAACTCTGTGCAAACAAAACTCTGTGCTCTATAAGCTACTCTTTCCAGCCAAGTTAAAAATCCTCTACCAAGGAAAATCCTTTTTTTCCACTCCCCAGATAAGACCTGGACATGGTTAGGGGAAAGCCCACGGACCCAATCCAGTACAACGAGAGGCATGGGGTGCCAAACGTCTCACCCGACAGGAACCAGGCCCAAGACGGAGTCATAGAGCAACATTGCGTAACCTGAGGACCCCATATCCAACCAAAGAGTCACAAAGGAACAGGCAATGGTTGTCTCAAAAGACCACACGAACTAAAGGAAATGATACAGACTCCTCCTTGGAAATGGAGAGTATTCATCCTTGGGTAAAATAAATAGCAGCACTGGAACAGGGACAAGAAGGTGCTGACCTACATGCACCGACTCAGACTCTAAACACAGTGTGTAAGACACAAGAAGTGGCAACTGAACAGCAAAGGAGCACTGCAGTGCCCTGATAGATGCTTGGTGACACGACCCTCATAAGAGCACAACCTGACATAGACTACCAATCTGTCAAAGTTGAGTGCTCCTTTCCCCACTTCCATCCTTCTTCCTCCTCATTTTCTTTCTTCCCCTCTTCCTTCCCTTTTTTCCTTTCCTCTTGATTTCATTTCTTTTTTCCTTATGTCTATTCTTCTTAACTAACCTGAATCCTATTTAAATAGTTGGTCTGGGGAGAGGCCCCGGACCCCCAAGTTGGGCCTGCAATGTGTTTTCCTCATGAACTGGAGAGAAAGGCTCAGGATGGAGATGGGGGGTCATAATTCCATGGTTCTGTTAGTTCTGTTTAAATTGTTCTGTTGGTTCAGTAATTGGCGAGATGGAAACACTGCTTGCATTGATCACACACACCACAATGAGAGTTGGAGACTGATGACACTGGTTAGACATAATGCATACTACTGATCGGGTCCCTTGGCAGCATTCAATCCTCACTTGGAACGTAAACAGGATGGGTAGTAAGACTTGTTGCAGCTTACCTCAAACATGTCAAACCTTAAGTGGTCCTCCTACAAGAGGCCCATCTTAAGGGAACCCACTGTCATTTTGCTAGCTCAATGACATACATCATGCTGGTACATACTGGCTTCAGATCTAGATCCTGTGGAGGGGGGGGGGGTATTGGGTAGCTATTTTGATCTGAAAATCTCCCCCCTTTCAAGTGCAACACTCCTGGCTGAACCCACTGGGGACTTACGCAGCAGTTCAGGGCATTTGGGGGAAGGTTGAATGTGCCCCTGGTTAGTGTCTATGCCACCAACCGCCTCCAAAAATACACCTTAACTAAAATCACTAACATCTTACTGAAAACCAAATCCTCTCTACAAATCCTAGGAGGCGATTTTAATGATGTGATGTACTCTGACACAGACAGATTGGCACATCTAACCAACACAGGATTACGCCCCTGGCTCAATTTACCAACACATTGGGTCTTACTGACTTATGAAGAAGTTATCCACCACATATTTGCTGTTACTCCTATTATTCGGGGCCTCACAAAGTCTACTACAAACTTGATCATACTTTTGTACCAGTGAACGAGGTAGATAAGATACAATGGGAGGAATACCTAGCGAGGGGACCTTCAGATCATTCCCCTTTGTGGGTGACAATAGGGCAAAAATGCTGCCATAGCTCTAACACCTGGAGTCTAAATGCCTGGGAGCTTAAAGACAAATTCACGATGCAAGAGATCTGTCCAGAAACTGATGTTTATTTTTCTAACTAAAAAGGCCCTGTTGCATTGCCTGTCACATTATAGGAAGCATACAAGGCAGTCATGAGGGATAAACTTCAAAATATGATTGCCTTTAAGAAGGCAACCAGGGCTGTGGAAAAAAATAAAAAGATGACTCTTTGAGGCAGAGGCCAGATATGCCCTTTCACTGAACCCCCTACTGACCCAACTAATAAAAGCCCTACGCACCAAAAATATTGAAATGACTACTGATGCAGTGTGTAATCAAATGCTAGCCACTTAACACTACCTCTATGAGGTCGGTGACAAGGCTGGGAAATTGCTGGCATGGTTGAAAATCTGAGAAATGGAGGCCAGATGGATTACGCAGATACGAGACGCAGAGGGTTCCCAATACTCCACTGAAGAGATGATCATGAGAGAGTTTGCAAGCTATTATGCAGTCCTCTTGAAGCTCGCCCCCTGGCCAATCGATGATTATCTCTCTGAAATTGCTCTGCCAACCCTTAACAATGAAGACCCAGGCCTTCTGGAAGCGGACATCACTTTGGCAGAAGTCCAAAACTCTATACACTATTTACATTCAGGTAAAACACCAGGACCTAATGGACTTGCGGCTGAATTTTTCAAGAGACATAGAAATCTACACGCTCCCCACCTACTATAAATATTTGTAAAAGAGCAAGAAGAGAGTATACTCCCCCCTGACCTGCGCAGAGCTACGATAGTAGTCAAACACAAACCTGGAAAACCCCCAACTTCCTGCAGCTCTTACTGGTCGATCTCATTGTTTAATGTAGAAGCTAAAGTCCTAGCTACTATTTTAGCCACCAGACTTTTGGGAGTGATTACCCCATTGCTACACAAAAACCAATCTGGCTTCATGCCGCAATTTTCCACCAGCGGGAAGTTACGCAGACCATAACTGGATGGTGACAGTCATTATTAGGCAGGATACCCACTTGTTCATCTCACTTGATGCAGAGAAAGCTTTTGATGCAATTTACTGGCCCTTCATGACCCAGACCATGATAAAAATGGGATGCAGATCACATTTCAAAGACTGGATAAATTTGCTCTATACAGGGCCAGTGGCCGCTGTAAGGGTGAATGGCATACTGTCCCCCAACTTTCCCATTAGAAAAGGAACCCGACAAGGCTGCCCCTGCTCCTCTTTGCCCTAAAGTTCGAGCCCCTAGCTTGCTTGATTCGTGCCTATGGAGGAAGAAGAGTTTTTCATGTTGAGGGTTCCCCAATCCCGAAAAAAAGATGTTCTTATACGCAGGTGACGTCATGCTCTACCTATCCCACCCCAAAGACTCACTCCTGGCAGTCCTCAACACCTTTGAGAACTAGAGAGCCTACTCCGGATATACAATAAATTGGGAAAAATCCACAGTCTTCCCTGTTGAAAGATGTTTTGACCCGGCTGACCTTACCCGAAAGCTTAAAATGACTAGAGAAGGATGCCCCTTTTTGGGGATCTCTGTCACATCATACTCCAAGAAATGCATGGAACATAGAAGCTGTCTGGGCCATTCTTCCAGGCTCCAGGGGCCCTTGACTTCCCTCCCGGGCAGCCGTGGACCGTGTGGTCATAGAGACCCACTCAGGCAATCCCATCATCTCCAAGTGAGACTTGAGCTCTACCTCCCTTCAGGTAGTGTGCTTTAGGTCATTGCCTAAAAGATCATCTAGAGGCATGGCAGGACTCACAGCTACTTTCAGAGTACCAGAGACCCCATACCACTCAAAGGGAACCAGAGCACCAGTAGATGGCTCTCTTGATTGTTAGCGACTATGACTTGGTGGAATGTGTTCGGTAGGACCTGCTTTGCTGACCCCAGCTAACCCTTGACAGTAGTCATGGTGGCTCCTGTGTCACACAGAGCCTCCACCCATTGCCTATTAATGGTGACCCACTGCCTATACTTAAAAGTATTGGCAGACAAGTGGGCTTTTGGCAACATATATGCATCCCCAAGGACACTAGGGTTACCTCTGTCTGCTCCCCAAAACTAACTGGGACTACATCCTCCCCGAGTGCTTCACTAGCTAACCCAGGTGTCTCTCTACCAGTGGGGGTTGTGCCCTCTTTGGACATTTGGAGTCACCCTTAGAGTGACCATACTTGTAGCACTCTGTACTTTGGGGTACATACCTCCCTGTCTTATGATCAAAGAACCCTTTCTTCTTAGGATCAGACTGGGTCTGGTTACCACTATTACCTTGGGAATTGGAGAACTCCTTATTTTTAAGTTTTTCTCCCTCCTATTTCTTCCTTTGGGACACCAACCACCTTTGTGGTTGTCCTCCCAGATACCTTTTTGGACACTGTGGTACCAGCCCAGATGTCCGCCTCCTCAGCAAGCTTCCTGGGATCAGTCAGCTTACTGTCAACTAGGTGTTGGCTGAACTCTGTAAAGCAAATACTGAGCATATGCTCTCCCAGGATTAAATTGTACAAGCCAACATAATCACTCACTTTGCTGCCCCACACCCAGTCATTCAGTGCCATTCTGGAAAAATCAATGAAGTCCTCCCAGGTTTGGTTGGGGAGCTTGCTACTGTGCCTGAATCTTTGGTGATACTTTTCAGGAGTCAGTCCAATTTTGGCAATCAAAATTGTTTTCATGGGAGTGTACTTGTTCTTTTCATCAACCTCTAATGTCAGAAGTGTGTCCCTCCCAAGTGTAGGCATGTGTTTCCACAGACCCGCCCCCCAGTGCTCTTCAGGAACCCCATGTGGCCTCAGTGCAACTTCACAAGCAGAAAACCACTTATCAATGTCATCTCCCACCACATAACTGGGCACCAAATCCTTGGGTACACAAACCTTCTTGTCTCCATCAGGTACTGGACATATGCTGCCACCATCACTGCTGGATTCAGACTGCCTAGCTTGGATCATGAACTGAGTCTGAAAGAGCTCCAGCCCCTTCAGACTCAGTTCATGAGCCAAGATACGTTTCTTCTCAGCTAAGGCTCTTTCAGTCTCTCCCTGCCTTTCATCTCTCCTCTCCTGTGCCTCTATTTTTAATCTTGCCAACTGCAGCTGGAATTCTCTCTCCTCCCTCCTTTCCTTTGTGGTCAGGCCGTGACTTGGGATGCTGCTCCTTGGTTTCACTGGGGGCACAAATCCAGGGGTGTCATCCTCACTGCTGTTGGCAGCTCCTCAGGAGAGCCATCCATGTGCTCCCCGAACTCATCATGCTTTCGTGAGCTGGCTCAGTCACGCAGCTATGCAAAGGAAGCAGCTGTGGAGGTTATGGAGAATAGACTACACAACTAATGAGTTTGCAGATGCTCACTTCTGGGTTGGGCATTCATTGACAGAGGTAGTATGAGCATTAAATCGTTTAGTTTTGTAGTAAAGTGCCTGGCAACAATTCAGTTAGATGTATGACTTCTCTACTTGCAGTTTAGTTCGTCACCTATCCTCCCTTTCCTTCACTTTGTTATTTTGCATCTCCTTCAGGCCCCTCGGGTCCTTGAGAAAAACTGTGCCTGCATGAATGTTTATATCTTTGTCTCTGGTTCTTTCTATTGCATCTTGCTTCCTTGACTCCGTGACATCCAGGGATTCTGTGCCAGTTCTGTGTTGGTGTGAGTGTTCATCAAATATAAATCCGCTTTAAAGTTTTGTAAGTTATGCAACTTGTTTTTTTTAGCAAACCAACTAGTATCTGATCACGACCACGTGTTCACTTTTCCTTTTTATGCTACCCTGGACTCTGAAACTCCTGTGCCTGATCCCCCATGATTGAACGGCTTACACTGATGACCTGCTCCATTGTCTCTTTCCATTTTGCCTTTTCTCCGCGCATCTTTGGTAGGAGGACTCTCACTCCGAAAGCATCCATCTCCTTTGCTTGATAAGCTTGACAGGGGAGTCTTTGTGGAGCAGTTCAGCATTTAACGATATCAACATGTCTAATCATTGGTCCATGTTAGAGTTAATGGG
This sequence comes from Pleurodeles waltl, assembly GCF_031143425.1. Classification (NCBI taxonomy): domain Eukaryota; kingdom Metazoa; phylum Chordata; class Amphibia; order Caudata; family Salamandridae; genus Pleurodeles; species Pleurodeles waltl. The sequence continues at coordinate 266,085,515 of NC_090449.1, forward strand.
AATGGATATGGCTCCAATTGACTTTTTGAGTAATTTACATTGCAATGTGACAATAATAATCAGATCTGGACTACGGGGATACGGGGAAGGAGGGCAATAATCAGTCCTGTGAGATTTACAGGATTATTTGTTGTTAACGAGCTCTGAATCTTCCTATAGCTTGAATGGACACACAGAAGAATCCACGCTATATAAAAATGCGACAATCTAATTAAATAATGTGTTTAGATGTAACTCTGAAAACAAACAAAATAATGGCAATAAATGCAAATAGTAAATTAAAAAGAATTGAAAACATTGTGACGGTATTTCAGTTGTTCATTGAAATCAAAAGGAATACGCCTCTGTCTCACCAACCGATCGCTTATAGCACCTGGCTAAGCATCAGGTTCTTGAGGTGGCCTCTAGCACACATACCTTAGCCAAACAACAGGCCTGTTTTCTGTGCTTCAGGAAGGCAGCTTTCGGTCTCTGCATTTTAGTTGTGGCATTCCCAAGCAAGCTGATAAAGCCGTGTTGGCTCCGAGAAGCCTATGGTCTTCGCTGAGGGTATCGACAGCTACAACTTGCACAAACCAAGTCTCCCAGAAAGTTGAAGATTCTGGCCTGCCCAATACATGTGTGCACTGAGCTGCAATACACCTTTCTTGTTATTTAGAAAAGGTTTGGCTTCCTGCAGAATAATGTTGCACCTTCACTGAATTCTGTCATATGTTATAAATCATATAAATGCATGTATGTTGTTAATTGATGCACTATCAAACTATTATGAAGCAAATGTTGTATGTTATACATGTGAAAACAATACTAAGTGCAACATACATTTCTAATGAAACGTGCACTCAAATGAATATATGGAATGCAATGTGGGTACATAAGCAGAAATAAATAACAATTATGTCAATAGAAAACATACTGCCTAGCTTATCTACTGCTGCATTACTCTTCATTTTCAATCAAGAACTATAACATTGCCAATGAGGTTTTTAGCTTTATGTTTTTTTTCTTCCTAAATAGGACCCTCTAAAAGAGACTTGACACCTTTCTTGTGCATATTTAAGTGCAGGGTGGCACTGTGGCTACTGAGAGGAGTCATTATTTCCTCAGATGATCAAGAAGTAAACTTAACAGACCTTCTCAGTCTTTGAAAAATTGCGACAAGAAGGACTCCATGTGCTTCCTCATTCTGTGGATCCTTCTCTGGACCTCCCGTAAGAATTACAAAAACATAGCCTTGAAAATGTGGGCTCATCACAATGAGTGTCCTTTTTGTGAATAGCTGGTTTCTCACATTCAAGAGTTTCTAGGGCCAGACCAGGTTACCTCCATGCTTATACTAGCACACAAGAGATTCTGTAGTGTCCTGAAAGATCTATATGCTACCTTCCCTGCGAAATGGCTGCTTCTAACAATGCTGCTCACAAATCCGAGATCAGATAAACTTATTAAACAAATGTACAATAGCCCAATTAATTAACTTACAAATACAAACTTGATCATTAAAGATGGAGGGGAGGAGGAGCTTGGTTACTAATTGTTGTATTCACAATGGTCTCATTGCTGTGAGGAAGCAAAACAGATCTCATCTAATGGCAGGTGTTAGACCTATCCCTGGTGTAAAGCCTAAGTCTCCCAATGGCTAACACTGGGTTAGTTATCACATCTAATAAGTGCTAACTTTGGATTGGGAGCAATAGAGTTATGCTATTTACAATCAAATGCACTGTAATGTAAAATCCTCTTTAATGCTAAAGTCGGATTTTAAATTACAATTCTGGGAATGACATTTTTTAGAACATTGGCATATTCTTGTCCTAACTGCCTTCTGCCAGTATTCTGTGTCACATGACTGGGAATGGTTCTGATTTTGGGGTTTTTGTATTCCTCCAAGACTGTGACACAAAGGGGACCATGTGTGGGCAGGATGGCTGTGGGTGGAGGTGTACAATGTCCCACTTACACTTTGAAGGGCTGTGCCTCCAGCACACAAAAAGGAACCTGACACCAGCCTTTTGCCACCCCAGACAGTTTCAAGCCTTGACCGGGAAGGGAAGAACTTCACAGAATCAGATGAGGGGATAGTATAGGGAATCCCCCAACACGAAAAGGCTGTCACCAGGTATAAATACTGGATCCAAAGAACCCCTCTTTAGTACACTTCTGGACCTGTGGAAGATTCAGAAAAACAACTGCCCTGCTGTTGAAAGGGCTGCTTTGCTGCCCTACTTGTTGAAGGAGGAGGAATCAACTGTCTTCTTGAAACCAGGACCACAAGACTGACCACAATGGTTAGTTGTCTAATCTTCTGTGTGAGCTATGGGGACATAACAAGGTTCTGAAGCCTTGAACCCTACTGCTGGGCCATGATGGAGTGAGTCCTAAACCCAGCTGTGGCTCCTCCATTTGGGTGGAGGAGCGTCACCCTCCCACCAATAGCAGCAGCGGCAAAACATTTTAAAGAAAATAATAAACTATGTTTATTATCATTTTCCTTGAAAGGAGCAGGGCCACGGGGGTGACGTGCACTAAGGGGGAGTGCTCAGCACTCCCCCCTTCACAGCGCATGTGTGTTTGGCTGGCCGGCTGGAGAGAGCCTGCTCTGAGCAGCGTCAGGATTGGCGCAGGGCAGGCTGGGAGCTTATGCCTGCAGCGAGGAGCGAAGAGGGACGGAGGAGCGGCGGAAGAGGCAAGTGATTTTTTTTTATTACATAAAATGTTTATTCCCTCCCTCCCGTGCCTCCCCGCCCCACCCCTTCCACAGCCCGTGAGGCACTACTGCCTACACCTCTCCAAAGTATGACCCCCCCAGACCCTGGACTCTTGGGGTGGTGCTGGAGCAGCCATCTCCTACCAGAATCTAAAATTTCAGAATTTGTTACCAAAACTGCCCTGAGAACTGACAGGAGACAGGCACCTACCTGCAAGTCTATCCTCTGAAAATGCTTTGCCTGTGGGATTCACTTAATCGCAGCTCCCCAACGTTCATCTCTGCAACAGCAAATCCTGTTCAGCAGGACCTCCCGGAGGCAGTAACCGCTTCGTGGCGCCCTCTTCAGCTGCAGCCTACAGCCTCATCTCGCTGGGCGTCCTCCAGAAACCTCCAGACCTTCTGACCTCCAGAAACCCTTCTAATTTTGAAGGTAGAAATCTTCACTGGATTCAGTACGTACCAACATCCTATTGACAACAATGACCTCCTCAGCCTACATATCCAGTTTTTCTTGCCATTGTTGACGGCTTTGCCGAGAGTTCATCCAGCGGCTCTCCTTCGTTGAAAACCTCCTCTCAGCTACTGCTGAGACTCACCTTCTCCAGAACTTTTTCTCGAAATTTCTTCAAAGTCCGAAGGCAAGCTGAGACCGGGTCCAATCCACTTCTTGTATCCAACCTGCTCTCCATCATGGCCCACCTTAACTTGTCCTGGTCTCACTTGACCAGATACCCGCAGTGGGCACTGATACTTTAGGCGCTTGATTTCACTAAAAACTTTCAAAATGTATTCCTCCAATTCTACTGACTGGATTTCATTTGTTTTGGTGTCATTTTATTCACTAAAATGTACTCTAGTTTTCTAAATTGGTTTGGGATTTTTCTTAATGTTGTGTTTTCATTTTATTAGTGTTTGTGTACTGAGTAAATACTTTACATATTGCCTCTAAGTGAAGCCTAACTACTTTTATGCAAAGCTACCAAAAGTATAAGCACAGGTTAATTTAGCGACTTTTATGGTTCAACCTTATTAGGATTGCAGTTGTTGCCTGAGTAAAGCTTCCACCTTCCTCAACCAATAAGCCAATTTCTCACAGCAGATTTAGACGTATCCTCCATAGGGCTTACTATACTCCGTTATCTATGATGAGTAAATTTGTTGGAAATATAACATCTCTAACCCAAAGTTTTTACATATGGCTTGGCTCTGTCCTCTATTACATGCCTATTGGCTAAAGATCATCCAAGAACTGACTTGCCAATCACATCTGTGATGCCACTCCTAGGATGTGTCGAAGACATTGCTAAGCCGTATTGTTAAGCCTGTGGCCATGGCACTTCTGCTGGGGAAGATAATAGTGTTTATGGCAAGGCAAAAGGATCATGCCTCTAGATACGCCCCCTAACCACATTCTCCTCCCCCTACTCAGATATGTGAATCACTGTTACCACATACATACCGCACCAGATTATATGGGACCACTCCGTACTTACATGGCAAACTTCCAGTAGAATCACTAACTAGCTAAAAGAACTGTTCCCACTGCCCACTGAAGTTGCCAGAAATCACTGTACTTTGCAATGTGATGATGTGTTGTCTTCCACGTGACTGTAAAACAAAACTGACTGTAACCGCAGAATCCATTATACACCAACTACTGTTTACCAGTCTCTTGATTGGATTGTCTATACTGAATGTTGTATTGTACACCTGTGTTAGTGTGTAAAATAAAAAATAAAAATATTGTTTTAAAAACATAGCCTTGAAAATGTGCAGTTGAAGTACACGCTGGTATTAAGGTCTACAGATATCCCAGTAGTCCCTTGCAGTTGGGATCTATGTAAATTTGCAGTTTAGGCAGACTATGGTGTTAATATCTACATCATCCTGCACATTTTGAACAAGATTGTTTTAAGTTTGGTTACCTGACACACTACCTTTGTGGTCCTGGTTGGCAAGGGCTACTCCTTTACTCACAATTTCAAATGCCTCTTTGGGGTAATATGATGCCTTTCTACTTGCATTTAAGAACATATTTGAACATCTGGATGTGGCGTATTCTGGTGTGAAAGTTTTGGGCGGTACTCAACAAGGTGAAATGGGTGTACTGACTGATTTGACTCAATTTGGTCAATTAGTAGCTGAAACTACTTGGATTGAAGGGACCTAAATGGCTCTTTTTTATGTGGTTGGAAAGAAGAGATTAAAGACCAGTTGGTTGGCTCGCAAAGTTCTATTCAATTTTCTGAACTCATTGATTTAGTGCTGTTAATTGAACACAGATTACATAAAGAAGTTGGTATCAAGAAAGGCATTCTAATTTTCCCAGAGTTTCTTCATCTGGCTGCTCTTAATTTTCTATGGAGCATGCTTCAAGAAGGACCTGTGCATTCAGGGGGTCCTTTGGCAGAGAATGAAAAATAGCTCAAATGAAAGGATTGTCTCTGTATTGTAGTGAGGTTGGACATATAATTCAGACTTCTACTAAACGACCTCAGAAATGAGCAGGTAGAATCCATTAAGCTCCATAGAAAGAGAAGAAAATAGTGTGTTGACTTCCTTATGCTGGATCATATAGAAATATCACAGGTTATATCATATGTTAATCTCACCAATTGTATTGAGAGCTGGAGAAGAGATGGATATCATTGTCCCTGCTCTGTGAGATAGTGGTGCCTGTGGGATGTTTATTGATCAGGATTGGGCCACTAAGAATAATATTTCTAAGAGTTACTACTCCTGAAGTAATTTGAACTGTTGATGGCTCACCATTAACTGTAGCTCTAAATTGGGAAGCCTCTTCTGTTGCAGGCGTCTTTTGAAGACTAAACTGGAGTGCTATCTTTCAACATTATTGCTTCTTTGAATTGTGATTTGGAATTATCTGGCTAAAGAATCATAATCTGTATGACATTTTGTTTATTAACACAATATCTTTGTCATCGCAGTTTTGTCATGATCGTTAGGTATCACAAAGTAAGTGGTTACCTGATGATAAGATGAAGATTTCTACTTAAAATGTAATTGTGACAAATGTTTCTAGTTCAGTTCCATGCTTTTTCTCCATTTATTCCGAGCCTAATGTCTGCTCATTTTCACATCATAGGTCATATGACTATACAAACTGAATTTGCAGCTATTGTTCCTTTTGAACAGATTTATTCCGTACCAGAAAAAGAGAAGAAGAAGGGTTATTTGAAGGAGAATAACAAAATGGGCTTTTTGTATACTTGTCCTCTGTATGTGGAGCAGCTTTGGCCTGATTTAGATCTTGGCGGTATTACCTCCAATCCGTCGTGGGGCAGTCCTAGTTACTCCATCAAGCTGACAGTGTTCCAACCACCGTATTTAGATCTATGGCTGTTCAACCGCCGTCCGTGTCGACCCAGTGTACTCCATCATTCTAGCTGTAACATGCAACCAACGCAGAGGACTACAATGCTGACGAGTACTACTCCATCGCCGCCGGGACAGCAGCATTGCACTGACCATGTTTAGATAACACAGTCATGCTGGCAGTGTACCAGTGGTGGTCCCATGACAGAGGGAGTCCGTTGCAGGACCCATTCAGCATTGGTCTATGCCCGTGGCTATTGGATTGATGCTAGCAGCCCACACATGATGTATATTGGACAATTGTGAACACCTGCAAAACACACAAAAAACACACTCCATTTCAGACAATGATCTTTTGTCATTCCACTGCTGACCACCAATATGAGGACGACCTTGCCATTGAACAGCCAGGTTATTTTCTTTTTTCATTTTTCCCTTTGTTTTTTCACTTTTTCATTTTTTGCTTAGTTTTAAAATCACTTTAGGGGCATAAGTATATATATTATTTTATCACTATGGCAAGGAAGAGGAACCAATGTTTTATAGAGGGAGAACTGACAGTCATAGTGGATGAAATTATTAGAGTAGAGCCACGATTGTTTGGAGCACAAGAACAAAGTACTACTATATTTCAGACAAGGCAAATGTTGGATAGAATAGTCAACTGGATGAATGCTGTGGCTAACAATCTGCACATACAGAAGCAAATTAAGAAGAGGTGGAATAACCTGCCGGGGACAGTCTGTTGCCTGGCTTCCAAGCATCGCCTGGAGGCCCAGAGGACTGGTGGTGGTTCTCCCATATAACCTTTTCCTTAGGAGGAGAAGGACTTGCAGATCTTACATCCTGAAGGATTGACAGGAATCCCTGTTGGAGTGGAGATTGGTAAATTACACCTATGTATGTCACACTAATCACAAATGGAGTCTTTGCTCTTAACTGAGCTGTTCAGAATGTTTCTAGACAGCTATCAAAACATATCTATTTACATTTCATTTCAAAATTATCTTGTTTTATCAAAAATAGTAGCATCATGGTTGTTTCTCCCAATTTAACAATTAACATAATATCTTGTCAAATTGTTTAACGTCCTCCATGGATCACCCCTTGCATTTGCCTAGTCCCTTGCTTTATCTCAATGTATGTTGTTGTAATTAAAATAAAACATTTTCCAAATTCCATCCTTACACACATGAAGGTATGTAAGTGGTATCTTACCTTATCCACATTACACATATATGTGTTCACATATCGTAAATGTGTGTTACTTTTAGTGTAGTAATTCATATAGGTATGTGATACTCACTCTTTCACAAGTATTGGAAATAAGGTTTACAAATGACTACAACTACCACAATGCTCTTCTTTTGTCTCTGCAAAACAATAGTGCATTGTGATGTACCTCTCTTTCCTTCCGCATATGCACAAAAGTCAACATTTTATGTAGTTGTCATTCACCATTTCATGACATATATTAAAATTTCAGCTATGGCGTTGATCTAGTATGTTGTCATCTTCTTGTTTCTCCGTTGAACTGATCTACTTGCTTACATAATTCATAGTTTGTGTAATCAAAGGTTTCCAATCATGTTCCATGGCATGCTGATTATAAGTAGTATTGATATACAATTTACTTGTAGTGTTCATATGATGAACAATGTAATTTAATGCAGTAAGTTGTACCATGGTTTGTTTTTGGGGTGGCTAGGACATGAAATGGCTCAGCTCTCAAATCTCCTCTCTACCATGTTGAGTTGCATGTCTGGTACATGTAATGTACACTTTATACATAATATTTTACATTGCAGGATGTCTCTTAGTGATTGTTACTGACGTTTCCATCTCTGTAGGTTAACCTGCATTAGTAAAATGTTAAAAATCACACCAAGGCCTAATCATCCCATTAATTATATTTTTCCTTTTTTAGGTTGTTTCAACTGTACCTCGAAACACATTTGAGGTAAAATACAGACCACTAATGTCATTTTTTAAATAATTCATTAAATAATTCATATTAGGCCCAACACCAAGGGGCAGTAGACCATTGTCTGCAAACAACGACACCTCGGCTCCGGCTCCGGGCCAGGATCAAGCCTTCAGTGAGGACACCACTCCTGCAAGTACAGATGATGAGGGGATGCCTGGTCCATCTGGTCTGTCTGGGCAGATAGCTCCAGTGAGTCTCACTCAGCCCACACCTACACCTCCCACCCGAGTTGCTACAACAACTCAATCTATGGACACCTCTACTTCCTGTGTCTAGAGGAGCACAACTCCTATGTTTTGCCACCCAGTCCTGGCTACTGTTGAGCAACCACCACCACCGCCAGTTGTGCCAGGACCCAGTGGCATGGGCCACACCACCTTAAAGGCAAAGGGTAGTGGGGTGGGGGTTGTGGGAGGGATTCAGTGGCCAGCAAAGTGGGCCACTGGCACCATTGTCACCCAGACCACCATTGACCGAGTCTTAGGAGCACTACAGCAGTCCAAGATGTGATGTGCCAGGTCCAAAATGAAATCCGGGACCTTAAGTAGGTGCAGAGGAATCACATTCAAGAGCTGCAAAATCACAACTCAAATTTGTGCTCCTTGACTGAGGTGGTGTTTGATATTTATCATCACATGTGCAGGGTTTGTCTTGCACTATCTACCCCTCTCTGATGTCCTTCAGCATCAGGACAAAATGCACCTTCCTCAGCCACAGACAGGGAGGACCTGCCACAACAGGAAACTGATCCACTCACCCCAGTCCCTGTACCTGGGGGGGATATTTTTCCGGACGACCAGGAAAGGATGGCAAGACCTCCATTACCATCTCCAAGAGACGTCAAACCTAATTCCCTCCAGTGTGTGTCTACCATTCACTCTGTGGACTATTTCAGGGAAAATCAAACCAAGGGGTTGGAGGGACCGGGAGGTATGTGGTCCAGTGTACAGTCTCCCACATGTGATGTTATAAATTAGATAGAGTACACTGTTTCAAACTACTCTGGCGTCCTAAGGAGACCGAGGGCCTCAGGAGCAAGGGGCTTCAAGCATCACAATGGATGACTGGCATCATCATTGGTAAATACTCCTCGCCAGGCCGGCACTGCAACGCCTGACGGGCTCCCCGAAGGGGGCTCTTACGCCGAACTGTTCTAGTGATACTAACAAGTGTGAAAACCTGCAGCAAATGTCTGCTAGGGTAGGAGAGAACAGAAAAGTAGAAAACTAAAATTGGTTATTCATCACACCAAACATAGGCGGTCGCCGCCCGCCAAGCGGTTCCCGCCGAATGACCGCTCCGCGGTCAAAAGACCGCGGCGGCCATTCCGGCTTTCCCGCAGGGCCCGCGGGCGACCGCCAAAAGGCCGCCCGCCGGCCCAGCGGGAAAACCCCTGCAACAATGAAGCCGGCTCCGAATGGAGCCGGCGGAGTTGAAGGGGTGCGACGGGTGCAGTGGCACCCGTCGCGATTTTCAGTGTCTGCGAAAATCTTTATGAGGCCCTGTTAGGGGGCCCCTGCACTGCCCATGCCAGTGGCATGGGCAGTGCAGGGGCCCCACGACACCCGTTCCCGCCATCCTGTTCCTGGCGGTAATTACCGCCAGGAACAGGATGGCGGGAAGGGGGTCGGAATCCCCATGGCGGATTCCCTGGGCCAGGGGAAAACCGTTGGGAAACCGCCGGTTCCCCTTTTCTGACCGCGGCTTTACTGCCGCGGTCAGAATCGCCCAGGAAGCACCGCCAGCCTGTTGGCGGTGCTTCCGCTGCCCTCCGCCCTGGCGGTCATGGACCGCCAGGGTCGGAATGACCCCCATAATCTTTAATCAGTATAAGGTGGGTGAAGACCAAGATTAAAAAAAGGAGTGAAAGTCACACTAGAGTGCAATGCTGAAATGACTAAAAAAAAAAACACAAACCTAGGGGACTATTGGAAATATAGTACCTCTACATCAAGGCCAACATGTTTCGCGTCCATACGGTCCAGCCGGATCCATTGACGCTTCATCAGGACCAAAAATTCAATGGGTTACGTTTCTTCTCCAAAATGCAACAATAGTTTAAATATGTCCTTATTTTAGGATTAGAAAGACAGTCACTTACATTGAAGTCGAACTGGTCAGGTCGCCCTCAGAAACACAAGCATACGTGTACGTAGGCCAGAGAAACCAACAATATAGTGGAACAAAAGTTAAAAATGAGATGCATATGTAATGGGTCAAACACCAAGTGATGAAGTGAAAAAGGAAAAACACACATGGGTGTTACAGCTTACCATCCACAAATTGAGAAAAGGCTCCATGGGACGCACGTTTACCAGGACTCTCATAAACACTGTGCATAAAACGTCATCATTAACACAAGTAATGTTCCAAAAATAATGTATATAACAAAACCATTGTCATGTAAAAACAGAAAAACTGTAGCACAAGATGCTAGTACAGGCATCACATAGTCATTATAATGTGAGAGACCAATCATGTATCCCTCACATGAGGCAGAAGTAATTACTACCGGATCAAGATAATAGCGTCTCCGAAATTAAACTTGTGTTGTGAAACATGCTAAATTGGCAGCGTACTTACAATTTTGACGGAGATCCTAGGTGATGGACCTACCCTCTAAACAGCGCCCCGAATCAGGTTCAGATGGGCGCTGTCCGAGTCTTTTTAAGGAAGTTGCGGGAGACGGGGAGATTCCTCCTTCCGGCTTGCGCGCATCGACACAAGTCAAAATAAATGACGGACTTGTGGTTGGAGCTCTAATGGAAATAGAAGAGGGACTCAAAAACCCGGGACATCAACAGGCAGCCGATCCGAGGAATATCTCATTAGTAATCACGATCGGCATATTCTTAAAACACAAGGAAAAGAGAGTATTGTTGAGAGAAAACTAACAATAGCTGTTATCAATGAATTATGCTCAAGCAGTGTATAATATAAAACATGTTAAAAAAGTGGGGCAAAAGATTATGTAGATGTGAATATACAATTAATAGGTCACCAAATAAGAAAACTAGTCTGAAAAAGTCCACATCCTATCCCTTTCTTATAAAAAGTTCATATAGCACATCAAGAACTCAGAGATCAAGGACAAAAGGGCAGACGTAATTTAGGTTTAATTGGTAAACACCATCAACATATAAGAAGATATATGTATAAGTAGATGGTCTATTATCAGGACAGAGAGGTCCACGGAATATCGTCATTTAATCCATGGATATTAGTCCCTAATCTAAAAACCCATCTTTGTCCGGTCTTGAAAAGGTATCCTGGGTCATTAGGGCGGACTTTAGGAACGTCCAGAACTACCAACCAAAGATCGTCAGGCGTGTGGGGTGCTTCGAGAAAATGACCACAGTGTTTAGTGGTAATTCTCTGGCACCTAATATTGTTTCTGTGTTCATTGATACGTAATTTGACTGGTCTAGTGGTCATGCCAATATAACGTAATTCACAAGGACATGAGATCATGTAGATGCAGTTTTTGGTGTTACAATTACTATGTTTTTTAAGACGCCAGGTACCTATGGGATTCAACTGCAATGTTTTCAAATGTCTAGTGAGAGAACAAACATTGCAGGTCCCACAGGGGTGGTGCCTCTCCACTGGGGGAAGATCCCATAGCGTCCTTTGACTAGAGATTTCACGTAATGGTCGTGGTCAAGTGTGCACTACAATGTCCTTGATGTTAGCTGTACGTTTAAAGGCAAAAAGAGGTCTAGTTAATTCATTGCCACCACTTGTAAGTATTCACATTTGTTAGTATCACTAGAACAGTATGGCGTAAGAGCCCCCTTCGGGGAGCCCATCAGGCGTTGCAGTGCCGGCCTGGCGAGGAGCATTTCCCGATGATGATGCCAGTACCTCGAATCTGATGGCAAAATTGGTCCTCGAAGAGGAAGTTTCACCAGGATTATCCACTCCTGTTGCCTTTATTATACAATGTGCGAAGATCGCACTAACAGAAAATTTCTTCCTGTTCGAGGACCAATTTTACCATCAGATTCGAGGTACTTCGATGGGGAGTACTTTCGCACCAAGTCTAGCATGTTTATACATGTATGACTTTGAAAAAAAAGTACATACTACCGTCTAATAATCCTTTCCAAGATTCCATCAGGTTGTGGCGACGCTACATTGACGACATTTTGATTATATGGCAGGGTCCATTAAGAACTGCAGATCACTTTACAACTTGGATCAACACCCTTGATCCTTTTTTTAAATTTACTGCTACAGTATCTGCTACTCATTTACCTTTTTTGGATTTGATGATCACTATCACCAATGGTAAATTGTCCACCAGTATTTACCATAAACCTACAGACCGGAACTCCCTTTTGTTATATGAGAGCTACCATCCTAAATCTCTACGGGACAATCTCCTGGTAGGCCAGTTTTTACGGCTTAGACGAAACTGTAGTTCACCCCATGAGTTTGACCACCAGGCGGATACACTCCAAGAGAAGCTTTACAAACGCCACTACCCCTCCAAAATTGTGAACCAGGCACGCAAAAGAGCTAGGAACAACAATAGGGAAGCCTTACTTACTACCATTGAGAAGGCACACCAGACTAGATTAATATGTGTATCCACGTACACACCTCTGTCTAATCAAATCAAGAAATTGATTAGTAAACAATGGTCAATACTTACAAATGGTGGCAATGAACTACCTAGACCTCTTTTTGCCTTTAAACGTACAGCTAACATCAAGGACATTGTAGTGCACACTCGACCATGACCATTACGTGAAATCTCTAGTCAAAGGACGCTATGGGATCTTCCCCCAGTGGAGGGGCACCACCCCTGTGGGACCTGCAATGTTTGTTCTCTCACTAGACATTTGAAAACATTGCAGTTGAATCCCATAGGTACCTGGCGCCTTAAACACACCAAAAACTGCATCTACATGATCTCATGTCCTTGTGAATTACGTTATATTGGCATGACCACTAGACCAGTCAAATTACGTATCAATGAACACAGAAGCAATATTAGGTGCCAGAGAATTACCACTAAACTCTGTGCTCATTTTCTCGAAGCACCCCACACGCCTGACGATCTTTGGTGGGTAGTTCTGGACGTTCCTAAAGTCCGCCCTAATGACCCAGGATACCTTTTCAAGACCGAACAAAGATGGGTTTTTAGATTAGGGACTAATATCCATGGATTAAATGACGATATTCCGTGGACCTCTCTGTCCTGATAATAGACCATCTACTTATACATATACCTTCTTATATGTTGATGGTTTTACCAATTAAACCTAAATTACGTCCGCCCTTTTGCCCTTGATCTCTGAGTTCTTGATGTACTATATGAACTTTTTATAAGAAAGGGATAGGATGTGGACTTTTTCAGACTAGTTTTCTTATTTGGTGACCTATTAATTGTATATTCACATCTACATAATCTTTTGCCCCACTTTTTTTACATGTTTTGTATTATACACTGCTTGAGCATAATTCATTGATGATAGCTATTGTTAGTTTTCTCTCAACAATACTCTCTTTTCCTTGTGTTTTAAGAATATGCCGATCGTGATTACTCATGAGATATTCCTCGGATCGGCTGCCTGTTGATGTCCCGTTTTTTTTAGTCCCTCTTCTATTTCCATTAGAGCTCCAAACACAAGTCCGTCATTTATAATGACTTGTGTCGACGCGCGCGAGCCGGAAGGAGAAATCTCCCCGTCTCCCGCAACTTCCTTAAAAAGACTCGGACAGCGCCCATCTGAACCTGATTCGGGGCGCTGTTTAGAGGGTAGGTCCATCACCTAGGACCTCCGTCAAAATTGTAAGTACGCTGCCAATTTAGCATGTTTCACGACACAAGTTTAATTTTGGAGACGCTATTATCTTGATCCGGTAGTAATTACTTCTGTCTCGTCTGAGGGATACATGATTGGTCTCTCACATTATAATGACTATGTGATGCCTGTACTAGCATCTTGTGCTACAGTTTTTCTGTTTTTACATGACAATGGTTTTGTTATATACATTATTTTTGGAACATTACTTGTGTTAATGATGACGTTTTATGCACAGTGTTTATGAGAGTCCTGGTAAACGTGCGTCCCATGGAGCCTTTTCTCAATTTGGGGATGGTAAGCTGTAACACCCATGTGTGTTTTTCCTTTTTCACTTCATCACTTGGTGTTTGACCCATTACATATGCATCTCATTTTTAACTTTTGTTCCACTATATTGTTGGTTTCTCTGGCCTACGTACACGTATGCTTGTGTTTCCTAGGGCGACCTGACCAGTTCAACTTCAATGTAAGTGACTGTCTTTCTAATCCTAAAATAAGGACATATTTAAACTATTGTTGCATTTTGGAGAAGAAACGTAACCCGTTGAATTTTTAGTCCTGATGAAGCATCAATGGATCCGGCTGGACCGTATGGACACGAAACATGTTGGCCTTGATGTAGAGGTACTATATTTCCAATAGTCCCCTAGGTTTGTGTTTTTTTTTAGAGTCATTTGAGGATTGCACTCTAGTGTGACTTTCACTTCTTTTTTTAATCTTGGTCTTCACCCACCTTATACTGATTAAAGATATGATGTTTGGTGTGATGAATAACCAATTTTTGTTTTCTACTTTTCTGTTCTCTCCTACCCTAGCAGACATTTGCTGCAGGTTTTCACATTTGTTAGTATCACTAGAACAGTACGGCGTAAGAGCCCCCTTCGGGGAGCCCGTCAGGCGTTGCAGTGCCGGCCTGGCGAGGAGCATTTCCCGATGATGACGCCAGTCATCCATTGTGATGCTTGAGGGCCCTTGCTCCTGAGGCCCTCGGTCTCCTTAGGACGCCAGAGTAGTTTGGAACAGTGTACTTTATCTAATTTATAGTATCACTTGTGGGAGACTGTACACTGGACCACATAACCTCCCGGCCCCTCCAACCCCTTGGTTTGATTTTGATTGATGTACAGCAGCTAGCTGTGGGACCTCCTACTTCTACGTATATTTTCTAAGAAATTTCTCTCCCTTCTTTGGGACTGCTAATATGGATGATTTCCAAGGTCTCAGTTACGACGATGAGATGGTGTCAGCAATTTTGCAGACACCTTCCATCCTTAGTAATGATAGGTCAGCCCCCACAGGTAGCCTCAAGGCTGATTGGGAGAAATTGTCATCTCTGAAAAGGGAATTGATAAAAACTGTTATGCACGGGACGATCATGACTGAATATCTGCGTGCTAACATAGCACCCAATGGCCTCCTTGTGTCCAATATACCTCTGATATTTTTAGAGGATTTGGCCTTTAAAAAAGACTGGGCACAGATAGCGTGGAAGTGCACCAGAGATTGGCTGGTCTTAATCATCAATACTTCCAAACGGTTAGCCGACACAATTACCATCCAAATCAGTGCCATTGAGAACACTTTAAAAACCACTGTCACCTTGACGGCCTTCAAAAGCCGTCTATCTGAAATTACTGCTGAGCTCAATGAAACGAGGGAGTTTCTGACCCAACAAAAGATCACTAAACTTCAAAAAGATATTGTCAAATTTAGTAGAGAGAAGGTATACCCTCACATAAAGGATGATTACGATGTGGATAACCAGTCTCGGTCATCAGATGATTCGACTTCCTCTTATAAGAAACCACGGAATTATAATAGTGGATCATCATCCGATGGGTGGAGCTCAGATGAGAATCAACCTCAAACTTTTTATAATTACTCTCCATACCCTGTACAACAACCAAAGCCTTGGCATCCTCCTTATCCTTACTTCCAACCATGCCCCATGATGCCTTTTGTGCCTTTTTTAGGCCGCGGCCGGGGCAGAGGCAGAGGCAGAAGGAGAGGAAGAGGCAGACATATTCAATGGTCCGGAGAACAACCGCAGATGGGGACCAGGAGCCAAGTGAGAAATTCTCCAGAGAGAACTTAGTTGTTAATTTATCCAACCGCCGCCTCACAGAAGAAGAAACCAGCATGTTGAATAGGGGTCTTGGTTTTGTGCCTACCCCTGAGGATGATTTTTTACATCTTCATGTTGAACTTGCCCAATTTTTTCGTAAAGTTCGCTTACACTTTTTCTTTAAGGACAAAGCTGAGGCACCACAAACTACTGATTCAGGTTTAAAAAAAACCTCTAGTTTTGTTCCTCCATCGACAACTATGCCCAGTGAAGTCCAAACTTTTGAAAAAGCAGTTCTAGTGGATATAAACAAACTGAGTCCGAAACACTCTTACATCAACTTACCTTCTAAAGAAAAGAGGGCTTTGCTATCCTTAGCATCAGATCCCAACATTACTATTAAGCAGGCTGATAAAGGAGGAGCCATCGTGATCATGGACTCCACTAGTTATAGACATGAATGTCTACGTCTTTTAAGCGATATGACCTACTATGCAAAAATACCGAATGACCCCACTGGAAAACTACAGATTCAGATCAGAAGCCTCATTGAAGAAGCCAGTAACAACAGGTGGATTTCACCTAAGGAGGCTGAATTCCTCGATACTTCCCATCCCCACATTCCATACTTCTACTGTTTACCCAAGATCCACAAGGGTAGCATTCCCCCCCAGGATGCCCTATAGTATCCGGGTTGGGTTCTATTTTGGAACCCTTATCAATGTTCTGTGATCATTTTTTACAACCTCTGGTGCATAGTTCATCCACTTACTTGAAAGACACCAAAGATGTCCTGAACTTAATAGAAACTATTAATTTGTCAGGATGTGTACAGGGTATCATCACTTTAGATGTTGATACTTTGTACACTAACATTCCACAGACAGCTACTCTACAGGTTATTGAGTCAGCCTTACAGGAAGTTTCACCAGGATTATCCACTCCTGTTGCCTTTATTATACAAAGTGCGAAGATCGCACTAACAGAACATTTCTTCATCTTCGAGGACCAATTTTACCATCAGATTCGAGGTACTTCGATGGGGAGTACTTTTGCGCTGTTTATACATGTATGACTTTGAAAAAAAGTACATACTACCGTCTAATAATCCTTTCCAAGATTCCATCAGGTTGTGGCGACGCTACATTGACGACATTTTGATTATATGGCAGGGTCCATTAAGAACTGCAGATCACTTTGCAACTTGGATCAACACCCTTGATCCTTTATTTAAATTTACTGCTACAGTATCTGCTACTCATTTACCTTTTTTGGATTTGATGATCACTATCACCAATGGTAAATTGTCCACCAGTATTTACCATAAACCTACAGACCGGAACTCCCTTTTGTTATATGAGAGCTACCATCCTAAATCTCTACGGGACAATCTCCTGGTAGGCCAGTTTTTACGGCTTAGACAAAACTGTAGTTCACCCCATGAGTTTGACCACCAGGCGGATGCACTCCAAGAGAAGCTTTACAAACGCCACTACCCCTCCAAAATTGTGAACCAGGCACGCAAAAGAGTTAGGAACAACAATAGGAAGCCTTACTTACTACCATTGAGAAGGCACCCCAGACTAGATTAACATGTGTATCCACTTACACACCTCTGTCTAATCAAATCAAGAAATTGATTAGTAAACGATGGTCAATACTTACAAGTGGTGGCAATGAATTACCTAGACCTCTTTTTGTCTTTAAACGTACAGCTAACATCAAGGACATTGTAGTGCACAATCGACCACGACCATTACGTGAAATCTCTAGTCAAAGGACGCTATGGGATCTTCCCCCAGTGGAGGGGCACCACCCCTGTGGGACCTGCAATGTTTGTTCTCTCACTAGACATTTGAAAACAATGCAGTTGGATCCCATAGGTACCTGGCGCCTTAAAAAACATACTAATTGTAACACCAAAAACTGCATCTACATAATCTCATGTCCTTGTGAATTACTTTATATTGGCATGACCACTAGACCAGTCAAATTACGTATCAATGAACACAGAAGCAATATTAGGTGCCAGAGAATTACCACTAAACTCTGTGCTCATTTTCTCAAAGCACCCCACATGCCTGACGATCTTTGGTGGGTAGTTCTGGACGTTCCTAAAGTCCGCCCTAATGACCCAGGATACCTTTTCAAGACCGAACAAAGATGGGTTTTTAGATTAGGGACTAATATCCATGGATTAAATGACGATGTTCCGAGGACCTCTCTGTCCTGATAATAGACCATCTACTTATACCTTCTTATATGTTGATGTTGTTTATCAATTAAACCTAAATTACGTCCGCCCTTTTGTCCTTGATCTCTGAGTTCTTGATGTACTATATGAACTTTTTATAAGAAAGGGATAGGATGTGGACTTTTTCAGACTAGTTTTCTTATTTGGTGACCTATTAATTGTATATTCACATCTACATAATCTTTTGCCCCACTTTTTTTACATGTTTTATATTATACACTGCTTGAGCATAATTCATTGATGACAGCTATTGTTAGTTTTCTCTCAACAATACTCTCTTTTCCTTGTGTTTTAAGAATATGCCGATCTTGATTACTCATGAGATATTCCTTGGATCGGCTGCCTGTTGATGTCCCAATTTTTTGAGTCCCTCTTCTATTTCCATTAGAGCTCCAACCACAAGTCCGTCATTTATTTTGACTTGTGTCGACGCGTGCAAGCCGGAAGGAGGAATCCCCCCGTCTCCCGCAACTTCCTTAAAAAGACTCGGACAGCGCCCATCTGAACCTGATTCGGGGCGCTGTTTAGAGGGTAGGTCCATCACCTAGGACCTCCGTCAAAATTGTAAGTACGCTGCCAATTTAGCATGTTTCACGACACAATTTTAATTTCGGAGACGCTATTATCTTGATCCGGTAGTAATTACTTCTGTCTTGTGTGAGGGATACATGATTGGTCTCTCACATTATAACGACTATGTGATGCCTGTACTAGCATCTTGTGCTACAGTTTTTCTGTTTTTACATGACAATGGTTTTGTTATATACATTATTTTTGGAACATTACTTGTGTTAATGATGACGTTTTATGCACAGTGTTTATGAGAGTCCTGGTAAACGTGCGTCCCATGGAGCCTTTTCTCAATTTGGGGATGGTAAGCTGTAACACCCATGTGTGTTTTTCCTTTTTCACTTCATCACTTGGTGTTTGACCCATTACATATGCATCTCATTTTTAACTTTTGTTCCACTATATTGTTGGTTTCTCTGGCCTACGTACACGTAAGCTTGTGTTTCCTAGGGCGACCTGACCAGTTCGACTTCAATGTAAGTGACTGTCTTCCTAATCCTAAAATAAGGACATATTTAAACTATTGTTGCATTTTGGAGAAGAAACGTAACCCGTAGAATTTTTGGCCCTGATGAAGCGTCAATGGATCCGGCTGGACCGTATGGACGCGAAACATGTTGGCTTGATGTAGAGGTACTATATTTCCAATAGTCCCCTAGGTTTGTGGTTTTTTTTAGAGTCATTTGAGCATTGCACTCTAGTGTGACTTTCACTCCTTTTTTTAATCTTGGTCTTCACCCACCTTATACTGATTAAAGATATGATGTTTGGTGTGATGAATAACCAATTTTAGTTTTCTACTTTTCTGTTCTCTCCTACCCTAGCAGACATTTGCTGCAGGTTTTCACATTTGTTAGTATCACTAGAACAGTACGGCGTAAGAGCCCCCTTCAGGGAGCCCGTCAGGCGTTGCAGTGCCGGCCGGGCGAGGAGCATTTCTCGGTGATGATGCCAGTCATCCATTGTGATGCTTGATGGCCCTTGCTCCTGAGGCCCTCGGTCTTCTTAGGACGCCAGAGTAGTTTGGAACAGTGTACTCTATCTAATTTATAGGACTATTTCAGGGATACATTCACTTTTTTTGAGCACAGTTGTATTTTGTACATTGAACTCCGAACAATTAATGCTTAACAAATATCATTTCATCCAGTAATGACGTACTTTACTTTTTTATTCTTGTACTTTCTTATTCTGGTTTCAAATATATTGCACTTATATGTTTTCCAAACTAAATGCACATAAAACAAATTCAAAGACTGATATTGTATTTATTGTTTTAAGTCCTTTTCTATGTTTTCATACTTCATAATTGTTTAAACCTATCAAACAACATGATTTTAAAACAAATAATAGATGCCAACTTGGTAATATGTATCCCATGGAAAAAAGATGAAAAAAGAAACAATGAAATTAAAATGTATTGGTGTCATACATTTGTAGGTAACACGTCTGTGACACATCAAATATGCTTTTCACATAACATGCAGAAGCCAAATAGTCTGTGTCATCTAAAAGTTGACACCCCAGAATCTTGATGCTATGGAAGAAAGTGAATATTTCACAAAAGCATATTAAATAGGCAAACTAATATTGACATCCTGCCCTCATAATAGGAATCCTACATTGATAACACCAATAGTCTACATCATGGCAGTAATAAAAATTGAGGCCACATGACCATTTTAGGATACTGTGGCAGTATCTGGTCCACAAGGGTGTGTATTGGCTCCCACGATGTTTAACTTATATCTTGCAGACCTAGGTGAGGCTCTAGCTCCCGTAAATAGTCACCTGCCAGTATTGGCCAAGAAAGGAATTGCATGGCTACAGTACGCAGACGACAAGTTCTACTCAGCCAAACACCTGTTGGGCTACAGCATAGCATTGATGCATTTTATACATACATAACAATCCAAGGCCTAGAATTGAATTTGAGTAAAACTAAGGTTGTCCGCCTAGTTGACAGAAAGTTTAAATCTGCTTCATGGTTCATAAACGGATCCCGGGTGTAGGTTGCACCCACATATAATTACTTGGGATTCACTATGGACCACCTCCTGACTTTCAAGCTGCAGCTTGCTGTCGCTCAAGCAAAAGCCCTCTCATTGACCTATGGTTTTAAAGTTCTAAAACAAAAACTGAGCTGCCCTTCATACTGCCACCTGCTTTCTGTCATGGCAGCGCAGCTAATGCCCACCATCACTTATGGCGCCGAAATTATGCTGGGGAAGGAGGCAGTTTTTTTCAATCAAGTCCAGATGAAGGCATACAAAACAGTTTTTCGGATACCACGACCAGCATCTCCAGTTCAGGTTCGTTTAGAATTGGGTCTGAAAAACTATGAATTTCACAGTAGATGTGCCTTCATTAAACTATGCTGGAGGGTGCGTGCACCTGAGACTGGTACTCTAAACAACCTATGTTGGATGGAAATTGAGGAGCAACAGCGACACAATGATAAAAGCACCTAGCGTCATCACTTAAATAACTGCATTAAAGTACTAGGTTTGCTAGAAGCCTGGGACCAGAACCAGGAAAAAAATGAATTTTTTAGGAAGGCAAACGCTGTCACTAAGAAGAAATCTTTAAATTCTGATAAACAAAAACTGGCAAGCAGACAGCACGCCTGGACTATAATAACATCATACAAAACTTTACAGGCACAGGAATACCTACCAGCAAACTTCAACCAGTCACTGAAACATCGGTTCATGCTTTTCCGCTTTGGGTTGATGGAAACGAAGGATATGGTCCCTTCATGGAGGCAGCAGGATCTGACACATTCCTGTTGACTGTGTGGGTACAGACAAGAGTCATTAGAACACATATTTTGTGCGTGCCCTGCTTTGCTAGGCCTCAGGACATTATATCTAAAAAACATTTTTAAGACACTGAACATACGCTCATGCGGACCGGCCGTTATAAGCTGGCTTAGCGGACTTTCAATCCCATCTTCCTGTCGAGGGACCAAATTCATGGTACAGGCTCAGAAAGAATTAGTGAATAAAGTTGCAGCCGAGTGTGCAAGGGCCATCATTTTATGATTAGTAATGCTCCAAAAGTTTTATTCCAACCAGGAAACAGCCCTAGGTACTACTTAGGATTCTCACTTAGCTTCACTCATTTACTATTATAGTGTTCGTAAGGGAGTAAGAAAGTCCTAAAGTTAAGTTCTAGACCAAGGTTGGAATTAGGTGGAGAACATTTTAGCTATGCACAACTCTTTACCATGATATGTTTTAGTTTCAAATAAGCTTTTATGTTTTTATTATGGGTTTCTATTAACATAATGAGTAGCCAAAGTATTTTTCTTATTATTATGCATTTTGGAATTGCGATGGTTTTAATGAACCAAGTCAATAAACTTAAACTTGAACTTGAACTGGTGCACTGTCACAACCACCATTCAGCGGTGTGCGGAAAACAGTTCTTTCAACTATGAGGAGACACACCAACAGCTTCCTACACTGAACACAAGTTTAAGTTTTATCCAATGTGAAGGCAGACCAGAATGTAAAGGCTTGACATATTCTGTGGTTAGAGCAAGTTAAGCAGCACATATTGCTTTGGTGGCAACATCCAGCAGAAAACAGGTCTGATACAATCTCAAGAATGTCCATTCAATCACAGTGCAAGTTGTCTCTGTAACAGATCTGTCCATCCAAAGTGGTTGCCTGCCTCAGGATCAACCCATGTTCCCTTTGTACTTCCCAACAGTAGCAAATCACTGCAAATGCCACAACTTTGAAATGTACCAATGACAATGACATGGTGAAGGACCTTAAAACAGACTAACAAGGGAAAGTTAATGATTTCACCTGTTAAATTTGACTGAAGTGATACGTTATACTAAGCACAAGCAAAGTTAATCTATGTCAATAAACACAGTAGTCAATGTAGGGAATCTTTGATCCACAAACATCCTTGCCTTGGACTTTCCTGAACTGACCATTCCTACCAAATTACTATCACAGACTTATATGTTCAGTATGTCACAAGTTTTTCTGACATTGGATGTCACAATATGTAAGGGTACACTTACACTTAGGTGAAAAAGTGGTCAATGACATCCTGACTTGGGTCAATCCCTTCATCTTCACCACTGTCATCTTCATTGGGCCTTTCGACATTCTCACCTGGTGGCTCTGCACGGTTTCCATCCTCTGCGATGATTGGGATGTTCTGTTGCAGTGTGATGTGCAGCATGCAGCCGGCAACTGTGATTTGGCACACCTTATCGGGTGAGTAGAGGAGGACTCCACAGGTCTTGTCCACACCCTGAAAACTGGCCTTCAGAAACCCAAAAGCCCACTCCACTGACCTCTGTGTTCTTCCATGGGCCTCATTGAAGCTGACTTACCCTGGCATTGCTGGATTCCTCAGCAGTGTCAACAACCATGGTCAGCTAGGATACACTGAGTATCCTACATGGAAGCAATAAATTGATAGGTTACGATCATAGCAAGCCATTGTACATTCCTAAACTAGGATTGAAACAAATGATCCTCAAGTCATATTGTACTTACCAACAAGCCTGACTCTCTCAGGTCCAAGTTGTGATATTTACAGGAGTATGGTGATGTTCTGTAGTACAAAGGAGTCATGTGTTGACCCACGAAAGTGGGCACACACACTTGTGATGTATATGTCCGGTAAGCAGACAATTTGCACATTGATGGAATGGAAGCTCTTCCGATTGTGATAGACCTGTTCCCTGGCATGTGGCAGCACCAAGGCAATATGTGTGCCATCAATTGCTCCAACAGGCCCTACTCAGATTTGAGTTATTTTGTGACGAGCATGAGCTAGAAGTAAATGTTTCTAAAACAAAATTTATGGTACTAAGAGGTCGAACACAAACTGTGGCAAGGGTCAAAATGTGTGGTGCTATTCTTGAGCAAACTAATGAATTTACATATCTGGGTGTGCATTTTAGTGACAATTTTAGTTGGAAACCCCAGATTGATATCCAAGCACTTAAACATGCTCAACTAGGCGGCGCCCTTCTTAAGGAATATAAAAGATCATTTACCCGCCCGATGTCCCCACTTATGGAAATCTATGGGTCAAAAATTCTTCCCTCAGTCTTGTATGGGGCAGAGCTTTGGGGTTATAGCAATCTGGACCGACTGATGCTGGCCCAAAACAGATTTACAAGAGGGGCGGTTGGTCTTCCGAGGTCATCCCCACGTATTCCGCTCCTTTATGACCTTGGGCTCCAACCGGTGGAAGACCAAGCCAGATTTCGGCCCTTGGCCTTCTGGCGGAGGTTGTGGTCTACCCCAGAGCTGTTATTATATGCGAAAGCATGTCTCGAGGTAAGGGACACCCTAGGATCTGATAAGATTGGCTGGTTTAAGGGTGTTAGAACCACTCTTTGTGCCATGGGTCTAGGTGCCCTTTGGCACAACCCTGACTCAGCTACCTTTCCTTCAAAAAAAGTGCTGAAACAACTATATTGGGAATGGGTGGTAGGCACAAGACACTCATCCCTTATAGGTAGTTCCCTTACAACAACATTTTTACACGTGAAAGATGCCTCTGCAATTGAAAAGTACTGGGATGTTATAACAAAACCCATGGACCGTAAATTATATCACCAAGTTAGAGTGGGCTCATTACCATTAAGGTGTTTAACCTCCACCTGGGGTACTGGTGGCCCAGATAAATGCCCATTGTGTACTGAAATGCGGGAAAATGTGAGCCATTTGTTTTTTGTTTGTCCATTATATGCTGCCCCAAGGAAGAAGTGGTTGGTACCCCTATGCAAAAGTCTGGGCACACAATCGGCCGAGACTGCTTGTAGGATCCTTAAAACTGATCCTTCACCTACTATAGCAATAGGGGTGGCCAAATTCCTGGGGTGGGCATGGATAATTCGTTTTGAATCACTAAAACAGCTACATGTTTTAGATAAGTAAATTATCCTGAATTTTAGAACTGAGCCTTTTTAAAGTAATGTACTCCTTTTTATTATTATGTTAAAATATTTAACAAATGATGCATTAGATAGATTTAATACGTTCTTAGTAGCTTTTATGAAATATTGTATTTATTGTTATAATCATTAGCACTGACAATTTTATAAGAATTATGACGTGTAGCATGTCTTTTATGATGAAATATCGAATAAAGACTTCTTTGACTTGACTTGAATTGCCCAAACCACACGTGGAAGGCTACCCAAATCATAACATTCTCCCTTCACATTGGCCAAATCTTGAGCTCTTGGAAACTGGATGAAGCTGTTGATGTGTCTCATCATTGAAGCAAGGACTTCTTGTAGCAGACCACTAAAAGTTGGCTGTGACATGCCTCTAGATACTGCAGCAGTGTATTGGAAGGATGAATTGGCCACAAAATGAAGTACTGCCATGAGTTTCACTATTGGTGTTATTTCTGTTGTATTCATATCATGAGGCAGAAGATCAGGCTCCAGCTGCTGACACAAATCCAGTATAGTTTGCCTATTTAATCTCAACTTTTTGTATTATGTCCCTTTCCTCCATGGTGGCAAGGCCTGGAAATAGTCTGAAGACTTGCGGACACCTTCTTCTACCCATCATAAGTCGACATATAAGAAAAACCATCACTTAAAAATGTCATACAAGACTTTCACAATCAACATACATCTTATGCCTTGGTTAGATTAGTGATCTCATGGTGTCATATATGTTCCCATAATTTTAAAACATTTTTGCTACTTCAAAACTATTTATTTTTACATGTATGACTTTTTTTACAAATACTGTGTAAGTAATACATTTGAAATGCATTATTTGCACATTTTCTTTTTTTTTACAATTACTTTTAACTGAAGTATAAGACACAGCGGCATTATCAATGTCAAACACAGTAACAGTTCACTTTTTATGTGTCATATTTTGGCAAAAACTGTGCCCTATGTATCTGAGATTAGTATATAAAGTAGCCCCCATTGTGAGTGCTGATGATCCCCAATAATTTAAAAATTCACTTCCTAAAATGGCAGGTGCCTGACCTTGCCATCTAAATATTAGCTATCGAACAGCCATCAGTGGAAGTTGACTGCATGGTAGGTGGAACACTTCACGACAGACACTGCCATAGGCTAATGTGTGTGACGGCTACGCATGAAAGCTAATGGCTGTGTCGGTCTTCATCGTGGAGTGTGTATGTCGTGTACTTGTATGCAACATCTAGAAAAAAGCTCACTTGCTTCTTAACACTTCAGCTAACAACACCTGCTCAACCTTTGCTGCTGTTACTGACCCCTGGGAGCTAGTATGCTGGGCAAAGCAGGTGGCAGGGCCCCTGCTTTTTCCCCTGAGGAGGCGGAGCTCCTCATGAGGGAGGTCCTGTCCTCGTACAGCTCGCGGTATGGGAACCCAAAGGAACAGTTACATGTTTGAGTGGGAAATGTTTTTCAAATTAACTTGTTCCTCCTTTGTACAGTGGTGAATGTGTCCCTTTTTTTCATGCTTGAAGTGTTGTTATTGGAGTGTAGTGAACTGAATAATTTAGCTGGGTACAGAATGCTGTTTGACAATGTTAGAAATGTCTGTACATTAAAATGAAATGTCACCTGAAAGAATAAGCTTAATTTTTAGTTCATGTTACTCACAATTCCAGATTTCATTAAACTGCAGGCCCCTTACCTCCAGTGGATACCAGACACTGTACCACTAGTATAAGTGAAAACGTACAGCAAATGTTGGAATGAGTGAAATGTGAAGTGCAAGAAGAATCTTCAAAGTTGTGGAGATGTCTGATGCTGTTCTTCCAAGTGAAATTACATTCCATATTTTGAAATAAGAGTATATGTATGTTTCAAACATGTCATGGGGCCCGCTATGAGGAAAGGTATTTCCTGTGCTGCAAGTTTAAATGACATAGATTGTCAAGTATCCTTACAGGTCCCATTACAACACACACTTGCTCATACATCACCCAAAACCATGCATCTTAACCAGGCACAACCCACCAATCTAGTCAGAGCGAGTAAGTTACACACCAAAGATGACCTGTGCTCACCCTCTGGTAGCGTGGCATAGAGCAGTCAGGCTTATCCCCTGAGGACATGTGTAAAGAGTTTGCGCAAAACACTGAGTCATATCAGTGACACAATAAATACACCATAAATGAGACTCCATACAATGTTATATACAAATATAAAATATATTATACATGAACTATGGACCAAAACAATACAAATCAGTAGTCAATTTGGCAACTAGGTGACAGTTAAAAACCTCACAAAGCATGCAATAAAAGAATGACTGTTATGTTGCAAAACATCATGAAAAAAAGACACTAGTGGGCATCTTCTAGGGCCCATGTATTCGTATCCTGACCAGTATAAGGCATAAAAACGACATACATCCATCAGAGCATGAAATCCAGCATGTAAGGAGTAAATCATAGGAATTACCACATTAAGACAGATAAAGTAAAAGACAACAGCCATAATGGCATTAAGTCATATAACCCCTCCTTATCCTAACAGTGTATCAGGTAAAACTCACAAAAACACAGCACCAGGGTAGGAAACTATTAGCAGGGAATATGTACATGTCCACGGGTCGCCAGAAACACATTATCACATTATTTGGACAGTACCTGTGGCTCCAATCATAATAAGGCCAGAGAGACATATACCATAGATTTGGTAGGCAAGGAAAAATGTAGCAGAACACACTCAAATCCCCCAGGGCAGGTGCTGACTCAAGACCACCTGTCGCTCTACTAGTGTGGGTATGGTTATCACGAGGTCTGTATTATACTGATCCTTTACATGTTTCTTCAGTGGGCAGCGCACCGCCCCTGATATTAGAAAGGTTACCGAAATTCCAACTGGTCTGGGAGTATTCAACAGCTTTGTACCGCCACTCTTCTCACACTATGGGTGGTTAATGGTTGGAGGTCCCAGCCAGGAGGCCACCCCATACTCCTTCCCGGGCCCTCCTTAGAGCTTCACCTCCAGGGTCGGGTTGATTTGCGTGTTCCTCCTGCCAAGGAATGGAGGAGTGCAGGATGGATTCACAGCTCCTCTCCTGACCCCACTCACCCTTTGCATTTCGTAGGTGTATGGGGGGGCTTCACAGCACCTCGTGCAGGCCGGCTTAGTGTCTGGCAGACCTCGCCAGGCTGGCTCCTCATAGCACTTACTCCCTGGGACGGAGCCTCGATGGAGGCCCTCGTGCTTGGCCTGCCCCTTGGTTGCCAAGCAATGCCTTGTGGGGAAGGGAACCACGATTCCTGGCTTAGTCTGTCTGCTGCAGCCACATGCTGCTAATGGGAAACTTTAAAATGTGCTCCACATGCATTGGTGAGACAACTACCGAGCTCTTTGGCCTGCACTGACTTCTCCTCAGGCTAAGTGCTTCAGCACACACCAGACAAGCCCCTGCACTGGCTGATAATTCCGGGACAGAGCCACGTGCTGAGGAATGGTAAAAGCACTTCAGCATGCGCTCCTTCCCACACGGGGGCAGTAATAACACACTCCCAATACATGGCAAGTTCAAGCGGTCAATATAGCGATTGGGAGTAATCCTTTATGACCCTAGGATTCCGACCAGCCAAGGGAGAGTACTTGGGGCACACGCGGAGAGTGGTCAGCAGGCCAGCACCATAAGGACAATTAAGTTCAGTTTCTCCTGGCAGTCCAGTGGTTCCTAGGGAGTCCAGAGCCAGGGAGCAGCTGGCAGCAGAGCAACAAGCAGAAATGCAATCCAGATGAGTCCTTTGTGCCACCCAGCAGACATCAGGGCAGCAAAAGAAGAGCAGTCAGATGAGTCATTTTGTGCAGTCCAGCAGTCCTTCTGGCAGGGGTTCAGCCCCAGTTCCAAAGTGCTCTAAAATCATGGGACAAGAGCCCCTGTGCTTACACTCCAGGTGCTCAGCTTCTAGAAGGTGGGAGAAGGTTCCAGCCAGATCTGACCAGTACCAGTAGTTTCCCTTCTCCCCTACTCTGGCTCCAGACAAAAGTAAGGAGAAAACAATACCTTTGTGTGAGGGCAGGACTCAGTCTATTCAACTTTAAAGCGTGAACAACCCTACCACTCTCCCAGCCCAGGAAGACCATCAGCTTGTAGATGAATGCAAATATAACACTGTCACACCTAGCCCTCCCGGATGGATGGCTGTCTGGAGAGTATGCGCAAAGTGGAGCTGTCACTCTGCCCCAGGAATGGATTGGAGTCAGGCTGCAAAGCATCAGGATTAAAACCACAGAGAAATGCCCACTTTCTAAAAATGGCATTTTTAAAACAATAATGTCAAATCCACCTACGCCAGTGAGAAGGATTTCTCACTACCATTCCAAACATACTAAACATGCCCTCGCTACTCCTCACAGATCAGAGACTACCACTTGGACATATATAGGGGATTCCCAATGCAAACCTATGAGAGGACCAGCACTCACAACAGTGAAAAACAAAATAGGCTGTTTGTCACTACTAGGAAATGTAACACATAACAACATATGTCCTACTTTTACATACATGGCACCCTGCCCAATGGTGATATCTAAGGCCTACCTTAGGGGTTTCTTAGGTGTAGTAAAAAGGGAGTTTAGGCCTTGATAAGTAGTTTGACTTGCCAAGTCAGTGTGGCAGTAAACTGTGGATGCAAGTGCAGCAGTGGCAGGCCTGAGACAAGTTTAAAAGGCTACTTCTGTGGGTGGCCCAATCAGCGCTGCAGGCCCACCAGTAGCATTTAATTTACAGACCCTGGTTATATGGTATACCTCTATACAAGGGACTTACAGGTAAATTAAATAAGCCAAACAGGTGTAAGCCAATCGTACCTGTTTTCGGGGAGAGAGCACATGCACTTTAGCACTGTTTAGAAGTGGTAAAGTGCCCAGAGTACTAAAGCCAACAAAAGAGGGTCAGAAATATAGGAGAAGAAAGGGAAAAAGTTTGGGGATAACCTTACAGAAAGGGCAATTTCCAACACCAGCCCTATCCGAAGCACATTCAGTCCTTTGGACACACCTCCTCAAACACACACACGCAGCACATCCACACATAAATACAAACACAGCAAGAAACACAGACACACAGACACAAATACAAATACCCCACTCCCCGCTACCATCACAAGCATACCCACAGGCACCACACCCACCATAACACAAACATCCACACCCACCACCATCACACCTGCAGACACCACACTCACTACGACACAAGCATCCAGACCCACCACCACACCTGTGACCCACACCCACCATGACACAAACTCATGGAAGACCTTCTATTTGCACTGGCCCTGACCCCTTCCACACCCAAACCACCCATCCCAAACTTAATTTCACCCCTCTAAACATTTGCCAGCCCTTCTACACCCCAACCCTCCCTTCCACATCCCAACCCACCCCTTCTAAACCTACCTCTCCCAAATCCAAACCCACCCTTCCCAATCCCAAACTCACCTCTCCCAAACCCAAGGATCCCCCACCCCACCCTAAAGTAAGATCATTGAGGTGCCTGCTCTCTGCCCAAGGATGCCCCTTCCAGAGGAGGCTGATTTTGGCAGTGCGAATAGGAGCCAAGTTCTGGGCATGCAACCCTGGCTTGGGACATTTGAGCTTTGACCCTTTGTTGTTACATTTCTTATGAAATTTAATTTTGAGAGACTTATCTAATTTTCATTAAAAAAATCTTTGATAATAACTTTGTCCTGGCCTTATTTTTTGACTGTTACTAATTGTTTGCTGATGATGTTATTTCTGATAATATGTGTGCTATGCACTTACTCTCATTTGTGACAGTGACAAGCTCAGGTTTTATTTTGTAGGTATTTGTGGAAGGCATACATTAGTGTTGTACATTTGTGATGGACATGGTAATTTTGGTGCAATCATTCATCATGTTACTGGACACTTACACCTAAATTATATGTGTTTATGTTATTTGACTGGAGAATGCTTGTGTGTTTCTTTTAACATGATGTCTCTATAATATACCCATATGCGTTACACAGGGAACCTGACACTTTAAAGTTAAACAACACCTAATGTTTGCACAAACCAAGGGAACATGTGACCCTCATACATCTCTGACATATTTTCAGTTTAGAAGTATCATTTGTTGTATATTCTGTGTACAATACTTGTAGCATTTTGTAGTCAAATTGCTACATTATCATGGATGTATGTAAGTTCCTATTGGGTATACTGTTTATGTGTATGATATAGTAGTTTAGGGGAAATTACTGCACACACCTGTATGGACACATTTCGAGTTGAGATTGATGTGACTTTTTGTGTAGGTGTCCATTGCCATGAAGACAGTTAGTACCAGATTGGTGAGTGTTTCTGATATATTGAGGTGTGTTTTAAATATGTTTCTAACTACAACACTACAGACATATGCATTGCACTTCATTGTACTATTGCTTGCAAGTATTTGTTAAACATGTACAAGTCTTTTGCTAATGTACACCGACAATTCTGAGGATGACAGGTAATACAGTGACTTACCTTGTGTTCGGGCAACAATGGGGTTGATTTCTATCTTTGGTCCAGGAGCAGTGTCAAAGGCAGGACTTGCATGACTGGGTTCATGGCGGCAGGAAAGGAGAAAACTCTGAAAAAAGGCAATTTTTGTCCTTTTATCCCTCCCACTCCGCCATCTCAGGTGTGCAGGATTAGCTGCCACAGTTGTGTTGGGGAAGGCTTGCGTGACCCGGTCCTGCCCTCAGAGGCCCCACGGGAACAGAGGCTGTGGGTGAGCCTGAGACTGCCTCTCCCCTTTTCAATCGTGGGGTGCACCTCCTGTCCTGCCCCATTGACAACAATATTATAAGCCTTATGTGTCACAACCGAACAGCCAAACCACCGCTTTCTCCCCCATCCGGGGTTCAGAACTGGATAATACCAAGAAGCTATAACTCATCGTCTAATAGTGGACCTGTCTCCTACAGAACTTGGGACATACAGGCATCACTTTTCAACACTTACGAGGCGTGACGCTGATAGCCTTGCAGTGCTCTTGCCATCTCCTGCATTCTTGGCACCTCGAGCCATTTTCAAGACCTCTCTTCTTGGCCGGACCATTATCTCCAGCTACATTAATCACTGCTGCGTAGTCTCTGACTTTGCAAACATTAATGTGAGGCATGTGATGGGGTGAGACTGAGGAACCGTCATAGGATCTAGAAACAATCTTGGGTACCCCATTCACTATTGGTGGTTGCTGTTGTCACACTCGCCACCTATAAATTGTATTCCAATGCCTGTGCTGCTGTCTCTGCCTACTGCCTGGGTCTGGTACTTCTGTGTATGTCTGTAGTGTGCCCTCCTTATTCATTATCTGGCATCATCTTGAACTCCTAAGGTACTGTGAAAATGGACTACACAGGCCGCAAGCTCCGTGTCTGATCTAAGAGCACCGGGTCCCTATTCCTATGTTCCCCAAATGCTACCATGCCATCCTGGCGCCCCACTCTCCCGGTCCATTCTCCTTACAACTGGCATCCATGATGGGCCGTGGTGACCCAAAACAGCACAAATTGCACTTTGAGCAGTTCAGACCGGTACAACACCAAAGCGCTCATTCAGAGGTCGAGGACTTCCTGGACAGGCACACTGGTGGTGCTGAATCCACTAATGGAACTGATGCCATAATGGCTGAACTCTGAGCTGGATTCCGATCCATTGATGCCTGCTTCAACTCCCTTGCAAGCCGCATAGATCGACTAGGAGAACGTCTGGATCGTCAAACCATCTAACCTAATAGTGCTGAGGAACACATTTCTGAACTGGAGGATGATGCAAAGAACAGTGAAATGGTTGGAGAAACTGAAGCGTATCCTAAAAACAGATGCAATCAAAAAATCAAAAGTCCAGGAGGTCCGCCGCAAGTACACTGATGTTAAGACCTTGTTACGCACATTGGGCCTTAAATATTCAATGCTTTACTCTGCACAACTGCGAATTGAAGTAAATGGGAAACCCCAATTCTTTGACACCTCGTCGAATGTGGCGGACATCTGTAAACAATATGCTGCGAGCAACGCATCCTACAGAAGGACCATTCTGGAATTCTTCTATTCTCCTACGCATACAGCCCAGGGTCTTTCTGACTAAAATTAACCCTGCATATTCTGCATGTATACTACTCATGTAATCACCATTGACAATCTGCTGGTGCTATAATTGCATTCTCCAGTCATCAATGTTGTCATGTTGCATATAATGCTTATCTCATTCTGTGTCCGTTTTTTTCCTTGTGATCATAATCTATGCTAGTAACAAGTGTTCATCATGCAGACCGTACCGTTCATAGCATTGCCTTACCCCTGAGGTGCATTCCGTAAAGATGTATATGGGGCTATGTTTGTTTGTATTACTTGTTTTTGGGATTCACTGGATGCCTTTCCATCTAGTTTGGGTGGGGGGAGGTGATTTGATGTTATTGGAGTTTAGTACTGTTTATTTCCCATTGCCTGCTTGGTCATTCTGACATCACGCAATGACATTGTATGCTCACTCACATTGCCCTCCCATAGATGTCCCCATGTGACAGCCGGAAGAGGGCGTTGAGGTTTGCCCTCCTCACTTGGAAAATCCGCAGCCTCAACAACCAGTGCAAGGGGAAACAGAATGTTTCTTATCTAACACGTCTTGGCATCCAAATAGCCTTCTTCCAGGAAACCCACTTACCTCCCCGAGAGTCCCACTCTTTTGCATTCATATGGGGAACTCACTAATACTTTGCATGCTACAGCTCATACTTCAGAGGGGTGTGTATCCTCATATATAAAAAAGTGTCCCCTTTTCCCTTGCGGCCAGTGTCACCAACCCCAATGGCCTTTACATTCTTTTAACACGTATTTTAATGGATAAACGAGTTCTACTCATCAACATATAAGTTCCAAAACTCGACCTGCCCAAGTTTTCCACGATATCCACACTCACATGAGCTGAATCGAGGCGGACCTCATTATCATGGGTGAAGACTTCAATTTGATCCTGAAACCCTTGGCAGATTGCACAAGTACTCAGATAAGTAGTGTGAGAAAACAGGGCTGATTGCAGAGGCCCCATAACTTTTTGCCCCCATTTTCCTCTTTTTGCTGGTGTTTTCCTGACTTTGATGGTGCCCTGGGTACTGCTAACCAGTCCCAGGGCCTGTGCTCTGTGTAAAATGGATATGCAAATTAGGCTAATTATAATTGGCTAAGTTAACCTACCTATAAGTCCCTAGTATATGGTAGGGCATGTAGGTTTAGGGACCACAGCATAGGTGGTGCACACCTAGGTGCATTGCTGAGGTGCCCAGTGCCATTTTAAAAGCAAGCCTGCCTTGCTGGCTGCTTTTAAATTAAAGTTATATGCAAATTCGACTTTGGAATTCAAGGTACTTCCAAAGTCTTAAACTACCTTATTTTTACATATAAGTCACCCCTAAGGTGTGCCCTATGTGTCCCTAGGGCTGGGTGCCATGTAACTATAAGCAGGGACTTTATAAAAAATAGATTTATAAGCCCTGGTGAGGTAAAAACAGCCAAATTCGTTTTTTCCTCATTGAAGTAAATGGCCTTCATAGGCTAGAATGGGCAGACTTTATTTTAAATTTTAAAGTCTCCTTAAAGGTTACATACCAAGAATTTGGTATCAAATTGATTGTTGTAATAAATCCCACAACTTCCAGTTGTTGGATTTAATATAACTTGTCCAGGTAAAAAGTTTGGACTCTACCTAAAAAGTTGCCAATTTCAGCTCTGCATTGTTTTTGCTGCTGTGCTCTGATTGGCCAGCCTGCAGCAGCTTCTGCCAGGCTGCCTTGATGAGGTGTGAAGTGGCCAGACTTCACACAAAGGAATGTGCTTGGGGGAGAGAATCTCCCCTCAGCAGATGGTGAGGCAGGAAGGGGGAGGGCTGCCAAACTGGTCTTCAAAGGCAGAGAAGGACATTTGCAGCACCCAGCAACACCCCCACATCCTGCAACCCCAGACAGCTAGGTGCCCCCTTGATTAGATTAGGAGAGGGCAAGAGAGGGGTGTGTTTATGATTTTTAGCCACACCAGTGGGTGGGCTCAGCCAGATGTAACCTCCAAAAATCAGATTCAGCCATGTTGGATTTTTAGAGAATGTTGCCCACTGGGATGGATTTTTGCCACACTTCCCAGGAAGTGGTCATCACAGGGGGACGACCCTGTACCTGATTGGAGAACCAGGACCCCCCTGCTTTTCACCCAGGAGCAAGGATAAAACTGGCAGACCTGCACCCACACCTCAGATCCCCTCCAGAATTCAACAAGAAAGGAACTAAAGAAGAAGAAGGACTGCCCTGCTGGACCCCTGGCCTGCACCTGGACCCTGCACTCAGAAGGACTGCACCAGCTGCACACTTGGGCTTCACCACAAGAAGGACTTTGCCTGGCTTCAATTAGTTCAAGGAGGGACTCCCTGTTTGCTACAGGTGAAAAATTGCTAAACCAGAGTCCCCTGCACCAACTCCTGAAGAAAGCGACCAGCTGACCACTGTCCAGTGGCCAAAAAGGAGTTTGCGCCAGGTGCATTCTGGGAGTTGAAGTCCGCACCCCCCAAGGACCATCACAGAACTTCTGGACCCTTGGGGTGAGCTGTGGACCCCAAAAGAACCTTAAAAGAACATCTGGGTGAAGCCCCAGAAGTTTGGAAAAGATTTGAGAATTTTTGGAAAAAAGCTCCAGAGAGGGACCGACCCGCCGCGGAAATTCTAGCCGGCTTGCCTCAACCGCGACCCGGCCTGACTTCGTGGTTCGTCCCGGTAAAGAAAAACATCCAAAAAAGAGACTAAGTCCGAACGTAAAAAGTTGACCGGGACCTCCCTGCCATCGTATCCGAGAAGGGCTACAGGGACGTCGGATCAAGATCCAGGTTTACCCCGGTCGAAGGATTTTCATCTCGAAAAAACGACTAAGTCCGAAGGTAAAAGTCTCCACCGAGGAAACCCACATCGCGTATCCGGACAAGGGCTCCAGGAGGTCGGATTCAACTGGCAGGTTCGTCCCGGTGAAGAAAAACTTCAAAATAAAGACTAAGTCAGAAGGTAACTTTTTAACCGAGGCCTCCCGCGACCTGTAGCCAAGCAGGGCTCCATCGCGGTCGGCCTGAAAGTTTGACTTTGCCCCGGTCGAGGTGCAACCAGATGACCCGATTGGCGCTTTTTGTTTCTAAGCGCTAGAAAAGTAATAATTCTTTAAAAATTCATATCTCCGGTTCCCCTGAACCGATTTTAATCGTTTTTGTGTCATTTTAAAGATAAAAATATAAACTATTTTTATAAATTGGTTTTGGATTTTTAAACTGTTTCCTGTGTTTTATTTAATTACTGTTTTGTGATATTTGAATGCTTTACACTTTGTCTCCTAAGTTAAGCCTTGACGCTCGTTGCCAAGCTACCAAGGGTTGAGCTGGGATTAATTTACTGAGACCTAACTGTACCTAGGTGGAGGTTAGTGGCTTGTTGCTAGGTGTAGGTACCTACCTGCCCTACCAATAACCCATTTTTCAACATAATTGGAAGCAGCGACGGGATCCTGTACTTGTGTTCAATATCACGTTACAGTTTTAGGTAAAACAAATTAAAAATCCTTTAAATTGTCCTAGTGCAAAAATTGTTTTTAATTTTTAATTTGGATTAATTTCAATTATTGAATTTTTGTAATTTTTCTAAATTCTTGTTTCCAATTTTTGCAAAAAGTTTTTGTTGACACAAAACTAGGGAACCATGGAGCTTGATCTGGCTAGCCTACCCACACTGACAGTAGTCCAGCTTAGGGGGTTGTGTATTGAAAGAGGGTTGCCTGCAACCACTGATCTCAGGAAGCAAATCCTGATCACATCCCTGACAGCATGGGCTGAGGCCCAAGAGGTAGAGTCAGAGGAAGCTCCAGAGGAGGGAGAAAGAAGGGAGGATGCAAGCTCTAACCACTCAGGGGAGGGAAGGCATCTGAGCCCAAGTGAGGATGAGGAAGAACGGTCCTCAGTAAATACAGTCACTAGGGGCAGATCCAAAGCTAGTGGTGGGAAGGGGGTCCTTTCAGG
The DNA here is from genome assembly GCF_031143425.1 of Pleurodeles waltl. Classification (NCBI taxonomy): domain Eukaryota; kingdom Metazoa; phylum Chordata; class Amphibia; order Caudata; family Salamandridae; genus Pleurodeles; species Pleurodeles waltl. The sequence continues at coordinate 266,122,281 of NC_090449.1, forward strand.
AGGAGAGAACCCATCCATCAGAGAAAGAGAGCTGGAGGCCCAGCTAGCATACATAGCTTTGGAAGCAGAGAAGCTGGCCCTAGAAAAGAAAAAGTGGGCATACAAAGAGAAAAGAGATGGAAGCAGCGATAAAGAAGCTGAGGTGTCCATGGGTGGGGGAGTTTGCCCCAGATTACCCAAGGGGGTGGTTCCTGCTTATGTAGAGGGGGATGACATAGATAAGTGGCTGGGGGCCTTTGAGAGGGCACTCCAAATGAGAAGGGTTAGGCCTCAATACTGGGGTTCCCTTTTGTGGGAGTTGGTCCCCAACTCAGGGAGGGATAGGCTTCTGACCTTAAGGGGGGAGGAGGCAGATTCATACCCTAGTATGAAGAGGTGCTTAGCCAAGAAGTTTGGTCTGACCCCAGAGCAATATAGAATGAAGTTCAGGGACACCCAGAAGGTCAGTACCCAGTCTTGGGTTGACTTTGTGGACATTTCACTAAAGGCACTAGAGGGCTGGATTATTGGTAACAAAGTAGATACTTATGAGGGGTTATACAATCTGATCATGAGAGAGCACATCTTGACCAATTGTATCCAAGAAAGGTTACGCCAGCATCTAGTGGACTCTAAGCAGACCAACCCTAGAGAGCTAGGGGAGGCAGCTGATGAGTGGTTGAGAACCAGGGTGGTTGTCAAGTCCCAGGGGGGAGACTCCAAGAAGGGGGGGACAGGTCCCCAAAAACCTAAGGAGGGAGGTGGTAAGCCCACCACAGAGACTCCCTCTGTACCCCAGAACCCTAAGAAGGAGGAGAGTAAATCCCACTCCCACTCTGACAAGCAGAGACAGGGAGACCCAGGGTTAAAAAAACTCTTGGACAGTAGGGCTTGCTTTGACTGTCAGCAGACAGGTCACTTCAGAGGAGATGCAGCCTGTCCAAAGAAGGTGGTTAGCACTGGGCTGTCCAGTGTAGCCATAGAGGAGGATTCCTCAGATGATGAAGTCCTCCTAGCGTTGAGCTGGGAGACAGGACCAGATGGTAAGCTGGTGATCCCTGAGGGTGGGAGTAGGCACTTCCACCACATTCAAGTGAATGGGATCCCTACCACTGGCCTGAGAGACACCTGTGCCAGTCACACTATAGTGAGTGACCGGTTAGTGACCCCAGACATGTATGTCCCAGGAAAGACAAAGAAAGTCAGGATAGCCACAGGGGAGGTCACCTCCAAACCTGTAGCCATAGTGCCCCTAGAGAGGGAGGGTATCCTTGACTGGATTAGGATGGTAGTCAGTGCTGACCTTCCCCTAGATTGTATCCTGGGCAATGACCTCCCAGAGGTGAGTCTGGTCACAGATGGGGTGGTCGCCCAGGGCGCCCCCCCAACCCAAAGTCCTGGGGAGTCAGTCCCTACAGTTAGGAGACAGGGGTCCCCAAGAAAAGGAAAGAAGAAAAGGAAGGGTAGGCCACTCTTAAAGAGAGTTCCAGGGAGCCAAAGGCCTTCTGCCCCAGTAGGGGGGGAGCCCAGAGTTGGCACTGGTGAGGCCTCACCTGACCCCAAGGAAGTCCTGAGTAGTCAGGCAGCTGTCCAGATGCAAGGTGTTGCCCCTGCACTGACAGAAGGGAGAGTGGAAGGAGGGTGTCTGCCACAGGAGGTGGTAGCCCCCCACTCTAGACAGCAAGAGGGGTGCCAGGACCCCAAAGATGCCCCTAAAGCAGCTCAGCCACCTGTCAGTGGAGAGCTTAGAGTGTGGTTCTGGGTACTGACAGCTGTCAGTAGCCTCTGCTGGGTGCTAGCCTTCCTGGCAGCACTGTACTTGGCCTGGGAGGCAGACCCCAGGGCCAATAGCAAAATAGGCCCCTTGACCCTAGTGGTCATGGTGGGGTTGCTCAAGTGTTGGGTGACCTCTTTGGGTAAGCTAGGTGTTGCCCTAGCAAAGTTTGGAGTAGGGGAGGTGGGCACCTCACTACCCAAGTTGGCAGAGAGAAAGGAGGAAGACCCCCCTAGAGGAAAGTTTCAGTTTGAGTTGGGTCCATTTACTGTTGGGATGGCTTCACTACCCATAGGGAGTGACCATGACAGGAGGATATAAGGCAGAGTAGGCCCTGCAAAGGGACAGCCAGTTTTCTTCACTGTCTTCCTCGCCTAACAAGCCAGGAAGACTCTCCCAGGGTTGGGCTGAGTCTCCTGGGCGTGTGGGCTGGGGGGGGGGTTGTGTGAGAAAACAGGGCTGATTGCAGAGGCCCCATAACTTTTTGCCCCCATTTTCCTCTTTTTGCTGGTGTTTTCCTGACTTTGATGGTGCCCTGGGTACTGCTAACCAGTCCCAGGGCCTGTGCTCTGTGTAAAATGGATATGCAAATTAGGCTAATTATAATTGGCTAAGTTAACCTACCTATAAGTCCCTAGTATATGGTAGGGCATGTAGGTTTAGGGACCACAGCATAGGTGGTGCACACCTAGGTGCATTGCTGAGGTGCCCAGTGCCATTTTAAAAGCAAGCCTGCCTTGCTGGCTGCTTTTAAATTAAAGTTATATGCAAATTCGACTTTGGAATTCAAGGTACTTCCAAAGTCTTAAACTACCTTATTTTTACATATAAGTCACCCCTAAGGTGTGCCCTATGTGTCCCTAGGGCTGGGTGCCATGTAACTATAAGCAGGGACTTTATAAAAATAGATTTATAAGCCCTGGTGAGGTAAAAACAGCCAAATTCGTTTTTCCCTCATTGAAGTAAATGGCCTTCATAGGCTAGAATGGGCAGACTTTATTTTAAATTTTAAAGTCTCCTTAAAGGTTACATTCCAAGAATTTGGTATCAAATTGATTGTTGTAATAAATCCCACAACTTCCAGTTGTTGGATTTAATATAACTTGTCCAGGTAAAAAGTTTAGACTTTACCTAAAAAGTTGCCAATTTCAGCTCTGCATTGTTTTTGCTGCTGTGCTCTGATTGGCCAGCCTGCAGCAGCTTCTGCCAGGCTGCCTTGATGAGATGTGAAGTGGCCAGACTTCACACAAAGGAATGTGCTTGGGGGAGAGAATCTCCCCTCAGCAGATGGTGAGGCAGGAAGGGGGAGGGCTGCCAAACTGGTCTTCAAAGGCAGAGAAGGACATTTGCAGCACCCAGCAACACCCCCACATCCTGCAACCCCAGACAGCTAGGTGCCCCCTTGATTAGATTAGGAGAGGGCAAGAGAGGGGTGTGTTTATGATTTTTAGCCACACCAGTGGGTGGGCTCAGCCAGATGTAACCTCCAAAAATCAGATTCAGCCATGTTGGATTTTTAGAGAATGTTGCCCACTGGGATGGATTTTTGCCACACTTCCCAGGAAGTGGTCATCACAGGGGGACGACCCTGTACCTGATTGGAGAACCAGGACCCCCCTGCTTTTCACCCAGGAGCAAGGATAAAACTGGCAGACCTGCACCCACACCTCAGATCCCCTCCAGAATTCAACAAGAAAGGAACTAAAGAAGAAGAAGGACTGCCCTGCTGGACCCCTGGCCTGCACCTGGACCCTGCACTCAGAAGGACTGCACCAGCTGCACACTTGGGCTTCACCACAAGAAGGACTTTGCCTGGCTTCAATTGGTTCAAGGAGGGACTCCCTGTTTGCTACAGGTGAAAAATTGCTAAACCAGAGTCCCCTGCACCAACTCCTGAAGAAAGCGACCAGCTGACCACTGTCCAGTGGCCAAAAAGGAGTTTGCGCCAGGTGCATTCTGGGAGTTGAAGTCCGCACCCCCCAAGGACCATCACAGAACTTCTGGACCCTTGGGGTGATCTGTGGACCCCAAAAGAACCTTAAAAGAACATCTGGGTGAAGCCCCAGAAGTTTGGAAAAGATTTGAGAATTTTTGGAAAAAAGCTCCAGAGAGGGACCGACCCGCCGCGGAAATTCTAGCCGGCTTGCCTCAACCGCGACCCGGCCTGACTTCGTGGTTCGTCCCGGTAAAGAAAAACATCCAAAAAAGAGACTAAGGCCCTCATTCTGACCTTGGCGGGCGGCGGAGGCCGCCCGCCAAAGTCCCGCCGTCAGGTTACCGTTCCGCGGTCGAAAGACCGCGGCGGTAATTCTGACTTTCCCGCTGGGCTGGCGGGCGGTCGCCTTCAGACCGCCAGCCAGCCCAGCGGGAAAGAGGCTTCCACGATGAAGCCGGCTCGGAATCGAGCCGGCGGAGTGGAAGCTGTGCGACGGGTGCAGTTGCACCCGTCGCGTATTTCACTGTCTGCGCAGCAGACAGTGAAATACATGTAGGGGCCCTCTTACGGGGGCCCCTGCAATGCCCATGCCAGTGGCATGGGCACTGCAGGGGCCCCCAGGGGCCCCGTGACCCCCCCTACCGCCATCCGGATCTCGGCGGTCCGACCGCCGGGATCTGGATGGCGGTAGGGGGGGTCGGAATCCCCGCGGCGGTGCAGCAAGCTGCACCGCCGCGGAGGATTCAATGGGGCGGCGGTACACTGGCGGGACCCCGCCAGTGGTGCCGGTCCGACCGCGGCTTTACCGCCGCGGTCGGAATCCCCATTGGAGCACCGCCGGCCTGTCGGCGGTGCTCCCGCGGTCCTCCGCCCTGGCGGTCAAAGACCGCCAGGGTCAGAATGACCACCCAAGTCCGAACGTAAAAAGTTGACCGGGACCTCCCAGCCATCGTATCCGAGAAGGGCTCCAGGGACGTCGGATCAAGATCCAGGTTTACCCCGGTCGAAGGATTTTCATCTCGAAAAAATGACTAAGTCGAAGGTAAAAGTCTCCACAGAGGAAACCCACATCGCGTATCCGGACAAGGGCTCCAGGAGGTCGGATTCAACTGGCAGGTTCGTCCCGGTGAAGAAAAACTTCAAAATAAAGACTAAGTCAGAAGGTAACTTTTTAACCGAGGCCTCCCGCGACCTGTAGCCGAGCAGGGCTCCATCGCGGTCGGCCTGAAAGTTTGACTTTGCCCCGGTCGAGGTGCAACCAGATGACCCGATTGGCGCTTTTTGTTTCTAAGCGCTAGAAAAGTAATAATTCTTTAAAAATTCATATCTCCGGTCCCCCTGAACCGATTTTAATCGTTTTTGTGTCATTTTAAAGATAAAAATATAAACTATTTTTATAAATTGGTTTTGGATTTTTAAACTGTTTCCTGTGTTTTATTTAATTACTGTTTTGTGATATTTGAATGCTTTACACTTTGTCTCCTAAGTTAAGCCTTGACGCTCGTTGCCAAGCTACCAAGGGTTGAGCTGGGATTAATTTACTGAGACCTAACTGTACCTAGGTGGAGGTTAGTGGCTTGTTGCTAGGTGTAGGTACCTACCTGCCCTACCAATAACCCATTTTCCAACAAGTAGTAAACCACATCTAATTGCCACTTACTCAGTTACAGATATTTGGCACGGCCGCCACCCCTCCTCATCAGACTACACTTTTTATTCCACGCCTCATAACATGTAGACTAGACTGGATTATGGGCTTCTCTCCATGAATGCTGTCCTCTGGATAGTAGATATTGGGCACGTACCATGAACTTTGTCAGACCATTGTCTGGCTGCCTACTGCTACGACTCCTATTTGGGAACGGCTGGAACAGCACTTACCCAGTGCATAAATTCATGACACTGCGTTCTGATCTGGGCGGTGTGACTCCATCACTCAGTACTCCACCCTTAATGAACGAACTGTTGCTACCCTCGCTACCCTGTGGGAGGCCTTTAAGACCAACATAAGAGGAATTTGTATCTCTTACTATGCTGGCATACCCCGCGACATACACTCTCAACTGACCAGTGTAGAGGCCGAAATGGGACATAAAGATAATGAAAGCTCTCATCCCATCTTGAACCCCCTCCCCCAACTGCACCAACGCTCGGTCCTCCTGGCTGAATTGGCTGACAGGAGACAGCATCTCTGACAATCTTGGCATACTGGCTGAACTTCCACCTTACTGTACACAGCTCTACTCCTCTCGTGCAATAGACGATACAGCAGAGATATCAAATTATCTTGCTGAAATCGCGATAATATGGGTGACAGACGCCCAACGGCCTTTTTAAGTGAACCCATTACCTGTGAAGAGGTAGTACATGCAATATATGCCCTGGATGGGTCCAAGGCCATGGACTGGACACGCTCACAGGCACATTCTACAAAGAATATAAACATCAACTAGCTTTACAACTTCTCACTCTGTACTGTTAATCCGTGAACACTGGTACATTGACACTCATGCTATAGGAAGCAGTTCTCACACCTATTTTAAAACCAGGCAAAGATCCCCATCTATGCACCCCTTATTGCCCTCTTTCCCTTCTTAACATGGATAATAACATTCTAGGTAAGATTCTAACCACTAGAATGTCCCTGCTGATGGAGCCGATTATACCCCTGTGCAATCTGGCTTTGTCCCTCACAGGTCCATTTTGCTTAATTTATGGAGGATATTTGAAGTTCTGTATGGAATATCCCCCCAAAACCTTGCAGTAGCAGCCCTACTGGATGCCGAGACCCTTCATGAGAGCAGCACTCTTTAAATTGGGCTTGCCTCGCAACTTCAGCTCCCTGATCATGCTTCTTTATACTGACCTTGTTACTCGGATACTAGTGAATGGCTCTCTCTCAGACGTTTTTCCTGTGGCCAGAGGGACCAGACAGGGTTGCCCCCTCTCCCTCCTCCTTTTCACTATTGCAATGGATCCACTGTTCAGACACCTTCAGGAAAAGTATATACATTGTGGTCTCCTGCTTGTGCATGTCCTCCTCTTATTCTCAATCTATGTTGATGATATCTTATTGCTCGTTCACCACCCTGCAGACAATCTCCCGCCCTTAATTTGTGAAATACTACGATATAGTGGCCTCTCCATACATTTAAATTGGACAAAATCTGAGCTCTTCCCTCACTCCGAATGCACTCAACCAGTCCCCTTTGAATAGCCCCTGATGTGGTGCAAGGATTCCACTAAGTATCTTGGCATATATTTGCATGGGGAAAAAGACCAAGTATTTTGCTTTAACGACAGTCCTGCCGACGACCAACTCTTGACGCAGGTGGAGCAATGGATTAAACTCCCCCTTTCCATGGCAGGCCACGTAGCAATAATCAAAATGGTCATATTCCCCATTTTCTTTATATGGTCTTAAATTTCCCTATATTATTGACGCAATGCTTCTTCCTCACCCTCCGCGGTCTCCTTCTGAGACTTATACGGACTGGTCACACCCCACGCATCCAGTGGGACACATTGATTCTCCCATATGAACACAGCAGTTTTGGGGCCCCAAACTCGCAGATGTACTACCTCGCCACACAATGTCAGTACTCTTACCACTGTCCTCATACCTTAAACCTGAAAAAAACCTACTTAGAGATCTAACATTGTCCTCTATTTTGCCCAAAGGGACCCCTTTACTGATACACAAACGCCTATCCTCCACTTGCTTGGTGTAGTGGAAACTCAGGCATGTACTAGCAGATGGAATACTCTACTCTCCTAGCAATCCCTAGCTCCTCTTCACTTGTGAGAAATGAGTGCAATGTACTGTACGCCCCCATGACCGACATACATACCATGGGAGATCTATTCCCAGATGGCCATGTCCTCTCACATGATATTGATACTCACATCCATAATGTCCCATATATGGATCACTTCGTTTTACAGAATCTTCATGACATTTTACATGCCCATCTTCTGTTCTATTCCTTGGTGGCTGAAGACATCCCACCACTGATATTTATCATATCTGACACTGATGGAGGACACCTGGTCTCTTGTCTCCCGCCCTTGAAACCTGACTTGTCCAGGCATGTTAGAGAAGCTTGGGGAGCTGATCTCGGACACCCTCTATCTGATTTGGACATATTGCTGTTCCCAAACAAACATATCTATTAATCATGAACCTAAACTGCTTCATTTAAAATGTTTACACCAGGCCTACACCACCCCATGCTCTTGGCTCATCTCAACCCTAAATCTCCATCCCAGTGTCCAAAATTCCATGTTCCAGAGGCTGACCTTATACATTTAACTTGGACTTGCCCATACATAGGACAATATTGGACTCTCATTTTCTCCCTCCTTCCTACAGTGACTGGAATCACAATTGTACCCACCCCCCTTGTTGCATTACTGGAAGATACCTGTGACATCCCCCAATTCGTACGCAAGTTCTCCTCCATGGCATAACTGCTTGAAAAGCAAGAACTGGCCCTACCCTGGGGCAACAGCTATCACTCCACAACACAGGTCTACTTGAAAAGCATGATTCATTGTGACAAAAGTAGTGATCACTACACACAGCTACAGTCACTCACTTCTAGAAGTGGACACACCAGACTGATCTCCCACCACCCTTCCTACCCACCCTCACATCATAACCCCCCCACTACTCTCTTCCTGAATGTTGATCTGCCGGCAAATCCCATGGTAATGTTATTATCATACCTTGGCTACCCTACCACCTTATCTGTTTACCATTGCTTTCAGGGCCTTTTTACTACACATTATTGTTCCTTGACGAAGATGTTTTCAATTCCCCCTTGTGTACAAAGTGTTATGTGCTGTCAATTTGTCTGATTTAAATGGGCAATGTACATTATTGTTTATCGCTATTTCTTGAAAACTCAGTAAAACCAATTAAAAAAGCATCCGCATCCTTTACTTCTTATAATGAATATTTTGGAGTGAGTTCAAGAACAGTCTGTCACCAAACTTGATTTGCCAGGTGCTGTGAGAATGCACTAACCAGGATGTAATGGGAACAAAGCTTTTTCCGTCTTTCATCATCTAGACCAATAGCTAGTATGGGGGCAAGCGGTAGTAGAAGACAAATGGGAACTGGAGAGCAGAGCAAACAGAGATATTGAACTCCACCATTAGGAATAATTATTTCTCCTGGTCACTGATGTCTGTAGAATGTAGTGGGTATCTAAAAGCAAATATTTAACTTTAGTAACTTTCCATGAAAGTTCTGCCCTTAACTCTAGCAGTGAATGTATATCCCTTAATGATATCTCTGTGTAATCAATTCTCTGTACTTCAATGTGGAACTTGTAATTCCTGAAACTAAACATACAAGAGATGAGTATCTTAAATATATGTTTACAGACAGTTCTCTCTATGTGTAGAGTAACTAACACAAGCTTCATGATTATGAGGCCTTTGTGGAAGATGAGCAATAGTTTCTATTTGAATCGTGTCACTTAAAGGAAATTAGCAAACATTAATATTCCGCAATTCCCATTTTAGCAACTCATGTTAACATACTGGAATTCTACTATTTCATACTTTGACATATAAGCATAGCATGAGCCACATAGCTCTGACTTAAAAATCTTTCCTACTCTGTTGTTGGATAAGCCTCATGTTTAATCAGTGGCGGCTGACTCGTATTTACAATGGGGGAGGAGTGGAGAGAGGGGGTACAATAATAACAAAATAAAAAAGCCACTTACCTTAGGACAATTTCTTCTCTCGTCGTCTCTCCTGGCTCCAAAGCACGACGGGACCCAGGAAGCTGCCCTAGCCAATTCTGGCACTGCTTCAAACATCAGGATTGGTGGGAACAGTCTCTAGCAGTTCTCACAAGAATGCTGGAGGCCTGAACTTTCTCTAACCCAGCTGTCCTAAGACAGCTGGGTCAGAGAAGTTTAAATTGTGCATGTCTGGCTGGTCATCACAAGATGGCCAGCCAAAGGGACATGCACACTTTAAACAAGTGCACAACTTCCTGCTGCCACTCAACAGCAATTGCCCCGTCCTGTCCTGACACTCCGTTCAGGACGGGGTGCTGAAAAATAAAATGATAATAAAGAAAGTTTCTTATCTCTATATTTTTTCATGCTGGGCGTATTTTTTTAGCGGGCGAAGCTCCTCTGCTTTCATGAAGGGGCCCCCCCATGGACAAACCAACTGTCTTTTAGAGATTTCAGAATAAATTCGCAAATAGTGCAAAGCGGGCTTCCATCATTTAAATCAACTTCCAGAAATTCTCGGTATTTCCAATGCCTTCAAACAAGCCCACAGGAAGCAACTTTCTATACATAGGAAATCCTAGATTGAGGAAGCAAGTTCCTGGCTGCAGCAACATTTTATGACGATGGCCTAGAAATGACACTGTATGCCACAAGGTAATTTAACCCCACAGACCCATCCACAGAGGTCATAACATCTCCTAACTATAGCCTGCTTCGATCAAATGTTTAATAATATTGCATAAAGTATACATTGTGATATGAATTGACCTAAATTGAACATTAGCTTATACAGAGTAAAAACGGATGTAATTAGGAAACACTAAAAGGAAAGTGGACAAACAGAAAAAGTAAACCAACAAACAAGACAGTGCACTAATGAGTAAGGTCTAAACCCCAGGCATGATAGGTTAACCCCAGTTATCAACAGGAATGGTGACATAATTGCAGGAATAGCCCGCAATCAATCAGGCTGCAATTCAAGAAAATAAGACTAAATGCTCTCAAAGTTTATTAGAGATCCGTTTCTTCATACAGCCATGCCTCTTAGGCTGATTTTGAACATGAATGAAGCACTAGTTATGAAAAGGAGGCATTGCGCACTCCTAAAATATTCTTCTGTGGTACTAAATGTGATGTTCTAGAAAAATACTTTTCACATATAGGGACTCTATGCAGATCTAGTTACCATGCCCCAAAACAATTACTTTTCTGGAACCCAATATTGATAATGTTGCATTATTACTTTGTGTTCGAAAGGAGCCTTACAATTGCTAGATAGTAGTGGACTGGAATCAGGATGCACCCTTGGGGCCTCATTTAAAGTTAGTCTATAATGCAAACTGTTTCTTAACTGCCCCCCGCTCAGTTTCCTCACCTCACTTAGAAGTGGCGAAACCTCATAATTTTAGTACCCCCAGCTGTGCTGTTGGAAACACCTTCTCAGCAAGCCAGCCACCATCTTCACAGTATATCAAGGCCTTATCAATTTACGGAGGGGCTTCTGACATGTTTTCCCACATGGCAGTCCTAGGCAAGAGAAAAGCAACAATGTCCTCTACCTACTGGGGAAACTCTCACCATGTCGAGGGTAGTTATTTCATTTGGAAACAAATCCATGCCTTTTCAAGCATTATACAGTTTTGCCAAAAGTGCTCTCACCAGCTTGGCAAAAGCATCCCAACGAATAACCGCCACCCGTTTGTCGGGAAACTCTTTAATGGGAGGGTGCACTGCCCATAATATTCTATTATCTCTCTGCTTTTTTAGCCATATGGGTTTTGTCACTCCCTTCCAAAACTGTGAACACATTGCATGAGACAATCTGTCTGTCAATTTATAGGAGACTTTAAAACAAAATGAAAGCTTGTTGCTGCCTGAATGTTGTCTTGTCCTTTGAGAGAGCAATGTTTCTATTGTTAATTTTAGTGGAATGTCATATACTTGAAATATTTTAAATTTTACGTGAACATGTAGTTAATAGAGATGTGGCATTTGTTTCTGTAGTTTTCCATTTAAGTGAAATATATACAATAATTTACATTAATATTTTATATATTAAAGAAATGAACAACCTTTTTCAAGTTGAATACACGTTTTTTTACTTTTCTCTGCAAAAGGGATCCAAAGACAGCTGGTTCAGTAAAAACAAAAGACTTTCCTTGAAAATGATCTTGATTTTTGAGGGATCCACAAAGGCAAACTGTACGGATCTATCTGTAACAGACTTTCTAAGACCCAAGAAACCTTTCATTCGGTGAACTGTGTCTCTTGCATAGTGTAGAGAAATTGATATTTTCACTCCGCCCCCAAATGATCAATTTGACCTTCCTTGTGTGGGACAAAATTTGTTCTGAATGTTAATGACAGGGGCGTTTATATCAGTGGTTTCAAAGAGACAGTACTTTGTGTTTAAAAATGGGGATGCTGCGTGTGCGTTCCAGTTCAAAGTCTTTTGTGAAAGAGATATTAGGTGTCATTGGGATCCAAGATTCTAAGAGGCCTCCGCTCCTTAAGGTAGACCAAAAATTCTAGGGTTGCTAGGGTAGGTACACGCCAGGGAAGTCCCTTGTCCATTCTTCCTTTCTTACTAGCTATAGATGCTTTTACTACATATATTGAACTACTCTACTTATATTAAGGCCTTCCAATTTAAAGACACTTGCTTTTAAACAGCAGCATATCCGAATAATAAACTGATCTTTTCAGAGGATCTGGATTCTGCGATTTCCGCTATACTTGATATATTAAAACCATTCCCAGCTACTCCTTAAATAGGGTTAAGACTGAAGTTGTTCCACTCAGTGTACACTACCTCTTGACCTTTGAAGGTACTTGTCTTATCATAGCAGTCAAAATATTTAAAGTATCTGGGAATTTGGTTCAACGTGACCTGATAGATGTATTTGCATATAACGAACAAAAATGATCAACAAAGTTAGAGAATTATTGACCACATGGTCTTCCAAGTATATCTGGTGGTGGGGCAGAATGAAAACCTTGAAAATTATGATTTCTCCACTGATAAACTTTTTTTATCATGCATGCTTCCTTTACGACTCTCCTACCCATTCTTTTCTATCCTAGATAAAATCACATTTGAATTCCTGTGGAACAACAAAACCTAGAATCGCATACAAGAAACCTTAGCTGTATTTCAGTGAGGGTGGCTTGATTATCAGACAGTCTTCTTGGCTGCTCAAGGTTCCAACTGGTACTTAAATTCTCCTACAAGCCCCCTCCCTCCTAGTTGGTCATTGAACAACAGCTATGTCGCACGTTTTGAAATCCGGCGAGGTAGGGGCAGGAGCCAAGCCCCCTCGCCTATTGGTCCCTGGAGTTTGGTGGAGGGAGCAGCCCCTTCAAGAACAAATGCGCGCCTGCTGCCGCGGGTCGTGCATTTTGAAATCCGGCGAGGCAGGGGCAGGAGCCAAGCCCCCTCGCCTATTGGTCCCTGGAGTTTGGGGGTGGGAGCAGCCCCTTCAAGAACAACTGCGCGCCGGCTGCCGCAGGTCGCGTGTTTTGAAATCCGGCGAGGCAGGGGCAGGAGCCAAGCCCCCTCGCCTATTGGTCCCTGGAGTTTGGGGGCGGGAGCAGCCCCTTCAAAAACAACTGCGCGCCCGCTGCCACGGGACGCGCACGGGACGTGCCCGGGCAAAGCCCGGGCCAAGGGTGGGCCCGTCCTGCGCCCGTCAGCGAACAAAAGAGGATGGGCTGGGCTATATCCCTTAATTTTTGTCCCTGGGTGTGCCTTTGCTTGCCGTCTGCAGCAGGGGCCGAGGAGTTTATAAGTTGTATTCACGGTAAGGGGTTTTTAGTAGTAGCAGGTGGGGCCTGTAAACACGCCACCATCCTAGGGCTTATTTGAGGCCCCCGGAACAAAGAAGGAAAGATGGGCAGATGGCGTGGGGGGGGGGGGGGCAGAAAAGCACGGATCTAATAAAACCTTAGACGTTTTTTTACAAAAGGCCGTTGGGGCACTGGAAAAAGAAATAGAGCTGGTGCAGCACCGCTTAACTGTCCCCTCCTCTCCAGCCATTAGCCCAGCCTATGTTGGCTCTGTCGTACAGCCCCCCCTGCGAACAGAATCTCAGCCTGTATCGACCACCCCTCTTTCCTCTTCCGTTAGAAATCTTCAGGAGTACCAGGGCGAAATGTTGAATGAATCCAACGCCCTTGCCCTGCCAATCCCGCTGACTCAGAGCCCTTCTAAAGGAGGGTCTTCAACTACTGTTGATACCAATCCCAAAGGAAAAAGGAAACGTAGGGAGCCTGCCATTAAAAACAAACGTACTAGGACTTTGAGCCCCCTTACCCGGCCCAGCTCCTTAATAAGGATGTGGTTCTAACCCCCTCACATAACACCAATGACCGACAGGCAAAGGAGCACATTAGGGTTCTTATAAGAGAAGAGATTTCTAAGTTGATTCTTCCCATTGTAACCCGTCTCCAAACAATAGAGGATAAACTAGAAGATTCCATTAAGACCCAGCAGCCAGTACCTCCCCCAATTATAGAAACCCAATCCCATTCCTACCACTCTCACCCTATCCAAGAGCAGGCCAATGTCAGCAGATCACCTGCCCAAATGGGCAAGAGTCATCTTCCCCCTAAAAACCAAGATTGGACTGGTTCTGTTAGAGCAGCTAACATCTTAAAGAGCATGCCTCTCAAGGTCTCAGTACCCCTTTCAGAAGGAATTGCTCCCTCGTCCAATTTAGCAACTAACACTGGTGATCTCAATCCCACCTGTGAGCATTTTCCAATAGGCTCTCAGAAGAGGACCCAGACTATTGGTTCAACTGGATTGAGAGTATTGCAACTTCCACCGGAGTCATGCCCATATGTCCTGGTTATTACCAATGTACCTGAACTTAAAACTAAAACCTCTTTTATTGAGCTCAAAAACAAGGTCACACATTGGTTGCATGTTAATGCGGGGCTTGCATTTTCCATGATACCCTCGATACTGATGGTGAGAAGGGTAGGATGGGTGGGTTCCTTAAAAAAGATTGGTACAGGGGATTGTATTGTTATTAACTTCAATTCTCCTGATCTTGTACAGCGGCTCACTTCAAATGTTAACAGACCCTATCCCTTAGTAGGTAAAGTCTCCCTGTGCAGACTACAAGTGTTTTATCCCCCATCTCCGCTATTTGTGAACAGGCAATTGCCACTGATGCACTGAGTATCCTCTGATATCCAGATACGGCCTATCCCCGAATTAGGTCTTAGACACCCTTCGGCGCCGCTTTCTGAGATAGATTGACTATGTGATGGCCCTTGGGGAGTGGATTTGAGCACCCTTGAGACTGAGCACACTAGCCATCCTGCCCTTGGTGTTTTTACTCCAGCAATTCCATTGATTTTGATGGACCTTGATAACCGTGAATTCCTGAGAATACTATATATTTAGCCAATGAGGAGGGGGTCTCACTCTCGACAACCGCTTCCAGCGACTCGGGGCCTAACCGTCCGGATAACTCACCAGATATGAATATGACTGGCATAGCATCTAGTGAAGCGAATATTATACAGGGTGATAAAGACATAGGCCACTGTATGCTTGTGGGGAATAGTACAGTCTCCAGCTGTATTTCCCCTTGTAGGAAACATTCCCCTAAAGAAGTTAGGTACACCAAAACAAACAGTTTCGATAAGGTTCTTAGCTGGAACATAGCAGGGCTGGAAAGTAAATTGCAAAGCCCGGGATGGGGTCAATTTATTGACGAACACCAGATCTGTTTATTCCAAGAAACATGGGCATTGGGACCTAAATATAGATTAGGCTTTAAAAGCTATTGGGTTGCAGCACGCAAGTCACCCTCTGGGAGACCATCGGGAGGGCTACTTATATGGCTAAGTAGTTCTCTCAGGTGCAAAGCTGAAGCAATAGACATGGGTTGCCCTGATTTACAGGCCTTACTAGTAACGATCTCTAAGGAGAGATCTTTATTAATAATTCATATCTATAATAGGAGTGAGGGCAGCCACTATGACTTTGATGCTCTGTCCTTATTGGATAGCTTTCTCAAAAACAATTTATCTCATTTTATCTTGATTGGAGGGGACTTTAATGTTACATTTGAGCCTAACCCCCTGGTCCAAGATATATATATATCAAGAAGAGGATGCCTATTGGGGGATCCCTCAGCTAGCTTCCAATAAAAGACCGAGACTGAACAAAACAGCGCTCTTAGTGGCTGATATTACACTAACGCACGGCCTTCGAGCTTGCAATGGTCGCTCCTGTTCAGATATTAATTTGCACCCCACTTTTAAACGTGGAGGGTATAGGAGCCAGATTGACTATATACTTCTCGACATTCGATTGTGGGGCCACATGTTAGACATGAGGGTACAAGAGCATGAAGAGAGTGATCACGACCCGTTGATTCTATTGACTAGAGGCCTCTTCCCTTCGCTTGAAGCACCCCATTCCAAGGCTTACACCCAACAGCTTGCCCTATCAAATAATAGACGCAACATAAAATGGGAGTCTGTTCCCTCATCCCCTGAACATCTCTCATCAATATACAACTTGTTAGCTAATCAAATGGAGTGTATGCTTCAATACAAGGAAAACGGCGAGGGCGACAGGCTTTTAGTAGCCCATACTAAACTGTTTAATTCTTTAAAGTATCTCTTCACAAAAGAGATTATTAGTAACCCTAAGAAAAAGTGCCGGGCACGGTGGTTCAACAACTTATGTCGGGAAGCACAGCTCAATCTATTGAAAGCTTTAAAAGTAGGCCAAGTTGAGTCCATAAGAAAAGCCAGGAAAGATTATATGAAGGAATGTACCAAGGCGCGTAGAAGTTGGGAGGAGGTTAGATGGGCTGCTATCTTGGAGACTGCTAAATCTAACGATACTTCCAGGTTTTGGAAATTAATAGCAGATGACTGTAGAGACTCTGCCTCTGTACCTGGCACATCAATCCTCTCTGCAGTATGGGTTGAGCACTTTGGTCAATTATATGAAGGTCCACATGATGTATCTTTTAGGACCCCCGATGTTCCAACAATCCAAGAGGCCACCCCGATTATATTCACTCTATCTGAAACAAGTGCCGCAATAGATTCTTTGAATTGGGGAAAGGCCCCTGGCCCTGATAAGATTCCGGGCGATTTATATAAGACAAGACCTGATATATGGGCCCCTTATCTTAACCTAATCTGCAACGCAATCACAGCGGGAGCCCCTGCCCCATCTTCTTGGAAAGGGGCTGAGATAGTTCCCATCTTTAAAAAAGGTAGCCCCAATAACTCCGCTAACTATCAACCGATTTGTCTTCTTGACAATTCCCAAAAAATGTATGCAAAACATCTCTTGCTCCACCTCGATGAATGGATCTCGGAATCTGATGCGCTATCTAATTTACAAGCGGGGTTCAGACCTGCTGTGAGTACTATAGACGAAGCTTTGAGATTCCTGGCAATCAAATGGAAGAACGTGGACCGGGGGGGGGGGATTCTGTGTGTGGTCTTTATAGATCTTAGAGCTGCATTTGACTTGATCCCCAGGAATAAGCTATGGTCAACACTCTCCAATATGGGGGTTCCATCTGGCCTTCTGAATCTCATTACCCGACTTCATGATAACACCTATGCTCAAATTAGATGCAGTAAGGAGGGTGAGCTGACAGATCCTGTAGCCATCAATAGAGGAGTCAGACAGAGATGTGTTCTGGCTCCCACTCTTTTCTTGCTTTACATAAATAATTGTATTCGTTATCTAGAGAACTGCATAAACGACTCGCCCAAATTGGCTGGAAAGAAAATGCTGTGCCTGCTGTATGCGGACGATACAATCTTGCTAGCTAAATCACCCATGGGAATCCAAAATCTGGTCAACCAATTTTGTGCCTTTCGTGGTGATTATGATCTTGACGTTAATGTCAAGAAAACGAAACTCATGATATACAATACCTCAAGGAAACGACCTTGTGCCAGAATTGAAATTAACTCAATCCCGCTGGAGAATGTGGAAGAGTTTTATTACTTGGGCATCAGATTATCGACCATAGGAAAATGGGAGGCAGCTATCGACAAAGGGGCACTTATTATAAGCCAAAGAGGTGGGGCCCTAGTACGCAGGTCTAGAAAGGCTCCGAGTCTCCCCTTGAACACAATCGCGGAGATTTACAATGCCCAAATCCGTGCGGCGGCCCTTTACGGAGCGGAACTTTGGGGTCTGCACAGAAAATTGGACATTCTACAAACAAAAGAAAACCATTTCCTTAGACAGGTTTCCCGGTTAGGGATGGACACTCCAATGATCCCTCTCAGGCTCGACTTAAGATTAAATAGTATCAAAACCACAGCGGGCCTGAGACCACTCTCTTACTGGATCCGTCTATGGAAAACTGTCGAACTTGAACCATTCAGCGTGGCGAAAAGAGAACTTGTAGCTTCTCCCCAGGGTCCGGTAAAAATTCTTTGGCTGAAGGAGATGAAATCTGCCTGGGTTAAAATAGGATTTCCCCAATATTGGGAACATCCGGAACTGATCCCTAATAACGCAAGGCAACTTGTCAAAAGAAGATATTGGGAGAAAGTTAATGAAGACACACTGCATCAAAATGGGATGGGCAGGCTAACAACAGAATTCCTCCAACTCAAACCTGAACCTTGGCCTGAGAACTTCATGAATCTTCCTATGCCTCGATATGCCCGCGCCTTATATCTCCAGCTAAGATATGGTACCCTGCCTATTAACAGCTACACGGCTCACTGGTCACCAAGTAACCTTTCAACTGACAGATGTATATCTTGTCATCATTTTAAAGAAACAATTGAGCACATGTTGTTTTTCTGCCCTTCATATAAGAGCCCCAGAGGGAAGTGGATTATTCCCCGCTGTAAAAATCTATTATTGCAGGACAGAGCCAACGCCACCAGAATATGTAAATATGATACGCCCACACTGGTAGCTACCTCAGTCACTAAATATCTATCGGAGGCTTGGTTTATCCGTCGTAGGTATATCTCAGCTAAGGGCCCTCAAGTCGGTTAAGCTCCTGTTTACAGAGGGAGATTCTAACAAGACACATTTTTCTCTGTCTTTTTACCTTTTAGACGTGCTATGCAATTTGATATTGATGTGAACTCTCTTAACTTCTATGTGGTATCTGTACGAATCCTAGTAGGAACTCGTGGCCCCTTATATGAGCGACAGAGTCCGTACAAGTTTATAGAGATGATCTTTTACTTGAAATTTTCCACGCTACCTGAAAAAACATTTTATACATGAAAATGAATTTTATTTGCTCACAAATTGGCTAAAATACTGAGTAAAGTCATATGGAAGGTAATAGCGGTATATATTTGCATGAAGTTATTTTTATTATAGCTTTTTATCTTATCTATGTTTTAATTATTGTATTTTAAGTATGACCATAGCCTCAGTTTTGAGGATTTTATTGTAACATTTTATACGACTGTTGGTTAATAGGTCTTACTAGCATTTTGTACGATTGTTATTATGAATTATGATGAGTTATTGTGAATTCCAATGGTTTCAATTCATTATGTAAGACTGTTATTTTTAAATTCTCAATGGTCTAAATTCTTAGACCGAATGAACTTAAATAAATAAAAAATGACAGCAATGTCACCCCTACTCTCTGATTGCTTCTTTATCGATAAATAATTTGCATTTAAAGCACTCACATTGCATTATTTTACATACACTGAAAGACTTAAAAAGTGTGGACCAATGCCTCAATTGCATCTTTTCTAAATGTATCCTTAGGTATCTGTGGAATAATAAAACACTGAAATACTATACTCTGCTAAGATTGGTCTCATGTAGGCAGCTAAAGTATTAGTTTGGGGTATGATCTCTACTCTGATAACGGCCCACTTTCCTTTGCATCTCTTCAGCATAAGTTTTCCCTTCCTGATTTGGACATTTATAGCTTTCGAAAAATAAAAGCTTTAATCTACAAAGTGAGCCCCCTTCGTCCGCTGGCTCGCATCACCTATTTGTTGTCCAAATGCTTTTGATTAGGTCATGTTGCTTCAAAGATCGACAAACTATTGCACACCTCCTTCACCACTTCCCTCCTTCCCTTTCAACCCAAATGGGCAGCATACTTTCAAATACAAGATAGTGATCCTCTGCGCTCACAAACATGGAACAAAATATGTGTTCACCTTTTACAAAACAAGCTTATATCCTCCCCAGCACAAATAAAACTATTCTGTTTCGTTCGTTCATTCGCTTTATTTTGGTAAATATAAATACCATAAAAGCACACCACAAATCACAAATTTATAATTTTACTAAACAACAAGCTATGTATAAAAATCCTCAGAAGTAAAATGTTGAACTACATAAAAAACTTTGAACATAAACATTTTCCCTCTAAAAATTCATACCATGTTATGGGATCATGCGAAAATGCAGAATTTTTCATGATAGGTATCAGGAGTCAAATACATACCTAACTAGACACAACAGATAAAATAAGAATAAAACATTTCTATTTAAAAAGTATAAAAATATATATAAACATAAAAAATTCATTGGACAATAAAAAGTGATAAATGCATACATTAAAATTCACAAGTGAGTTCATCAGGGGCCACTCCCAATGTCTATTGTTAAATTTTCCCCTATTTTTTTTAAGCATATTCAATCTGCAATGCCAAATAGAGTCTAAGTATTTTACCAAACAACAAGCCACTAAAACAGATGGATCAGATTTAAGAACTCTCTGAGCCGGTAGACAATTCCTAAAACCCATTTTTCTACATAATGGAATAATCCAACGAGCCCTCTGTTTATGGTATGCAGAACATTGAAAGAGGACATGGGTTATGGATTCTTCCCTGTCACAGCCCATCGGGCACATCTTAGAAGTACAACTAGTATAAGTCCATTTGCGTGTTAGGATGCGCAAAGGAAGAGAACCTATCCTAAATCTGGCATACAATGCACGTGCACATGGAGAAAGTACTGTGTCCATATATTGCTCAGATTCATAGTGGCATTTGATTTTTAAAAAGCTGCCAGTCATAGATGATGATGAGACTGCAGACAGTTGTGTAAGTTGGACATTGAGCCAGAATTCATCCTTCATTGTCTGTATTGCGTTTTTTGGAATAGATGACGGATCCTTCCAGTATGACCCCAAACCAAGTAGTACGAAGGTCCGTTCTACGTACGCACACCACTTGATTTTTAGGCTAGTGTTATTGGCCATCAAGTTAGCTAGCCCGCATCTATAGGGAGTAAGAGAATCTAGTGACCATAGGCAAATCCAAAACAGCAGAGGCCTGAGAGCAGCGATCTGGCTAATGGGAGGCAAATTTAGATCCATTCGAATAGGAAGCATTGGGGTACTGGAGGGAACTCTTAACAACGACCTTAAGAAAGAGTTTTCCACCCTTGTCAGATCGTCTAAATTGCAATGGCCCCACAATTCAGCTCCATAAAGGCCCCCCCCCTGCTTGCGATTTATAAATTTCAATAGTGGGCGTCATGGCGAAGCTAGGAGATCTAGCTGCAAATCTTACGATGCCACTCGCCCGTTGTTTCAAGCGGAGGTTTGCTTACTGGAGATGGGAATGCCACTTATGTGAGTCTTCTAGTTTTACACCTAGGTAGTCGAAATCACCAACTCTTTCCAGCGCGACACCCTCTAGGAAAATAGGTCGCCGCATCCTGCCTTTTTTATCCCCGAACACCATACATTTAGTTTTTAGTCGATTGAATTCCAGGCCATGGTCATTACAGAAATCCATGAACCTCGAGAGCAGGGTTAAAAGGCCTGTAGCTGTTTGGGATATCAGCAAGGTGTCATCGGCAAATAGGAGGCAAGGAATCTTCTGCCCTCCTATTTTGGGGGCATCATTGGAACACTCCATGAGATAGGGAATGCATACATTTATGAATAGAAGGAATAAAGTAGGGGCGAGAACACAGTCTTGTCTCACGCCACGAGCAGTAGGAAATTCTTCTGTTAATTCACCTTTCCGACTCCATCTAATTCTGGCATAATTACCATTAAAGAGATCTCTAATGATATTTAAAATAAAGCAGGGGACTCTCAGTTTAGTCAAGACCTCCCACATGTTGTAGCGGGGTACTAAATCGAAAGCTGATTTTAGATCAACAAATGCTACGAATAGATGACCTAAGTCCACATCAACAACTTTCCATTTAATGTACTGACTTTTTCCCTGAAGCCCGCTTGAAGGTGATTTAGGATTTGGTTTCCCACTATCCATTTCCTCAACCTGCTCAACAATTGGTGGCAAAATATTTTTTTAAGATTATCAAGAAGGCTGGTAGGTCTATAGTTTCCCGGGGAATTCCTCTCTCCTTTCTTGTAGATGGGCATGATGATTGCCTCTTTCCATGAGTCAGGGTAGGATCTAGTAGTCAGAATGGCGTTAGAAAGCCTATTAATATACGGACTCCAGATGTTCTGGTCCGCTTTGAACATATCTGAGGGGATCCCATCCGACCCTGGGGCCTTCACTGCATTTTGAGCAGTAATGGCCAGCGCAGTTTCATTCAATGTGAAGGGAGGCAAGGAGGACATAGGAGAGTAAGATGATATCAGCTCTCCCAAACTTGGTACATCACAGACCAGTGAGGAGCCATACAGTTCCTTAAAATGGGAAAGCCAGGCATCAGGAGTAATATGGGACTCTAGATAAGGTGCTCGGTTCTGGTCGCTACGAGAGACCAGAAGCCAGAACCGTTTGGAGTCATGGACCCTAGCTGCCTCAGATAATTCGCTCCAAAGCCCCTCTTCATACTCATGTTTGCTCGTATTACATGTAGAAACATAAAGGCGCCTAGCATTGATAATACCTAGTCTATCTTTTGTCCTTAACACATTAACCAAGGTATTTTTAGCATCTCTACACCTCTTGTTCAACCATTTGCTGCAGGGTTGGGCACAAAAGTAAGTCAATGGCCTAACGCATTTAGAAAACAGCTCTTTCAGGATTGCAAAGAGGTCCAAATGTAAAGACGCAACTTCAGTTGGGGCAAATATATAGTTATCGTCAAATAACTGGTGGGTAGAGATTAAAGCACACAGTTTATCTCGAAGCTTGTTCGATCTCTGAAAGGAGTCCCATCTTACCGTACTCCTATTGCTAGACAACTCCATCTCACCAGAAGGAGCAGAAGAAAATACAGCTCCCGCTGAAAAAGATCTCTTATACGTAATCTGGAGAGGGGCGTGGTCACTAGTATGTGGATTACCCACTTCCACATCTGATATGTGGTGCCAAACTCTTAAATCAAAGAAAATGTAATCCAGTTTATTACTATATAAACCCCTGAAGAAAGTTGGTCTGGCAGGAGTATCAGCTGGAAAGCGGCCATTACCAAGACGGAGACCATGAAGTATCATAAGGTCTATTATCTGCATAGCCCTAACACAAGGTTTATATGAATTTTGTTGTATGGGATGGGGGGGGAATATTCCATATGCTATCTTCAGGTTGCATAACCTCTATGAGGTCTGGATTAAGTTCGAGTTGGATATTAAAATATGGTATTTTAAACGGAGGTCCGGGATTAAAGTATTCAATAGCTCAATAGTAATTGAACGATGGTTGTAAGGACCCGGCCTACTGTAGATATTTATGCAAAGAACAGGGGAGCCTGAGATTGGTTGGATGGCAATGGCCAAGATATCATATACCTCCTTAATTCCTCCCATCTCTGTCGATTTTACCCAGGTACATAAGCCCCCTACTGCCCTACCTGCTAAAGATGGCTTAGCTGGTTTAAAAAAGGAGATAAACCCCTGTCTATACGTGCAGTGTGTTGCCCAAGTTTCCTGAAACATACAGACATTAAAGTTTTCAACATATGCCTCCCACTCAATGTCAGCAAGTTTGCCATTGATGCCAGCCACGTTCCAGGACAGAGGTTTTGCTGTCGCCTGAGTAGTGGAACAGCTTAATTTCCTGAGGATGTCATCTTAGGGATGGCTGTCAATGGGCTTCACCGGGGGTGAATTTGTAAAATTAGTAGTAATATCAGATTGTAATTCCAGAGATGGTACAACACCTGGACTGGGTGAATTAGGTAAAGGACCTATAGCCGGTGAATCTGGGCTAAAAATGGAAATACAAGAGTTAGGAAGACATAATCAATCAATGTCAGAGGTAGCCCCCTGGAAATCAAGTTTGCATGCTGTTTGGCCACCATGAACAGGGCCGGCGCTAGTCATAGGAGCTGAATCAGATGGTATGCCTTCGAAAGCCTAATGGCTTGAAGTCTTGATAGTCTGCAGGACGGCTCGGAGCCAAATTGGCTGTTCTGGAGGAGGGATTCAGCTGCATGTGACCAGCAGAAGGGCGGCTATCGCTGAGAAAGATAGCAGAGGACTTCCTATTTGTGTTATGTACTTCCATATTTAGGAGACCTGTTACCAAATGGGGATTTTTAAAATTGAGTTTTATGAAGTCCCAGCTACCAGGTAAACCATTCACTCGTTCGGCAGATAAAATATCATTATGGATAACTGAGCTACAGCCTCTGACGTGTCTCAACCAATGCGAGACCTTGTTGACGAGTGAGGCTTTGTCTTCTCGCGTGTTTGGAGGCAAAGATGGAACATTACACATGTATATGTAGTTATTATTAGTTAGATATGGATTCCGACAAAAACCTTTTGTGGTGTTCCGTTTAAGAAGAACATTAGAAGAAAGAGAAGTGTTTCTTTCGGAAGGGGACACATGCCAGCTGTAGAGACACTGCCTTTCCATAGAGCTTGCTGCACTTGCTGGCAGTGGCAAGGGCCCAGTTGACAAAGCGCCTTTTACAAGCCGATGTTTAATTGTCACAGGATTTGGCTTAGGCTTGCAAGTAAGGAGAAGATGTTTGCTTTTGAGAAGAGTGGTGATTTCAAGCAGTAAAGATTTTCAGCTCGCCTACTTCGCTCTTGAGACTAGACACCAGTGCTAGCAAGTCATCTTGCAGGGGAGCGCTCTCCGTATGTGACAGAGTCATGGGAGTTAGTCGAGGATTTTCCACATCTTGGGGGGCCAAGGGGGAAAAACGGTCAGAGAATTGTGAAATTCATTTTGTTGGCTTTTAATGCTTCAGATTCGAGATGAGATGCAAAGAGAGTAGGAGAACTGGTCATTTTAGTAGAGCCTTGGAAGGCTAACATCTGGTAAGGAGAAGTAGCGATTTGCGAATTGGGAGCAGTATGCGATCTTGAAGTTAGAAACGGAATGAGAGTACCGGTTTTCGGCTCCTTTCATCGAACTCTCTCAATATTTAAGATCTGTTCCACCTCTTCAATCAGGTCGTCAATTTCCTTAGCAACACAATTGGTGTGGGCTTTGCCCGGGTGCGTCCCGCGCAGCGGTGATGCGCGGTGCACTTTATAGCGCCTGTGTTGTTGTTTGAGTAGCCCCAGGTGAGGGGCAGCAGGAGAGAGGAGTCTGGGACTTGGAGTCCCACCAGGCTCGATGCGGCAGACAGGGGCGGTGATGCGCGGTGCACTTTATAGCGCCCGCGTTGTTGTTTGAGTAGCCCCAGGTGAGGGGCAGCAGGAGAGAGGAGCCTGGGACTTGGAGTCCCACCAGGCTCGATGTGGCAGACAGGAGCGGTGATGCGCGGTGCGCTTTACAGCGCCCGCGTTGTTGTTTGAGTAGCCCCAGGTGAGGGGCAGCAGGAGAGAGGAGCCTGGGACTTGGAGTCCCACCAGGCTCGATGCGGCAGACAGGAGTGGTGATGCTCGGTGCGCTTTATAGCACCCGCGTTGTTGTTTGAGTAGCCCCAGGTGAGGGGCAGCAGAAGAGGGGAGATGGGGACTTGGAGTCCCACCAAGCTCAATGCGGCAGACAGGAGCGGTGATGCGCGGTGCGCTTTATAGCATCACATTGTTGTTTGAGTAGCCCCAGGTGAGGGGCAGCAGGAGAGAGGAGCCTGGGACTTGGAGTCCCACCAGGCTCAATGCGGCAGACCATTCATATCCAACTTTCTCTTTTGGACTCTAATTATTATGAAATTATTTAAATTACATCTGTCAGATACAAATCTCCCTTGGGCCTCTGAAAAGGAGCATGGTGATCCAGAACATATGTTTTTCAAATATGAATGAAGCACTCAAGATTTGGAGCCAACTCGGATCCAATTGTGTAATCTTCCATGTAAATATTGTTCTAGATTTTTCCACAAAATCCCTGGCCCCCATCTGGCCAATAATCCAATTCTGTTACCAGATCTGGCGCAGCACTTCTGGATCATCAAGGTTTTTCTCACTGATTGGAAGGTGCTCAATCACATTACCTCTCACACTTAGTGGGCTTGGGTTACAAATCTCAGGAGTACTCTCTCTGCACAAATAATGGTTGCGCACAACCCCACGGTTTCGCAAAGATTGTGGAACTCATTTGGCTCCTATATTTGGAATTCATCCCACACACAAGCTATTTCACAGTAAGTGGCTTTGTCGTGCCATTTATGCTCACACCCCAATCCACGTAGCACTTTGACTCCTTCTTACTCTCCTCTTACCTTTTCCTATCCTGTTCTTTCTTTTCCTTTTTTTCTTTACGGAGTGGTTAGTCCCTTTTCCTTTATTTTGACACGGTGAAGTGTGCTATGTAGATGTTCTACTGGAGGTACAAGTCCTCTTAATATTTTTGTCACTTATAAGTTGTTATGTGACCTTCTCAAATATGTTTTGCTTTAATTTTGGATGATGTACATTTCTATTGTACTTATACAATGTTGTGACACATATGTAAATACCACTTTCTCTCTCACCACAAAATTTTCCATTAATATTTTCTGAAATATTAAAAAAGTGAGAATACATTTGCATGTGTAAATTACTCATAGGTGTAACTTATCTTTGTGAATAACCCCTTCTATGTTCAATCACAACATTATGCACTACATTAAAAACACTTTGGGATCAGCAAGGAATCTTTGTCTGGATGAATATGAGCTTTAAGGGATAAGCAACATTTATCTAGGTTCTAATCCCATAGATACTGTCTAAATTTAGAACTTCAGTATGGCTTCTGTATGAAGTCATTAGCGTAAATAAGTGGATCAAAATACAGTAATTTGGTGCTGTGAAGTTACAACAGTGGGAAATAAAAGTTGTTATGCCCTGTTGGGTCACAAGGGAAAGCACTCACTCCCCCTTTGTTTCACTGTCTCAC
This sequence comes from Pleurodeles waltl, assembly GCF_031143425.1. Lineage (NCBI taxonomy): Eukaryota > Metazoa > Chordata > Amphibia > Caudata > Salamandridae > Pleurodeles > Pleurodeles waltl. The sequence goes on from NC_090449.1 coordinate 266,148,889, forward strand.
TTAGGTCTACGGAAATCCGACCAAGACAGCAGAGTTGTAGCTAGCAGTTTGCAGTGAAAAATATCCCATTGCTTACTGTTACATATCTATCATTAGATATATATTATATCTAAGATCCAGATAAATGAACCTTGAATCTCTCTCTAACTCCAGAGTAATATTAAAATGTTCAGCCATTATGGGACTCATATTCCAATGTCTTATGTGGTCTAAAAAACATAATGGTGACTATCTTCAAGATAGCCATCACAAAACTATACATTGAAAAGGATAATTAATAAACACGGTGCCAGCCTTCCATTCTCATACAAGTCATCATTCCAGATAACAATACAAAGGATACAATCACAAACACAAACAGAGGCATAGCTATTAAAAACACATAAAGAAAACCTACAAAAAAGGGAACAAAGTTTCAAGTGTATTGGAAATTGACCACACTGAACAAATTAAACCTTAAGGCATCAAATATTATATACATAGATAAAGAAAAGCTACTGATCATTGGCTTTAGATCATGCTTGCGAACAGGGACCGCTGCCTTAGGCACCGTACATGGTGCCCTCTTGACTACAGATGAAGATTACCCTTTCCTCTGTATATTGCTGGACCTCTCAGCTGCCTCCAACACAGTCGGCTATCACACCCTGGAGTCTTGAGTGAGATTCACTGGCACTGGCTTTCACTGGTTCTCCTCCTATCTTTCCAAATGACACCAATTTGTTCACATGGGAACCTCCAGGTCCCAAAAGATCCCTGTCACCTGTGCATTCTCAAACGGTCCCATAGTGTTGTCGCTTATCTTCAGCCTCTACATGGAGCTACTTGGTGCTCTACCCAAAGATAACAGCAGCAAGATTTGCCAATATGCTGATAAAACACAGCTGTTTGAAAGTCTTCTCTGCTTCAGAAACCAAATGCCTCAAGAACCAAAAACAAGAATTTAATCTTACTCAATGGAGGAACCTTAATGACTTCAAACCACAACTTTCACTGAATGCCATACCACTTGGATTCTTCCTGGACACCAGTGTCACAGTCAAGGAACACACTGCCAAAAAAACAAAGGCAGCCTGGTATCAGCCCTGTCTTCTAAAGAAAGTAAAACTGTTTCTTCCAAGAAGTGACTTCAGAGCTGCTGCTCAAGCTCTCACACTCTTGCATCTGGATGGTAGTAACTCGCTGCCTAATGGACTCCCAGACTCTACACTGGAACCTCTTATTGGCATCCAGCACGCCACAGCACATCTCATCCAGGGCCTGAAGAAATATTATCACATTATCCCCATCCTGATGGAAATTAATTGGGGCCCCTTACATTCCCGCACCATCTTTATAACCAGCTGCATCATTTACAAAGTCATTATAACCAGCAGGCCTGCTTACCGTCCAGACAAGCTCACCATCTCTGGTGGTTCTTGGCACACCGCCTCCAAGTCTACAAGCAGATGGTAGACATGGGTGGTCATTACAACCCTGGCGGACGGTGTTAAAGCTGCGGTAATACCGCAAACAGGCCGGCGGACAAAAAAAGGGAATTACGACCCTGGCGGAAACCGCCAACTAAGACAGCCACTTTAACACACCGCCACCACGGCGGTACAGACAAACAGCGCAGCGGTCACCACCAATAGACAGGCGGAAGACAATGTACCGCCCACACTATCACAACACACCAATTCGCCACCTTTTCTGGGGCGGATTCACCGTGGTTAAAAACACGGCAGAAACAGCCATTTCAATGGGAAAACGCTCACCTCAACACATCCCACGAGGAACGAGGACACCATGGATCCAGAACTACAAATACTCCCTGCCCTTGTATTCCTACTCATCTACGACCAACAGCAACGTAGGCGCAGAACATACCAGTGAGTACAGCACCTACGACACGGGGGAGGGGGGAGGCAAAAGTTACGGGGACACCCACCAAACACCCCCACCCCCACCCTTGCATATTACAACATACACACCAATGCATTCACAAAAATCACAGTAACAACCCACAATCCCCCCGGAAGAATGCAAAGACAAAGCGAATAGCAGTCAAACTTTGTATTGTGCCAATATACTACTCATTAAAAAATATACGGATATATATATCACGAAATCTGTCAAAAATAAATGTACAATACAAGAAGTAGTGCAGATATGTACACAACAATGTCCGTGCACCAACAGTCCAAAAATGCATGGGCGATGCCCACAATAGATACCTGACCAAAATCCGAGAGAACACTGCCGGGGCATCAGATAGAAACACTACAGGCACCTCAGGGGGAAGGGAAGGGGGGGCACCTCAGCCAGATGAATGTGAAGCCAGATCCACGACGGGGCTCCATGCCCATTGATGTATCCTGGGGAGTGTAAAGCCACAGTCTCTCAAGTCACTTCAGTGGGTGGGTTGCCCACTGTGCCATCCTGGGGAGTGCAAGGCCACAGTCTCTCAAGTCTCTACAGTGGGTGGCTTGCCCACTGTTACATCCTGGGGAGTGCTAAGCCACAGTCTCTCAAGTCTAACAAGTGGGTGGCTTGCCCACTGTTGCATCCTGGGGAGTGCAAAGCCACAGTCTCTCAAGTCACTTCAGTGGGTGGGTTGGCCACTGTTACATCCTGGGGAGTGCAAAGCCACAGTCTCTCAAGTCTCTACAGTGGGTGGCTTGCCCACTGTTACATCCTGGGGAGTGCTAAGCCACAGTCTCTCAAGTCTAACAAGTGGGTGGCTTGCCCACTGTTACATCCTGGGGAGTGCAAAGCCACAGTCTCTCAAGTCACTTCAGTGGGTGGGTTGCCCACTGTTACATCTGGGGGAGTGCAAAGCCACAGTCTCTCAAGTCTCTACAGTGGGTGGCTTGACCACTGTGACATCCCGGGGAGTGCAAAGCCACAGTCTCTCAAGTCTCTACAGTGGGTGGGTTGCCCACTGTGCCATCCTGGGGAGTGCAAAGACACATCTTCGCAAGTAGATGCAGTTCTCTACTGGTACCGGGTGGGACTGGTGCCCAGACTGGATGAGTCTCCCCGTGAAAGTACATGTCCTGTCACAGTCCCAGCTGCACATGGGAGAACGATGCCTGATGTGCGGGACTATTCATACCCACACGGTCTTTGCCCTGTTCAGCGGTGCTTTGCCATGGCAATCTTTGCCCTGTTCAGCGGTCTTCACCATGGCGGTCTTTGCCCTGTTCAGCGGTCTTCCCCATGGCAGTCTTGGCCTTGTTCAGCGGTGCTTTGCCATGGCGGTCTTTGCCCTGTTCAGCGGTCTTCACCATGGCGGTCTTTGCCCTGTTCAGCGGTCTTCACCATGGCGGTCTTGGCCTTGTTCAGCGGTGCTTTGCCATGGCGGTCTTTGCCCTGTTCAGCAGTCTTCACCATGGCGGTCTTTGCCCTGTTCAGCGGTCTTTACCATGGCGGTCTTGGCCTTGTTCAGCGGTGCTTTGCCATGGCAGTCTTTGCCCTGTTCAGCGGTCTTCACCATGGCGGTCTTGGCCTTGTTCAGCGGTGCTTTGCCATGGCGGTTCTGGTACGGATATTGGTGTGTGGCATTACGATCTCCACAATGGACATTGGTGTGTGGCATTACGATCTTTACACTGGACATTGGTGTGTGGCATTACGATCTCCACAATGGACATTGGTGTGTGGCATTACGATCTTTACACTGGACATTGGTGTGTGGCATGACGAACTCCACACTGGACATTGGTGTGTGGCATGACGAACTCCACACTGGACATTGGTGTGTGGCATGACGAACTTCACACTGGACGTTGGTGTGTGGCTTGATGTTCCATCATTGCCCAGCGGGGCTGTGGGATTCTGGACCCTCCTGGGCTGTGACTCCGGCCGTGGCAGTGGTCTCCTGACCAGTAACGATACTTGGGCCCTCCTGGGCTATGACTCTGGCGGTGGTCTCCTGACCAGTAACAATACTTGGGCCCTCCTGGGCTATGACTCTGGCGGTGGTCTCCTGACCAGTTACGATACTTGAGCCCTCCTGGGCTGTGACTCCGGCGGTGGCGGTGGTCTCCTGACCAGTAACGATACTTGGGCCCTCCTGGGCTATGACTCTGGCGGTGGTCTCCTGACCAGTTACGATACTTGAGCCCTCCTGGGCTGTGACTCCGGCGGTGGCGGTGGTCTCCTGACCAGTAACGATACTTGGGCCCTCCTGGGCTGTGACTCTGGCGGTGGCGGTGGTCTCCTGACCAGTAATGATACTTGAGCCCTCCTGGGCTATGACTCTGGCGGTGGTCTCCTGACCAGTAACGATACTTGGGCCCTCCTGGGCTATGACTCTGGCGGTGGTCTCCTGACCAGTTACGAAACTTGAGCCCTCCTGGGCTGTGACTCTGGCGGTGGCGGTGGTCTCCTGACCAATAACGATACTTGAGCCCTCCTGGGCTATGACTCTGGCGGTGGTCTCCTGACCAGTAACAATACTTGGGCCCTCCTGGGCTATGACTCTGGAGGTGGTCTCCTGACCAGTTACGATACTTCAGCCCTCCTGGGCTGTGACTCCGGCGGTGGGGGTGGTCTCCTGACCAGTAATGATACTTGGGCCCTCCTGGGCTGTGACTCCGGCGGTGGCGGTGGTCTCCTGACCAGTAACGATACTTGGGCCCTCCTGGGCTATGACTCTGGCGGTGGTCTCCTGACCAGTTACGATACTTGAGCCCCCCTGGGCTGTGACTCTGGCGGTGGCGGTGGTCTCCTGACCAGTAACGATACTTGGGCCCTCCTGGGCTGTGACTCCGGCGGTGGCGGTGGTCTCCTGACCAGTAACCATACTTGGGCCCTCCTGGGCTGTGACTCCGGTGGTGGCGGTGGTCTCCTGACCAGTAACGATACCTGGGCCCTCCTGGGCTATGACTCTGGCGGTGGTCTCCGGACCAGTAACGATACTTGGGCCCTCCTGGGCTATGACTCTGGCGGTGGTCTCTGGACCAGTGATGACGGTGCTGGCGGTTGTGTCTGGACCGCCGGAAATGATGGCGCACTTCTCCGCCGTGACACTCACAACAGGTTGGGGAGACTTCCTCGGGACCTTCCCCACCTTCTTTTGAGTTACAGATGACTCACCAATCGCCTTGGATCCCATTTCACTGTGTGTTCCACCAGGAGTCTTGACACGGTCCCGTCGTCCACTCTCCAATTTCGGAGCCTTTACAGGGGGTGGGCTGACAGTACCTTGGCTCCGGGTCCTACTGCCTGCCCTGGTGGACGGGGCACTCCAAAAACCTGGTACACGCACCACTGGTACTGGAGGCTTTTTGGCTGAGGCGCTACGACGGGACTGATGAATTAGAGGGGGGGGGCAAAAAGGTCAATTTGACATAGGGACAGTTTCAGACGTACACTGGGATGCGTAGCTGGAGGGGCTCTGGGAGTGGAGGAAGAGGAGGTGGTTGTAGGAGGTGTAACTTTAGCTGTTTTGGGTGCAGGTGCAGGTACTGGAGGCTGTCGTGAGGTGGATGGATGTTGGGTGAGTGATTGCCGGCGTTTGTGTACTTTGGGAGGGGGCGTCACAGACACACTGGGAGAGGACACAGGGGACGTGTATATGGCAGTGGAGGTGGGGAGTGCAGGTGAGCGGCTTGTGGTGCTGGGTGTCCTGGTGTGAGTCCTAGTGCCTGTAGATGTGGTGCATGCAGGTGTGTGTGTAGACGACACTGGGAGGGAGGAGGGGGACACAGTGGAGACAGTGGATGTTGCTGTGTCTGTATGGGTCTGATGCTTGTGTGAGTGCCTGTGGTGTGTGTGGTGCCTATGTTTGCTTGAGCTACTTGTGTGTGTTGACTTGTGTGCATGCTGGTCTGTAGGTGTGCTTGGGATGGGCTGGAGTACAGGGGATTGGGTCTGGGTGGAGGAAGTTGGAGGGGGGAGGCTGGACACAGGGACAATGGCTGCCATCAGTGCTGAGACCAGAGATTGCAGGGTTCGCTGAAGGACAGCATGACCAGAATGAATGCCTTCCAGGAATGCATTACTGTGTTTCAACTCTCGTTCTACACCCTGGATGGCATTCACAATGGTAGACTGCCCAACAGTGAGTGACCTGAGGAGGTCAATGGCCTCCTCACTGAGGGCAGCAGGGGTGACTGGGGCAGGGCCTGAGGTGACTGGGGCGAAGGTGATGCCCACCCTCCTGGGTGAGCGGGCACGGGGCGAACGCTGAGGGGCTGCGGGGAGGGCGGTGCTGGTAGGGGAGGTGGCAGCTGTACCTGTAGAAGTGGGGCGCACAGATGGTGCTGCCACCACAGGGGAGCTCCCATCGGCGGACGAGTCTGTGTCGCTGTTTGGTGATCCTGTGGCCGACGTGAAGCTCCCCTCGCCCTCCGTCCCACTGGTGAATTCAGAGTCTGTGGTGTGGCCCTCCATGGCCATGTGGGATGCAGCTCCCTCATGCTCCGGTGCCATTGTACCTCCGCCTGTTGATGCTGATGTACAGAAGGACAGGGAGAGCAGAAAAAGGGTGGAGACAGAAGAAAGAGAGTTTTAGTGCATGGCATACCGCTACCGTTGGCGGACAAGACAAACGCAGCAGCCCCCTGCATTACGCCGTGCTCCTGCCCTCTGCACACGCAATTTCTGGGATATGGCCTACATGGCAATGGGAGAAATCTGCCCACATGGATGGCGAAGGGGCAACTATACATCAATTTGCCTTTTTTTGAGCTGGGGTAGAGTGCCATATGGCCTACATAACGGAGGGGCCTTGCCTACCTAACTCGCCCTGGCCTAGGGACACCCACAGCCCACCACCCCCACCCAGACATCTCCACTGCACGCAAAGTCCATGGGATGAGTTTGTACTCACCCCCTTGTGTCTGCTGTGATGTCCTTAAGCGCCCATCCAACTCCGGGTAGGCCACCGCCAGGATCTGGAACATCAGGGGGGTCATGGTGCGACGGGCACCCCTCCCACGTTGGGAGGCCATCCCCAGCTGAGCCTCCGCCGTCTTCTTGCTGCAGCGGCGAATGTCCTCCCATCTCTTCCGGCAGTGGGTGCCCCGTCTCTGGTGGGCCCCCAGGGTCCGGACTTCCTTGGCGATGGCACGCCAAATGTCCCTCTTCTGGTGGGCGCTGACCTACATGACATGCACAAGGAAAGAGGAACAGTCATTACCTACAGCACCGTCATTGTAATTGGCCCCCTCCCAACTCTATCCCTGTGGCCCATTCATTCCCATGCATGACTGTTCTATGTACTCTACCCCCTTCCCTCATCCACCCAGCCCTGTCCACCCAGGCCTAGCCCATACAACGTGCTCCCTGTGTACTAACCTGTTGGTCTGGAGGACCGTAGAGTAGCGTATACTGGGGGAGGACCCCATCCACAAGTTTCTCCAACTCCTGTGCAGTGAAGGCAGGGGCCCTTTCCCCAGACGCAGCAGCCATCGTCACTTCCAGACCGAAGTCACAGCAGCACTAGCAGTGTAGGTCCTCTCCTGTCGAAGGTCAGGTATCTAGTGTTTGAAGAGATAGAAAATGGTGGTGACGTCCGTGGCGGTGATGTCCGCGGCGGTGCACATCATCACCGTCAGCGCACCTGTTCATTGGCTCCTGGGACCCATAGGGTCCAATGCTAACCAATGCAGCATTGCGCAGCACTCTACGACCGCCTACCGTGACGGTGTCCAACGCCAGCGCAGTTACCCCACAATTCCATTGTCCCAGTTTAGAGGTCAGGCAGCTGCCATTTCAGGGGCCCACATGGCTTCAATTACTACTGCGTCACACATACTGAGGCCTACACTCAAAACCTTTCCCGGATGGGTTAATTGTCTGGTGTAGTCTTGTGTGTGACTGTGGGTACATACCTGGAGGAATGCTGACATTTTTTTCGCTGTTGCCCTTCTTAGGCACCGTCAGTTGGGACATATTGGAAGATGGCGGGATCCGCCGGTGTACCGACCGCTGGTGGACCTGTTGACAATGGAAGAGCGACATGTCATTGTGACCTACCGGTTTGACCGTGCCACAATCCGGTAACTATGTACCCAATTGTAGCCAGACCTGATGTCACCAATCCGCCATCCGACTGGAATCCCCCCTGACGTGCAGGTGCTGCCAGTGCTCCATTTCTTTGCAAGTGGGTCTTTTCAGACAACAGTGGCCATGGCATCAGGGATGTCCCAGCCTATGTTTTCCAACGTTTTGTCCAGAGTGTTGTCTGCCCTGCTGAAACACGTGAGGAGATACATAATTTTCCCTGAGGTGGCGGATTTGCCTACAGTGAAAGGTGACTTCTATGCCCTTGGACATATCCCCAACGTCATAGGTGCCATTGATGGGACCCATGTAGCTCTGGTCCCCGCGCAGGAATGAACAGGTGTACAGGAACAGGAAGAGTTATCATTCGATGAACGTCCAGATGGTCTGTTTGGCAGACCAGTACATCTCGCAGGTAAATGCAATGTTCCCTGGCTCAGTGCATGACGCCTACATCCTGCGGAATAGCAGCATCCCTGATATGATGGGTGAACTCCAGAGGCACTGTGTACGGCTATTGGGGGACTCTGGTTACCCCAACCTGTCCTGGCTACTGACCCCAGTGAGGAATCCCAGGACCAGGGCAGAGGAACGGTACAATGAGGCCCATGGGCGGACTAGGAGGGTGATCGAGCGTACCTTCGGCCTCCTGAAGGCCAGGTTCAGGTGCCTCCATATGATAGGTGGATCCCTATTCTACTCACCGAAGAAGGTGTGCGACATCATCATCGCCTGCTCCATGCTCCATAACTTGCCATTGCGACGCCAGGTGCCTTTTCTGCAGGAGGATGATCCAGATGACGGTGTTGTTGCAGCGGGTGAGCCTGTGGAGCCTGTGGACAGTGATGAGGAGGAAGCTGAAGAAGATGAAAACGACAACAGGGAGTCAGTCATACAGCAATATTTTCAATGAGACACAGGTGAGTACAATTTCATGTTTCACATTATATTACATTTCACACGTCTACCTCTATCCTCTACCTACATTTCACACCCTATTTGGTAACTGACTTGTCCCCTTCCATTTCAGTTTCAGTAATGTGGTAACCTACGTGTCAACAGCTTGCACCCTTGAAAGGCTTGTGATGTGTGTCATTGGTATGTTGACCTTCCAATGGGTAACCTTTTTTAACACTGTAATTGACAATACAAAGTTCATAATCATTGACTGACTCCAATATTATTGAGGTTTCAAGGGTGTTTATTGAAGTGCATAAAAATATAGGGGGGTTGTGAAATGGGGAGAGGTCATGGTGGAAGAATGTCCATGGCAGAGTCCAGTCTATTAGTCTCACAGGTACATTGCACATCTGGCCATTGGAAGTGGAGCTGGAGCAGTGCCAATCTGGACAGGGTAACAAAGTGGGACAGTGGGGGACAATCAGGGTGGTCTTATTTCCTGGCTGGGGTCTTGTCATCTTGCTCTGTCCTGTTCCTGGATCTCAGGGCCCGCTTTTGTGGTGGTTGTCTGTCTGCAGGGGGTGGGGTGCTGGTGTGGTGGTCCTGTGGCGGGGCATCCTGTCCACTAGCACCGGTGGAGGTGGTGGGCATTTCATCGTCCTGTGCCACAGTGTCCCTCAAGGTCTTTTGAATGTCCGTCAGCACCCCTACGATGGTGCCCAGGGTGGAGCCGATGGTCCTGAGCTCCTCCCTGAACCCCAAGTACTGCTCCTCCTGCAGACGCAGGGTCTCCTGCAACTTGTCCAGGACCGTTGCCATCGTCTCCTGGGAGTGGTGGTATGCTCCCATGATGGAGGATAGGGCCTCGTGGAGAGTGGGTTCCCTTGGCCTGTCCTCCCTCTGTCGCACAGCAGCCCTCCCAGTTCCCCAGTGTTGCTGTGCCTCCGTCCCCTGGACCGTGTGCCCACTACCACTGCCCCCAGGTCCCTGTTGTTGTTGGGGTGGTGGGTTAGCCTGGGTGCCCTGTAGTGGTGGACACACCGCTGATTGACCTGTCCTGGGTAGGGAGGTATGGGCCCGCTGGGTGGGTGCTGTGCTGGGGTTACCAGAGGGTGGAAGCTCAGTGTTGGGCTGTGGCTGGGCAAGGGGAACCGACTGTCCTAAGGCCCATGATGGTCCGGGCTGGTCATCAAGATCCAGTAGGGCAGAGCTGCTGTCGTCACTGTGGGCCTCTTCTGGGGGTGGAGTGGTGTTGTCTGGACCCTCTGGTGTGGTGACGTTCCTTCGGGTTCCTGCGGGGGTATAAGTACATGATTATTGCATGTGTGTGTTTCATGGTGTGCAATGGTTGGGTGTGCATGAACCCCAGTGCAGGCATTCCTGTGTGGGGGCTTGTGTGGTGATGGTTGGGGGGTGTTCTGGGTCTGTGCAGTGGGCATTCTTTAGTGATGGGTGTCCATGCTTAGTTGTGTCATGCAGGTCTTGGGGTTGGGATGGGTGGTTGGTGTTATGGGTAGATTAGTGAGGAGTTAGGGTGATAGGGGAGGGTGTGAGGGTGGGTGTGTGTGATAGCATGCAGGTAGGGTGGGGATATGATAGTGAAGATTTGACTTACCAGTGTCCGTTCCTCCAACGACTCCTGCGAGGCCCTCAGGATGCAAGATGGACAAGACTTGCTCCTCCCATGTTGTTAGTTGTGGGGGAGGAAGTGGGGGTCAGCCGCCAGTCCGCTGTACCGCGATGTGGTGCCTGGATACCGTGGAACGCACCTTCCCCCGTAGGTCGTTCCTCCTCTTCCTGATGTCCTCCCTATTTCTTGGGTGCTGTCCCACAGCGTTGACCCTGTCGACTATTCTTTGCCATAGCTCCATCTTCCTGGCTATGAATGTGTACTGTACCTGTGAGCCAAATAGCTGTGGCTCTACCCTGATGATTTCCTCCACCATGACCCTGAGCTCCTCCTCGGAGAAGCGGGGGTGTCTTTGGCGTGACATGGGTTGTTGTGTGTGATGTGTGGGGTGGTGTATGTGTTGATGAGTGTGGTGAGTGTAGTGGTATGTGGTGTTTTGTGCGTGGATGTTGTGTGGGTGATGGTGTAGTGTGCCTCTGTGTGATGGTGTTATCTATTCTGTGCTGTCTCTCTCTGGCCTTCGTCTCTAATTTGTGGTCGTAGGGGTTTGTGGGTGATGTGGGTGTGTGTTTTATATAGTGTTGGGTGTGTGGGAGTGGTGGGTGTATGTGTATCAGGTGTGTGTATTTGGAATTGTCCAATGTGGCGGTGTTTTGGAGCTGTGTGTGTATTTTGAGCGCAGAGGTGTGTACCGCCAATGGAATACCGCGGTTGAAAGACCGCCGCGTGGATTCGTGGGTCGTAATAGCATGGGCGTGTTTCGGTTGGCGTGGAGGTGGAGGATTTGTTTCCGCATATTTATCGCTGACCTTTGGTGTGGCGGACTTGTGTGGGTGTCTGAATTTTGGCGGATTCCGTGATGTGTGTCATAATAGCTGTGGCGGTCTCCCGCTGCCGCCGCGGTGTATTGGCGGTCTTCTGCATGACGGTAAGCGGCTTTTACCGTCAATGTTGTAATGACCCCCTAAGTGTAAAAAGAAAAAAACAAGACTGTGAGCCTTTACCATCTATGCGCCCAGGATCTGGAACACCTTCTTTGTATGCATCAGATCTGTACCAGTGCTGCTCCAATTTAGGAAAAAGCTGAAGACACATCTGTTTAAAGAACAGCATATCAAAATACATTAACAGTCCGGAATATAGCTACCTCTCTTATCACTTAGTGAGTCTATGCGTGTCTTTGACCTTGAATGACACTCCATTGCCATATAGCTACGTTTGCATCTTAAAATACATAGGTACGTACATACATACATTCCTTCATACATACAACAACACTGTTCCAAAGCACCAAGCATTAGTGACAGAAAACCAGGAATGCAGAGCTAACCCCAAAAACATAAGATGTAAAAAGCAATAACCATATGAGAAGGAAAGACAAAGTTTTTTCCTTTTTCCAAGAGCATTGAATGACAACCTTATTCACAGGCACCACCACAACGCAGTATGACCATAAGCACAGAGGTGAGGTTCCCCCTCCAAAGTGACTTGCCCCAAAGAATAAATGGAGGTTGTTCAGACTCCACTAGCCTTAGCCGCTAACCGTAGAGAATTCTCTATACTGCATAGTGCATTCAGACACGAGACAAGGGACCAAGGGCAAGAGAGGTCATAGAGACAAGAATGCCACAGAGCGGGAAGCTTTAATTTTGAAGAACAGTAAACATGTGGGGACTCCCCCATGTAAAGCCGGGGCAAGCCTGCCTCATTGAGGGAGCTGAATTGACCGACACACAAAGATCTGGCGAGCCAAAGACAAACAGGATACAGACCATCATCAAACGGATACGAAGGTTGGGAGCTAAGAGGAGGGGAGCCTGGAAGAGACATTGCTGCCATACAGAATTGAGAATCAGTCAGAAAAACTGCAAATGAAAGGACTGGAGGTCTTTGAGATACCCACGATGCAGAATTTCCAAAGAGCCACAATAATACCTCTGGCAATTGTGTAAGTGTAAGCATGGTCCAGATTGGTAACCAGAAGAGGGTACTTAGAACCACCGTCAGCAAGTGTAGCATATAGTAGACATTGTATTTGTATAGTACATAGATTTTGCATTGGACTTTGCCTTTCTGCGAAACAAACTACTGTCCAGAAAGGTGTGAGACAATGGATAATAGCCTGCAGCTATGCAAAATGGGTGGCAGATTTTTTATTTTAAACTGTGGCATTCTGGTAAGAAGGTAAATGGGATTATGTAGTGCAGTTAGCACTTCGTGGGGTGGTACTGGAGGCGCAAGGAGGGGGGAGGATGGGACAGTCCCAGCCCGCCTATTGGTAAGTTACCAGGAGCAGGGGCGAGGGGTTGGCGTGGGCACTGGATGTCATTGCCCCTCACAAGTCTGCTTATAGGAGGTCATGGAAAGAGAATCTTCTTTGTCTGCACCCTGGAGCTGGAAGATTATAGAGTCCCATTCTGCTGAGATACAGTGCTTGAGACAACCTCTTGATTCTGCGCGTCTTAGTTATTTAGGGGGTGATTCCAACCTTGGCGGGCGGCAGTAGCCAAATGTACACGGCCCCCATTCTGACATTCCCGCTGGGCCGGCGGGCGCTAACCAAGTTAGCGCCCGCCGGCCCAGCGGGAATGAGGCCGCAACACAGGAGCCGGCTCCGAATGGAGCCGGCGGTGTTGCGGCCGTGCGACGGGTGCAGTTGCACCCGTCGCGCTTTTCACTGTCTGCTAGGCAGACAGTGAAAAGCTGGCTGGGGCCCTGTTAGGGGGCCCCTGCACTGCCCAGGGGCCCCAGGACACCCCTTACCGCCAGCCTCTTCCTGGCGGTGAAAACCGCCATAAACAGGCTGGCGGTAAGGGGGTCAGAATCCCCAGGGCAGCGCTGCTTGCAGCGCTGCCCTGGCGGATTCTCCCAGCCGGGGCAAAAACGGTGGAAAACCGCCAGCCCCGGCAGGGCGACCGCGGCTTTACGGCCGCGGTCGGAATGGGATTTGAAGCACCGCCAGCCTGTTGGCGGTGCTTCCGTCATTCTTCCCCCATAGTCTTTGCTTTAGCCAATCTAATTAAAGAGTGATGCTATGAAGCCACAAACGGAGGCGACTGTGCCCTCCTTTTCAAGGCGAGGGTGTGCTTAGCTATTAGTAAGGCCAAGTTGATGAAGTGGACTTCTACCTTATTTTTCCTGGTGTGCTTAAATAGGTCTAATGTGCATGCCTCCCATGTGTCTAGGCCACAACAGTGGAAGACCGCAGCTAAGGGAATGTGCAGTGTGTGCCAATAGTTAGCTAGAGGGGGACAGTTCCACAAAATTTGTTGAAGGCACGCTTGAGGGGAGCTGTAGAAGGGGCACTGGAGGTGAGCATGTTGGAACATGCTGTTAAGTTTGTTAGGGGTAACGCATACCCTGTACAAGATTGAGAATCTTATGCTTCTGAAGTGGACATTACAGGAGATAGTGTGCGGGTATGCTACGACCCTATTCCATTCCGATTCGTGGAGCATCCACCCTTGTCGCTTTGCTAGGCTTCCAGGAGTTTACTCAATGATGTCCATGTGTGGTCCTTCAAGGCTCGGTAGAGCAGGTGATAAAGTCGGGGCCTGTACCCATTGCAAGGAGCGCAGGCACAAAAGCGATTGTTTGTAGCTCCTCAACCACGATATTCCAGTAAATACGGAAAGTGTTGAGTTTCCCTCTGTAGGTTAGGAACTGGCCTGTGTGGATACCTTAATCATTCAGTATCTCAAGTATGCGTGGGAGCAAAGCTGAGCTAAAGCCACTGATGGCCATAGTGTGATATGTTAAACTGATCCCAACAGGAACTAGACAATTCACAGCAGTGGCATAAAGCTAAGCGCAGACTTGCTATGCACTGTATGTTTAAACGATCTGGTCACATGCAACAACAGACTAGAGACATGTGTCACTACAGTTCTACACATCTAAGCCCAAGGGTTAATGTGGCCCATTAGGTACGTACCTAGCAACACTGAAGGCTCACCGGGCCGGGCAGAAAGTGCTGCTGGAATGACAGATGATCTTTAAAGATAATCTGAGATTACATCATTTTCAGGAGCTGGAACACTGGTGCACACGTCCTACTCACTAAATATATCACATAGAGCCGGAATGATTGTGGGAGGGCACATTTTATGCTCTGAGCTAGCTGGGATGGCCTGTTTCTCTTTAGATATTTGTCTACTTTTTTATCATAGACATAGGATAAAAAGTTCTGTATCGTACACATACACCAGATGTGAAGTACAATGTAAACTATTATGAGACATGATTAAGGGCCTGATTCTGACCCCGGCGGTTCCTTACCGCCGGGGCCAGGGTCGGCGGGACCACCGCCAACAGGCTGGCGGTGCCCCGCAGGGCATTCTGACCGCGGCGGTTTTGCCGCGGTCAGAAGTGGAAAACCGGCGGTCTCCCGCCGGTTTTCCGCTGCCCATTAGAATCCTCCATGGCGGCGCAGCTCGCTGCGCCGCCATGGGGATTCTGACAACCCATGCCGCCATCCTGTTCCTGGCGGTTCTCCCGGCAGGAACAGGATGGCGGTATGGGTTGTCGTGGGGCCCCTGGGGCCCCCCCAGTGCCCATGCCAATGGCATGGGCACTGCAGGGGCCCCCGTAAGAGGGCCCCACAAAGAATTTCACTGTCTGCATTGCAGACAGTGAAATTCGCGACGGGTGCCACTGCACCCGTCGCACCTTCCCACTCCGCCGGCTCAATTCTGAGCCGGTGTCCTCGTGGGAAGGGGGTTTTACACTGGGCTGGCGGGCGGCCTTTTGGCGGTCGCCCGCCAGCCCAGTGTAAAACTAAGAATAGCTACAGCGGTCTTCCGACCGCGGTGCGGTATTCTGGAGGGAGGAAGTCTGGCGGGCGGCCTCCGCCGCCCGCCAGACTTAGAATGAGGGCCTAAATGTTGTGGAGGATATGTTCCTCAAGCCAATGAAAAGTTTAATGAAAAATGTTAAGGAAATTGTTGAGAGACTACATAGCAAAGGTATGGTACAATGACATCAGTCAGAGTAACGGTGAAAAGTTTAATGAAAAATGTTAAAGAAATAGTTGAGTACTACATAGCAAAGGTATGGCATCATTCAGAGTTTTGCCCCAGGAAACCATATCCCCCAAATACCTTACTTCAAAGGGAATGGGCCTATTTTACAGCCAAAGCTCAAATATAATCTTTGCTACATAGGATATATGAATGTCACCATATATTTTATATATTCAGATCTGCATACTTGTACATCTGTCTGTCAGTGGACACATGGCAAAACATGGGCTGACATTTAAGGAATAACGTAGGCATTTATAAACACTTAGGGGGTCATTATGACCCCGGTGGTTGGTGCAAATGTGGCGGTAGTATCGCCAACAGGCTGGCGGTACATACCGCCACATTATGACATTGGCGGGTTGGCTGAAGCCAACCCGCCAGTATACCACACCGACCGCCATGGCGGTAGCAGCCGCCGGGCTGGAGATAAAAATCTCCATATATCACTGGAAGTGTGGGGTGGTCAGAGGTGAGGGTGAGACTGGATTAGTGTACCCTCAGCTAGTAGTACCGGTTAGGCGTGGGTAAGTTCTATGGGGAGGTATGTGTTGAGTGTCTCTATAAGGGTGGCTGTATCTTACAAAAGGGAGTTCCTTTTACGGACTAGGTGGTCTCACACACATAATAGTGTCATGCTTCATCATTTGACCACCTAGCCCCACCCAAGTAAGATGGTACTACCTGGGCGGACTCAACCTCGTTGTTAAAGGAACGACAGAGGGAGTGCTGAAATAAATCTTACTGGATAATTATCAGGGATCCAGATGGGGTAAGATAAAAATTACCATACATATCACCTATCTCAATTGATTAAATTTTAATAAAGGTGCATGCAGGCAAGGTTAAAAAGTGGGAGTAAGACTCATTTGAGTGCTAATGTCTCATAGAGTCTAAAAAAAGGGACCAACATGTTTCTGCCCTCTCTAAGTGCTGGAAGGTCAGGGGCATTCGTCAGGGTCTAGGATCCCCTGAGCACAGCTGCTATTAAGTGTGCTTGCTAAGTGAAAGGAAAGGAGGTCAAAGGGCCTACCTGAACAGTTGGTTCATTACTAGGGTAGGTCTGTAGGGATAATTAATAAACTGGAGATTATAATAAGTAAGATAAAACAATGTGGCAAACCACAGCACACAACACAGCAAACAAGGTGGTAAAAACAGTGCTGAAATAGAATCACTCTCAATCACATGCAGTGGTGACTTACCCCAGGAAAAAAGGCGATTAGCCTCTGGTCTGGGTAATGCCGGGGGAGGTATCCCTTGTAGTCACACTGAAGGGGGGATGAACAATAATAAAGACAAGGAAAATTACAGAAAAGCAGAAAAAGAGGCACTGGTACAAGCCCAGCGGTATCAAGTTGATGGCCCAAATAGTGTTGCTCGGTAGGGGATGCCTACAGAGCTAAAAGGGGAGGGGGATTAGACCTCTGTCGAGAGAACACACAAAACTGAACAAGCCAAGTTTCAGGCAAAGCCTGAGTAATGACTTACCACTCCAAAGGGAATTACCGGTAGGTGTACCTACATGCCGGTGCCCAGCCGCTCTGCTGCCGAGCTGAAAGTGTGCCCAGTATTTAAAGCAGCTGGTGGGGATGGGAAGCTTCGTGCACGCTGCGCTGGCGGGGTCCGGCGTCAGGGAAACGTATATGGCGCTTCCGGAATTTGTCAAAATATAGTGTGCCTCAGCGCCGTTTGATAGTGTGTCTAAGGTGAAGAGGCACGTTAAGGTGCGCTGAGGTGACGCGCCGCTACTGATGCGGCGCGTCAGAATGTGCTCCCAGAGTCGTCGGAGGACTAACGAAGTATACATGGGCGCTGCTCGCACCCGTGTCTCAGGTATTGAGACGCGGTTGGGTGCGCAGGTATGACGTGCCGCTGCCGCCGCGGCGTATCATGGTGCTCCCGGGGATGACGGGATATGTAGTCTCCCTGGGGGCTGTAGTACGGTGCCCTGGCTGTCCGAGTGCATAGAAAAATAAATGCACCCGGATGACCGGGGAGCAGGGCTAGCCAGGCCGGTTAGTCAGAAGAAGAAAGGGGGGAAAGAAAGAGCAAAGAAGAGAAGAAAAACGAGAGAAAGAAAGAAAAAGGGAGGGAGGAAAAAAGAAAATAAAGGCAAACTGTGGGAGGAGAAGGAGAAAGTGGATGGTAGCAGAAAGAAGAAGAAATCTCAAACCCGGCGGCTTCTACTGTACCATCGGTGGCATTTTAACCCTGCCTACCGCTATGGTTTTCGTGGCATTCGTAACGCCACAAAAACCATGGCGGTAGGCCCTCTCAGTGACAGGGAATTCCTTCCCTGTCACTGGTAGGAAGCCCCCCCACTCTCCCTTACACTCCCCAGACGCTCCCCTCCATCCACACTCCCCTCTTCCAATCCACCCCCCCATACACGCACACTTGCAGGCACACACACCACGCATTCACACACTTACTCACACAGACATACACGCATGCATCCATTCATTCACACACACATCCGTACCACATTCACACTGACACGCAGTCACGCATTCACATTTCCATTCATACATGCATTCTCACACACACGCAAACAATACTACACACACATTTGCATTCACGCACACACTCACACATTCATGCACACATCCCCACAAACACACACAAAACACCCCCGTCCCCTGTCAGAAACCCGACTTACCTGCATCCAGGGGGTCTTCGGCAGAGGACGGGCCGGGGCGCTGCTACTGCCAGAAGCGCCTGCCAGAAGAACACCACCAGGCTGTATTATTTTTCATAATACGGCTGGCGACGGTCTACTGGCGTGGCACTGCTGGTGCTAGCAGCGCCACCTTAACACCATCCGCCAGCATGGCCACAGCCGGATTTCCGCCCTTCTTGTGGCGGAAATCTGGCTATGGTCATAATATGGCGAACGGATGTTAGCCGAGGCGACAGTCTTTTGACTGCCGTTGCCGCGGCAGTATGCTGCACTTACTGCCAAGGTTATAATGAGGGCCTTAATTGAAATAAGAAACAAGTACTGCAGCGGAAAGAGGTGGAGTAAGCCCCAAGCGCCTTCGGTGCAGAAGACAAACAGAATCTGTCTCCCTCTGATGGAGTGCCAACAGTGCGCCCTATGACACTTGAAAACCAATCTGAGGCTGACCCTGTGCCCCATGCTACCATAGGCCTAGATGATCAAAATGGGGCTGGACCTTCCTGAGCGAATTTCCTCTCAGTCTTTACCCTGGAGACTGGCGTCTTTACAGGTCAAGTAGAACAGGATTCGGCCTCTGATGCCTAGATCCACGACAGCCTTGTTGCAAAATTCTTTCCTCAAATCTTTGGAACTAAACACATTCTATCTGGTTCTCCATTAAAAAGACAACTGAGTTCAACTTCAAAAATAGACTATGATGTACTAGAATGGTCATCTTGTAAGCATGCAAACTATAATGTAACAGTTACTTCTTTATTGTTACGGTCTGCTAAAGTTACGCTGTAGCACAAAAATAGAACTAAGAGCTAACTCGATGGGCAGCTCCTCTGCAGTGGCGGAATGGCGACACCCTCCTGGCTAAGAGACAGAAGATGAAAAATAAAACATTAGCTTATTATCATTTTATTTTTCATCTGCTGGCTCAGCCAGCAGTGCAGGGAGGGGCAGGCTGGGCCACGGGGGTGGCGTGGGGGGATGAGGAGAGAGTGCACCTAAGTGCACATGTGGTTTGGCCGGCCATCTTAGGCTGGCTAAACACACATGCGCACTTAAGTTTCTCCAATCCCCAACTGGAGAAACTCCACAGACCCCAGGGTTAATATGAGCGGCAGACCGAGCCGCTCAGACCAATCCTGATGCTGCTTTCATGCTAATTTTAGCATGAAAGCAGCACCAGGATTACTGGGGAGCCTGTGCCGGTGTCCCAGTGAATGCTGGGATACCACAAGAAGAGGAGCGAGTGACAAGCGAGGCAAAGAAGTCTGCGGGAACCGCAGGAAAAGTAAATGCTGGCGGCTACTAAACCAAATCAAACAAGGAACTATTGTCCTGAAACCTAATACCTCTTCCATTGTCACTTTGTACTTCCCTTAACTCCTCCACTGGAATAACAATAGGAAAAACGGAATGCTTGCAGGAAGCAGACATCCTCCAGTTCCACCACTTAACACAACTAAGCACGATACTGTAACCAGCCTAAATTAGACTACATTATTCTCAGTAGCATTAAAAAGGACACTACCGTTCTGCTGCATTTGCATCTAAAAACTAAACTGCACATTGTGAAGCCAATGTAGCAGGGATAGGACAGTGCTTCATCTTGTCATCGCCACTTTTTCCCCTCCCTGGTCACCCTTTCATAAAACTCATCACCACAGGTAATTTACACAAGGTCGGCTGGTCTGGCAAAAGGAGACATGCTGAAAGGGCAGATAAATAACATTTTCCTATAAGACCTTGCTGGGCCAAAGATAAATCAAACAAAAGGATGTCAAATCACTTTGCTTGGAAGGGGTCAGTGTACTGAGCACCATACCTGATTACAAATCTGTCCTACCACCCAACATAGATGGATTTTGTGGAAGGCACCACTCAATGGAGTTGTAAGTTGCAGATGTTCGGATGGAAGTCCCAGCCTGTTTTTGAGACAAGATATCCTCCCGAAGTGCTAGTCTCATTGGAGGACATATGATCCTGCTCAGGAGTTTCAAGTTAACGTGATTTTCCTAGCCTATTCTGAGGCAACTACGATGACTTGAGTCCAGTCGTTCTTGAACTTCTTCAAAACTCAAGGCAAAAAAGACAGTGGCAGAAAGGCAAGCAAGAGTCCCTTTTTCCATTCCAGCATGAATGTCCCTCCAAACGTGTGTTCTTGCAGGAACTCTAACACCCAAAACTCAAGACGCTATACCTTCTTGACAGCAGCAAGAAGATCTAAATATGGCTCTCCCGACTGGTTGAATCTGCCCGGCATGTCAAGATTGCCTCACCTTGAAACCAGGACCTCTGTGGGTGCAATAAGAATCCTCACAAGCCCCTACTAAACTGATTTAACCTGTGATTGAGCATTGGTAACAGCAGCAGGAAGGCTGGGGGGTTGGGAAGAAAGGAATGATTTTGTCTTGCAAGACTTTATGGGTATTGTCTTGTTTTGTTTTATAATTTTTTATAATTCATGAGAAACTTGGTTTCATCGTGCAGCGGCACGCGGCGCAAGCTGAATGTTCCTCTCGGGTCACGGTGCGCTGCAGTAAGACGCAACGCTCCCCTACCCTTTCTTATCTTTGTCAAGGCCCCAAACTGGGCATGGCCTCACTACTGCATTGGCGTGGCACGCCCTGTTAGTTTCTGCCTCTCCCCACTCTCCCTTTTCTTCCCCCCTTACCTTCTGTTTCTTTTTCCTTCTTTTCTGTCATCCTCTTTTTCTTCTTAACTTATGCCTTTCTTTCCTACCCATGATTCCCTTCTCCTTCCCAGCATGCCTTCCTTTTCCCTGCATGCCTTGGAGCCTTGTTTAATATGGTGCCTTTCCTATAGACTTCTATGATATGATCCCAATCCAATATGGTGACTTTTACTTCCTGCCGGTCACTTCCTGTTCTTTGGGTATATAAGGTGTGTGATTCCTCTTCTCTTTGCGCTGCAACACTTCCTTTGGGTGGTGATCTTCGCTCCTGTTCTTCTGCGTCAGATATTGATTTTCTGATCCTGTTCCAGCTTTTTCTTGGTCATTTTTGCCTTTTTGTTCTAATTAATTTTTACCTTTTGTTTTTTGTTTCAGGAGTTCCTTTTTGAGGTTTTTCCCCTTTTGTTTTTTTTTCCCTCGGGGACACCAGGAGGGCACGGACTGCCTTTGGCGTTCCCTTCGTCAGCAGCACCGTGGCTACCAGAAAGGGTCGCCCCTATTTGGGCCAAGGCAGAACCTACAAGAACAAGAACCTCGGCACACTTCCAGTGGGCCACAGACACAGACAACAAGTAGGTCGTGAGAGGTTTAGGTTGATTCATCTTCTCTTGAAGGTCTGTCTCCAATTCATACTAGAAAGACAAACCAAAACTTGGGTTTACATTTCCTAGGATTTTACATACATTCATTATCACTGTTTATCTAAATTTAAATACACTACTGATGACGCAGAAAAAGAAGGTCCGACATATATTCATACATACCGTGTAATCAATACATATAATAAAGAGTGATTTTAGTAAAGAAAAATATGTACGAGGGAAATTGTGCCCTCGGGGTAGTTCGCCATCATTGTAAACGAGCTTTATTAATCATGAAGTATTGAAAAATTTAGTAATCCATCATAATTGCAAATGTATGCTATGATTTCTAGCTTGAAAACTGTTTTGCTTAGCTTAAATTTAGTATAGGCTTTGGCCTAGTTGCCTGGTCTCAAATTCTAACTGCGTGATTTTCCTTGAACTAATGAAACATATATTCTTGCTTGAAGTTGTATTTTTCCAGCAGAGATGACTAATACACTTATCTCCAAGGTTTCGTACTAGGCCGGTTTCATCCCCTTTGATACAAGGTCAGTCTCTGCAGGTGCGGACAATGAAGGTACAGATACCAAAAAAAAAAAAAAAAAAATTGGCAAACAATGATACAACTTGTGTTCCAAGGCTCCAAGGCTAGTGTATGCATAAATGAGCGCTAGTAAAAGACAATATTTGATTGGACAATTTGAAGCCAACCTATGAACCCTCCAATGGAAGACCCTGCAAGATTTGGAATGTTTCTTACTTAAACCCACCGAACAAAGAGAAGTCAGCCATTTTCCTCGATGCCAGTTTGAAGCCTGATGCCAGACTCCATTTTGGACGACACCCTGATGCCCTTTTCTCTATCTGAGAGAAAGAGACTTTGAAAATTATCACCCTAGAGACTTTAACTTTGATTTGCCCCCGTCTTGCCCATGCAGTAACTTTGCCCCATTCTCCTTGCCGCTGCAAGGAAGCTTGCCCTTAACTTTGCCCCTTTTGAAACTTGCCCCATGCTGATCAACCGGTACCTGAAGGACGAAGACTTTCCTTGAATGCTGATTGTATTTGGTAAATATGAAAGGATAAATGTATTATGCATTGTGTTTTTCCTTTTAGGTACCAACTGCTAATTTTGATAGGGTCCTAGCTAGAAGTTTTCCAAATTTGTGTTGAATAAATTCGTTTTGCATGAAGCCCCACATGCCGATGCTAATTAGAGGTTAGTCGAGGTATTCATTCAATGTACCATGCTAAATTGAAATCTTGTTATGCTGACCGAATGTATGCAATTAGTCAAATACAGTTAGTCATATTGGTGATTTGTATTGCGATAACAGAGTGTATCATTATTCAGATTTTGCGTAGATTGCGTTTCTTCCGCCGTTATGGACAGCTAGTAATGTTCATATACATATATCAATTGGTTTTGAGACATATATATATATATCGTGCTAGCTTTGTTAATATAGAGAAATAAATTCACTAACTTTAATAAACTGGTGTGGTTATTCATGACTAAAAGGTCATGGTGCGCCGAAATACCAACTGTTATTGACTTCTGATGTGCTATATTGATCTATTATTGAGTATTGATTATCGATTACAACAGTTATTGATTATTGATCTGAATGACTCAGCTATTTTAGGATGAGGAGAGCCCAACTCGGTTAAAAGATCCACCGACCTCCAACGTGTCCAGGTACAGGCAATTTGTAAGGGCTGGATGCGTTATCACTACAAACTCTCCCTTTTTCCGTGATGCCCTCCAAAGAAAGAGATTAGACAGTAAAGGACCTTTCTCTTGCTTCATAAAGTTTAAAAGTCCTGTACATTTCCTAAAAACTTGGTCCATGCTTTCAGTCAGCTTCGTGGCTCTCTTTACAGTTCCATTAATTCACAGAGTAAGGCAAGTAAAATTACTATGTTAGGTTGGTGCTCTGACCTCAAGCTATGTGTGCTGATGACAGTCTAAGATCTTGCTCTATTTCTTTTCTCTTGTTTGTTGCTGGGATAGATGACCTGTTGGCAAGAGTTCAGGATGCCTGAGAAGCAGCAGATTCTGTTGGCTGGGAAGGAAACTATCCACCATCACCGAGTGGGCCGCTTGATCTCATGAAGCCAAGCAACCTGCAGAGACTTCCCATGCTCGAGCCCAAGATGGCTTCCACATTACATGTGTTCAAGACTATGTTTTAACCCCTTCTGTGCCCAGGACGTAATGGTTACGTCCTGAGGCACAGTGCTCGTGTGCCCAGGACGTAACCATTACGTCCTGTGCACAGAGCCCAGAGGGAGCGCTATTTATTTTAGGCCATTTCTGCCCCCCCCCTCGGGGGCAGATTGGCCGATTTTAGGTCAATCTGCCCCCAAGGGGGGCAGAAACCACTAGGCACCGAGGATCTTTTTTTTTTGCGCCACTGTCACGCAAGGGGACAAGGTAAGGGTCGCTCCCCGGGGGGCTGGGTGAGGCAGGGGTGTAAAATTATTTCAGGACATTTCTGCGCCCCCCTGGGGGCAGATCGGCCTATTGTTATGAGGCCGATCTGCCCCAAGGGGGGCCGAAACCTCTAGGTGCCAGGGATAAAAAAAAAATGAGTTTTTTTTTGTTTGTTTGTTTTTTAGAGATGGGGAGCGACCCATTAGGCAAGGGTCACTCCCCTCGGGGGCAAATTGTATTTAGACCATTTCTGCCCCTTCTGGGGCCGGCTGAGCTAGAGGCCAAAATCTACAGGTAGGTGATGTGTCCACGTTGTGTTTTGGGCCATTTCCTTTCGTGGGCGCAAGGCCTACCCACACAAGTGAGGTATCATTTTTATCGGGAGACTTGGGGGAACGCTGGGTGGAAGGAAATTTGTGGCTCCTCTCAGATTCCAGAACTTTCTGTCACCGAAATGAGAGGAACAAGTGTTTTTTTGGCCAAATTTTGAGGTTTGCAAAGGATTCTGGGTAACAGAACCTGGTCAGAGCCCCAAAAGTCACCCCATCATAGATTCCCCTATGTTTCTAGTTTTCAAAAATGTGCTGGTTTGCTAGGTTTCCCCAGGTGCCAGCTGAGCTAGAGGCCAAAATCCACAGGTAGGCACTGTTTTCTGTGAAAAAATGTGATGTGTCCACGTTGTGTTTTGAGCCATTTCCTTTCGTGGGCGCTAGGCCTACCCACACAAGTGAGGTACCATTTTTATCGGGAAACTTGGGGGAACGCTGGGTAGAAGGAAATTTGTGGCTCCTCTCAGATTCCAGAACTTTCTGTCACAGAAATGGGCGGAAAAATAGTTTTTTGGGTCACATTTTGAGGTTTGCAAAGGGTTCTGGGTAACAGAACCTGGTCAGATCCCCACAAGTCACCCCAGCTTGGATTCACCTAGGTGTCTAGTTTTAAAAAATGCACTGGTTTGCTAGGTTTCCCCAGGTGCAGACTGAGCTAGAGGCCAAAATCCACAGGTAGGCACTTTGCAAAAAACACCTCTGTTTTCTGTGAAAAAATGTGATGTGTCCACATTGTGTTTTGAGCCATTTCCTTTCGTGGGCGCTGGGCCTACCCACACAAGTGAGGTACCATTTTTATCGGGAGACTAGGGGGAACACAGAATAGCAAAACAAGTGTTATTGCCCCTTGTCTTTCTCTACATTTTTTCCTTCCAAATGTAAGGCAATGTGTAAAAAAGACGTCTATTTGAGAAATGCCCTGTAATTCACATGATAGTATGGGCACCCCGGAATTCCGAGATGTGCAAATAACCACTGCTTCTCAACACCTTATCATGTGGCCATTTTGGAAATACAAAGGTTTTCTTGATACCTATTTTTCACTTTTTATATTTCAGCAAATGAATTGCTGTATACCCGGTATAGAATAAAAACCCATTGCAAGGTGCAGCTCATTTATTGGCTCTGGGTACCTAGAGTTCTTGATGAACCTACAAGCCCTATATATCCCCACAACCAGAAGAGTCCAGCTGACGTAACGGTATATTGCTTTAAAAAATCTGACATAGCAGAAAAAAGTTACAGAGTAAAACATGGAGAAAAATGGCAGTTTCTTTACCTCAATTTCAATAACTTTTTATTTCAGCTGTTATTTTCTGTAGGAAACACTTGTAAGATCTACACAAATGACCCCTTGCTGAATTCAGAATTTTGTCTACTTTTCAGAAATGTTTAGCTTTCTGGGATCTAGCATTGTTTTCTCACCTATTTAGGTCACTAACTGGAAATAGTAAAAATGGGGTATGTCCCAGTAAAATGTCAAAATTGTATTGAAAAATTGGGTTTTCCAATTCAAGTCTGCCTGTTCCTGAAAGCTGGGAAGATGGTGATTTTGCCACCGTAAACCCTTTGTTAGTGTCATTTTCAGGGGAAAAAACACGAGCTGCCTTCTGCAGCCCTTTTTCCCATTTATTTGAAAAAAACACATTTTTCACTGTATGTTGGCTAATTTCTTGGTCTCCTTCAGGGGAACCCACAAAGTCTGGGTACCTCTAGAATCCCTAGGATGTTGGAAAAAAAGGGTGCAAATTTGGCGTGGGTAGCTTATGTGAACAAAAAGTTATGAGGGCCTAAGCGCGAACTGCCCCAAATAGCCAAAAAAAGGCTCGCCACAGGAGGGGGAAAAGGCCTGGCAGCGAAGGGGTTAAATACTGCAGGGTTCAAAGTTAACACAGGTTGGAAAGGCTACAATCTCAAGAGCTCTTTATTGAACAGCAAAGCAGTAACATTGGAAATGGGGGCTCATGATAAGGACACCCAAAAAGGCTAACAGAGCACTTTACTTGAATTGGAAAGAAAAGACCAATGGGGCACTAATGACTAAGCAACAAGGGAAACATCAGGACAATGATGGGGGTTGCAAGGATGGGGACAAAGACCAGGTAGTAAGGATGGATGCACTAACAGTTCTCCCCAAAGGCCAACTCACAGGCGAGGTTTGTCAGGTTGTCGTGTCTGAAAAGAACACACCAGATGTGGGGCTTGGACATGACTTGACAACTCAGAGGATCTGTTTTTGGGGCTGCAGCCTCTCCAGTCTATGAAATAAAACAACAAACCATTTTCTCTTTTTGAGTGCACAATCATCTTTACCTCATAATCAAAATGGTTGCCCACCCTGCATGGGTCGGAGGAGGCTCTGGTCAGCTGTCCTTACAATAAATAGGGTTTTTAAAAGTGAACCATGAAGGACTGTTTAAAACTTGTGGTCATCTGGTAACAGCAATGAGACTGTTACAGGGTTAGTTTATTGTACCAAGTGGTACAGCCATGCAAAACATAGATACAGTTGTCGTAAGTTCCTACTTGTTAAACAGACCACATCTCCTATATTTTGGACTGATATCTGTATGTGATGCTTGTCTACATTACATATGGAAGAGAGAAATTAATAAATCCTGACCAGCTCCCTTTCAAGGTCAAATGCACAAATACCACATTAATGGTGTATAAGTTGCGGGATAATGCCTGTCTTTCTACAAACCACATGTGTATTGCACTGTGCATAAAAAGCTTACCTATTCTCTAATCCTAAACTGATTTGAGGGTTGGGTCAAAGGACACAGCACCAATCCCATATCATACAATGCTGGTGCAACAGGTGGAAATAACTAGTTGTAACAGTGGGTTGTAATTATATCTACAAGATCTTTATCTTTTTCCTTAGTTTATATTAATCACCATTCCTAAAATATGTTATTTTTGTACCCTGCTTTTATCAGGGGCTTATATTGATTAAAATCTAGAGATTCAGGCAGAACTATGGTGAAGTATTACACAATTTTCTAGAGTTTCTTTGGATCACAATGACAGAAAGATGTTGTTTTGTCCACACTTTCTTTAGGAACATCCCACAACCACCAACATTAAAAGTTAGAGTCAGGCATATAAATAGACCATGAGTCCTGATAATGAAATATGTGCATCCAGGGAGATGTTGAGCAGATCAACACAATTTAATGGAATAGAGTCAAGTGGAGCAACACAATGGTGGTCGTAAAGTGTCTATAACTTTGAAGGCAGGAAAGCTTAACATACCTTGATATGCTCTGGCGTTTGTAGTGTCCTTACCGGTTGTGGCCTCATCCCTGCTTAGCTACCGGAGGAGAGTCACTGACCTCCTTGTGAAGAGTCTGGTGGTGTGCCCATTTTAGCATCACAGTAAGAAAAAGTCAAGATGTACTGCACAAGTAATGTCACTACAAAGCACATGATTAGTCAGGCACCATCTGGGAATTACCCAATTAGTATCCATGCATTGTAGGATGGGCAGGGGAAAGCTTCCTATGTTGGGAGGACAACAACCACATATTTATTGATAGGTGTCCCTAGATAACATGGCTCAGTGATACAATTTTGCCAGGGGATAACAGTAAATATAACCATTTGCATAATGGAATGTATCCCTAGACAATATGCCTGTGTATCTTGAATCTGAAGGGGAATTGCAACAGCATATCATAGAATGATTGTTTGGGTGGCAGAAATACATTATTTTTATTTAGCCTTCCTCTTATCCAAATAAATCAGACCAAAGTGTTAGGGTGTTGTGTCATAATGATGTAACTATAAATGAGGCAGCTAAATATAAGGACTGATATGTGGTGGGTGAATTTAACGAGTCACCATAGACCACTCTATGTTGTCTTTTAGTCCCATTTTCTCTGTATCGAGCTTGGAAATACAGCATTGATCTCTACAAAGCAATTGTCATTTCTTATTGGAAGCTGACCTTTCTTCCAATTTTCAATAATGATACAACAAAAATCCTACCGTTTAGGTTGGAGTTCTTTAAAATGGAAAATGTCTTTTGTAGTAAGTACTCCTCTGTGAATGCTTGACTTGTGTTCCTGTATCTTAATTTTTGATTTTCTAGTTGCAATTTTACATCCACGAGACTGCATGGACATTCTAGTAGATAGATGACGTAAGAACTATTACAGTTGGTGAATTTATTTTACATTGCCGTGGGTTCATTTTAGAGCCTTGTTTGGGCACACGTATTTTTTTAGGCCTGTGGCCTGTGCCCTTTTACCTAGTTACATGCCCTATTTTAATTTATCCAGTGTAATTCATTTTAGCACAGTCTGCTTGTAGTGGGGATGTTTTATTTTCTCTAATCAGCTGTTATTCTGCAAAAGCGTTGTTTTTACTTTCAGTGCACAACATTTCTTCATGCACCTCTGCCCAAAGCTGATCAAGGCAGTACATCATAATCAATCTAGTATTGCCACTAGAAGAGTGTGCAGACAGCCCCAACCCTTAGACACATGATTGCATCAGGCCTGTTTCTCTGAACACCAACATGTTTTATTATAAAAACCACGCAGGCCAAAGAAGGTTAGAGAGGCCATTCCAGCCAGGAGCACCATCCATGCTGTATGCCATTCCACTGCTACTTTGCTGACCTCAGCCCTATTGTACCACTTGAGGCGGCACAGTCTTTGCTGCAATACACATGGTACACCAACACTTGCAAATCTTCCAGAAATGTTAAAACAAATTCAAAATTAACACGGGGTAGGGATGAAACTGATGCGCAATTTTAACACAGTCTCCTCAATTATTTTAAGTAATCTTAAAGGGGAAGCAGTAGCACTGGCAATATGCCAGCGGCTCCAGGAGATTTCTCAATGGGATCAGGAATGCAAGGTGCCAAGGATCATTTCCAAAACTTACACTAGTATAGGTTGGTTTAGTCTGGGGTCCAGACCAACTAAACCATAGCTACAAAGTACTTCTGGAAAGGAGAGTACTAAAAAAGTACAAGAGAGCTCTAAAAACACTGGGATAAACAAGAACAAAATAAAGAATGAAGAAGCCAAAGAGGAGAATCTCCGCAACTGAAGACCTCAGAGAAAAGATACAATCTTAGAAATAGGGAAACTTTCAAAATTCCTGAAAGACACCAATATACTGACAGTTGCCCATCTCATTCCTTCCAGGACGCACTGGATAAATGGAGTAAAAGAGCAATGAGAACACCAAAGTGACTACTTGAAGCCGAAAAAGGACTCACAGCATTCTTCAGAAACTTTTACAAAATAGTAAGAGAAACTTCCAAAGCAAAAGACCCAATTTAAAAAGAAAAGGTTTGCAGCAATATCAGCAAAAGATGCCACACACATTGAGAATGTGAAAGAAAAGAACATTGGCAGTGTCTGTGCTTGACAGTGCTGCAGAGGTCATGATATGTTGGCAAAATTTTATAGATCTTTTGGATGTGACTCCGTCCAACGACTTCCTTAAAGGTGAAACAGTGAACAGGTGCGTCTCACCACCCAACAGGGTTTACAAACTAAACCTACAGATTCAGGGAGACATAGAGTGCACTATTAAAGTTGTCTTCTGGAGAAGACTAACACTAAACTATGATATTTTATTGGCACAAAAAAGACTGGTTACCTGAATTTGTCTGCGTGCTACCCCCAGAGGAAGATGTAATTTTGCCTTTTTTCTCAGTCCTAGTTCCAGTAAAAGAAGCTTACGCTGCAGACTGGGCATTGGCACAGGCTCCAGCTCTGTAATGCAAGCACATAAGGTGGGATAAAGTTTCCCCCACCATGTTATTTCAATTAGATCAACTCTGCATATCCAGACTCAATATCTAATTAAACATGAAGCTAAAGCACCTGTGAGAGAAATTCTCACACAACTTGAGTACCAGGGAGTAATTGAACCTTGTGTCTCTGCAATGACTATCTCTTTATTTTCCATTGCAAAACCAGACCATTCATATAGAATAGTCTTAGATTCCAGACACTTGAACAGTCACACATACACATTTGCAATACAAAATGCACACAGCACAGCACTCATTAACAAAATAATGTGTAAAAAATACAAAGCAACCTTGGATATTTCCAATGTTTTTTCCCGCCAGAATCTAGCGCCTGAAAGCCAGGATTTAAGCACCTTCAAAATGCTCAGCTCTCAAAGGAAATTTTATCATTTGCCCTAAGGGAACAGTACTGAATTGTTCTCTGCCCGGGAACATCAATATTACATGATATTGATTCTGAGGTGTTATCCTATGTGGATGACATGTATCTTACAGATGACGACCTCAACGCACATTTAGCCCAGGTGGATTGCATCATTTTAGGATTCGCCTCCTACGGCTATAAATTCAATTTTAAGAAACCCAAAACTGTTTTTCTTACTATCTTGTCCCTAGGATAGAAATGATCTGATGAGGGCAAGAGCCTAGCTCACACTTCCTAGAAAAAATGCCCTCAACTTCAACCTCCAAACACTTTCAAGAAACTACAGTCATTGCTGGGTTTCTTCAATGTTGGCAGAACATACATTCCTGAATATGTGCAACGCATAAAACCTCTATATGATCTGATACCTCCAGATTTTTCAAGCAAACACTGGACACCTAAACATACACACATTCTCAGAGCATTACAACAAGACATGCTTGAAGCAAACACTAACACACATGTGACAACAAAACAAATATGGTCATCAGAGTAATTCCTGGTGCCATTGGGTTCACCTATGTCACTTTTAATGAGGGTGACATGGTACCCATAGCATACAAATCACATTTGTATTACAATGTAGAACAATGTTTTGCACAGATGGCTGTCATTAAGGAGAGGCCACTTCCCCAAGGGAAACACACAATTGTTGTCACCGTGGTGTTTTTCTTTACTGCTGACTGAGCCAAAATACACACACACACTGAGGGGAGTCAAAAAGATTCTCTGCAATGCATTTCTTAATCTGAAGAAGACATTAATTATATCTTTGTGCAAGGCTCGTGAAGGAAGGCCTGTATAACTGAAAGTGTACTTTTAAAATGTGCAACAATGAAGTAAGACCATGTACAAAGAATCTTCAATCTATAAACAGCAAATATATACATGCAAAAATATAAACACCTATATTGACATATGTAGATATATTCATACACAATGCAAAGCAAATAATCAATAAAAATGCATCACTATAGGGCCTGTCTGGTGCTTCATCTTTCTCCTTCCAGCAAGTCGTTGACCCCCGTTCGACTGCAACGAGAAAAAGAGAACTCTACCCTCCCAGGAAATATATCAGGCATTCAACGTCTAATTCCTGATTGAGGTCTCTGAATTACATTATGACCTAGTGTTATTTGCTAAGTTTCCACTAGAGCCCAATAACAGGCCAAAAGCTCTTTTTCAAAAGGAGTATAGCGCTCCCCGGAGTCAGGTAGTTTTCTTGTCCAAAACCCCAGGGGCACCCTCGCCCTGTTTTTGCCACATACTCCAATTTGCATATAGTCCCTGAACAGTTACATGCAACTCAATGTCTCCCTCCTGCACTGGCCACAAGTCTAAAGCCTGTTGAATTGCTTCCTTTGCCAAATAAAAAGCTCAATGCTGCTCTTCACCCCATTCAAACTCAAGTTTCTTCCTTGTCACTTTATACAGAGGGACCAAGATCTGACTCAAATGAGGGATGTGCTGTCTCCAAAAACCAAACAACCCAATAAATCTCTGCGTCTCCTGCTTAGTGCGTGGTGTGACAAACTTGAGAATCTTTTGCTTCGCTTGCGGTGGCACCTCTCTGTGTCCCTGATTCCACTGAATGCCTAGAAACTTCACATTTTGAGATGGTCCTTGCGTCTTATCTGTGTTAATCATCCACCCCTTACTCTGCAGGAGTTCCACCACTCTCTCCAACTGAATCTGCACCTGTTCTTCTATCTTTTCCTGAATCATCACATCATCTATGTAATGGGTCAATTGCACACGTGGAATGACAGATACTTCATCCAGGTGCTCTGCCACTAGCTGGTGACAGATAGTGGGACTATGTATGTACCCCACTGGCAAAGATAACATACGGAACTGTCTCCCACAGTGTGAAAATTAGAATTGTTCTTGACATTCTGGTGCCAAAGGTATAGAGAAGAACACGTTGGCAATGTCGATGGTGGCATACCATGTCCCTGTATGTTTCTGTATTTGTTAAATAAAAGTGATGGTGTCTGGGACCGCGGCTGTCAAAGGGGTGTATGTTTATTCAGCTCGCGGTAATCAATTGTCATTCTGTACCACCAGTCAGGTCGTTTAACCAGCCAGAGGGGATTGTTCCATTCAGTAGTAGTTGGAGTTCACACCAGCCTCAATCATGTCTTTTATGGTTTCACTTATTTCATCGTGCCTTCCAGGAATTCGGTACTGTTTCAAATGAATTACTTTAGCTGCCAGGAGCACATTCACTGGGTGAATTTTTAAACGACCCACTCTCATGGCTGCCACTGAAATGTATCTTTTAGTTCCAAATTGATAACAACCATCATCCAGATACAAAGTAATTCCTTTCAAAATGTCAATTCCCAGTATGTATTCCAAAAGAGGCACAATCAGCACAGTATATTCTCTTTTTGCTGTTCTCCTTATTTTCACTTGTACTGTAGTTTGCACAGCGGGGTCTGCCTTCCCCCCAACCCTGTGATGGTGTAATGCAGTCCGTTAAACTTCCTAGGGTTTTCATAAATCAAAGACCTCTCCGCCCCAGTGTCAACTAAGGCTCGAACTTTTTACACATTTTTGTGTTTCCAATGTATTTGTAAATCAACATGAGGTCTGTTATCTCGGCGAGCCCAACTTTGTACCAGAGATTGGCCAGTTTCCTAGTCTGATTTAAATTTGTCAACTTTTGCCCAAGTGAGGACTGAATATATGCTTTCATATTTGTGAGCAGGCTTGCCCCCGTCCCTGTACTCAAAAGTTAACCAGTCACTGTCCAGGTTTTCCCCTCTCTCTTGTGAGGAAACATTTTTCTCCCTTTCTTTTCCTTCCCCTGATAACTGTGACTAGCTCTGCGTTTCACGCTTGTTATCTTGCTTGTTTACCTTTCTGATGCCTTCTTTACGATCCAAACCCCTTTTTACGATACATCTCCCTCAAGCTTTTGGTATACATCCCATCAATCTGTTCTTTCTTGACACCATCTTTTAGTAGCACCATAAACATGTCTTTCTTGGACACTCTGTTGTTATCTGTGCGACCCTCAGACCTTGAAGATCTCTCAGGTTTATCCCAAATTCCTAATTCACCTAACTCTCTGACCGCCTCTAGTACATCTTTCAAAGCCTGCTCTGTCTGATTGATTGATAAAGTCATAATTACTTGCTTATAGCAGGTGGAGTTAGGCAAATTATTTTGTTTCTTATTGTCACAGTAAGCGGTCATCTAACAATTGGTGTGCATTGCCCAGGAAAAAGGCAGATTTCATTGCCTCTTCCTTAATTCTTTGCATTGTATCTCATAAGGTATAACAGGGTTTCTCATTGGGAGACAACTCTGAATCAGTAGGGTACTTCAGATTACATCCATCAACAATTATTTGTAACAAAGTGGTCTGGTGTTGTCCTTGAAAACCCCTGAACTGTTTATGTATTACTGGGTTAGAACTTAAAGCACAAAACTTGAGAGAGTCCCCAATATCTAACATAACACCAGAAGCACCGGTTTCAAACAACCTCACGACCCAAGCAAGTAGGGTCTCCCCTGTTCTCTGTTTAAAGCGACCCATAATGTCATTTACTTCTTGCTGGTTGTAATCTTCTAGAGCATGTAGTGCAACTCCTGCTGGATCTTGTAGTGTGTGCTGCAATTTTTGTCTAAATATTGGCTGTGCAAGCACTACATTTTGCTCTTCTAAGTCCCCCTGCCCTCCACCCTTTTGACTCTTTTCATCACTAGAGTTTGACAGATCACTGCTGGTCTAAATGTTACTATCGCAAGACGAATCTGGGCACCAGTCCAAACCAGCATTAGCAATGACTAAATGAACCTTTTTCTGATTTATCCTTCCTCTACGTTTACGATATTTGTTTTGAGCTACTTTGATGGCAGCACGTTCTGCGATGGTTTGATACGTGTCTGCCTTATCTTGCAATAATTTATTCTGACAAGACAACATGGTTACACTATTCTTTAAATCAACAAGCTGCTCCTCTAATTGTTCATTCCCCCTTTCTAACTGTTTACATTTGTCATACATTTTTCTGTAGGCAGACAAAAGTATCCACCCCCATCTGCCAAGAACTGACAGATCATTCTCTTTAACTGGTACTTTTCTTAAACAAAACAAAATGTCTGCTGGATTTGTTTCATTCAACCATTAATCCCAGCTCTCCGATAAACCAGCCAAATGTGAAAATTACTTAGCTAATACATCAAAGGGTGCCCGGCACCATCCAGGAATTTGAACAACACTGGTTCACACATGTTTTAGAAGCTGATGCTTTAGTTTTCTTACTGAACATATTTTCACTTTGAAACGTACACTTATAACACCTTCCCCCCTGCCGATACGCCAAAGTGTTTTGCTTTACTGCTGACTGAGCCAAAATACACACACTGAGATTAATGGAAAAGATTCTCTGGAATGCACCTCTTAATCTGAAGAGGACATTTATTATATCTTTGTGCAAGGCTCGTGAAGAAAGGCCTGTATAACCGAAAGTGTACTTTTAAAATGTGCAACAATGAAGTAAGACCATGTACAAAGAATCTTCAATCTCTAAACAATAAATATATACGTGCAAAAATACAAACACCTATATAGATATATGTATATATACATATTCATACACAAGCAAAGCAAATAATTAATAGAAATACATCACCATGCGGCCGGTCTGGTCCTTCATCTTTCTCCTGACAGCAAGTCTTTGACCCCGGTTTGACCGCAATAAGAAAGAGAGAACTCTATTCTCCTGGGAAATATATCAGGTATTCGACATCTAAATACTGATGAGGTCTCTGAATCTCCCATTGTCAACCTGGGTGTCTTAAATATCTTAAACAAACGAGGAAGGAGCTTTCTGGAAAAACCACTCCCACGCTGTAATAAGTATTTAAAAAATGATGGCTATTTTAGGTGAGGGTGAGTTGAAAGAAACACATCAGAACTTGGCCAATATCCCAAGGTGTCTCTCCCAAGCCATTCCCTGTTGTACCATAAACATCATTCTAGTACACCCTTATCGTGCTGACTGACTGACTTCTCCACGTTATGTCCTTCGTTGAGAGAAGAATACGCAGAATAGAAAACACATTGCATAACATGTTTTGTACAGAAAACTAATTGCACTTTTAACATGGCGGTGCAACTAAGGCTAAGCTGAATACAAAATGGAGTCTGTAACTGGTGACCACTAATGTGATGGTGGACAGCTAAGCCAAGTGCAAAGTGGTGCGACACGCAGTCAGTGGTCAAAACACAAATATCACTACACCTGGTACCAGCCCTTGAGGCTGTCAACAAAGCTTGAGTCCTGAATGCAAAAGCATTACATCCATGTTGGATTCAATGGGTGGAGTTTCCGATGGCTACTGATGTCGATTATGTATGTGAGCCAAAACTTCCGACCCAAGAATTCCCTCAGTACGAACTTGAGTACCTTATGCCCACTAACATCTTGCCTCTTTACCAATATCAAATCATCATTTATACTGATGGTTCAGCACAATCAGCTGTAGGTACCAAACACCAATACTCCGCCGCTTGCGCAGCTGTAAATGGGTTAGTGAGGAATGGTAAATTCCACCCTCAACATACCTACACACAGACCCTAGGAGACTGCACAGCACAGCTGGCAGAGCTTATGGCTCAGATTTTGGCACTGGAACACACGGATCCTGAACTTTCAACTTTAACTGTATGTGATTGATATTACTGTATCCAGTCCTACAATTAATACTTACACTACTGGCACCTAAACATGTCTAGAGATTCGAACGGGAACACCATCAAACATAACTTCTTGGGGGGTGGGGAGGGTTGTCTTAAAGACAAGCTACCAAAAGCTCATATAGTTCATACATTGGACCACCAACGTGTAGGCATACAGGTTGTAGAAAACACTTAGGCTGATGAAGCTGCCAAGTCTACAGTAGCTACGGCTTCTGTTGCTGTGATTACTGTTCTCATATTAGACTGGATGATGATGGTAAGCCATTACTAAAAGCTTACCTAGCAAAATATTCCTACCACTTAAGTGCCCAAAATATTGCATTTACAACTATTCTGCGAGTGGGCGATCGCGTGATCCCCAACCAAGACCAGAGATTAGATCTCATCAAAGCAGCCATGAGGGTTGTGCTCCTGCCCCTGCTGGTGTGGTGGCTACCATCTCTTTATTGCAAAAATGCTATTGGTGGGCAGGTTACACAAACAGACCAAACAGTATGTACTCTGTTGTGACATTTGCCAGCATATTAAAGGGTCCACCATCATACACCCAACACAGACATCCCTCTTAATTTCAAACAAACCACTGCAATGTGGGCACCTGGACCACTGCAGTCCCTTACAACCTGATGGTTCATACAAATACATTTTAGCCGCTGTAGACTCTTGCTCCAGATTTCTGTAGGTATGGTCACAAAGATCAGCTGACGCTTGAACTGTTATTAAAGATTTGCAAGTCTTTAACGGTACATATGTAGTTGCACCATATGCAGTTGCCTTCAGGCCCTGCTGTTGCCTCCAGTGCATTCAGGGACACCATGGCAACAATGGGTGTTCAAATCTATTTATGGTCTCCATACCATTCGGAGGGAAACGAGGTCGTGCAACAGAAAAATGGAGACTTACAGCAATCCTTAACAGTTAGGGTACTAAGTTTGGGTCATAGTTGGCTTCATCGCCTATATGGGACCCAGAGAGCATTAAGTAATCTGCCCAGAAGGGCCTTGGGAGGACGTACCCTTTATGAGGTCTTATTTGGGATACCCAGATCTTGATGACCCTAGCGCGGTGGCAGCAGAAACACCTTTTGACATAAATGAACATGTCACTGTTTTACAGGAAATACAACAATTCTGTGATGAAAATATATCTGCATATGCCGCCACCTTGGGAATGAAGGATTTGCTAACAACATCTACCGGCTGGATTTCTAAAGTTGGGGGTCTACTGCCTGAAAACATTGCTGTAAAGTATGGCCCATCATATTGAGCACCAGATCCAGTCCTGGGAATATATGGTACCTGAACTGTCATTTTACCACCATTGCCTAGTTCTAAAGAAAACCACTTTGTTTTAGTTGACAATGTCAAATTGCCCCATGGGGCCAATCCTGCACAATAGACCAAGAGGATTCCTGGGTAGTTCCCTTGCCTCTCTCACTGCCCAACGGAATATACCTCTTCAAGTACTCAATGATGGTACCATTGTCTTCCTGAGCTTGGGGAGGGCAGAGAATGAACTTTTGCTTATTTCTTCACCACTTAATCGACAAGAAGTTGCCAAAATGTACATCTCTACTATTCCAATTCAACGCAAACGGATGACATTGTTTATTATGAACCACCAACTTTGTGCACATGTACCAGTTCTCTGCCGGCTCCAGTTTTTGCACAAACTGCTTCCTGTTGCTTTGCCGACATTGATGACTTTACTTCAATTTCTTCAGCTTCAGCAACTGCACCAATACAAAGAACATGTAAGCTTTACAATTGTCTTAAAAACAATTATTTGATTCATTCATGGTACTATCTATGGATGCTATTGACTCGGCTTGCCTTACTTTTTTAGATTGATTTTGTTGTTATCTTCTTTCTACAGATAAATGGTTATTATCTTCCTGAACGCTCTGCTGTTGAATGGTGGATTAGGTTTTATCACCTTACCTGTCTTCCCATAAGGTCCGAAGAAGCTTGTCCCTTTTGAACATTTTAGCTGTTCCAATTCCCGATGGGATTGTTTGCCATAAAGTACTGTATGATATATTTGGCCCTACAGAAGTCATTCAAATTCTATATGTTTTCAAAGAATCTATGAACGATGTTATTACACCAGGTGTTATATCTGATGACTGGGATGTAAAAACAGCTGATTCTATGCTTTCTGAGCTTGATATTATATTGTATTTGAAAGTGGAGATGTTTATACGTCAATAGCAAATGATGGGGAAATGTTCTGTTATCATAATTATGCATTCTTTTCTGCACCGAGTTGGTAGCTCTAGATTAGTTTACAATTACACACAATGGGAACATTGTCCAACTCCACCAGTGGGGAGTTCTAAAACATATGTAGGCAAGTTTGCTTATTTTACTGTGCATGATGCTAAGAATGCTGAGTCATATTATTTCAAACTACCTCCCTCTAAAGTGAGAAAATATTGCTAATCAGCACCTAATTGATTTATTCAGATTCCTTTGTTTCCCAGCTGGCCATTAAGGGCTATGAGTTTTGGGTAAAGACGATTAATTTAAAGAGTGCCCAGGAAACACAAGCTTCGCAAATACAGGGTACGGAAGCTTTATTTAGAGCATGCCTTATTCCTTTACAAATGATTTTTAAATGACACCGTTCAGCAAACAACTTGCCTTGAGTCAGCAAAAATAAAAGAGCTGAATGCACCCAGTATTCCCACCTTTGCAAAATTAAGCAATTGGCAAACGTTTTTAAATGTCACTGAAGAACAGCTTTATGGTTTGGTTCAGAGTGGTACCTTTAGCTCATGATTTCACATCCTGGTAGGTGGTGTTTGTGGCCAATGGGCACAAATGGTTGTCACGCACGTTTTGTAAACTCCACACTGTGTTTTAGAGCGAGCCGACCGGACCCTTGTTATGTCACAGGTAAACACTCAGGTATTGTCACAACATATAGCCCCTCATTCCTACCTTGGCGGGCGGCAAGCGGGAACTGCCACTTGGCCGCTTCGCGGTCAAAAGACAGCGGAGGCCATTCTGGCTTTCCCGCTGGGCCAGCGGGCGCCAGCCAAAGGAGCGCCCGCTGGCCCAGCGGGAAAGGCCCTGCAACAATGAAGCCGGCTCTGAATGGAGCCGGCGGATTTGCAGGGGTGCGACGGGTGCAGTTGCACCCGTCGCGATTTTCACTGTCTGCAATGCAGACAGTGAAAATCTTTCTGGGGCCCTGTTAGGGGGCCCCCACGACACCTGTTCCCGCCATCCTGGTTCTGGCGGTGAAAACCGCCAGAAACAGGCTGGCTTGAAGGGGGTCGGAATCCCCATGGCGGCGCTGCATGCAGCGCCGCCATGGAGGATTCTCCCAGCCCGAGGTAATCCGGTGGGAAACCGCCGGACCCGGCTGGGCGACCGCGCCTTTACAGCCGCGGTCTGAATCCCCAATGAAGCACCGCCAGCCTGTTGGCGGTGCTTCAGCCGGCCTCCACCCTGGCGGTCATGAGGCCCATAGTGTGCGCAAACTGTGCCAACAGTTGTTATGCTCTTCCACATTATCAGCTGTAAAAGAACACCTCAGTCTTCTTTCAGGGGAAGTAAACTTACAAGATTTCTTGCTAGGCGCTAGAAACCCACCATCAAAACATTTATTATAGGAAGCTGGCCTGGTGTGTGGTGAGCACCTATGACGTTATCACCTTATACCAGGTCCAGGTATCCCCTATTAGTGAGGTGTAGTCAGTGTCTAGGAAGCCAGGCTCTTTAGAGGTAGCTATGGATGAGCAGCCAAGACTTTTCTAGGAGACATGCAAAGCTTATGCAGTACCACTTAGAGTCACACAGCACTTACACACATGAAAGAACCACATAGTGTTACAAACATAAAGGTACTTTATTATGGTAACACAAGTACTAAACACACTATTATATACACCTTAGTAATCAGGAATGGGCATAGAAAGCAATAGAAAACAATGAAATGACAGTAGACAATAGAGACTCTAGGGGGAAGCCAAACAATGTACTAAACATTTTTAATGTGAAAGGCAGACCCCACCCAGGAAAGTGGAATCTGTAGAGGAGAGCTGGAGGTACTAGGAACACCAAAAGGTAAGTACCAGAGTGCCACCCCAGCAACCAGGAGAGAAGAGGTAAGTACCTGTTTTTTCCCAAACCCACAGAGAAACTTTGTAAAAGGATTGTACAAGACCCAAGCAAGACTAGAAGAAACAGACGATGGATCCTGACAGAAGAGGACTTACAAATGAAGGGGACCAAGTCCAGTTCCAGTTGGAGTGTCAGGGTTTGGGCAGAAGCCACTATCCACCCTTCTGGAGGTGCAGGACCAGGTTAACAGTGAAGACCAGGAGTCAGCTATGTATCACAGGAGCAGAGGAAGAGTTACAGAAGTGATGCAGTTGATGTCCCACGTTGGAAGAAGAGTTGCAGTCCATCAGTGGTGTGGAAAAACCACCAACAAGCCTTGGCAAAGGCAAGAGTTGTGGACGAAGTGTCGCAGAGCTACTGGGGACCAGGAGGGTCCGAGGGGACTCAACCCAAGGAGGGGAGTCCCGGGTGACCCTCAGCAGTGAGGAGAACCAGAAGTCATGAATGCAGCCCCCACAGGCAACTCACAGGCAGCAGGCACAAGAGTCGCAGTGAGGCCCACTCAGCACACCTGAAAAGGATTCCCATGTTGCTGGAGCAGCAGGCAGGAGACTGTGCTTTACAGGGGAGAGTGCTGGTGGCCGGGGCTCTTGGAAGAAGAGCCAACAAGCCTTGGTTGTTGCAAGAGTCGCAGTGCACAGGGGTACTGTCCTGCAAGGACAGGCACAGACTCACCACCTCTCAAGTTGGTTAGCTGGCAGAGGGGACCAAGGGGATCACTCAAGACAACAACCTGTGTGGCAGGATCCACGCAGAGTTGCAGGAGAGAGGATCCACGTGGCCAGTCATCGTTGCAGTTGGTGCCTGCAGATGCAAGGGAGTGGCTCCTTCACTCCAATGGTGAGTCCTTATTTTTTCTTGGTGCAGACTGAAGACTTGCCGCCCTCAGAGGATGCACAGATGGGGAAATGTTGCAGTTGCTGCAAGGAGCAAGACAAACAATGTTGCAGGGCGAAGTCGTCACTGGATCTGCAGATTGTAGGTTCCTGTGAAGTCCAGTTGCAGTTCTAGTGGCCAGAAGTTGAAGTAAACATTGCAGAGGAGTCCTTCTGGAATCTTGCATGTCAAATCTGTGGACCCACCCAAGAAGGAGACCCAAAATAGCCCTAAAAGGCGGATTGGTTACTTAGCAGGGTGACCACTGTGACTTCACCTGCCTGACCTGGCCACTCAGTGCTCCCAGAGGCATCTGCCCACCTTTGATTCAAGATAGCAGAATCAAGTGGCCACCTGGAAGAGCTCTGGGCACAACCCCTGGTGTGGTGATGGACAGGGGAGTTGTAACTCCCCTTTCCATTGTCCAGTTTCATGCCAGA
Source organism: Pleurodeles waltl (assembly GCF_031143425.1). Lineage (NCBI taxonomy): Eukaryota > Metazoa > Chordata > Amphibia > Caudata > Salamandridae > Pleurodeles > Pleurodeles waltl. The sequence continues at coordinate 266,190,522 of NC_090449.1, forward strand.
GCAGGCACCGGAGTCCCCGGACTTGTGCAAACTGGTTTATGCAAGGAGGGCACCAAATGTGCCCATCAAAGCATACTAGTGACTTGAGGGGGCTACCCCTCCCAAGCCATGTAACACCTATTTCCAAAGGGAGAGGGTGTTGCCTCCATCTCTCAAAGGAAATCCTTTGTTCTGCCTTCCTGGGCTTGAGCTGCTCAAGCAGCAGGAGGGCAGAAACCTGTCTACAGGATGGCAGCAGCGCGGGGTGCCCGGGAAAACCCTGCAAACTGGTAGGAGCAAAGCTGGGGGTCCTCTAATGAGCCCCCAGAGTGCACAGAATCATACAACCAATACTGGCAACAGTATTGTGGTAGGATTTCGACATGTTTGATACCAAACATGCCCAGATTCGGAGTACCATTGTGTAGCTGGACATAAGTAGTGAACTATGTTCAGTACACAGATAAAATGGCTTGCCCACACTCACGAAGTCCAGGAAAATGGATCTGGATTTTGTGGGAGCACCTCTGCTCATGCAGGGGTGCCCTCACACACAGGTACTTGCACCCTGCCCTCTGGGCTAGGAGGGCCTGCTATAGGGGTAACTTATTGTGACGTGGTGCAGTGATCGGTAGTGAAAGGGTGCATGCACCTTTTCACGCAGGCTGCAATGGCAGGCCTGCAGACACATTTTGCATGGGCTCCCATGGGTTGCATAATACATGCTGTAGCCCATGGGGAACCCCAGGTGCCCCAGTGCCCTGGGTACCTAGGTACCATGTACTAGGGACTTTCATGGGGGCACCAGTATGCCAATTGTGGGGTGCACAAAGTCAGGAACACCCAAATTTGGGGGGGCGAGAACAGTCACTGGGGTCCTTGGTAGCAGGATCCTAGAGAATACAGTCAAAAATACACTGACAGCAGGCAAAATGTGGGGGTAACCATGCCGAAAAGAGGGTATATTCCTATATTTATTATATGCCATATATAATGAGATATGGAAGCTTTAGCAAATGAAAGCTGCCCCACATTTAAGGCAGATTGTTATAGAAAACATGGTGAAGGCTCTAGCTGTTGCCAATTATGTTATGAACACATTGTCCAATCTGCAATAGACGTCATTCAAAATGACATGTCACTTTTAGACCATGGACAGAGTCAGCTTAAGTCCATTATGCAATTGTGTTGGACGTTGCAAGTTCTCAAAAGTGGCTACGTGGCCTGGCAGCACGTTAACTGCAAGGAGTTATTTACAAAATGTTATTTAACAAGACAGCCACAGATAATGGCTAAAAAACCTATCATGCTTAGCATCGAAAAGTTAGAAAAGTTGCCTTTTACTGTAGCAGATATTCCATAGGCTGTATGGTGAATACATGAAGTGAATAATCAGCCCATTTCAACATTTCAGATCGCTTCATGTTTAAAACTTTTTAGCTTAGGAAGATTTGAGCGGTTAGGGGACAGTTACACCCACGAGGTGTGGGAGCTGCCTTAAGATTACATAAGTTTGAATGGCGAAACAGAGGTCTTTCTTAGCAGAAGCGAATGCGAGACTTCAGTTAGTCATTCTCTGATTTGTAAGCAGATATCCTTGAACAGCACATGCAATGCAGCTGACGCAAACTTGGCTGGCTATCTGAAAGGTACTCCTGTTTCTTTGATTCACCCAATATTTCAGATACTTTCGAATGGAAGTTATTTGATGCTGAGTGATGAAGGCTACTGTGCGATGGAACCAGAAATCGCCTACCTGATTTCGTTTCCTAAATTGTAACATGCTGTGACACCATGTTATTCCTCCCCCACACAAGAGACAAAAGTGGCAGAAATATGGCCTCACTTTGTTACTTCAAATGTTCATTCTGACAAGCTGAGCAGACTGAAGGCTCTTTTGTTTCATAAACATGTGGCTCTGACATCAGCCAGAGAGAACTATGACCTCCAAGTAGCAAGGTCATCTGCAGAGATACAGTCCCTATTAAATACCAAACTCCCCAAATACATTGAAGAATTGTTGAGCCGACTTTTTAATGCATCTAATACTGCTGGTATTGTCCACTTTTTTAAGGCTGTTGGTTCTGGATTCGTTAGCACCACCCAGATTGTATTTTGAGTTATACCTTCAGCCATCCACTCACTTTTTTCAAGTGTCTTTGGTGGACTCCCAATAACTTTGGTATTAATTGGTGGTATCCTGCTGTTGCTATTTTTAATTTGCAATGGCTGTCCAATCTCAACCAAGCAGACTGATGGTGCTCCCATCAGCCCACACATGATGCAGTATTTCAGAGCTTCATTGTTTGAGGAACTGGAGTTGAATTGGTCACTGTCACTCTGGCTGATTCTCACTTGTATGCAGCCTATTTTCCATTGCTTGTGGTGCTTCTTCAAATGTGCACCCAAGGTGTGCCTTGCTGTGCAGCATGTGTCTCTTTGAACAAGGGTCTGTTATTGTTTTCAGTTTTTTTCACGGACATGCCCATTGAGACTGTGATTGTTACACAAGGCATCCTATGAGCCACCCCTTGTGGATGTCATGGCTCCTTCTACATCCGGTACCGCATGGAATGCTGCCCCCTTGGCCAGACCTATGTCTGAGGCATCTGCACATGTGTGCTCCATGGATCTTTAATCTAACAAGTTGGTCACCTTACCACCTGCCGAAGTGGGGTCCCTCCTGGCTTCAATCTTCGTTGATGATATCAGAGATTTCCAGCAGGACCATGACTATTTCTGAATTAGATCTTTGGCACCTTTTGATTTAAAATTTCTGAATTGTCCTTTTAAATTTGGCCTGTCCATAGGCTTGCCTTGCTTGTCAAGACTGACATTTTATCTCTTCTTATGCATATTTTAGTTTGCTTTTATTGTCATAGTTTTTGAGTGTAGTGATTTAGGTCTTGAACTTAGCACTCTTGTCCCAACAATGGGGAGGGTGTTATGGGCTAAATTTAAGAGATTTGCTTGGGCACACATATTTTAGCTTAGGCATGCAGCCTAAGCCCTTTTACATAGTTACATGCTCCTTTTTCACCTCTTAATTTTAATTCATTTTATCACAGCCTGCTTGTAGCTGGGAGTTTTTATTTTTGCTAATCAGCTGTTATTCTATGAAAGCGTTGTTATTACTGTGTACCTCTGCCCATGACTGATAAGGGCGGTACATTATAATCTATCTAGTATTTGCGCCACAATAGTGTGCAGACAGCCCTGATGCTTAAACACATGACTGCATCAGGCCTGTTGTTCAGAACACCAACAAAACATCACACAGGCCAAAGAAGGTTAGAGAGGTTAGAGTGCAAAGAAGGTTAGAGAGGTCATTCCAGCCAAGAGATCCATTCATGCTGTATTCCAGATAAACCCCTGTTGTCAGGTAATGAGGGAAGGTGTCCTTCCATGGACTAAGTATGGGCAGATTAGGGCTATCACTGCTATGCTCTCTTGTAGAAGCTAGACGTGTGGATAGGATTTCTTTAGGCACATGTTGTAGGAAAGTACCATCTTGCCTGGCATGTTACCCCCATTTTCACTGTATGTATGTTTGTTTTTGCCCATGTGTCACTGGGATCCTGCTAGTCAGGACCCCAGTGCTAATAATGTGTGCCCTGTATGTGTTCCCTGTGTGGTGCCTAACTGTATCACTGAGGCTCTGCTAACCAGAACCTCAGTGTTTATGCTCTCTCTGCTTTTAAAATTGTCACTGCAGGCTAGTGACTAATATTACCAAATCTCATTGGCACACTGGAACACCCTTATAATACCCTAGGTACCCAGGGTATGGGGTTCCAGGAGATCCCTATGGGCTGCAGCATTTCTTTTGCCACCCATAGGGAGCTCAGACAATTCTTACACAGGACTGCCACTGCAGCCTGATCGAAATAATGTCCACGTTATTTCACAGCCATTTTCAATGCACATAAGTAACTTATAAGTCACCTATATGTCTAACCCTTACTTGGTGAAGGTTAGGTGCCAAGTTACTTAGTGTGTGGGCACCCTGGCACTAGCCAAGGTGCGCCCACATTGTTCAGGGCAAATTTCCCGGACTTTGTGAGTGCGGGGACACCATTACACGCGTGCACTACATATAGGTCACTACCTATATGTAGCGTCACAATGGTAACTCCGAACATTGCCATGTAACATGTCTAGGATCATGGAATTGTCACCCCAATACCATTCTAGTATTGGGGTGACAATTCCATGCATCCCCGGGTCTCTAGCACAGAACCTGGTACTGCCAAACTGCCTTTCCGGGGTCTCCACTGCAGCCGCTGCTGCTGCCAACCCCTCAGATAGGTTTCTGCCCCCCTGGGGCCTGGGCAGCCCAGTCCCAGGAAAGCAGAACAAAGGATTTCCTCTGAAGGAGGGTGTTACACCCTCTCCCTTTGGAAATAGGTGTGAAGGGCTGGGGAGGAGTAGCCTCCCCCAGCCTCTGGAAATGCTTTAATGGGCACGAATGGTGCCCATCTCTGCATAAGCCAGTCTACACCGGTTCAGGGATCCCCCAGCCCTGCTCTGGCGCAAAACTGGACAAAGGAAAGGGGAGTGACCACTCCCCTGACCAGCACCTCCCAGAGGAGGTGCCCAGAGCTCCTCCAGTGTGTACCAGACCTCTGCCATCTTGGATACAGGGGTGTTGGGGCACAATGGACAGCTCTGAGTGGCCAGTGCCAGCAGGTGACGTCAGAGACCCCTCCTGATAGGTGCTTACCTCTCTCAGTAGCCAAGCCTCCTTTCTCAGTAGCCAATCCTCCTTTTTTGGCTATTTAGGGTCTCTCCTCTGGGCTATTCCTCAGATAACGAATGCAAGAGCTCCCCAGAGTTCCTCTGCACTTCCCTCTTCAACTTCTGCCAAGGGGCGACCGCTGACTGCTCCAAGACGCCTGCAAAACCGCAACAAAGTAGCAAGATGACTACCCGCAACATTGTAGCACCTCATCCTGCCGGCTTTCTCGACTGTTTCCTAGTGGTGCATGCTCTGAGGGCTGTCTGCCTTCACCCTGCACTGGAAGCCAAGAAGTAATCTCCAGTGGGTCGACGGAATTTCCCCCGGCCAACGCAGGCACCAAACTTCTGCATCACCGGTCCTCTGGGTCCCCTCTCATCCTGACGAGCGTGGTCCCTGGAACACAGGAGCTGGGTCCAAGTGTCTCCCACAGTCCAGTGGCCCTTCTGTCCAAATTTGGTGGAGGTAAATCCTTACCTTCCCACGCCAGACAGTAATCCTGTGTACTGCGTGATCTTCAGCTGCTCCGGCTTCTGTGCAATTTTCCAAGGATTCCTTTGTGCACAGCCTAGCCTGGGACCCCAGCACTCCGTCCTGCATTGCCCAACTCACTGAGTTGGACTCCGACGTCGTAGGACCTTCCTTTGTGACTCTGGGTCGACCACTGTCCTCAGATCTTCTAAGTGCCTGTTCTGGTACTTCTGCATGTGCTGCCTGCTTCTGTGTGGGCTCTCTGAGTTGCTGAGCACCCCTCTGTCTCCTCCTCCAAGAGGCGACATCCTGGTCCTTCCTGGTCCCCAGCAGCACCCAAAATCCTCAACTGCAACCCTTGCAGCTAGCAAGGCTTGTTTGCAGTATTTCTGCGTGAGAATACTTTTGCATCCTCCAGCATGCCGTGGAACATCTTCTGACCAAAGGAGAAGTTCCTGGCACCTTCCGTTGTTGCAGAATCTTTGGCTTCTTCCACCTGGAGGCAGCCCTTTTGCACCTTCATCCGGGGTTTAGTGGGCTCCTGCCCCCCCCGGACACTTGCATGACTCTTGGACTTGGTCCCCTTCCTTTACAAGTCCTCAGGTCCAGGAATCCGTCGTCAGTGTTTTGCTGGTGGTTGTGGTTCTTGCAGAATCCCCTATCTCAACTATACTGTCTTTCTGGGGTAGTAGGGTAACTTTACTCCTACTTTTCAGGGTCGGGTATCTTGGACACCCTTACTGTTTTCTCACAGTCCCAGTGACCCTCTACAACCTCCCATAGGTCTGGGGTCCATTCGTGATTCGCATTCCACTTTTGGAGTATATGGTTTGTGTTGCCCCATGACCTGTGTCTACTTATTGCATCCTATTGTGATTCTACATTGTTTGCACTACTTTTCTTACTGTTACTTACCTGTTTTGGGTTTGTGTACATATAATTTGTTTATATAACTTACCTCCTAAGTGAGGGTATCCTCTGAGATACTTTTGGCATATTGTCACTAAAATAAAGTACCTTTATTTTTAGTAACTTGGAGTATTGTGTTTTCTTATGATATTGTGCTATATGATATAAGTGGTATAGTAGGAGCTTTGCATGTCTCCTAGTTCAGCGTAAGCTACTTTGCCATAGCTACCTCTATCAGCCTAAGCTGCTAGAAACACCTCTATTCTACTAATAAGGGATAACTGGACCTGGCACAGGGTGTAAGTACCACAAGGCACCCATGATAAGCCAGGCCAGCATCCTACACATGTTAATTTCAATATGCCAGGGTTGTTTGTTTGCTTTTCACTTATGCTACAATCCTGATTGTGCTATGTCTCATCTTCCTAATAATTTCAGCCCATATATTTTATCTTAGATTGCAGTCTTTTCAATAAATGCATTTAAAACTGTCCTTCGGAGCAAGATGGTGATCGCGTAGTGCCGTCTATTGCAGGCCATGCCCCCGATGCCATGCGAACAAACGCCTTGTTGCAGAGGATGCGGAACTGCGGTGTTGAAGTGGTGCAGTGGTGCTGGGGTCCGGGAGGAAAAAAAAAGAGAGAAAGGCTCCGGGAGGCTCAATGCTACCTGGAGCCTGTATGTCAGGGAACAAACGTGTTCTGGACCGCGCAGCAGGAAAGACGTTCCAGAGGAGGCAAAGGATCGGCCCCCTAGGCAGCATTCTATGGACTCTGGTTTCACCGGTGAGGAGCATACACTGTCTCATAGCAATAGAGGAAGAGCGCTGGAATACAATAATAAGGAGGATTGGCGTACTAATAGGAGACTGGCCAGAGGTGGCGTCTGGTTCCTGTAAAGTGGAACAGGCACCTAACAGCAAACAAAACACTGGAGAAAAAACAGAGGGGGCTTGTCAAATGTGAGCAGTAAATGATTGCAGTGATGGATGCCTGGCAGGTAGGCGGTCTGTAACAGGACCGACTAAATCAAGCAGTAAAATTGGTGGTGGGACTTTTAAAGATGTGCCTACTATGGGTAGGGTGGCTAAGACCGACAACAAAGCAAAGGGCAGACTGCAGCCCGATTTTACTAACTTTTTTACTAGTGGAGGGCATGAGAACGGTAACGCAAACCCCTCACCCCATCTAAAGACACGTTAATGTGCGTGAAGAAGAATTTAGAATTGAAAAGCCCTATAGAGGAGCTGCCATAAGTTTGTATAGGGTCCTTGGGGGGCAGCTTGGACTCTGAAAAGCTACAAACTCGGGGGGAGAGTCAACTAGATGAGTCCAGGAGCTTGAATGAGCAGATCGAAGCAGCCACAGGGGCAGCCACCAATGTAAGCATGCAGCTGCAAATGGAAATCTATAAAAAAGACTGGGCACTGCTGACGAACCCCCAGAATCCCACACCAGAAATAGGAAAGAACTAAGTTTAGAAGGCGGCGAAACCGGCCAGGATGTTGAGTTAAGAAAGTCTGAATGGGGCGAAAAGAATTTGGACTGGTCTAAGGATGGAGGAGATAAGTTCTACTTATTAACCGAAGATTCAGAGGCCATTAGTAGCGGTTGTAATCAAAGCGAATATAAAGAAAGCATTTCATCAGGTTCTGAGAGCCTATCATCGGCTATAGGCCCTACAGTAAAACAGCAGCGGTGACACCGTAGGCACACAAAGTTGAGATCTGGCTCATCAGTTGGGACAGGCACCTCAGGATGGAGTGCCGCAACCCTAAAGTGGGACTATTCAGGAATCAGACTCTCTAGCCTGAAGAAGGGCCATGAGGTTATCCTACCTCCTAATGTTGAGGCAGGAGAGAACAATATAATTGACCCTATAAGTAATACAGGTAGCACAGATACAAAAATGCTACAACTGATATATGGCACTTATAAGGGAAGTACAAACCGAACAGAACAAAGCGAACGGAGAGCCGGAGAGCCCGGGTGGCTACCAAACAGCTGCAGGTTACTGTACGAAAGGTAGCTAAGACTTGTGGGGAAATAGAAGAAAAACTAAACACAATGGAGAGCAGAGCTTCTATAGTGGAGGCAGAGGTCGCAGTACTGAAAGAGCAGGTAGAAACACAAGGAGGGCAATTAACTGATGTCATGTGGAAACTGAAAGACTACGAAAATCGGCAGACGAGGAATAATTTGCGTTTCTTAGGTATAGAAGAAGGGGTGGAGGGCAACGATATCAGGACATTTATAATCAATCTCCTACGCATCGCTTTTCCTGCGCTCACAAAGTGGGACTGGGAGGCGGAAACACAAAGGGTCCATAGATTCCTACTGATTGGGCGAGTGAGAAAACATGACCCTGAATCCAAACATCCAAGAGCCATATTGGTTTTCTTGGGTAACTATTTGTTAAGACAAGCTATCTTTGAAAAGGTCTGCCCGGATGCCCCACGATGTATTGACAACCTCACCTTTTTTACCTGACCAGATTACTGTCATGTTACTGTAGAGCATAGATGGAGGCTGCGACAACTGATTAAGCCTTTTCAGGACGTAGGTGGGAGAGGCCTTTTTAATGGCCCCAGCATGGTTGAAAACAATAATCAAGGGGAAAATTAAAGTATTTACCTCCGAGATTCAAGCAAAGGGGTATCTGAATGAACTGAATTTACAGAATCCGCTGAAACCTGAGCAGAGAAAGAAAGGACACTAATTTGCAATGAGGATGGGTCTTAACACATACTCTTTTTTTTGGTGGGAGCACAGTCCGATCGGGGGGCCTGTAGGTGGCAGTTAGGGACATCATCATTCAGGCCGGTGGGGGTCTGATTTCTCCAATGGTTGGGGGGTGGGGTGGAGAGGGAGGTGGTGGAAAGGTGGGGAAGAGGAGGTAGAAGGAGGGTGGGCTGGGGTGCAGAGAGCAGGCATTAAAAAAGAAAAGGAAGACTGGGAATTGACTATTGCAGGGGAGGAAAAGGGAGGAGGAAATTGTGAAAGAGAAAAGGGGAAGAACAAGGGACAAAGAATGTTGAAGTGCGATGTCTGGTATAAGAAGCTAGTAGCCTGAAATGGTGAAATGTATACAACTATTTACAACCACATGAGCCCAAGGCTAATAGGTGAGAGGCAATGGGCAATGGGCTAAGATGTGAATTGCATATATAAACATATGTGGGCTAAATAACCCCCTGAAAAGGCGAACAATTGATGAAAATTTGAAAACACTAAGGACGGATATTTACTGCCTACAGGAAACACATGAAGAGTATTGCTGTAGATCAATCTTAGATTCCTTAGGGATGAAGGTAATGATATGCACCGACAGAATGTTAAGACCAAAGGGGTTGCTATACTAGCTAGTAGCAGGAAATATAAGTTTACAAAACAAATTGCAGATAAATACGGAAGTTGGGTTGTGGCAGAGTGTCACCATCGTATAGGTTTTTTTACTTTATGCTCCCTTTCTAGCTCAGTGATGGATGATCTATCGGTGTTAGATTTTATATCAATAGAATTAGCGGAGAGGCCGGCCCCCTACATAGTATGTGGAGATTTGAATTTTAATGGCTCTTGGGATGGTTTAAAAGATCTAATGGGCACCAGTCCCAATAGATATTACTGACGTAAACCTAGAGTGTACAAAGCTCTCTGTAGTTTGCAAAAAGAAACAGAATTGGTCGATGTTTGGCCAAAACGTTGCACACCAGACCCTGGGTACACGTACTATTCAGCTCCATATATGAAATTGACCCGATTAGATAACTTCTTTATTTTCCCCAAATTATCAACAGGGGCATGTATGGAAATATACCCACAGTTTATGTCAGACAATAATTTGCTAATCTTAGAAATAAATAAGGAGGGCTTTAAATATAATAGGAGGGTGTGGACCTTCGAGAGAGAGCTTCTGAATGATCTAGAATACCACCACCATATGACGATATGGCTGAAGGAATTTCTTGAAATTAATAGGGAGAGTGCTAGTGGAGATTGTATGGGACACTTTAAAGGCAGGGATACGAGGAGAAACTTTGAGTTTCAGTATTAGAAGCCAGAAGCACACCCAAAGTGTGATTAAGGAAGCATATTTAAAGCTCAAAGAGGCAGAAAATCAACTTACCCTAGTTATTGAGGGGACATGAAGGTGAATGCTGCATTACAGAAGATTGCTATTGCTAAAGCAGCCATTAATGAAATCTCAGCAAAAAAAGTGGTGGAAAAATACCTCTCAAGGCGCTCTGAATGTTACGAATATAGTGAGAAGGTCGGTCGCCTATTGACGGTACGGGCACGTCAAAAGGCAGCCGCTGGTATTATCAGAAAAATTAAAGATCCACAGGAACGGATTGTTTCCGATCCTGAAGGTATTAGGGAGGCTTTCTGCATATGTTATGCAGAACTTTATAAGGTTTTCCCTCCCGTAGATTTGCAAGCAATGAAGCACTATAGAGGTAGGTAGACTCACTAAGGGGGAACAGGAGGCATTGGGGGATAGAATCAGCATGGAGGAACTCGTGGAGGCAATTCAGGGACTTCCCACTGAAAAAGCCGCAGGAACGGATGCAATCCCCCTAGAATTTTATAAATAGTTTAAGACTCTATTCCTGCCTATAATGCTAGAACTGTTTATTCAGGTGCAACAAGGTAGCAAAACTCCCCCTCTTGGAAGTCTGCTAATATAGTAGTATTTCTGAAAAAGGGGAAAACACCGCAAAATCCTATCTCGTATAGGCCCATCACATTAATAAATAGTGAAATTAAGAGCTACACAAAACATTTTGTATCACATTTATCCACTGTTATTAAGAAATTAGTCACACCAAATCAACACAGGTTTGTTCCCAGGAGGGACACTACTGACCATATTAGAAGAGTCATCACGCTGTTTGATGCAACTGGTGTGGCAGAAGAATCTATGGCAGTGGCACTATTAGATGCTGAAACGGCCTTTGACAGGGTTAATTGGGACTATTTGTGGAGAATCTTGGAGGTGTGTGGTTTGTGAGATATTGTTGGCAATAAAAGCTATTTATGTGCATCCGAATGCTCAGATACAACTCATGGGAGGGCAATCTGATAGTATACAAATTGGGTGGGGCACCAGACAGGGTTGTCCATGTTCCCCATTGTTGTTTGTGTTGTAAATCGATCCCCTGTTCAGGCAGTTAGGATAGAACTCAGCCATTTTACCAGTTCATAGGTATGGATGGAATACCAAGATACTAGCATATGCGGATGATATAGGTGTCGTAACAGCTAACCCGGATGAAGTTCTAAGGGAAATTGAGAAGGAGGCAAGTAATTTTGGAGAGTTTTACAGGTAGTTATTGAATAGATTAAAAACCCAGCTGTTGGTTAATAAATATACGACTACTCACGACACTCAGAAAGTGGTCCATGCAGTATATTTAGGTATAGACATTAGCCCCACTGTGGGAAAGATAGTTAGTCTAAATCTGACGCCGATTTTGGGGAAAGCTAAAAAAGATTTTAGCAGATGGAACAACTTGCACATGTCTAAAAAGGGACGATGCAATATGATCAAAATGATATTCATAACCAAGGCGCTGTATCTCTTTTGGACAATCCCACTGGCCTTTGAAAAATCATGGTTTATAGCAATAGATCAGCTAGTAACAAGATTTATCTGGGCATATGACAAGAGTAGAAAAACTAGTTAATATATGTCCCTACCTAGAGAGAAGCGGGAATGGTTCTTACCAAATTCAAAATTATATCACCTTCAAGCTCCTGATCCACGCACACAAAGCACTGCACAACACCGGACCCACCTACCTCAACAACCGACTCAGCTTCCACACCCCCACCTGAAGCCTCCGCTCAGCCAACCTCGCCCTCGCCACAGTCCCCCGCATCCGAAAAACCACCGCCGGCGGCAGATCCTTCTCCTACCTCGCCGCCAAGACCTGGAACACTCTCCCCACCATCCTACGACAGACCCAGGATCTGCTGGCCTTCAGAAGACTCCTCAAGACCTGGCTCTTCGACCAGTAGCACCCCCCCTCCCCAGCGCCTTGAGACCCTTGCGGGTATGTAGCGCGCTTTACAAATGCAGTGATTGATTGATTGATTGATTGGCAGCTGCTTTCTAACATATGCGCCTGCTGATGGTAAGCAAAGGAGGTGTGACAGGGGTAGGATACCGGCCAAATATCTACGAGCTACTAACTGGACCAATATCTAACGGTGTATTGTTGGCATTGGTGGAACCCAGTTATTATAAGAAAGTGAGGTTCAAGGTATTAGAGGGCGCTTTTGAATGTTGGAGCCCCCGGTGGAAGGAAGCAGGACTCTGTAGGTTTAACAGGTACCCGTCAATACACAATAATCCCTCTCTTCCAGAGATATTTAAATATCGCCGCTTTGCCAATTTCAGCTCGCATGGGGTTCAGAGGTTAGGAGATTGTTATGAGGGAACTGGGATGAGAACATTTGAGGACCTCCGATAAAGGTATGGATTGGAGCAAAGGTAATTTTTTTAATATTTGCAAATAAGAGATTTTTTATGTAAGAAAACCGGCAGGCCAGAGAGGTTTGCAAAAAACCCACTCCTGGAGATGCTAACAGGCGGGGCCCGGCTGTCAATAAGTTCTTTATATTCATTTCTCATATCGGAGCAACCTAATGATCTCGAGAAAAATAGTAAGAAGTGGGAAGGTAGCTTATGTAGTGGAGGCACTAAATTTTATGAATCCCTTGAACTTGGTTGTACTATTTCAATCTCACCAGCACTGCAGGCACAGCATTATAAGACAATATATGATGTATATTTTACTCTATCCAAAATAGCCAAATGGGGAAGGTTGGAGGGGACTCACTGTCCGAGATGCCAGGTATTTGGGGCAGATCTCACACATATGTTTGCTAACTGCTCAAGATTGGAACCACTAAAAGGGGAGAGCAAACAGGTTTTAAAAGAGGTGGTAAAATATGATGTGGGGCTTACACTGGATATTATGGTTTTAGGAGTTTCAGAGGAAGTAGGAATGGCTGGGCCAAAAAAACCTTTATTTTTATGTCAATGGCTGTTTATCGACTGTGTGTCGCATCTGCATGGCTAGACTCACAACCCCCATCATTTCAGCAGTGGTTGGGACAACTTCTATCCATATATCATTTGGAGGCAGCACTTTATCAACGCATGGGGCAGGTAATATGGGGGCTCTTCAGGGATTGGGTCAGATCTAGGCAGTGCTTCTCTGCCGTGACTCACTCGATATGTCTACAGACTACTTTTGTTCACTGGTGAAATAGTGTGCATTCTTTTTTTTATATATATGTATTAAGGCACAAAGCACTTTATTCTGAACATATTGTATTGTTGTTATACCATATGGGAGTTTTTTCTTTTCTTCTTCCCACTGTTTGTAATGAACTTCTTCTCATGCATCCAATAAAAAAAATATTTATATGAAAGCTGTCCTTCATCTCTTTGTCCGCCTATGTGTGTGAGACCTGTGCTAATGAGAGTAAAGGGTAAGACCTGCCAACCCATGACTTCCCTGAGGAGTCACAGAGTGTCATGCGTCAGGCTGCCACAAATCACCTTTACTTTCTAGGTCTTGGTGAGGTGCTGCTAGCTAGCCAAAAGGGTTAGGCCGACAGTTATCAGAGGATGTGGGATTGACTCAGTCACCTACAAGCGGTGGTGTTGCCACTCGAAACCAGCAGTTATGTCCCAATGACAAGAATCCTATGACAATATCTATAGGGTACCTAAGCCTAAATCCATTTGTTTAGATACCTTTGCTTGGGTACAAATATTGCACTCACCACAGGGGTAATGTGTAAGGAGTTTCTCTTTACATCTGCATCCTTCCAGACTGAGATGTGGCCTTGGTGGCATCAGATTCCCTCCTAAAACCTCTGCCTGGGATGTCCTGGCTCCCCAACCTTCACTTTCTCTGCGAGGCCCAGTTTTCCTGACAAAGATTGGGCAAGGCTTTCTGGGGCAAGTGTGGTTCCCTGCATGCTGTGCCTCTGTAATGCCGCAAGCAAAAGAAAATGTACTGTTAGACCTATGGCGTCTCTTCAATGCTGTAAGTCAGAGTCACATTTTTTATTCACTTCTTTTGAGGGCTAATGAATATTTTGGCACACAATTCTTTATGTAAAACTTTCACACTCCAAGATGAAGGATTTGTTCTTCCTGTCTTTCTTCCAGGTCAGCACAATATAAAGGGGATCTATCAGTAGGATATGGGAAAGAGCAGTGCAGCAGGTAATGAAGAGGGTGCCTTATGCCCCAGATCTGGATTTGTGGCTGATATTTCCTTTTGCGTGGATCGCTCAACTAATGTCAGTTACAAATGGCAAGATAAGGAGTGCATAATGTTATCAGAACCATATCCAGATGGAAGAATTATTGTCAACAGGATGTACTGGATGTACTGGTGACATTTAATCTAGGCCCAGGACAGTTCCTACAGTATGCAAATGTTGCTGCCACAGCACAGCAACTGTGGCTAACACTTCTGGAGACACTGAACCCACACACACTCTGGTAACGCTGCTGTCGGTGGTGAGGGTTCTCAAGCTTACAACTCATTTACATTGAGTGCTGCATTCAGATAGACACCTAAAGCTGCTGCATACAGCAGAAACATGGCAACAACATAGCAAAACCAAGGGACTGGACCAAGATATGCGCATGGGTCCGTAGGGTGGCGGTGAGCACAAGGTTCAAGCAGATACAGTACAACATAGTTCACATGACCCACCTAACCCCAAAGTGACTACACTCCATATACCCTTCTAGAGAGCAGTGATGCCCAAAGTGTCGGGCCGAGGTGACAGATTATATGCACATGGTTTGACACTGTCCACTGGTGGTATTCTATTGGCTAGCAATTTTGCCTCAACTTAAGACAGCGACAGGGTGGGACGTCCCACACACAGTTAATAAGTGCTTATTGGACTTCTCTCGGAGAACCTGAAAAGGAAGCTAAGCAGGAGATACGCAATATTAGGCCTCATGGTGGCAACACGACGCACAACAATACACTGGTTGGACCCACAACAAGGGAAGCAAGGGAGAAAGATCTGTTGGAATGGAAATGGGGAGGGCGGAGGAGGCACATCCGGGGAGAACAAGGAGGGATGAGAAAGTGCAGGATATTCTAATGGCATGGGCTGCAATGATGCAGGTTATATGGGAACACACAGATCCAAGTGCATGGGCAGTGCAGGGGCCCTCAGGGGCACCCCAAGTCCCCCTTACTGCTAGCCTTTCCATGGCAGAGTTTACCGCCGTGGCCAGGCTGGCGGTCGGGGACTCATAATCCCCAGGCAGCGGTGCTTGCACTGCTGCCCTGGGCATTATGACCGCCAGATGAAAGCATCGCAGTATAGTGGAGGGGCCGGCGGTATGGTATGGCTGATGCGCCACAGTCATAATAGCTGGTGGCACACTGCCAGCCTGTTGGCAGTGTTCCTGCCAGCTTACCGCCGGCCGCCAGAGTCGTAATGAGGCCCTTAGTCACAGTAAACTTGAGGTGTTTGTCCCTGGAATTCATTCAAGAGCAACAAATGCTGTAGTGGAGTCCTTACATAATTCCATTTGATTAGAATTTCATCTATGTTACATTTCTAGCCGAATATATGCCTGCTGTAATGATTGATTTGAGAACAGATCCAAAGATTCAAACTTGTGAACATATAAATTTGCCATAATAACAACCAATAGTGGTTCCGCCAATTTAGAGACAGAATGCACCATTGTATTTACAAAAAATGTTGTCAGGACATTCTTTGATGCACGTGACTGGAGTATTTTATGTCCACTCACTGTGGAAAAAAAAGTTATTTGATGGTTTTTAATGATGCCTCTTTGAAGATGCCAGCATATATAGATTCCATGTCCAACGTTAGTAATAATTGCACATGTAGGCCAAAAGAAATATCTTTTATGATATTCAGCACATGCTCAGTGCTTTTTAGATATGAAGCCATTGGTTGAAGGAAAACATTTTCATTTTAGCCTGTTGTTCTGAACTAGTGAGGTTTTTTAAGACTACTTTGTCAAGGTCAACATCTGAAGCTGAATCATGTTGTTGGCAGGGGTGAATGTGGATCTGGGTTTCAGAACTGTTGTGTTCCCTGTTTCTGGATGTGGTGGCTTGTATATGAAGTAAAAATGGAGTTCACTCCTATGACAAAAATGCTGTAATTCAATATAGTAATCAAATGAACAATGACAATTAGTAGGCACAAATCTCAAACCTTTGTTCAACACATGCTCATCAGTGACAGTTAGAGTGGTTGATAACTGTTTTGTTGTTCAACCTTAGTTTTTTGTTCTTGGTTCAAAGTCCTGGCCTCTTCCTCTCTGCTTTCACCATGACCAACAATTGCCTCTGTGTATAAAGGGGGGTCTATGCAAGGAAAGATTAAACAGGACCATTCATAGCCGGTAATGTATGTGATAAGGTGATTAGAAATCCATACTCTTGTCCTTACTATTGCTTCACTTGATGGAAATGACCAGTTACTGGGGTCCCTTCTATATTTGTTTTTCGTATGCATTTCAGTAGTAACATAGTATTCTTCCTTTGTATAAGGATAGGTAGCTTTGTGAAAACCTTTGCCACATCATTCTTTAGCTTATTTAGTTTTGTGGTAGTTTAAACATTTTGAAATTCAGTCATCTCATTGTTAGTTTTTTTCTAGTTTCTTGCTCAGAGGGACTAATGACTTTAATTTGGTCTCCTTGTCCAATATTTGAACCAACATGGCATCTGGTATTCACTTATCTGTATTGATTATTTGGACTAACCCGCTCCAGTACACTGCAGTAAATGTACAACCATTCCTTTCTAAATAATTAGATCTTAGAATAAAACTTGGCTGATTACTCACAATCAAGCCATGAAGTGTTATTTTCTTCAGGAGGTATTTGTTCATGATTGTGCCATGCAGAGCATTCTTGATTTACTTTTTCTTTAAATTTGACTGAGCGTGCCTTTCACAAGATGTTAATTGCTTGTAGTAGTTATGCCTTCATTTAAAATTGGCAGGCCTTGTAAGATGGCCTCAACTATCTCCTTAGTAAAGATCAGTGTTTTCTTTGGCTACAGTGTATTATGAACTCAAATACGGTGCAGACAGTCAATATTAATATAGAGTGGGGGTTCTAGGTATGAACCCAGAAGATTAGATTGCTGTGGTCCAAATTAGGTACCACGTCTTCCCGTGGCTGAGCTGCCGATCTCAAACCATATTGAATAATGGGGGAAGGAGAGAAATGAAACAAACCTGAACAGGTATCACCTCCCTTTCAAGGTCCTATGCACCCACAAAGAATCTGTAAGTACTGTGAGATCAAACTCATGTACCCAGTATACTAAACATGTGTATTCCATTATTTGTGATTTCCTGAACAAGAAATTCAACCCCTCACCCACACTTTATAAGGCAGCATGAATGGTATTGGATAGACTCACAATGAGCTCTTGGAATCTTCTGAAAGTTTTTGGATACATTTAATATCTGAGAATTTCTATGCTGTCAATGGTCCCTGAATGAGTGACTGTTAAAAGTGTATTAGGGTAGGTGTACCTATCTTTTCTGAGTGGTCACCCTGGATTTTTTGCCTTTTGCAGGACCATTTATTTTTGTCGGGTGTACAAATCTGTGCCCTTTACCCCTGCTAACCAGTAGTAAAGTGCCTGTGCTTCCCCTTTAAACATGGTTGACATGGCATAGTCCTAATTTGCATATTTAACTTGCCAAGAAGTCCTTAGTATATCGTACAAAGTTTACCCAGGGCCTGGAAGTTAAATGCCAATGTAGCACTACTGTGCCATCCGCAACAGTGGCAGTGCAAACATGGCTTCAGGCCTATCATTGTAGCCTGATTGTAGCAGCGTAAATTCTGTAATTCGAGGTGTAAAAATAAACCCTTTAAATAGGCAAAAACCTATCTTTTACATATTTATACATCACCACTTTGTAAGCCTTATAGACACACAAGGCAGGGTACGTGTAATTAAAAGTAAGGTATAACAAATTAGCGTTAGCATGTCCTTACAGTGACTACCTCCCAAAAGCTATTTTCCCTGTGGCAGGACCAGCTGTTCTATTTGAAAATGTAATATTTTAAAATCTGTCAATATCTGCAGACGGGCGCCTATTATGACTTAATTAATTTTAGAGGCCAGTACCTGTTGATGGTAGAGACCTGTGAAGTGGCAGCGGAAGGCTCCGATCCCCTGCATAACGCCAATTTTGTGCCTTCCGGCTCAGACGCGTTCTTTGCGGTGCACCTGACAACAGAGCGTACCTGGATCTGAGCAGCGTGGTTGTGCCTCGGGCCTGCAGTGCCTGACGATAAGGGCTGGGCTTGCTGTGGACCAAGAATGCGTCCAGGCAGTGCTTTAAATGGGCCTGTACTGTCCGGTACAGAGTACCAGCACTTTTTTATTTTGAGAGAGAGAGTACCTGCACTTCTCAAGAAAAACATAATACCTTTAACTGGAGAGTACCAGCACTTCTCAGAAATAAGCAGGTACTCTGGTACAGAGTATCTGCACCTTTATTTTTCCAGTTCAAGCATTGCATCCAGATGAAAACAAGCTACAGGGGACTTGTGACGGCTAGGAGACAGTCTGCGGGAGTGCCAGCCAGAGACGCAAACCCGGCCCCTGAGAGTAGTGGCTGAGTGGAGAGTGCAGAGGTGAGGTGGCTGGTGCGGCGCAGCCTGCAATCGGCGGCCCTCGGGTGCACAGACATGCCTAGCTGCTTGTGGCGCTTCTCTCTCTACCGCTGAGTCACAGCTGCTTCTGCCATCGGATGACCTGAGGGATGGCAGGCCCAGGTGAGCGGGCGCCGGGTTTGGGAATTAATAGCTGGAGACGCAGCCCGGGAGGGATGGCCTAGAAACACACGGAGCCCAAAACTACTGTATGACAGCTATGAGGTGCCTTGCTGCCAGGCGGACCCCCCTCCATATTTGAGCACTTGTGTTCACTACAGTGATTTTGCCAGCAATATCCTACAGCGTATAACCAATGCGGCGCTCACTACAATGTTATTCAGCCACATTCCATGAGTCACATACCCAGTTTTTTTTATCTTTCATAACTTTCTACTCGAGGCCTATTATGTCAGCAAATGTACTTCAATTGTATCACTTGGTGTTTGGACCTCTACAGTGAATGCTTCTTCTACCATGCTACTACATCTGTGACATTCCGGATTTGCTACACACTGACCATGGGTTCCTAATGCTGCGCAGGGGACACTACTTAATACATGGGGGTATTGACACTGTGCACTAAGCCCTGGAAAGCCTGCTGAGTAGGGAAACATTGCCTCTCTACACAGTCTAACTGCACTATAGGGGCCAGGGGGGTAGAGGCCTATGCATCTCTGTTGATTTGGTCTGCTCATGCCCTTCCTGTGGCGTGGCAGGACTGATTTACTGGGAACTTCAGTTGACACTGTCATATGTATTGTGCTGGGAGAGCAGTGTTAGTACCCATAAATCCTAGCCCTTACATAATGGCTATCAAAAAAGGAAGATCCCCTGATATATCCATCGCAGCTACCATGGGCAAGACGGACACCAAGCAGACCAAACTTCATTTTGATACTCGCAGAGCAGCCCCGACCCCCCCATAGATAACGATGATCAAGGAAGCGAGGCCAATATCCCATCCGGTGAGACCACTGGCTCAGATGATATACAAACAAGTCTTCCTGCCATGCAGCAGAGTCTCACCTCAATCGAAATCAAAATGGACAATATGTTCTCCAAAATCAATGACATCATGAATAAGCTGGAACGCCACAACGGGTGCATCACTGAGGTGGAGCAGCGGATCTCTGATACGAATAGGAGTAAACAGTTGTTAAACATGAAAAAGGTTCTTAAAGTAATATTTGCTAAAAATGAAGATTTAGAGGGTCGTTCACTTAGGAACAACTTGTGCATTCTGGGATTACCCGAGACAACCAATACCGGCAGCATGAAGACGTTTGTGGAACATCTGCTCACAACGCCTTTTAGTACAGATGCCTTCTTCATACTACTGGTGGTGTAACGTGCCCACAGGGCCCTAATAGCGCATCCAGCCCCCGGTGCTGCAGCGAGGCCGATAATAGTGCACTTACTATACTATCAGGGCAAGGATGTGGCTTTACGACTGGCAAGAGAGCAACGCACACTGCAATCTGAAGGCAACACCATCGCCATTTTTCCTGACTTCACTATGGGGGTCATTCTGACCCTGGCGGTCACCGACCACGGGAGCACCGCCAACAGGCTGGCGGTGCTCCGTCGAGCATTCTGACCGCGGCGGTTCAGCCGCAGTCAGAAACGGAAAGTCGGCGGTCTCCCGCTGACTTTCCGCTGCTCGGGAGAATCCTCCATGGCGGCGGAGCGCGCTCCGCCGCCATGGGGATTCTGACACCCCCTACCGCCATCCTGTTCCTGGCGGGTCTCCCACCAGGAACAGGATGGCGGTAGGGGGTGCCGCGGGGCCCCTGGGGGCCCCTGCAGTGCCCATGCCCATGGCATGGGCACTGCAGGGGCCCCCGTAAGAGGGCCCCACTGTGTATTTCAGTGTCTGCAATGCAGACACTGAAATACGCGACGGGTGCAAACTGCACCCGTCGCACATACCCACTTCGCCGGCTCCATTCGGAGCCGGCTTCCTCGTGGGGAGGGGTTTCCCGCTGGGCTGGCGGGCGGCCTCCTGGCGGTCGCCCGCCAGCCCAGCGGGAAAGCCTGAATGGCCTCCGCGGTCTTTCGACCGCGGAGCGGCCATATGGCGGTTCCCGCCAGGCGGGCGGCGGGCGGCGACCGCCGCCCGCCGGCCTCGGAATCAGGCCCTATGTCTGTACAGGAGGCTAGATGGAATTACGGGCCCATCAAACAAAAACTTCAGAAAGCTAGCATAAAATATGCAATGCTCTACCCAGCTGGACTCTGTATCACATATAAAGGACAAGCCCATATCTCTGGCAGCCCAGAATAGGCAGGGGAATTTCTGAAACATAACATTGATGGGTGGGCCAACACCTCGCCACCACTTTCAGAGGTGGAGTGAATTGCCTATACGACCCAAAAGCAGGGATCTTCAGAGCAGGCTGGGCAAGGCTGAAGGACCATAAAACATTTCATGTTCATAAATAAAGATGGCAGCTGATTGGGCCCTTCTTGTCTCACATGTCTGACTGTGCACCATATCACGAAACTCTTGACACTGCTGGGAAACAATAGACACATGCTGCCTTGTTGCTACGAATGTGTATTGCATCTGACATGGACTTTAGATTTGATAGAACTCATGCTGGAAGCCTACAATACTGCTGCTTCAGACACCCTTGTTTACTCGAGGTGGATCTGCGTGGCTCTCTAGCTAAAAACCTAGAGGGACTCCCCTTACTGATTACTTTTCTTCCTCTTTCTTCTTTCTTCTTACTTACCTACTTATTCTTCTTTACAGACTCTATCAAAACTTATCTCTTAACTTTTCTGACATCTGATACATTTCTTCCTTCACTGACTGTCTGAACTTGGCGGCCACCTACCGTAATGTCCCTTATCCCCCTTCCTTCCACATATGGATATTAACACTGTGCAAACTTGTTTCCTGTTTGAATTATTCCGGAAGGTGTACTATATTCTATCATAGAATGGTTGATCTGCTCTATCAGATGTTTTTTCTTGTAGATTTGAAATCACAGGAGGGCAAATGTTTTCCTGGCAGGATTGGGCCATCAGTGTAGGTGGGGAGTGGATGGATGGATCTCTTATATAAGTTGTTGTATGCATGCATGTACACCCTTGATACTCTACATGGCTGCCAGACAATCATTGGGGTGATGGAATCGCACATATCACGCATTGCAACACCACTTCTTTAGCCATGGTTGATCCATGCCACCAGCGGCAACGTGCAACATTCAGGCGATATAACTGCATGACATGGAATGTTCAGGGATTGGGAGACCCACATACGTGTTGTCTCAAATTGGCCTATCTAGAAAGACACAACATCATCATCACCATACTTCAGGAAACCCACATAGGGAGTTCATCACATAGCACATTTGCTACACGGTGGGCCTCTCATCAATATTATGTAACTTACCCCACATCAGCTAGGGGCACAATGCCAATCATATGCAAAGGTACTCCTTTTACACCACCAGGTTTGCTTAACGACCCTCAGAGATGCTCTACCCTAGTATGGGGCAGATTAGCTTCAAAGTCCATTATAATTGTGAATTGCTATGGCCCTAACATAGATGACCCTAGTTTTTTTGACAAGTTGTGGGGGTTGATTACAGAAATAGGCTCTACCTATCTCATCTGGGCAGAAGATTATAAAGTTGCCCTGAATGTAGAAAAGTATTGATCGCTTTGCCATCAGCAATATCACGCCAATGCTGGCAGACACAGCTTTGCCATCAGCAATATCACTCCAATGCTGGCAGACACATTTGAGCATTAATGAAGGACAATGGGCTGCTAGATGCGTGGAGATTTACTCATCCGCTTGGAAGGGAGGGTACATGCTACTCAGGGGCCCATAATAGTTGGTCAATAATAGATTACTGGTTTATTAACAGGAATCTCGGACCCTGGTTGAGGGAGGTGCCCCATTTGACACGTAACTAATCGGACCACTCACCGTGGATGAAGGACCTATCGCCCCTGAGGTGGTTTCTCCCTATGCTTCCTGGAGACTTGTGCAATCTATGCTCCTGGAAGAGGCATTCAGTGAAGAGCTAGTGAGGCGGTGAGAGATTTCCGTAACAGAAATACAAACTCAGTACCACAGATGAGTGTAATATGGGAGGCCTTTAGGGTCACTATCAGATGGCTATGCCTTGCTAATAGTGGAGGGATCTTGCACTCGATTAGAAGTGAGTTCGGGAAACTTTGGGCGTGTCTCAAAGATATGGAGAGGAGGTTGGGAGAACCTCCTGATCCTATTATTGCAGGTAGGCTGCGAGAGACTGTCACTGAATATCAAGACAAAGCTGTGTGAGTGTGAATGTCTGTTTCGTGGGAAGTACCACACTGCCAGAGAATATGGTGAAGAGGAAGTATCAGGAAATACCTTAGCTACTATCATACGGGAGCCCTGAGGCTTTAACCTTGTCCCTGAAATCTTAAATGAAGATGTAGTCACACAACGCGACACCACATACATACTCAGAACATTCTCAAGATACTATCAACATCTATATTCTTCACGCAGACCCCCAACAATCGATACTGATACATATATGAAAGATGTTGCCCTGGGCTGACTCAGTGATGCCCAAAGAGAGCTTTTATCTGCTGATATAGAGGAGGATGAAATTAGAGAAGCCATAGCACAGTTACGTCCTAGCCAAACTCCTGGCCTACACGGACTGCGAGCAGACTTTTATAAGACTGATGTCGGATCTTTTGTGCCTATCCAAAAGGAAGTTTATTATGAGGCTTGAGAAAATGGCTTGTTGCCCTCTTCGATGCAGGAGGCCACGCTGCTCAAGCCTGGCAAGCCAGCAAAATGTTGCGACTCTTACATATCTCTCTCTCTCTTATTAACTGCAACATTAAAATTCTAGCTAAAGTTCATGTGAACAGGCTAAGTCCCCTGATGACTATTTTGGTGTGGCCTCATCAGTCGGGATTTATTCCAGGGTGTGCTACCATTCATAATTTGTAAACCCCATTTGAGCTCATGCAAGACATAGATCCTGAACTAGCTGCTGCTGTGGTATTCCTTCATCCCACAAAGGCTTTTGATTCTGTTGAATGGTACAACCTAATGGTCATACTTCGTTGCATGGGCTTCCCACGTCAATTTATGGCTTGGATCAGCCTGCTATACTCTCAACCCACTGCAAAGATGAATCGGCGGCGAAGACCACGGTGAGTACTGCACCTACGACACGGGGGAGGGAAAAAACAGGGACACACAAACGCGACGCCCAAACCCCCACACACACTAATACAGCATGACACATCACAGTTACACCCCCCCAGACCCCCCAGGAAGGATGCAAAGACCAAAGAAAATGAGTGTAACCATTGTAATATATTAAAAGCAAGTAGGCAAAAATACATATACACTACTAACAAATATATATACTAAGAATAGTAGTCCAGGTAGTGCTCCATATAAGTCCGTGGAACACTGGGCCCACATGGTATGGGCGAGGCCCACACAAGATCCCCGACCATGACGAAGAGAACACTGCAGGGGCATCAGAGAGCAACAAAACAGGCACCTCAGGGGGAGGAAAAGGGGGGCACCTCAGCCGGTTGAGTGCACAACGCCAAATCCACGAGAGGGCCACATGCCCACTGTTCAATCCTGGGGAGTGCAAAGCCACAGTCTCTCAAGTCTATACAGTGGGTGGGTTGCCCACTGTTCAAACCTGGGGAGTGCAAAGCCACAGTCTCTCAAGTCTCTACAGTGGGTGGGATGCCCACTGTTCAATCCTAGGGAGTGCAAAGCCACAGTCTCTCAAGTCTCCACAGTGGGTGGGTTGCCCACTGTTCAATCCTGGGGAGTGCAAAGCCACAGTCTCTCAAGTGGATAACAGTCTCCACTGGTTCTGGAGGGGGCATGGTGCCCAGAGTGCTTCATCCTGCTAAGGACAGAGGTAGTGGATGGATCTCTCCACTGATTCTGGAGGGGGTATGGTGCCCAGAGTGCTTCATCCTGCTAAGGACAGAGGTAGTGGATGGATCTCTCCACTGGTTCTGGAGGGGGCATGGTGCCCAGAGTGCTTCATTCTGCCGGTGACGGACTCAGTAGCGTCAGTGCCCTTGGCGCTCATGGGCCAGCGTTGCTGGAGACGGCGGTGCCCTGTTCAGCGGTGCTTGAGACGGCGGTGCCCTGTTTAGCGGTGCTTGAGACGGCGGTGCCCTGTTTAGCGGTGCTTGAGACGGCGGTGCCCTGTTCAGCGGTGCTTGGAGCGGCGGGCTCCTTTGCAGTGACTCAGCTGCTGGCGGTCCTTCATGGCCCAGTGGGGCTTGTGCTGGCGGTCCTCTCTAGCCCAGCAGGGGCTTTGCTGGCGGTCCTTCATGGCCCAGTGGGCTGGTGCTGGCGGTGGCCTCCTGGGCAGCTGGGCTTGTGCTGGCGGTGGCCTCCTGGGCAGCTGGGCTTGTGCTGGCGGTGACCTCCTGGGCAGCTGGGCTGGTGCTGGTGGTGGCCTCCTGGGCAGCTGGGCTTGTGCTGGCGGTGGCCACCTGGGCAGCTAGGCTTGTGCTGGCAGTGGCCTCCTGGGCAGCTGGGCTGGTGCTGGGGGTGGCCTCCTGGGCAGCTGGGCTTGTGCTGGAAGTGGCCTCCTGGGCAGCTGGGCTTGTGCTGGCGGTGGCCTCCTGGGCAGCTGGGATGATGGCGGTCTTCTCGGCCGTGCTGCTCTTCCCAGACTTGCTGACTTTCTTGTGCCCCTTCCCCACCTTGGAAGGTGTCACAGTTGACTCCACACTCCCACCTGTACCCCTGGGAGCGGCTTTGGTGGCTGGAGTCTTCCCCCTCTCCCGCCGGGCACTGGCCAACTTCTGATGCTTCAAAGGTGGGGGACTGTCTGTGCTGTGGGTCCGTGCCACACTGGCTGCCCTGGTGGCCGGTGCACTCCAGATTCCGGTGACTACAGGCACAACTGGTCCCGGAGATGTTGTGGCTGAGGTGCTAGTTTGGGACCTAGGTAATGGACGGGGTGGGGGAGGTGTGGGAAAGAGGTCAAGGCTGGACAGGGAAGGTTTTTTGGACACACTAGGACAGGTAGCTGGAGGGGGTTTGGGAGTGGAGAAAGAGGTTGTAGTTGTAGGGGGTGTTCGTTTGCTGACTCTGGGTGAAGGTGCATGCGCTGGAGGCTGTCGTGAGGTGGATGGATGTTGGGTGGGTGTGTGCCTGCGTTTGTGTATCTTGGGAGGGGGCGTCACAGACACACTGGGAGAGGACACAGGGGATGTGTGTATAGTAGGGTGGTGACTGCACGTGAGCAGGGTGTGGTGGTGGGTGTGCTGGTGATGGTAGGTAGAGGTAGTGCATGCATGTGTGAGTGTAGACGAGACAGGGAGGGAGGAGGGATACGAGGAGGAGGGGGACACAGTGGAGGCAGTGGATGCTGGTGTGTATGCATGTGTGTGATGCTTGCATGAGTGCCTGTGGGATGTGTGGTGCATATGTTTGCCTGAGCTTCCCTTGTGTGTTGACATGTGTGCATGCTGGTCTGTAGGTGTGCTTGGGATAGGCTGAGGTACAGGGGATTGGGTCTGGGTGGAGGAAGTTGGAGGGGGGAGGCTACACACAGTGTCAATGGCTGCTATCAGTGCTGAGGCCAGAGTCTGAAAACCTCGCTGAAGGGCCGCCTGACCAGAATGAATGCCCTCCAGGAATGCATTTGTTTGTTGCAACTGCCTTTCTACACCCTGGATGGCATTCAAAATGGTAGACTGCCCAACAGTGAGGGACCTTAGGCGGTCAATGGCCTCCTCACTGAGGGCAGCAGAGGTGACTGGGTGGGGGCCTGAGGTGCCTGGGGCAAAGGTGATGCACACCCTCCCAGGTGAGCGGGCACGGGCGAAGGCTGAGGGGCTGCTGGGAGGGCGATGCTGGAAGGGGGGGGTGGCAGCTGCACCTGTAGATGGGGGGGGGCACAGATGTTGCCGCCACCACAAGGGAGCTTCCATCAGAGGACGAGTCCGTGTCACTGGTCTCAGCTCCTGTCCCTGCCGTGGAGCTCCCCTCGCCCTCCGTCCCACTGGTGAAGTCCGATTCCGTAGTGTGGACCTCCATGGCCATGTGGGATGCAGCTCCCTCGTGCTCCAGTGCCACTGCTCCTCCCCCTGATGATGCTAATGCACACAAGAACAGGGAGACCACAAAAAGGGGACGACGACAGAAGAAAGACATGTTGAGTGCATGCTTTACCGCTACCGTTGGCGGACACGACAGACACAGAAGCCCCCTGCACTACGCCGCGCTCTTGGGCTCCACTGTTCAATTCCTGGGAAATGGCGTACTAGGCTACGGACGTCATCGGCACACATGGCTGACACAGGGGCATGACTGGGTGTACTTGGCACTCTACAGAGGTGCAGTGGGGTGCCACATGGCCTGCCTTATGGAGGAACCTTGCCTACGAAACTTGCCCTGGCCTAGGGAAACCCACAGCCCACCTCCCCCACCCAGACACCTCCACTGCGTGCAAAATCAGCAGAATGCGAGTGTACTCACCCCCTTGTGGCTGCTGTGATGCCCTCAAGCACCCATCCAAATCCGGGTACGCCACCACCAGGATCCTGAACATCAGGGGGGTCATGGTGCGATGGGCACCCCTCCCACATTGGGAGGCCATCCCCAGCTGAGCCTCCACCGTCTTCTTGCTCCAGCGGCGAATGTCCTCCCATCTTTTCTGGCAGGGGGTGCTCCTTCTGTGGTAGACCCCCATGGTCCTGACGTCCTTGGCGATGGCGCACCAAATATGTTTTTTCTGGTGGACGCCGACCTACATGATTTGTACAGGGGGAAGAGTAAGTTATTACCAACTGCACCATTAAAGTGATTGGCCCCCATCCCTACCCTTGCCATGTGGCACATGCACTCACCGTCGTTTCATGCATGCCACACTCTCCCCCCTTCCTTCTTACATCCACCCCTCTCCACACAGGCATAGCCCATACAGCATGCTCCCAGTGTACTTACCTGTTTGTCTGGAGGACCGTAGAGTAGAGTGTACTGGGGGAGGACCCCGTCCACGAGTTTCTCCAACTCCTCCGATGTGAAGGCAGGGGCCCTTTCCCCAGACACTCGAGCCATTGTCTCTTCCAGACCGAGGTCACAGCAGCACTTGCAGTGTAGGTCCTCTCCTGTCAAAGATCAGGTATCGAGTGATTGAACAGATAGAAAATGGCGGTCACGTCCATGGCGGTGCGTACCGTCTCCGCCGGCGTACATCGTCATTGGCTCCTGGGGCCCATAGGGTCCAATGTTAACCAATGCAGCATTGCGCCACGGTCTTCGACCGCCTACCGCGACGGTGTACAACGCCAGCGCAGTTACCTCACATCCCATTGTCCCACTTTACAGGTCAGGCAGCCGCCATTTCAGGGGCTCACATGCCTACAATTTCAACTGCGTCACACATACCTAGGCCTAGACTCAATACACATATAGGCCACTCTTTAGATTATGAGTGGTGTTCTGTGTAAGCTGTAGGTATGTACCTCTGAGTTGTTTGACTCTGTGCTCGCTGTTGTCCTTCATAGGTACCGTCCGCTGGGACATGTGAGAAGATGGCGGCATCCTCCGGTGTACCGACCATTGGTGGAGCTGTCGACAATGGAGGAAAGACGTGATAATCACATACAGACTTGACCGTGCCACAATCCAGGAACTGTGTACCCAGTTGGAGCCAGACCTGATGTCAGCTATCCGCCATCCCACAGGAATCCCCCCTCAAGTGCAGGTGCTGTCGGTGCTCCATTTCCTTGCAAGTGGGTCATTTCAAACAACAGTGGCCATAGCATCAGGGATGTCCCAGCCTATGTTTTCTAACGTGTTGTCCAGAGTGTTGTCTGCCCTGCTGAAACACATGCGGAGCTACATCGTTTTCCCTCAGGTGGAGGAATTGCCTACAGTAAAAGGTGATTTCTATGCCCTGGGACATATCCCCAACGTCATAGGTGCCATTGATGGGACACATGTGGCTTTGGTACCCCCCCACAGTAGTGAACAGGTGTACAGAAACCGGAAGAGTTATCATTCGATGAATGTACAGATGGTATTTTTGGCAGACCAGTACATCTCCCATGTGAATGCCATGTTCCCTGGCTCAGTGCATGATGCCTACATCCTGCAGAACAGCAGCATCCCTTATGTGATGGGTCAACTCCAGAGGCACGGTGTGTGGCTATTAGGTGAGCACCTGGAAGCTAGTCAGTGGGAATGGTTTACTGGGTCTGGGGATATCCCTACAGGTTAGTGTGTGTCTAACAGTTGTCCCTCGCCATTTGCAGGTGACTCTGGTTACCCCAACCTGTCCTGGCTACTGACCCCAGTGAGGAATCCCAGGACAAGGGCAGAGGAACGCTACAATGAGGCCCATGGGCGAACTAGGAGGGTGATCGAACGGACCTTCGGCCTCCTGAAGGCCAGGTTCAGGTGCCTCCATATGACAGGTGGATCCCTATTCTACACACCAAAGAAGGTGTGCCAGATCATTGTGGCCTGCTGTATGCTTCACAACTTGGCTTTGCGACGACAGGTGCCTTTTCTGCAGGAGGATGGTCCAGATGGCGGTGTTGTGGCAGCTGTGGAGCCTGTGGACAGTGAAGACGAGGAAGCAGAGGAAGAAGACATGGACAACAGGGACTCAGTGATCCAGCAATATTTCCAATGACACACAGGTAAGAATACAGACCTGCCTACTACATGTACTTAAACACTACTGCCTCTCTACTGTCTGTCGTTTTCACCCAGTGTATGGTCACTGAGTTGTCACTTTCCCTTACGATTTCACAGATGTGGGTCCCACTGTGTGACATCTGCTTTGATTCCTCATGGACTAGAGCTGTGTGACATAGGTATGTTGACATTACCAATTAAAAGCTTTTTGCCAAAGTTATTGCTAATACAGTATTCCGAAATCACAGACAGACTCCAGATTGTTTTGTGCTTTAAGGGTGTTTATTTAAGTGCTCAATATTGGAGGGGTTGTAAAATGGTGAGGGGTGATGGCGGAGGAATGTCCATGGCAGAGTCCAGTCTATTAGTCTCACAGGTGCATTGCCCATATGGGCATAGGAAGTGGAGCTGGGGCAGTTTAAGGATGGACAGGGTGACAAAGTGGGACAGTAGGATGACAATCAGGGTGGTCTCATTTCTTGGCAGGGGTCTTGGCATCGTTCTCTGTCTTGTTCCTGGATCCCAGGGACCGTTTGCGAGGTGGTTCTCCCTCTGCAGGGGGTGGGGTGCTGGTGTGGTGGTCCTGTGGCGGTGCCTCCTGTCCACTAGCGCCGGCTGAGGTGGTGGGCAGTTCATCGTCCAGGCTAGTGTCAGGGGCCCCTTGTAGTGCCACAGTGCCCCTCCTGGTGTTGAGTACTTCCTTCAGCACCCCTACGATGGTGCCCAGGGTGGAATTGATGGTTCTGAGTTCCTCCCTGAAGCCCATATACTGTTCCTCCTGCAGGCGCTGGGTCTCCTGAAACTTGGCCAGTACCGTTGCCATCGTCTCCTGGGAGTGGTGGTAGGCTCCCATGAGGGAGGAGAGGGCCTCGTGGAGACTGGGTTCCCTGGGCCTGTCCGCCCCCTGTCGCACAGCAGCCCTCCCAGTTCCCCTGTGTTCCTGGGCCTCCGTCCCCTGGACTGTGTGCGCACTACCACTGCCCCCAGGTCCCTGTTGTTGTTGGGTTAGCCTGGGTTCCCTGTAGTGGAGGACACACAGCTGATTGACGTGTCCTGGGGACGGAGGTATGGGCCCGCTGGGTGGGTGCTGTGCTGGTGTTTCCAGGGGGGGGGAAGCTCTGTGGTGGCCTGTTACTGTGTGTGGGGAACTGACTGTCCTGAGGTCCCCGATGGGCCGGGCTGGTCATCTAGATCCAGTTGGACAGAGCTGCTGTCATCACTGTGGGCCTCTTCTGTTGGTGGTGTTGAACATGTGTGGACCCTCCCAACTGGTGACGTTGGGTAGGGGTCCTGCAGTGGTATAAGAGGATGGTTATTACATCTGTGTGTGTCATGGTGTGCAATGGGTGGGTGACCGTGTACCCCAGTGCTTGCATTCCTGTGTGGGACCTCGTGTAATGATGGTTTAGGGCGGTGTATGGGTATGTGCAGTGTCCATGCATTGGTGATTGGTGTCCATGCTTTGTTGTTGCATGCATGGCTTGGTGTTAGGATGTGTGGTTTGTGATGATGGGACATTTGTGAGGAGTTAGAGTGCTGGGGGTGAGGGTGGGGGTATGTGCTGGCATGCAGGTAGGGTGGGTGATGTAATAGTAAAGATTTGACTTACCAGAGTCCATTCCTCCACCTACTCCTGCGAGGCCCTCAGGATGCAGAATCACCAAGACCTGCTCCTCCCATGTTGTTAGTTGTGGGGGAGGAGGTGGGGGTCTGCCGCCAGTCCGCTGAACCGCTAGGTGGTGTCATGAGACCACGGAACGCGTCTTCCCCCGTAGGTCGTTCCACCTCTTCCTGATGTCCTCCCGATTTCTTGGGTGCTGTCCCACTGCGTTGACCCTGTCCACTATTCTTCGCCATAGCTCCATCTTCCTTGCAATTGAGGTGTGCTGCACCTGTGCTCCGAATAGCTGTGGCTCTACCCGGACGATTTCCTCCACCATGAACCTGAGCTCCTCCTCCGAGAACCTGGGGTGTCTTTGCTGTGCAATGGGGTGGTGTAAGTGATGTGTGGGGTGGTGTGCGGGGTGATAAGTGTGCTGATATGTAGTGGTGTGTAGTGTGCGTTGCGTGGAAGTTATGTGGGTGATGGTGTTGTGTGTCTGTGGATGCCAGTGTTGTTGATGGTGGTGTCTCTCTCTGGCCTTCGTTAGTGATTTGTTGTCGTAAGGGTTTGTGGGTGATGTGGGGGGGTGTTTTATATTGTATTGGGTGTGTGGGAGTGGTGTGTGTATGTGTATCAGGTGTGTGTATTTGGAATTGTCCAATGTGGCTGTTTTGTAAATGTGTGTGTATTTTGAGTGCGGCGGTGTGTACCGCCAATGGAATACCGCGGCTGAAAGACCGCTGCGTGGATTCGTGGGTCGTGATATTTTGGGCGTATTTCTGTTGGCGTGACGGTGGAGGTTTTGTTTTCGCCAGTTTATCACTGACCTTTGGTGTGGCGGACTTGTGTGGGTGTCTGAATTTTGGCGGATTCCGAGCTGTGAGTCATAATAGCCGTGGCGGATTTCCATGACCGCGGCGGTGTGTTGGCGGTCTTCTGCATGAAGGTACGCGGCTTTTACCGCCAATGTTGTAATGAGGGCCTATATGTGAGGGCATAGCTGCATGAGCAATATGCCCCATTGTGTCCTTGCCAAACCTGGGACATAGTGAGTGAACAGAGCAGCCATTTTACATGCATGTGCTGGACACTGGTCAAACACGAGTTCCCCAGCTACATGATGGCCACTCTGCACCCTGGGTTGGTTGGTATCAAACAACTCAGTGAGATAATTCCAAACTGGTACCAGTATTGGATTTATCCCTAAATATACCCAGGGGTCACCTTAGAGGTGCCCCCTGCAAAAGCTAACCTAACCGGCATGGTTGCTGACTGGTTTCATCCAGCATGCCACCTTCAGACAGCCAATACACAAACCTTGGGGGAGCGCCCTGTCTCTCTGGTTTGTGAGACAATGCCCTTTCTGGGTGGAGGAGCTAACACCCCCTTCCTCAGGAATTTGCATTCCCCTGGCGGTGAGCTTCAAAGGGCTACTGACCTTGAAATTCGAGTCACCAGGCCTGCTGCTAACCGCAGATGACTTCCCCCTTTGCCAACCCCCACTTTGACAGGAGCAAAGGCGGGAAACTACGCAAATGGCAGGAGGAGAGGTCTCACTGAGCATGCACCACCCCTAGGGGCTTGCAGATGAAGTGGACCCTCCATTTCATTTTCCTCCATGTTGGATGGCCGGAAAATAGCCAATGAGATTTAGGGTAGTGACCCTTCCCACAGGAAGTGGTCAGTGCATTGGGTGTAGCCACCCAAGGGTAAGTGTCCCATTGGACACTGCCAGGTGCCCCCTAAAACGCCCACTAAATTGAGTATTTAGTGGGCTCCCCTAGACCAAGAAATCAGATTCATCAGGAAGAACAGAAAACACCACCAAAGAACCCAACAGCACGAGAATAGAGGACCTGCTGCATCAGAAGAGGCTCCTGAGGCTTGCTGTACCAGAGTCCCGACAATCGCTGCTTGCTGAGGAGCTGACCATTGGACTGACCTCAAAAGCCCCAGAGGACCTCCAGGCTTTGCAAATAAGCAGATATCTCTCTCCTGAGTGGAGGCACCACTCAAGAACCAAAAGAAACCAGCAAGAACCAGCAAACCGGTGAGGTCACTTCACTTACTGGCCGATATTTCTGCAACCACAAGTCACGGCTGGACCCAATGATACAACGACAGCTGGGATGAGATCTAGAAGTGTGCCAACTGTCAAATGCACATATTTGCAGATACTTACAAATGCATTTACAAAGGAGTTTTTGACACGGAGAGCCGGAGTGAAAAATCAATGACCAAAGGTCTGTTTATTTTTGCTGCAGCAAAGAGGACAGGTTTACCACTGGCATCCCAGGCCCGAAGTAAAGTGTGCTAGCATAAAGCGTTTAACAGTGATATTTATACTCATACATCAAAGGATACATAAAATGTGTAAATAATGATATACGTCATACAGATATTTTAAGGAGTTAATCAGTTTCCACACACCGGTTCCATTCCCAGCTTTGTCCTTGCCTCCCCTCTGCAGCTGCCTGACTCCCCACATTCTTGAGACCCTTCAAAGGATTACGTGGTTCAAAGGTATAGATATCAGCCTTTCCCTCCCCAAAATACCACAGCCGAGGTCAGTTAGTTATTTTGAACACACAATTATAATGAGTACAGTGCCCCAGTTAGGGAAAGAAACCAGCTGCAAGCCTATGGCGTGGAACCAGGCTTATTTTACTTAAACAAATATACATAAGATAACATATGTGATAGACAGTGCGTTCAGAGACAACAAAAGCTCAAACTTACACGTGTAAAAGAAACGAAGCAATTCAAAATGGATTCTAACAATCGACCCTTTTTGAGTTTTTTTTCTTCTGAACATAATCAACGTTTGAATAGTTCTAAATTTCCTCATATATGTTGAATTTTACTCCTACTTCCTTGAAATTTGCATTCATGGGGACATAAAC
Organism: Pleurodeles waltl; assembly: GCF_031143425.1. Classification (NCBI taxonomy): domain Eukaryota; kingdom Metazoa; phylum Chordata; class Amphibia; order Caudata; family Salamandridae; genus Pleurodeles; species Pleurodeles waltl. The sequence goes on from NC_090449.1 coordinate 266,224,517, forward strand.
AACCGATGGGTATGAGCAACCAGTATCTGTAGTGAGGATAGTGGGGTCAATAGCCATTAGGGAATTTATCTCTTCTCTCTGCATCATAGCTCGATTTGTTTCTAGTATTTTCACTGGCGGAAGTTTACACAATTTTAAACAGGAACAGAGAGCAGGTAAGCACTGTACTAATAAACAACTTAATACAATAGCTATTATTATAAAAAGTATGTCTTTAAACAACCAGCCCCACCCCCCAAACCAAGACCATAACCATGATAAACTCAAATCGCCTCCTTCATATTGGCCCCCCTTTTCAAATACCTGTACTGCTTCTTTTATTTTCCCAATATCCAATTCTATCTCTGATGACTTGTTGACAAAATAACAGCACTTTTGCTGGTACTGATGTTGGATTAAAACACATACTCCTCCTTGTTGTACTGTAATCAAGTCTAGGGCAAGCCGATTTTGTATCGCCAATTGGGCTGCAGAGTTTATCTCTATCTGTACACTTCCTATGGCCTCCCTGGTGGCATTAAATGCAATGGCTAATTCAGCTGACATATTCATCATTGCCAGTTGTAAATCGAAAATTCCAAATCCTGGAATAAGAACATGTAACACTTGAAATACCCAGTTCTTTCGCTCCTCCAGTATGGGTGTCCCTCGTTTGTACCTATGTGCAAAACTCCCCATGTTAAGGGGCTGGGAAGATGATATATTTGATATCACAGTAATGTTGGGTGCCAAATATGCCAGTGAACATATCCCTTCCCAGTTTAGAGGTAGTACTTTATATGCAGTTCTTCCACATACGAAGTACATGCCTCCCTGGATTTGTGAATTTATAATGCTGTATTTTATTCGGGGCAATCCTACACCCTCTGGGGTGTCATGCTCAGAATTATTGCAATACTTGTAATCTTCCCAGATTGTATTTAGCAATGATACATTTTCCCAGGGTGCAACATATGAACATCTAGCCATCCAGAGGGGGCCAAGGAAAACCCGGGATAATATTACAGGTGAATTTTTCCCATTTCTATCTTGTTCTCTGGAGGGATCATATAACAATCCTTCTGGATCTACCAGAATCTCATTTTCTCCCACAGTCAGGTTCCAATAATTTACAGTGTAATTTTGATGAGTCCCATTAATTAACGCTGTCCAATTTCTGTCTATTTTCTCCTCTCCTTCAAGATCCCAATTCCCTGTTTTTATATCAAATAACAAAGTGTAAACACACTGTTCAGGAGGGATCTTTCCCATGTATTTTGCCTCTGGGTTTTGCCCATAAAAATAGGTACCAAAACATATGGGAAACATTTTAAGTGTGGCATTCTCTCCAGGCATCGGGGAGAGCTTGTATTCTGCCTGGGTATTAGGGAGCACCGCACACCTAGGGTACCATTGATATTCTTGATGGTCACATCTCCAAGTGGTATTTGGTACAAGACACACTTCCCCTCTTTCATATTCGCTTGGTGATACTGGTACTTCATAAAGGCCTATAGGATCCTCAGGGTGTCTAGACAAGTGCCGGCAAATCCAGCAGTCAGTGAGACTTAATGTCTCCGCTAATTTTCCATGAACCTTTATCAATGGATGTAAGGTAGGATTTTGCAACAATGATGCAACACCACTGGACATTATACATATTAACATAAGGGTCACTAGGTACTTCATTGTTGTTTTGTAGAAATAGTTATAAGGCCACTCTTCCCTATTCTCTAGAGGGATATTTGTCCTGCCAAATGGATATATTTTCATAATTTTATTGTGCTCTCCTCCTTGGTCCTACAACCTTTCTATGATACCGTTTTACTCGTCTCAACCGCCTATGTGTGTTCAAAAATATACCCACACAATTACCAAATATGTAAATGCAAAATATTGATATCACTATACTAATAATCATATACGTATAGATACAGATAAGTAAATTTTCCTTCAATGTTCACACCCACTAGGGTTCAGCACCGCCGTGCTTTCCACTCTAGCAGTTAGGCTGCACTGGTTGGTCCATGAACAAGTTTTTTCAAATACAGGACAATAGATGTTGGCTTGATCCTAGGTCCCTTATCTTCTCCTTTTCAAGTTTTAACTCCTGGTGAGTCTCAACTCCCAGTGAGTAAGTCGCGATACTTCAAAGTTCGTCTTCAGTATAGTTTGTCAGTTTCGTTCAGTGTCTCAGCAAAAATGAGGGCGGAGGCCAGCAATTTTCAACCAGATCAGTGATGTGCTTGGGTATTAAACAGAAAAGGGCACCCTTTTTTTTTTTTTTTTTACCGCTGGGACTACAAACCGCACCAACCCTAATGGCTGGCCGCTTCCGTAGAACTGGTACTTGGTTTTTCTCGCCAGTCACAGAACTGTTAACTCCATTTACCCACTGCTTTTAACACAGATAATAGCGTTGCACAAGCTGCATCTCACTATGCTTGTGTTCTCGTTGAGACAATTGTTCTGACCAATGTTCTGGTGTCGTTGCACAGGCTAGTCACCCGTGTTTCTGTTCATGCTGGAAATTTTGTCATCACAGTCATTTACAACCTCGTCGCCCAAAGTGTGCGTAACAACAGTGAGGATAGCTCGTTTTAATGCTGGTACATCAATGGCATCGGAAATGCCGGTGGCGGTGAAAGCGGGGAACTGTATTTCATGAAGGCAGGCGTGCCGTATTCTGCTGAGCAAAGGATTCCTTGGCCATTCAGAAGAGACCTCAGTTTGCAATTCCAAGCTAGGAGCTATCAGGGTGATGTAAATGTAGCTTTTCGTAGGGGTCACCACCTTACGCACCTTCAAAATTCTGTTCATTTGGATGGGCGAGGACGCAGGTTGTATCGATGAGTTTGTTGATCTTCAAACAGCAACTCTTCGTCACTGGGCTGCTGTGTCACCTCAGGAGCAGAAGTAGCACTTGAAACCTGTGGAGGTGTTTCCTGTCTCCCTACTTCTCTGTAATCAGGAGACAATGGTAATTCTGCTGTTAGAGTACTTTGTAGTGGAATTGGTGCACGCTTACAGTGGCTAGCATGTATCCAGTTTTTCCTTCCTTCCACTTTCACCGCTGTCTGTGTTGCAAGCAGTACCTGGGCTGGCCCCCGCCACCTGGGCTGAAGACTGTTGGTTCTTTGAAAATTCTTTGTCATAAGCCAATCCCCTGGCTTAAAAGGGTGACCAGGGCCTTCAAGAGGAGTCGGTAGGCTGGCCTTGACCTGTTGGTGGATCAAACGCAAATCTTTAGTCAATTGTTTACAGTAATCTACAAACAAAGGATATTGCACTTCAGAAAGCTTCTTTGGTCGTGGTACCCCCCAGATATTGGCTGGCCTCCCCATGACAACTTCATAGGGGGATAATCGTGACTTGCTACTGGCAGTCATCCTGATGGACATTAATGCTAGGGGCAAAGCATCTGGCCATTTTAAGTTGGTCTCAGCACAAATCTTAGCTATTTTGCTCTTCAAGGTGTAATTATACCTTTCTACAAGGCCCGCTGATTGTGGGTGATTTGCAGCATGAAATCGATGTTTGATGTTAAGGGCGGTACAGACCTTCTCCATTACCTCATTAGAAAAATGACTGCCATTGTCACTCCAGACTAATCGTGGCAATGCGTATCTAGGAAAATATTCTTTTAGTAATATTTTGGCGGTAGAGAGGGCACCATTGTCTTTTAATGGGTAGGCCTCTATCCATTTTGAAAACATGCATACTACCACTAACACGTATTTCAGTTTGTTACACGGTTCCATGTGGATAAAATCCATCTGTATAGCTTCAAAGGGGAGATCAGGAGGGGCAAAGTGGCCAGGGGGCGTAGGGGTCCCTTTTCCTGCATTGTGCACTGCACACACCATACAACTTTTAACCAAGTTATTAGCAGCTTTGGATATCAGAGGATTACTCCAAACATGGTCCAAAGTTGTCTTGATGCCTTGGGCACTGATGTGTGCAGGACTGTGGGCCATAGTAACCATAGCGTGTACATAACAATTAGGTAACATCCATCTTCTTCTGTCTGTGTCATCTGTGTAACAACCCTCACTGTCTAGTCTACCGTTCTTCTCCCACTGTTCCCTTTCCTCTGCTGTTGCTTCTGCTTGAATATCTCTCACACACTGCATGGTATTTTCTAATACTTCGTACTGGGGCTCTCCCTTGATGCTACTCTCAACATATGCATTGTCAAATGGTGCTCGTGCTGTTGCTTTCGCTGTAGCATCTGCAAAAGCATTTCCTCGTCCTATATCATCAGTAATTTTTTTGTGGGCACTACACTTAATGATTGCGACCTGACGGGGCAGGGTGAGAGCAGTCAAAAGTGTCACAATCAAGTTGCCATGCTGAATGGTAGTGCCATGTGACGTGATAAAGCCTCTATTCGCCCAGAGTCGCCCAAAATTATGAGCTACTCCAAACGCATATTGGCTATCAGTGTAGATGTTAACACTAAGATGTTCACTTATTTCACAAGCTCTGGTGAGGGCAATTAATTCTGCAGCCTGTGCCGAATTTTGCGGGATTCTATGAGATTCAACCACTGTTTTGACTGTGGTGACGGCATAGGCTGCAGTGGTCGTACCATCTGGTAACTTGAAGCAAGACCCATCTACAAACAGCTCTCCCTGTGGGTCAGATAGGGGAGTGTCTGTTAAGTCTACCCGTCCCTTGGTTTCTTCCTCAGTGGTAAAAATGCAATTATAATCAAATTCCACATTGTCCTGAGGGAGGGGTAGTAACGTAGCTGGGTTCAAGACATTGCACCGCTTCAAAGTAATATTTGGACTGAACAATGTTAATTCGTAACCCGTTAGACGAGCACTGGTGAGGTGCTGCGTCTGTGTCTTGTTTAACAAAATATCAACGGCAGGAGGAACCATCACAGTGAGCGGATTGCCACCAACAAACCCTTCACTTTGTTTCACCGCAGCTGCTGCAGAAGCCACTCCTCTAAGACAAGTAGGCAAAGCTTGCGCCACAGTGTCCAAGGTGGAAGAGAAGTATGCACAAGGGCGTTGTCTCCCACCTTGATCCTGTGTCAAAACAGACAATGTACAGCCATGCTTTTCATGCACAAATAAAACAAATGGTTTGCTGTAATCCGGATTACCCAATACAGGAGCAGAGCAGAGCACATCGCCTTTTTTAAATCTTGAAAAGCCTCCTCACATTTGTCAGTCCAAGGTACAGGAGAGGGCACATCTGAAAGTGTCAGAGCAGTCAATGGTTTTGCTATAAGTGAAAAATTTGGAATCCACTGTCTGCAAAAGGATGTAAATCCCAAAAATGCTCGGACTTCAGAAGGGGTGCGTGGTGCAGTCATTGTATGAACCAGTTTAATTCTGTCTGGATGTAATCTCCTTCCCTCCTTAGAGAGGAGGTGTCCTAGATAGGTGACCTCCTCTCTACAATACTGCAATTTTGGAAGGGACACCTTATGGCCCAGAGGTGCTAAATGATGTAATAATGCAACAGTATCAGTCTTACATTGTGTCATGGAATCTGAGGCAATTAAAATATCATCAATGTACTGCAACAATGCAGAGCCTGAAGGTGGATTGAATTGGTCTAATTGATGTTTAAGACATTGACTATATATGCTCGGGGACTCAACAAATCCCTGAGGAATTCTTGTCATCGCGAATGATCTACCAAAAATCGCGAAGCTAAACAAATATTGAGATTCTTTGGCAATTGGAATGCTGAAGAAAGCATTCTTCAAATCGATTACGGTGAAAAAACACGCAGAGGGTGGAATCATGGTGAAAAGACTATTCATGTCTGGGACCACGGGAAACTGGGGAATTACTATTTTATTAATTTCTCGGAGATCAATAACTAATCGATATACTGTGTTATCAGTAACTGATTGCTCACCATCTAATCTATTAGCATCATTTTGTTTCTTTACAACAGGAAGGATTGGACTGTTACATGGGCTGCTCACTATTTCCTTTATGACACCTGCATGCACAAGATCAGATATGACTGCCTTGAACCCTTTTTCGCTTGATTTAGGTAATTTGTATTGAGGAACACGAGGTAACCGGGCACCTGGTTTGATTTTTATTACAATAGGGTCGATATCCATAATGCCTACATCATTCTTGCCTTTGGCCCATAAGCGAGGGTCTATTTCCTTTAGCTCTGGGGGTAAGTCGTATTCCTGTGAGAACATGCACCGAGTTGGGGAAACACTATCCATAGTTACATAGACACCATCCATTGAACAGTGAATAACTGCATTTAATTTCTTTAACAAATCTAATGCAAACAAGTTTTCATTGCAACCTGATGTTAAAGAGAGTGGCGTGTGTACTGTAAATGGGCCTACAGTTACTCTCATAGGTGTTGAGATGGGGCTCACCACGGGGATCCCAGAAATCCCAATTGATGTGGTATGAAGCCCAGACAGGGGAGCCCCGGGGACTGCAGAATGTGCAATAGATGTTCTGGTGGCACCAGTATCTAGAAGAAACTTATGGCCCTCTCCTTCGATTTTTACATCAATGTAGGGACCATTCTGATCTACAGGAATACTTACTCGCCCCTGGCCCTGTCTGTGGCTGTCCTAATAATTGTAGGATTCAGAAAAGAAATCATCAGCATAATATTGTCGTTCAAATGCATTGTCAAAAATATTAGTGTTACGCGGGACCTGATTCTCATTCTGCGAATTCTGATCAGTTCTACCTCTTCCTCGTCCTCGTGCATTACCTGCCGCGTTCCCTCTATGAAGTGACATACTTTGTCTTCCTTCCAGTAATGGGCAAGTATCACGCCAATGTCCATCCTGCTTACAGTAGGCACATTGGTTGATATTTAATCGGCGGTCTTGGGGTGGTGCAGATGCACCTCGGCCTCGACCCCTTCCCCGTCCCCTTGGTGGGCCACCCCTTTGCTGAGGGGTTGTATCCCGCTGGGGGTATGCCTGCTGTAATAATACCTTTTTCTTCAATTCTTTTACTGACTTCTCATTCTTTTCTAATTCTTCCTTGTACCTGCTCTCATAGTATTGTGCCATCTGTAAAATCTCTGCCTGTCCCTTCGTCATCCACGAACTCTCTGTTGCTTTTAATTTTTGTGATATTTCAGGTAGAAGGCCATTAACAAAGCGTTCTACAAATAGTGTGACACCTGTTACGGTGGCGAGGTCTTGACCGCTAAAATCTATGAAAGCTTGTTCAATTCTAGTAAAATAATCTGGGACATCTTCACCTATTTTCTGTTTATAAGTGGCAAGTTTTCCCCAATCCACAGTCTGAAGAGGTATAACAGTTTCTAACTTAGTCAATATCCGGTTAGGTAAATTTAAAATATCCTGATGCGGCAGGGTTCCTGGTGCCCTTTGTGCTTCTCGTGCTTCTAAACCCCCCCATGTATTTCCCAAGGTAGGTGCATCATCTACTCTTCTAATTTTATGCCAAACTTCAGGACCCAATAAAACACCAAAAAAATAGTCAATGTCTTTGAGTGTCATGGTTGTGGTGGAAATGGCAGTTCTAAGGTCCCGATAGAATCCAGCTGGATTCTTTCGAGGGTCTGGCAAGTCTTTCTTTATAGCCATTACCTCCTCCCTTTTCCATGGTATATGGACAAATTGGGCCACCGGCACGGGAGCTGGTCGTCCGGCGGCAGCTGCTGCTGCAACTGCAGCTGCAGTAGGCATATCAGGGTGCACTTCCCTCATTGGGTACCCCTTGTCATATATATTGAGAACATTTTCCCTGGCTATGACACAAATGCGTACTCCCTCATTTATGCTGTTACTATCAAGAATACAAGCCACACTGTCCCGCCATAATTGGTATAATTCTTGTTCATAAGGGAGAGGGGTAGAATCTGTAATACAAGACTTCCAATCCCTCTCCAATTTTTCAATCATATACTGTAGTGCTAATTGCTGTCCAAAATGTGACATCTGTTGTATTGTGTCCATAATATCGGTGTGGGTGTAAATAGTATGTGACATCCAGTTCTCTGACTGATTCTTGATAACCCGTTTTTCCCCATCCCCAATAGTGGAGCGGGTACTAGGGGGCGAAATCGACTTAATAGGTGTGCTCCATATGGGTGAAAGTGAGTGTGTGGCTGTGCACTGTCGGCGTTGTCCATTTGGGATATTAGGGGCAGGGGACATTATTTGTAACCTTGCAGTGCTGGCTGGTAGTGGTGGGGCAGGTGGCGGAGGGATTAGGACTTGGGCTATTGGGGTAGCTTGGGCTAGAGGCTGTGGTGGTTGTGGCACATGCTGCTGTAGTGGTGCACCTGGATTTCCCAAATTGTGCCCTTGCCCTTGCTGCTGTTGCTGTGCCCCCATGATAGGTTGGGCTACTGCAGGGGGTGTGTAAGGTGGAGGTGCAGTAGGGCTATTATCTAATAGCTGTAGCATTACCTCATCTTCCTCTAATGCATGTTTGGTTTCTGTTGGCTTTGATACATAACTTCCCTCCACCTGGGCCCTATGGACTCTATCTTCAGATTCAATCCCTTTCTGGGTTTGGGACTGGTGATAAAGGGCGGCCTTCTGCATGATGGTTCTCCTGTTTTCCCTCTCTATCAGTTTATCTGATTTAATTTTTCTTTTATTGGCCTCCATTTCCCATTTTCTGTATACCTCAAACATATGTTGTCTAGCCTTTTTATGAAACAAACATTCCTGTAGGTAGGTTAGTTTCTTTAAATCAAAAGACCCATCCTCTGGCCACTGGAGGTCAGGACAATGTCTAGTATACCTGCGCCATATCTTATTATACAAATTATTCTCTAAACCATAATCCTTTAACATGTCCCACCCTGGTGTTTCCTCTTTTGGGATCGGTTGCTTTTTATCTAAACGTGGCACATGATTTCGGCGAAAACAAAGACATAACCCTTGCCAACATTTCTTATTTCCCATATCTAACCTTTTAAATTTTCAAAAGACAACACACACCAAATTTCAAAATGCAACATGCACCAAAGAAACCCTTTTTCAAATGTGCACCAAAGAAAACCTTTTTCAAATGTGCACCAAAGAAGAAAAAAACCCCTTTTTCAAATATTTACCAACTTACAAATTGCTCCAGGCCTGGGCAAATTACTCAAACAAGAAAAACACGTGTAATACAAATTGTCAAATGGTACCTTGTACAAATGCAAATTTACCAAGAACTAATCATTCCCAAAAATGATAAGTTATCCAAAAACAATTATTCTCTCAAATGCAAGTTAAAGCAGACAAGTAGCCAGCGAGGAACAGTCTTACCTGACTATCTGCTTTTTCCTGGATTTCTCTCCGGCCGCCCGTGTCAGACTAATCAGTCAAGATAAAAACCGATGTTTTCAGGGACTTCGCTGGGACATCATGAGAAAGCGGGGAGAGGCCTGCCCGGTGGATAAGATGCAGCTGCTTTTGAAACTAAGTCTTTGTGCAGGGGCCCCTGGAATCTACACCTCCGGAACGGCGTCCCCCCACTGGCAGCACGTCTCTTGACAGAGCTACTGAAGATATCCACTGGAAGGTCCCTGTTCGGGCACCAAATTGTCAAATGCACATATTTGCAGATACTTACAAATGCATTTACAAAGGAGTTTTTGACACGGAGAGCCGGAGTGAAAAATCAATGACCAAAGGTCTGTTTATTTTTGCTGCAGCAAAGAGGACAGGTTTACCACTGGCATCCCAGGCCCGAAGTAAAGTGTGCTAGCATAAAGCGTTTAACAGTGATATTTATACTCATACATCAAAGGATACATAAAATGTGTAAATAATGATATACGTCATACAGATATTTTAAGGAGTTAATCAGTTTCCACACACCGGTTCCATTCCCAGCTTTGTCCTTGCCTCCCCTCTGCAGCTGCCTGACTCCCCACATTCTTGAGACCCTTCAAAGGATTACGTGGTTCAAAGGTATAGATATCAGCCTTTCCCTCCCCAAAATACCACAGCCGAGGTCAGTTAGTTATTTTGAACACACAATTATAATGAGTACAGTGCCCCAGTTAGGGAAAGAAACCAGCTGCAAGCCTATGGCGTGGAACCAGGCTTATTTTACTTAAACAAATATACATAAGATAACATATGTGATAGACAGTGCGTTCAGAGACAACAAAAGCTCAAACTTACACGTGTAAAAGAAACGAAGCAATTCAAAATGGATTCTAACACAACTTTGGTTGTACTGCGGCCTTCCCTAGCCGAGTTGTGCCAATACCCCAGGTACTGGTCAGTGCACATCGGACTACAGCAAAAACAGCTCACCCAGAGCTGCAACTGAACCAGGAGGAAGCCCCAGTCAAGGGACTTTAGGAACACCCTGGACCTCCCACCAGAGCGCCCTCATCATCCTGCAAGGCCCCCGGAAAAAGACTAACCTCCAGCTCCAAAGGGCTCCAGTGTGCACAGCCTCCAAGACCTCCAAATCGCCCTGCATCCGTCCACCCTGAGCCCCGCATCACAGAACCACCTGTGTGCCATGGGTCCCTAATCCCTTGCGACCTTGACAGCCCAAGGGGACCCTAAGGCACCACCTTTAAATCTGCAAACCACCTCTTTTTCCAGGTGGCCCTGTGTCAGTGCCAAGAGACTTTCCAACACTGCTCCCGCTGGAACCGGGAGCTGCCTGAGGCTCTCCACCTGGCACGGGGTGCCCACCATCCTCATTGACCATCCTGCAAAAGAAGAGACTGGTAACTCAACTGTGTAATTTTACATGCATTTTTATAGGTGGCCTTCCATTGATTCCTATGGTGTGTAATTACGCACAGAAAGACGAACTTTATTAAAACTTTGAAAAATCATAACTCAAAAAGTACTTAACGTATCTTAACCATTTTGGTCCTTAAAATTATATAAAAATCTGAAGTATTTTTATAAATTTGGTCTCGAGTTATTCATTGAGCGTGGGTGGGTGCATGATTGATTCGGTGAGTACAACAAATGCTTAGCACATCTCCTGGATTAGCCTAACTGCTCGACTAGCTGCCTCAGAAATTGGAGCATTAGGTGATCTGATTTTTACCTCTGTAAACCTATGTGTAGTTGCCTGGACCCCCTGCACAGTGTGCCTAGTTTTGCACACTACATAGAGGGCCAGCCTCCTACAGTGACCACTCCCCTGTCCATCACCACCCCAAGGGTAGTGCCCAGAGCTCCTCCAGGTGGCCATTCGATTCTGCCATCTTGAAACCAAGATGTGCAGAGGCCCCTGGGAGCATCTGAGTGGCCAGGTCAGGGAGGTGACATCAGACACCCCTCCTGATAGGTGGTCACCGTGCAAGGTGACCAAAACCCCTTGTAGGGCTATTTAGGGATTCCCTGGCTGGTGGGTCCCCAGATTCGATGTGCAATACTCCACCAGTACACCTCTGTATGTTTACTTTTACTTCTGGCCACTGGAACTGCAACTGGACTCTTAATGGAGCCGACAAGACTGCAACCCGCGAGACAACTTCGCCATGCAACATTGTTTCTCTGGCTCCTTCCAGCAACTGAAACATTTCCCCAGCTGTGCATCCTCTGGGGTCAGCGAGACTTCAGCCCGCATCAAGAACCAAGAAGCAAGGAGGAATCTCCCTGGGAGTGCGGGAGTCACTCCCCTGTATTTGCAGGGACAGACTGCAACAGCGTCCGGCTGCGTGGATCTGCTCTCCTCTGGAACTGCTGGGATCTTGCATCACAGGTGGTAGTCTGGAGTGGTCCCCTTGGTCCTCTCTGCCCGCTGTCCAACTTAGGAGATGGTGAGCCCTTTTCTCTCCTTGCAGGAGAGTACCTCTGTGCATCGCGACTCTTGCAGCAACCAAGGCTTGCTGACTCCTGCTCCAAGAGATCTTCAGGCTCTGAGTATCCCCAGCCTCCAGCCCTTCATCCTGCCAAAAACATTCTCCTCTCTGCTGCTCCAGCGACCTGGGACTCCTCTCCAGGTGTGTTGATTGGGCAACACTGTAACTTATTGTGCTTGCTGCCAGTGGGTTACCTGTGGGGGCTGCAACTGTTTCTGCTGGATCTCACAACTTCTGAGGGTCAGCCCAGACTCCCCTTCAAGGGTGCAGTCCCCTGGACCTTGCTGGTCCTCTTCAGCCTTGCAACTCTTCTTTTGCTCCTTCTTGCATTTGCCAAGGCTTGTTGGTGGTTCTCCTAAACCGCTGACCATCTGTGACCCGACGACCGACGTGGGACACCATCTGCACTGCTCCAAGAACTCCTCTGCAGCTCCTAGCCCCACAGGTGGTCTTCTTCTTCCTCCTTCGACCCAGATCTTCATCCACAGAAAGGTGGGTAGTGGCTCCTGCCCCCACTGGACACTCCATCGTGGACTGGACTCTGTCCCCTTCTTATGCAGGTCCTCTTCTTCCAGAATACACCTTTAGTTTCTTCTAGTCTGGTCCTGTTCTTGCACAATTCCTCTTGTTGGTCCCTGGGAAGACCAGGTACTTACCTGTGCTCTCTTGGTTGCTGGGAGTCACTCAGGTACTCACCTCTTGGGGTCCCTAGTTCTTTCAGCTCCTTTCTAACTACTCCATATCCTTGGGTGGGGGACCTCAGTTCGCATTCCACTATTTTAGTATATGGTTTGAATGGTTTGGTCCTGCCCTAGGGCCCTAAATATTTTTCACAAATTCCTGCCAATGCTTGTTGTTTCTTGTGCCAATTCCTAATTATTACTGTATATATATATATATATATATATATATATATATATATATATATATATACACAACAAAGAGATTTTCACCGCACTCCACGAAGTCTCAATAGTGCAATTTATTTCAAAATAACAACCACCAACGCGTTTCAACTCCCCATGGAGTCTTGTTCACAGTGAATGAGTCCATCTTCCCTTTTACTAAAAAAATGAGAATTGATCCTACAAATCACATACTGGAATTGATTACTAAAAAGTTGGAAAAATGGCGGAATGAATCATTGATAAATGAAGAAGAACTGAAATATTTAAATCCAAAATCATCCAATTCTACCTACCATTTACTTTCTTCCAAAGATCCACAAAACATTAAAAAAGACTCCAGCAAGACTCATCATCTCTGGCTGTGGATCTCTGTTTGAAAATATATCTAACTATGTTGACTATTAAATTGCTCCACTGGTTTCCTCTCTCAGTTCCTATTTCAAGGACACTGGAGATTTCCTGCGAATAATAGATGACATTCAATGGCAATCAGGTTACAAGTTAGTGACAGTGGATGCAGTATCACTGTATACTTCAATTAGACATGAAGTAGGGTTAAATGCATTGAAGTTCTTCCTGCGACAAAGAAAAATTGAAAAACAAAACATTCAGAAATGTTGGTGGAGATGGTAGAGCTATGTCTGAATGACAACATCTTTATATTTGACAAAAATATCTATAAGCAGGTGCGAGGAACTGCCATGGGTATTTCTCTCTCTCCAAGTTATGCAAACCTAACTTTAGGTTGGTGGGAGAGAGAAATAGCATGGCAGGATGAATACTCTGAGCATATGAATAAGGTAGTCTTATGGCTACGCTATATTGATGATTTGTTTTTGATTTGGAATGGCACCAAGGAAGAATTTGACATGTATTTCAAAATCTTGAATGAAAATGAATGTGGTTTGAATTTTACTTATGACATCAATGAGAAACAAATCGATTTCCTAGACATTAAAGTGTATATAGAGAATGACCAAATCAATACAACTGTATTCAGTAAAGCAACATCTACTAATAGTGTGTTACATGGGAGTAGCTTTCACCCAAAACCATTGACAAAGAGCATTCCATTTGGGGAATTTCTAAGAATGAGACATAATTGGTCAAATGATAAAGAAATGGACAAACAATTTAACATGGTGCGTAAACGATTTGAACGCCGTGGGTATTTAAGAGCAAATATTGAATCAAGTGAGAAGAGGGTGAAAAAGATATCTCGACAACAAACATTGATAGACAAGGGTATGAAAAGAGAAAGTGATAAGGAGGAAGTGTGTCCTCGTCTAATTCTCACTTACAGTAAAGAAAGTAAAGACATAGAATCAATATTTAGAAAACAGTGGAAAATACTGAGAAATGATCAGGATTTGGCAAAAAGAATAGGTTGTAAACCACAAATATCGTATAGGAAGTCACGCTAATTGAAAGATATATCAGTAAAGAGCCACTACGTGGCACCTATTTCAAGAAATTGGTTGAAGAATGAGGCAACTGGCTTTTATAAATGCAACAAATGCAAAGTGTGCCAGATTGCAAAAAATACGAAAACCTATATGGATCATAATGGTAAGGCCATACATATTTCACAGAGAATCATTTGCGATAGCCAATATGTAGTATACATGCTTGAATGTGAGTGTGGATTAAGATACATTGGCAGTACAATATGTCCGCTCAAGAAAAGGATCTTAGAACATACCAGAGCCATTACTAACAAAGATATGAGCTATACCATGGCAAAACATTTTGCGAGATCACACACTAATGATTGGAGATCGTTAAGATTCATAGGAATAGCGCAAATGAAAAAGAGGGAGAGAGGGGGTGACAGAATTTGAAAGCTACGCCAGATGGAGAGTAAACTCATTATTCAGCTCCATACTAAAATGCCTTATGGACTGAATATGGATGAGGAACTACATGTACATTTATCATTTTGAAAATATATGATAACAACAGTAATCATGTAGTGTAGGGTGGTTACTTATCATTAAACTATCTGACATTATAGCTAAATGATGGTAGCCAACAAATTGGAGAGAAAAAGCATTCATTGATATTTATGTGGAATCAATAGAATAAAATAAGAGATCAGAAAAATATTATAATGTAAAAATAGGATGATGAATGAATACAATAAATCTCTCCAGATTACTGTAGATATAAAGCAACTAATTATTCGATTAGAATATGCTGTAATACAGAAGCAACACCCTACACACACATATATATAAATAAGATCAATGAAATAAATGTTAAAGGGCAAGAGTGTCATCTACTTGATAGTTGAAACAGTGAAATTGAAAAAGGTAAATAATAAATACAAACAACATGAAATTATAAATCAGAAAGGATTGGAAGAACAGAGAAAAACACCAGTGAATAGTATCATGCATTGGAAATGGGATTTTTAAATTAAAAATTTTAAGTTTAGAAAATCATTTATTTGTAAAAAAAAGTTTTGTAATATATGTAAACTACAATATTCATAATGCATTATGTTTGATGTAGTAATTTTGAGTATAAATAGTAAAAGGGAAGAGGGACTCATCCACTGTGAACAAGACTCCATGGGGAGTTGAAACGCATTGGTGGTTGTTATTTTGAAATAAATTGCACTATTGAGACTTCGTGGAGTGTAGTGAAAACCTCTTTGTTGTTTATACTTTACGAGACTGGTCCTCTCATCACTGGGCACCGGCAGTGGAGTGCGCCGCCCAGCAACCTTTAGACCACTTTGTTTGACATATATATATATATATATATATATATATATATATATATATATATATATATATATATGTAGGCCCTTATTATGACCCTAGCAGTGAGTGATGAAGTGGCGGTAATACCGACAACAGGCTGGCGGTAATTACCGTCAAATTATTACCATGGCAGAGAACAATCCCATAGACACCACGCACCACAGCGGTAGCCGTCAACACCCAGGCGGAAGACAAAGTAACGCCCACTATATTTTGACCCTTCAATCCGCCACGATTTCCGGGTTGTTGCCAATGCCGCCAAAAGCCTGGCGGAAACACTGCACAGAAGAGCAAATACTCACCATCGGAGACACAGGGAAGAACAACACCACCATGGAACCAGAACTGCAAGTCTTCCCAATGCTCATCTACGTCATGCTCCACCTGGAACACCAACGAAGACGACAACGGTGAGTACAGCCTCCTAGCACACAAGGGAGGGAGGGAGGAAAACAAGAGTGACACACACACACACGACACACACCCGCCACACAGACAACATACACACAACCAGCTGCAGTTGAAAAACAATGGCACACGACACACAGCAGAATAATGCAAGGACAAACAGAGTGCAGTAATGAGAATGTATTGATACAAACAGCTACCAAAGAAACCAGTTGTACGAGAAAGAGATATGTTCAAATGTACACAAAGGGCCAATGCCCAGTCCAATGTACTAAGGGCCCACATGGCCACAGGGCGTAATCCTGACTTAATGGCATCAGTTTGCAAGTGGGCAGGCACCTCAGGGAGATGTGGGGTGGGGGGCACCACAGCCGAAGTCGGTAACAAGCCCACTGGTTCTGGAGGGGGCTTCATGCCCATTACCCTGTGCTGGGGAGTGCAAGACCACAGTCTCTGGAGTGGGTGACTTTCCCACTGGTTCTGAAGGGGGCTTGATGCCCATTTTTTGTGTCCTGGGGAGTGCAAGGTCATAATCTCTCAGGTGGGGAACATGCCCACTGCTCCTGGAGGGGGCACCTTGTACAGCAGTCCCTGGAGGGTGGCCTACATGGCTACCACTAGTGGTGATGGCTGCACTGTGTCATCGGGAGGTAAAGGTGAAGGAGAAGGTGCCAGGGCTGAACTGTGGTGGTAGGTGGAGGTGCCTCCTGGGCAGCCTCTGCAGGAGGTGAGGGCTGAACTGTGGTGGCAGGTGGAGGTGCCTCCTGGGCAGCCTCTGCTGGAGGTGAGGGATACACTTCCTCAGCTGGTGGTGGGGGCCCGTGACCACTGGTGGTGCTGGAGGTGTCACCCTGACAGCCTCCGCTGGAGTTGAGGGCTTCTTCCCCTTCATGGCAGGAGGCGTAGGATCCTTACCCTTCCTGGCAGGTGTTGAGGGCTTCTTCCCCTTCAGGGCAGATTGTGTGTGTTCCTTAGCCTTCCGGGCAGGAGTCGAGGGTTTCTTCCCCTTCATCGCAGGAGGTGCAGGCTCCTTTCCCTTCATGGCAGGAGGTGTGGGATCCTTACCCTTCCTGGCTGGTGGAGTGGGGTCCTTCACTGACTTGCCACCATGACTAGGTGGTGCCATCGCTATCCGCGTGGACTGGTTGGCTGAGGTGCTGGGCTGGGTCGTTGGGACTCTGCTCTTATGGGGAGGATGGGGGGAGGGAAGAGGTCAAGTTGGGCAAGTAAAAGCTTCTTAGGGTCAGTGGGGCTGGATGAGGGATGGGAGTGCAGGTTGAGGAAGTGGTTGTAGGAGGTGTATGTCTGCTGGATTTGGGTGCAGGTGCATGGGCAGTGTGCTGATATGAGGTGGATGACTGTTGGGTGTGTGAGTGCTTGCGCTTGTGTCCTTTAGGAGGGGGGACAGACAGGGTGGGAGAGGACACAGAGGATGCATGCATGGATATTGTGGAGGTGTCTGCTAGTGAGGTGTGTGTGCTGCTTGGTGTGGTGATGCTGGTGGTGGATGTTGATGCAGTACATGCAGGTGTGAGTGTGGACGAGATTGTGAGGGAGGTGGAGGAAGAGGAGGAGGAGGGGGAGACAGTGGAGGCAGTGGATGTGGTTGGGTCTGCAACTGTCTGGTGTTTGTGTGAGTGCTTGTGTTTGACTGTGCCACTCTTGGGTGTTGTCATGTGTGCATGCTTGTCTGTATGTGTGCACGGGATGGGTTGGGGTTGAGGAGACTCAGACTGGGAAGTGGTAGTTGGAGGGGGGAACAGTAGGAACAGGGACAATGGCTGTCATCAGAGAGGAGGCCAGAGCCTGAATCGATCTCTGTTGGGCCGCTAATCCACAGTGGATGCCCTCCAGGAATGCATTGCATTGCTGCATCTGGGATGCCAGCCCCTGAATGGCAATTACAATGGTTGACTGCCCTACAGAGATGGATCTCAGGAGGTCAATAGCCTCTTCACTCAGGGCAGCAGGGCTCACTGGGTCAGAGCCTGAGGTGCCTGCGGTGAAGGAGATGCCTACCTCCTGGGTGAGCGGGTACGGGCAACTCGCTGAGGGGCTACTGGGCGGGCGGTGCTGGTACGGAGGTGGCGGCTGTACCTGCAGCTGGGATGGTCACAGCGGTGTCCGCCACCACCAGGGAGCTTCCATCGGAGGAGGTATCTGAGTCTGTGTTGTCACCTCCTGTCTCCACCGTGGTGCTCCCCTCGCCCTCTGTCCCACTGGTTCCCTCGGCGTTGGTGGACTCTGCCTCCTTGGTCCTGTGGGATGCAGCTCCCCCTTTGCAGGTGACCCTGCTCCTCTGCCAGATGATGCTAATGTACACATGGACAGGATGACAGAAGAAAATAAGGGGGAGAGGGAAAAAGGAAACACTGGGTCAGTTACTGCACCAACACCACAGTTGGCATAAACAGCACCGTCACACACAGGGATCAAGCTTGAGCACTATGCATTGCACTGCCAGTGATTTGGCTAGATGCCACGGCAAGATGAGGGCCACACACCGCCCGCCAACTGCACCTCTCCTGGTACCCACGAAACCCTGACTGACATGGAACGCTAACAAGCTAGGTTACCTGCATTTGCCATACACACATTACCCTTGAGCTGAATCACACTGCAATGTCTGGCCTGGCCTTAGGGGCACCCACTAACTCACATCCACCACCTGGATCCCATGCCACTTGCCAATTATTGTAATAATGCCCACTGTACTCACCCCCTTGTGGCTGCTGTGATTCCCTCAAGTGCCCATCCGGCTCTGGGTAGGCCACCTCCAGTGTACGGGACATCGGGGGGTCAGGTTCCAACGGGCACCCCTTCCTTGTTGGGAGGCCATCCCCAGCTGGGCCTCTGCGGTTTTCCGTGCCCAGCGTCTCAGGTCCTCCCACCGTTTCTGACAGTGGGTGCTCCACCTTCTATAGACCTTCAGGGTCCGCACGTTCTTGGCGCTGGCACACCATAATCCCTTCTTTTGATGGGCGCTGTCACACATATGGCCCACCCATCCTGTTTTGGTCACCATTGGCACACACAACGACCGGAGCACACCATGTACACCACCACAAGACATTCCCCCCCGATGACACGATGCTTGCACGCACATCTCCATGCATCCTTCACACATGCATCATGCCCAAGGTGTACTCACCTGTTGGACTGGAGGCCCATACAGCAGTCCGTATTGGGGTAGGACCCCATCCACCAATCACTCCAACTCCTCTGAAGTGAAGGCGGGGACCCTTTCCCCGGTCACACGGGCCATGGTAGGTTCCAGACACAGGTCAGAGCAGCACACGCAGTGTAGGTGTTCTCCTGTTGAAGCTCAGGAAACAAGTGAGGATTCAGATAGAAAATGGTTGTCACATCCGTGGCGGTGTACACCGTCACCGCCGGGGCTGATCCCCATTGGCCACTGTACTCCATAGAGCCCCATATTATCCAATGAGGAATTGCACGGCGGTGCAAGACCGCCTTCCACCACAACGCCCCAGTGTTGGCGGAGTTACCTCACTTCCACCTGTCCCTACATACAGGACAGGCGGTCGCCATTTCATGGTGGCAGACAACGGTCATATCAACCTTAACGGCATCACAGCCTAGATTAGCACATACCTCGCCATTTCCACTGTCCCATCACATAATTGTGACAGCCCACTCACTCTTGTGTCCCTTAGATACCTACTGCTGTGGATAAATAGGTGGAGGAGACAAGATCCTGTGTACAGACCCCTTGTGGACTTGGCTACGCTGGAGGATAGGTACATTATACTCACCTATAGACTGGACAGGGCCACAATAACTGATCTGTGTGCCCAATTGGAGCCAGACCTGATCTCTGCTATCCGTCATCCGACTGGGATCCCCCTTCTTGTGCAAGTGCTATCAGTGCTCCTTTTCCTGTCAACTGGTTCTTTCCAAGTGACAGTGGGCTTGGGAGCAGGAATGTCACAGCCAATGTTCTCAATTGTGCTGACAAGAATGTTGTCTGCCCTGGTGAAACACATGTGCAGCTACATAGCTTTCCCCCGGGTGGAAGATTTGGCCACAGTGCAGGCCGGATTCTATGCAATGGGACATATACCCAATATTATTGGGGTGACTGACTGAACACATATTACGTTTGTCCCCCTCTTGCCAGAATGAACAGGTGTTCAGGAATCGGAAGAGTTTCCACTGAATGTGCAAATGGTGTGCCTGGCGGACCAGTACATCTCCCACGTCAATGCTAAGCATCCTGGGTCGGTGCATGATGCCTTTGCTCTGAGGAATAGTAGCATCCCAATTGCCATGGCCCAATTACAGAGGCACAGGGTGTGGCTAATAGGTGAGCCATGGTCACCACCCACTGTATGTTAGTGTAAGCCTCCAGGTGTCATCCCCCTAGCATTGAGGCTAAATGTTGTCCCTCAATACTTGCAGGTGACTCTGTCTACCCAAACCTATCGTGGCTGCTGACCCCTGTGAGGAATGCCAGGAGAGGGTCTGAGGAACGCTATAATGAGGCACATGGGCGAACCAGAAGGATCATTGAGTGGACCTTCGGGTTCCTGAAGGCCAGCTTCAGGTGCATCCATCTGACAGGTGGATCCCTGTACTACTCACCCGGGAAGGTCTGCCAGATAGTAGTGGCATGCTTCATGTTGCACAACCTGGCCCTCAGACGGCATGTAGCCTTTCTGCAGGAGGAGGAGACTGGAGATGCCCCTGTGGCAGCAGTGCACCCTGGGGACAGTGAGGATGAGGAGGCTGAGGTTGAGGATGAGGACAACAGAACATGTGTTATCCGTCAATACTTCCAAAGACACACAGGTGAGACAGTGCAACTGATCATTCCTCTGGCTATTGATGTATTCTGTGTGACTGTGGCATGATGGCATTAACTTCCTTTGCATCTCAACTTACTGTCACCTATGGCTTGTCATTTTACAGATGTTGGTGATATAACACCTGTGTACTGATGTGATGGCTACGGCAGCTACAGGTCCTTATTTCTATGCTCTCACAGTGTTCAGATCATTTGCACTAGATGTGACTGTTTCAACAAATGCACATTTTCAAAACATAAAGTACTAGTAGTCAAGTTGTGTTCAAGGGTGTTTATTGTAGTGCTATGAAATTAAGGGAAAACTGCAATGGAATGGGGTGATGATAGAGGAAAGTCCAGGGTATTGTTCCAAGCTGTTTGTGGCACAGATCCAGTGTCCACGGGGCCATATGAAGGGGAGCAAAGGCAGTTCAAAGTGGACAAGATGACTGTGTAGGACACAAGGGGGACAATCAGGAGAGTCTAATATCCTGACGGTGGTCTTGGCAAGTGTCTCTGACTTCTGTCTGGGTCGCATGGAACGTTGGCGGGGTGGTACACCTTCTGCAGGGGGAGGGGTGCTGGTGGCCTGTGGGCCCTCTGGGGGGGCCTCCTTCCCACTAGCTGCAGTGGAGGTGGAGGGCTGGTCAGTGGACTGGCTAGTGGTAGGGGCCTGCTGCTGTGCTGTTGCCTCCCTCATGATGTTGGCCATGTCTGCCAGCACCCCTGCTATGGAGATCAAGGTGGTGTTAATGGCCTGCAAGTCCTCTCTGATCCCCTGATACTGTCCCTCCTGCAGCAGCCTGTTCTCCTGCACATTGTCAAGGATCTAGCCAATCGTGTCCTGGGAATGTTGGTAGGCTCCCAGGTTCTCGGTGAGTGCCTCCTGGAGTGTCAGTCCCCTGGGCCTGTCCTCCCCCTGGGGCAGTGCGGTCCCCTCCCAGTGTCCCGGTTGGCCTGTGCCACCGTACTCTGAACGGTGTGCCCACTGCCACTGACCCCAGGTCCCTGATTGTCTCGGGTATGAGGTGTGGCCTGGGGTTGCTGTACAGGTGGGCACATTGCTGATTGACGTGTCCTGGGGACAGAGGTGTGGGTACGCTGGGTGGGTGCTGTGGTGTTGAATACTGATGGGGGAGGCTATTGGTGGACTGTGAGTGGGCTTGGGTTAACGACTGTCCAGTGATCCCTGGTGGGCCAAGTTGTTGGTCCCGATCCTGACGCCCAGAGTTACTGTCATCTCTGGGGGCATCTTCTGTTGGGGGTCTGGATAGTCATGGCACCTCCTCTCTGCTGAGATCAGCTGAGGCACTTCTGGGGATGTAAGTGATGTATTATGCTTCATGCCTGTGACATATTGTACATCCCTGGCCTCTATCGTTGCTGTTGCCCTGCCATCTTTGTTTGTGTATTTGTGATGTATAATGTGAATATTAGTTTCCCTATGTTGTGCATGCTTTGGTAATGGGTGTCCATGCAGGGCTGGGAGGGATGCCCATGCATTGGTATGGCATGCAGGATTTGGCATTGGGGTTAGTCATCTGCGTTGGTGCAGTGTGTGGGGTGGAGTGATGGGAGTGAGGATGAGGGGGTGTGATGGCATGCAGGTATGGGGAGTGATAAGTGGTAAATGGAGACTTACTCCAGCAAGGCCCTCAGGATGCAGTAGTGCCAAGACTTGCTCCTCCCATGCTGTGAACTGTGGGGGAGGAGGTGGGGGTCAACCGCCAGTCATATGTATGGTGAGCTGGTGCCTTGCCACGGAACGTACCTTCCCCCATAGGTCGTTCCACCTCTTTCTGATGTAGTCCCTTGATCTTGGGTACTGTCCCACAACGTTCACCCTGTCTACAATTCTCCGCCATAGCTTCATCTTCCTGGCAATGGATATCTGCTGTACCTGTGCTCCAAAGAGTTGTGGCTCTACCCTGACAATTTCTTGCACCATGACCCTTAACTCCTCATCAGTGAAACGGGGGTGCCTTTGTGGGGACATGGGTGTTGTGTGGTGTGTGTTGGTGAGAGTGCATTGAGTAATATGGTGGGGTGTGTGATGTGGGGTGCGTGAGGTATGTATGGGTGTATGTGGTGTGTGTGCCTAGTTGTCTCTGTGCTGTTTGTGTCAATCTCCTGGTAGTAATTGCTGTTTGTAAAGGGTTGTGGGTAATGTGGGTGTGTGTTTTATAGTGCTGTGGGTGGGTGGGTGTGGTGTGTGTATGAGTGTCAGGTGTGTGTTTTTAGTATTGGGCAATGTGGTGTTGTTTTGTATGTGGGTGTCCATTCTGAGCACTGCGGTATGTACCGCCAATGGTTTACTGCCATTGAATGTCCACCATGGTGATTCATGGGTCATAATGTGGTGGGTGTTGTTCTGTTGGCATAATGGTATGGGTGTTGGTACCGCCACTTTAGCACTGACTTTTGGGCTTGCGGATTTGTGTCTGTGGCAGTATTCTGTTGGATTGGTCTGTGTGTGTCATAATATGGCGAACAGATATTCGCCACCGCAGCGGTATGTTGGCGGCAGTAAGCGGGATTTACCACCAATGTCATAATGAGGGCCATAGTGTGTACTTACCTCCAGTTGGGGGACTGCCTATAAGTAATCTAGTGTGGTGTTACAATAATAATGTACCTTTAGTTTTGTAACACTGTGTGGTTCCTTTCATGTGTTATAAGTTGCTGTGTGACCATTGTGGTATTGCATAAGGTTTGCATGTCTCCTAGATAAGTCTCTAGAGAGCCATAGCTTCTGAGACATTGCTTACATTCACTAAAAGGGGTTGCCTGGACCTGGTATAAGGTGCCAACAACATAGGTGTCCACCACACACCAGACCAGCTTCCTACAATGCAAGGCAAGCCTGTGTTCTATTCACCGCTTGTTCCCTTATCCTATCACTACGTGTTGCTGGTCACTCACAACATGCAGGACCATACTCTTTGAAGCTGGATTTTGCACATAGGACGATCTTTATACTGATGGGTTGTTTATAGACAGAGAGATCTTCTTTGCTGGAAACACCCCACCCCCACTAGACATCTTTCACTATAACAGACTTTGCCAGAACATTAAACAGTTACTCCACAGAACCCCCTACTTTCCAGGCAATGCACATATTGTTAGCTTCCACCAGCCCTCGACATTTGGTCTCAATCCTATATCACACAGCACAATCTGAATTGACGAATAACCTAGGGACTGCACATACTCAATGGGAGTCGGAACTCAGCTTAGCAATGACAAACAGTGGCTGTACTGCTGCCAACAAACTGGATGGATAACTTCAAGTAGTAGACTCAGGATTATTAATTTTAAATTTATACATGGAGTATACTAATCACTGGCTAGATTATATAGATTTCGGCTAAGGCCAGATAATAGGTGTGAGAGATGTGGAATGGAAGGAGCAGACTTTCTCCATTTAGCTTGGGAATGTGGCCCTGTACAGGCATACTGTGGGAGGTGGCAGGTGACTGTCTACTATGAATGGACAAGATATCCAGCTGACACCCCTCCTAGCCCTATTGGGACACACTGCAGACATAGAAGGTGGGTACAGAAAATATGTGACACTAGGACTTCTGGCCAAGAGATGAGTGGCATGTAAGTGGGGTGGGGGGTAGGCACCTAAATTCAAGGAGTGATTGCGAGACCTACTATATTGTAAAGACCAACTCACCACCTACGCTGAACTCCTTCCTACAAGCTCATGGCCCCGGGATATCTCAAATCCCCTACAGACATACACAACAGGTAGAAGGACAGGGAGATGATAATCCTTGAGACTTGTACATACTTGGCGGGAAGCTATGGGTGATCTACTTTTCTGGGTTTGAGATGCACAGCTATCTCTTCACTAATACTGAAGATCTCCTAGTGGGAACTCACTGACCCTACAACTATGGTTAGTTTTGCCAGGAACACCCACTCGTTATAAAGCAGTGACTTACCTTCAGATACCTTTCCAGGTAACAGAGTAATAGGTCAATACATAGACAGTGCTTACCTAGGTTACCTTTGTGACTATATTAACTCTTGTGTCTCTTTTCCATTGAATGTGATCTAGCGAACTGCACCTGAATGCTAACACATCCTTCTCTGTATGGAGAGATGACTAAAGACATACATCGTGTTATTCTCTGATATTTGACTGCTGAATAACGACTTTGCATGGTATGTGTTAATCTGAAATCAATAAAGAATTAAAATAATTATTATTATAATATTAACATGTCCTAATAGTGACTACCTTCCAAAAGCTACTTTTACTGTGACAGGCTTAGCTGTCCTATGTAGAAAACAGAGTGCAGATTAAAATACCGAAATGGTATCTCTGGAATAGGACTAGCTAGAAAAATATTTAGACAACTATTTTCAATAGGTATTAAAAATCCAATTAACGGTGAAGTTGGAATTTTAATAAATATTAAGGAAAGCAATTTGTAGGAAGTTACCTTGCCTGACGTTACTGGAGGCTAATTTGCATTTGCTCTCCAGCTTCTCACAGACAGTATTTAGGCTTGAATAGTTGTTAAATTTTTCTCAAGAGCAAACATTAGGATCTCATGTACAAAATGAAAGGAGCTGGGAGTTCATTAATGGTTCATCACATATCCTCCCTAATTGAACATAAAACTTTAGAACTAAACATTCCAGAGAACTCAGGGATGAACCTATTAGCCTGATGCTCCAAATGTTTATAGTGCAGTCAGTCAGTCAGACAAAATAACTTTATTCGGCGTGTTGCCATAAAAGTACACATGCATACATAAAAGTTGTCATAAAATATAGTACTTATTACATAATTCAAAGGCAAATCTATAAAATCTAAGCTTACCGCCTAAGCTTACTAAATCGGTATAAAATAATAAATACTTATAAAATCGTATATAGCAATAAGACAATATTTAGTTTCTCTTAATAAATAGTCACATTACCAATTCATATAGGTTTCTAATGGTGATAGCGGATTTAATAAAACTAAGAATAGAACTGCACATTTGTTTGGATGAGAGGCTTTGAATGCCAGTCAATCCTTCTTTATAGGAAAAAGTGTGCAAATTGCGCAAAATAGGTAATAGAAAGGTTTTCCTAGGAGCTGAGTGGCAAGTACTTTGTTTTGAAGAGTTATCACAGGGGCATGGCGGTAGTGTTTTTTCCCACACACATTTTGTCGGGAACGCCACTCTAAAATGGATCATATTAAATCTAAAAAGTACGAGTAAAGAATATAGAGAAGGGATCGGGAACCAAACAAAATAAGGTTCTAACAAGTCCGATGAAGGAATTTGTACGTATGAATTAAAATAGCTCAATCTCTCTGCCACTTGACATCTAAGGTTCATAACATGCTCTTTGTGTTGAAGTTTAACAATTTATTTCGCATTGGCGGGCAGAAGCTCTGGTTTAAAATACATAAACTCCAAGTCCAAGTTTCGAAAACCATTGTGAAAAAAATTTAGCCATGGAATTTTATTACAATTTGTTAATGAAATACAGTCTTTTACGCAATCGTGTGTTAAAGTAGCCGCCGGATTTGACCATACTTTTATCCATAACAGAAGGGGGGCAATATCTATCAAATCTGTAATATAGCGGATTCCCAGCTCCTCATGGCATAAAATATTCGCTATGTTTTTAGGTACCATAAGTAACCGATGAAGGAATTTATTCTCTGCCAGCTGTAAAGTACTTGGACTGGTATATCCCCAAAGGCCACCCCCGTAAATCGCCGCCGAGACACATTTAGAATTGTAGAGCGTGATGATCTGGTGGACCGGTCTATGCCCTAATCTACGGACAAAGCGGAAGATTGCCTCAACATTTCTTTCCAGTTGTTGGAACTTAAAATTCAAATGGAATTTCCATGACAGAGTGGAACTTAGATACAGGCCTAGATAGCAAAAGTCTTTTACCTTTGTTAAGGTGTTCCCCCCCATTGTAAAACATTTGGTGCAGGTGTTTTTAGGACCACAAGTCATGACATGAGACTTTTTAAAGTTGACTTTCAAATCAAGCTCACGTGTATGTGTTAAAAAAAGATCCAGAAGGGTCTGTAGACCATTGGCCGTACGGGCAATTAAAACGGCGTCATCGGCATATAATAAAATTGGCAATTGTCTAAAACTCATCCTTGGGAAATCCTTACCATTTTGTACTAAATAACTATACAAGCCATTTATGTACAGTAGAAATAAAAAAGGTGCCAGAGTGCAGCCCTGTCTAACACCCCGATTGGAAGCAAGGGGATAAGACCTTTCGCCATGTTGTCCAAACTAAATTATAGTAGAAAGGTCAGAGTATTAGCGTTTGATCAAATCCAACAAATCTTGCTCAATCCCCATTGTATCCATTATATCCCACAGTTTTGCTCTATTCACCATGTCAAATGCACTGGACAGACCTATGAAGGCTAAGTGGATAGGTTCCCTTTTTGCAATAACATATTTGCTAAGGATAAGATGTAAATTTAGGGCCTGATCCACTGTGCCTAATCCAGGCCTAAACCCATATTGAATTGGCGATAGAATGTTTGTCCTTACAACCCAATCCTCAAGCCGGGTCAAACTGATACCCCCCAGGATCTTTGTCGTGGAGTCAATAAGAGAGATGGGTCTATAGCAAAAGGGGTCAAGCCTATTACCCTTTTTGAAGATCGTGACGATTATTGCCATTAACCATGAAGAGGGGATAGCACTTTGAATAGCACTATTCAGAACATTTGTGATTAGTGGAACCCACAAATCAGGTAGAGATTTAAATAAGTCCACCGGTACCCCATCGGGGCCAGGGGCTTTCCTTAGTTTCATTTTAGTTATTGCTGCACTGATCTCGTATGCCTCAAGTGAAATACCGCTCTTAATTGGAATAAGAGTAGCCGAACATGGGAGGCCACATGCCGCCCCTCCATACTTGAGATTATTTGCAGATTGAAATACAGATGAGAAATGGTCTACCCAAACCCCCTCTGGTATCAGACAATCATCGTCCCTATTTACCTTTCCTGAGAAATATGGGTGATTAACCACCTTCCAAAATTGAGAGGGATCCCGTAATTCCGTGGCTGCCATGAGATCTTCCCATGCGCTAGTGCGTATTTCATTCTTTCTTTCTTCAAGGACTGATTTGTATTGGCCCCTGGCCTGTTTAACTAAATCACGGCTGAATGGAATAGTTTTAATGGCTGTCTTTAGGTCTCTTTGGGCATCCGTACAGGCCGAATTAAACCACAGTTGAGGTTTTACGCCTTTGGGATATTGGGCACACGTCAGTGCCTCAGAAATAGCACAGCTTAAAGACTCAAAAGCAGTTATAAGGTGGACGGAAGTGGATTGCAGGGACAAGCAAGTATTGATGTGGACCTTATTTTGAGTTATAAGGTTCGCAAGAAAAGTGTTAGGGTTTACTCTCTCCCACCTCATGCGAGGGCCAGAATTTCTTTTAGAAACCTCTTTCCCTTTATGTACAATCCTAGGTGAAATTACACTAGTTTTGAAAGATAATTTTATGCTCAAGGGATTATGGTCGCTGGCACATTGAGATTTAATTTTAAAATCCGCTATTGAACGTGAAAGTGAAGAACTGATAAGAATAAAATCAATAATGCTACCATTCGTACTCCCTGTGTAGGTGGGTATTTCTCTTATCCAACTATTTGCCATATCCCTTGCAAAAGCAAGATCAAATTTATAAATAAGGGTATTCAAGGCATTTCCTAAATTAGAGTGAATAAAATGAGTAAGTGACTCTCTGCCTTCTGTAGCAGCACCACATAAGTGAGGTAATTCATATTTACATAGCTGAACATTAAAATCTCAGAGTGCAGTCTATGGTGTGATCAAAACCAACGGGAAGCCAGGTAGGCGGTGCAATACCTCAGCAGCGGCTCTTTAATCGGCATATTTTCAATGCCTGTCACCTGGTTAGTGCACTGCTCTGCCTCCTGTGGCTCCACCTTGTAAGTAGAGCCCTTTCCCTGGCTCCTCTGAACTCCTGACCACTGTCAGGAGTTCGAGGCCCTCCACCACCCACAGGCTTCTGCCTGCGCCTCATCCCTGATGTCTAGTGAGAGAGCTCTGTTTTCCTACTAGGCTACCTTCTGCCTCTCTCCTCCTTTTCTCTGCTTTGCTCTCTGTTCTGCCTCACTTCTGTCCCTTTGTGCTCCTTTTGCTTCATGCTACACTCTTCCTCGTTTTTCTCTCACTCCGCTCTCTCTCTCTCTCACTTTTGCTTGGCCCCGCCCCCCTCTCTCTCTCACACTGTACTCCCGCTGCTGCGGTCCCTGCGGCCCCACCCCCTTTTTTGTGGGCTGCCCCCTTTTTCGCGACATTTTTCGGCCCCCTCTCCTGCCTCCTAGCTGTCCTCTCCTCCCCCCACCTCCCTACTTAATGGTGGCAGTTGTGCGACTGTGCCGCTGGCTCGCCAAAGGCAAGGCCATCTGCGCCCATCTCCACCTAGACCGCACCTAGCGCTACAATCTCTGGCTCCCATCCCCCCCACCGCCACCACGCATGTCTTCACTATGACGCCGCCACCCTCCGCACCCTCAACACCGGCCGCTCTCTTGCCTGCCTTCAAGCCTCCCCGCAAACCACCCACGGACCCTTCTCCTGCCAGAACTGCACCTTCACCAGCCTCCCCGCCAACGACCCACCCACCAAGGCAGGACGCAACCATCTCAGATGTATCCTCTTCAACACTCGCTCCGTCCACAAGCACGCAGTAGAGCTATGAAATCTACTCGACTCGGCCTCCCCAGACGTCGTCTTCCTGATCGAGACCTGGATGAACACCTCCTCAGCGCCTGACATCGCCATCCCGGATGGCTACAAGATCACCCGCAGGGACCGCTCCAACAAACCAGGATGAGGCATCGCCTTCATCCACAAGAACACCCTCAGGATCACGACCAGCACCGAAGATACCCTAAGCACTGCCGAACACCTCCACTTCCAGATCCACACTGACCCAAACACCACCCTCTGAGGGACCCTCGTCTATAGGCCCCCGACAGCAGTTCAGCGACTCCATCACCAACATCATCAGCACGCACGCTCTCGTATCCACTGGCTACATACTCCTTGGAGTCTTAAACTTCCACCTCTAGAACACCAACAACAACAACACCACCACCCTGCTCGACAACCTCTCCAAACTCGGCCTCAAACAGCTCGTTACGACACCGACCACTACGCTGGACACACACTTGACCCTATATTCTCCACAGGCAATCACGTCTCCTTCAGCCACACCACCGAACTCCACTGGACAGATCACCGCTGCATCCACTTCTTCAAGAAACCCAAAACACACCACCACCCACAACAGATCCCCCACTGCAGTTGGAACAAGGTCACTGAAGACCAACTTATTGCGACCCTGTCCCGGAACCCACCCATCGACACCACCGACGCTGATGCAGCTGCCTGCAACTTCAGGCAATGGGTCGACACCTGTGCCAATACTCTTGCCCAATCAAGAATCCCTCCAGCAGATGCATGGACAGAAAGGCCTTCTGGTTTACCGCTGACCTCCACGAATCTATGCAAACCTGCCGAAGACTCGAAAGAAAGTGGCGCCAAAATCAGACTCTGGCCATCCACACAGCCTCCAAAAACGCCATCCACAGACACCACCAACTCATCCGAGCTGCTAAGAGAATCGCCTTCAAAGATCGAATCATCAACAACGCACACAGCCACAAGGAGCTCTTCAACGTCGTGAAGGAACTCTCCAACGACAATCCTGCCATCCCAAGACCTCTACGACTCCCTAGCCTCCTACTTCCACCGCAAGATTGCAGACACCCACGACAGCCTCAGCACCCAGACCTCCCCCGGCAACCACCAACACCACAGATTCACCTCCGACCAAACTGCTGCTCTCCTGGACCCCCGTCAACAGAAACGACACCATCTAAATCATGAACACCATCCACTCAGGCTCTCCATCTGACACACTGCCCTCGCCAATCCTCAACAAAGCAAGCTTCGTCATCGCACCCAAACTACGGAAGATCAACAACAGCTCCTTTGAGTCCGCCACCTTCCTGGAGAAACACGCCAACATCAACACCCTCCTCAGAAAACCCAAGGCGGACTCAAAGGACCTCAAGAACGTCCGGCCTATCTCCCTGCTCCCCTTCCCAGCTAAAGTCATCGACAAGGCTGTCAACAGACAACTAACCCGCTTCCTCGAGGAGAACTGCATCCTGGACCCTTTCCAATCTGGATTCTGCAGGCAACCACAGTACCGAAACCACTCTCATAGCCGCCGATGACGACATCAGAACCTTACTGGACAACGGCGAAACCGCAGCCCTCATGCTCCTGGACCTCTTGGCCGTGTTTGACACCGTCTGCCACCACACCCTACGCTCATGCCTCAGCAATGCAGGAATCCGCGACAGAGCCCTGGACTGGGTCACCTCCTTTCTCACCAGCAGAACCCAGAGAGTCCGCCTCCCCCATTCCAATCGGAGGCCACCGAAATCATCTGCGGTGTAGTCCAGGGTTCGTCCGTCAGCCCGACCCTCTTCAACATCTGCATGGCCCCACTCACTAACATCGCCTGATCCCACAACCTCAACATCATCTCATACGCCGACGACACCCAGATGATCCTCTCTCTCACCAAGGACTCCATCAAGACCAACCTCCACGAAGGAATGAAGGCCATTGCCGAATGGATAAAGAGCAGCTGCCTCAAACTCAGTTCTGACAAGATGGAAGTCCTCAACTTCGGCTCCACCCCCTCTGCATGGGATGACTCCTGGTCGCCTGCCACTCTCTGAGCCGCTCCGACTCCCACCGACCACGCACGCTACCTTGGATTCATCTTGGACTCCTCATTATCCATGACCCAGCAAGTCAACGCCATCTCCTCCTCCAACACCCTCCACATGCTCCGAAAGATCTACAAATGGATACCCAGTGAAACCAGAAGAACAGTAGCCCAAGCCCTTGTAAGCAGACAACTGGACTACGGCAATACCCTCTATGCAGGAACCACGGCCAAACTCCAGAAGAGGCTGCAACGCATTGAGAACGCCTCCACACGCCACATCCTGGACATCCCCGCCACTGCCTCATTACAGACCACCTGAGAAACCTGCACTGGCTCCTAGTCAACAAGAGAATCACCTTCAAACTCCTCACCCATGCTCACAAAGCACTGCACAACACCGGACCAGAATACCTCAAGAGACGGCTCTCCTTCAACACCCCGACCCGGCATCTCCGCTCTGCCAAGCTCACCCTCGCAACCGTCCCACGTGTCCGCAGAACTACAACCGGTGGTAGATCATTCTTGCACCTCGCTGCCAAAACGTGGAACACTCTTTCCACCCACCTGCGCCAGACCAAAGACCTCCTTACCTTCAGGAAACTTCTCAAGACACGGCTGTTCGAGCAGTAGCAGCACCTCCCCAGCGCCTTGAGACCCTCACGGGTGAGTAGTGCGCTTTACAAATGCCTGATTAATTGTGGTAAGTTTTTTGGTGTCAGTGATAATACTGGGTGTTGTGCCAAATGTGGGAAATAAAAATTGTCTACAGATCCCCCCCAGGACCTTGACGTTTATTTTTTGAGACCAGAGATCTGTGGCAAGGTTAAACACAAAGAGGACCAGCTGAACCTTAAGTGTTGTATGCTCCTTCTCCAATGGTCGACATGTTTCACACCATATTACCGCCTAAGATCTTATGGCATTTCTTCACGTCCTTTTGAATTAACCCTGCTATATATATGGTCAATGCCTAAACCTATAGTGATGTGATTATACCAATGCACACAGTACTTTAAGTATCATACCGATTGAGTCCTGCATTTGATATCAAAGGAAAAATCTAATCATTCCAATGTGATGCATTGGGCAAGTGTGAGCAAACACTTGCAATTATCTTCTGAAACAGTCAAATCTGATTTTAACATGTGGCCAACAAGGCAGACTTACCCTTTTTTAGGAAGCTGGTTCTCTATATGGTGTACTAAAATTAAGTACATTGTGCAGAGAGTCCAGTGGATCCTCAAAGGTTTGAAAGCCATAAATAGATAGGTTTAGTGCCCTTTTTGTGGTAGTGTGGGCGAGCACCTCGGCTTATCAAGGAGTCATGTTAAGCATTTGTTGTACTCACAGAGGCAATAAATGAGACACACACTCAAATAATATATCCAAGACCAATTTAGAAAAAATAACAGTTGCTTTTATATATGCTTTGAACCAAAGAACTTTGTTGTAAGGTAAGCAGTTTTTAAAATTAAAAATACTTTGTTGTTTCAAAAATCGACACAGTGCAACTTTCAGAGTCTTCAATGTTAGCCTCTAGAAGGTAAACAAAAATGCAATTTCCCAGGTAAATACACAACTTACAACCCCAGTCTTCAGGGTTTCAGGCTAGCAACGGGCAAGGTTTAGGTTGGCATCAAGTGTGCCCCCACAGTGGCACGGGGAGGCTGTGAGCCAAGGTTGAAGTCGGAGTCGGTGCCCAATGTTAGTCAATTGAGATTGGCAGGGACTGAAGACGCGTTGCTCTCCGGTAAGTACAGGCGGCGTCAGAGGTTGGTCTCTGGGGGTTGATGCAAGCACTGGGGAGGCTACAAGACAGCACCAAACTTACACCCCCAGCGGCACAGGGGCGGCCGGGTGCAGTGTGCCACCCCAGCATTGGGCACCCAATGCTATCCAATGGAGGCAGGGGGTATCCGCTGCAGCACTGCTTACAGGTGATTAGAGTGGGGTCAGGGGTGGATCTCCTGGAGTTGAAGCAAGGACAAGGGGGAGCCACAAGGCAGTATCAAACTTACACCCTCAGCTGCACAGGGTTGGCTGGGTGCAGAGTGCCAACACAGCGTCGGGCTCCCAGTGTTAGTCAATGCAGGAAATCACTTTCAGAAACAGGCTGCAGGCTCTGGCCAGGGGGCTGGGAGAGGTAAACCCACAGCTGCCCAGGCAAGTTAAGATGCCAAGGATCTAGCTCCCCAAGGCCCAGGGGCTCTGGGTGCAGGGGTGCCTTTTGGCATCTGAAATAGCTTACGGGCAGGTCAAGGTCAGGGGAAGCAATCGGATTTAAGCTGCAGGCGTTGCTGTGGAGTCGGGCAGGGGTCAGCCATCGATTGACTCTGGGTCAGAAGTGCTGGGGAACCTTCAATGGACTGGTGGGCCACTTGGACTCGGACTGTGGGCGTCGGTACAGAGGTGGTTTCAGGCGGCAGTTTTGCGGTTCCTCAGGCAAAATTCTTTCTTTTTTGGAGATGTTTCTTTTGGCCAGGTTGGCTGTCCACAGGAGTTCTGTCCACAGGCATTTCTCCCAAGGCTTTGGAGGTCGCTGGGCTGCAGGACAGTCATCTTCTGGGCGCAGGTTTCTTTGAAGGCTGCAGACAGGCTGTTAGGGCTGGGGCCAAGTCAGTTGGTGTCTCCAGCCTTCTCTGCTGAGCGACTTCTGTTTTGTCCAGCTCTACTTAGGTCAACATGAATCTTCAGGGGTGCCACCTAAATACTGAATTTAGGGGTGTTACAGGGAGTGCCAGGTGGTTGCCAATGGGCTACTCACCTTTAGGGTGCCTACACCCTTCCTATGACCACTTCCTTTGGGAAGTGGCACAGCCCTAACCCTACTGGCCTAATTCCTTCCATGCATTATGGAGAAATTTTAAAAGTAGTGTCCACTTCAGCTTGTCCACCCTAGGGGTGGGACTGGTATGAAGTGGTCACTTCTCCCAATTTACCAATTTTTTTTGCCAGTCCTGCTGCCAAACGTGTGGCCAGGAACTGGGGGTTGGCCTCCTCCATCACTTGGAGAGGCCTGGGTCGCATTTCAAAGACAGCAAGGCCTTTGAAGCTCCCTGCCATGGAATGTCTATCCTGCCTGGGAGAGATCACACCTCTCCCCAGAGCAGGCCTTTGTTCTGAGACCTTAAAGGCATTAGCTCTCACCTCAGGGGACCAGAACTCTGTCTAAAGTGGCTGCACTGGTTCTGACCAGTCAGTGCCACTCTAGGAGTTGGTCGATTTCAAGGGGACACCTCTAAGGTGCCCTGTGAGTGCATGTATTAAAAAATCCATCACTGGATTCAGTCAGGGTTTATTAATACAAGATGTTTGATACCAAACATCCCTATTGTAAGCAAAGCCATCATGTAGCTGGGAAATTTGTAATGATTAGTGTCCAGCACATGTTCTTAAAATGGCTGCACTGTTCACTTACTATGTCTGAGACTCAACAGAGACACAGCAAGGGTATATCTACTCATGCAGTTATGCCCTCACATGTAATATAATGCACCCTGCCTTTAGGGCTGGAAGGCCTGCCAGAGGAGTGACTTACATATATTGCATGCAGTGTGCAGGAGACAGAACACACAGACTGTGTGCTATGTCTGTTTTCATTTTAGCTCTGCACCAAGACATGCAGCCTGAGAAGGCAGCACAGTGTGCACTTTGTGAGAGGGTCCCTCAGGGTGGTACAATCTGTACTGCAGCCCTCAGGGGCTTTCCTTTAATACCTCATGCTTTAGGTACCAGGGGTACCATTTACTAGGGACTTACAGTGGCAACTAAAGGTTTGACAATTGAGAAAAGCGACTGTGCAGTTTTAGGGAAAGACATCTGGCACTGGGGACTTGTTTGGCAGGAACCCAGTGCACTTTCAGTCAAAATTGAACCAGAAACAAGGCAAAACATGTGTGTGTGGGGGGCATGTTAAAAGAGGCTCCTTCCTACATCCTTTATTCAAGAGCTATCAGCACCTTTGGATACAGATGACCTGGCACCAATGGACATTATTTGCCTCTGAAAAAAAGGGGGGAATGCTTTCCTTAACAGCAGCAGCCTTGTGACTGGTATTTTAAACAAAAAGGAGCATTTACTTTTGAGAGGCTAAAAATGCTATTCAGCGGAAAGTCAACCCATTTTGGGAAGGAAAAGTCATCTGCATGGTAATGGACGTGCACCGCTGCCTGATAGCCCAACTGTACTGATGTCTGGATTCTTAATGCCAATTTTTGTTGTCATATGCAAACATGGATCATGCGTATGCACCATGACATAGGCCTGTGTCACGGACTTTGTTCTTGTTGGACCGAGAAAACAGCCCAAAGCACTACCCTCATAGTGATGAGAGGCTACTTCCTTCCTCAGGAGTTAAGCAGCATGAGAGAGATGGTAGCAACATACTGTGTAGTGATCTTAACCTATGATCTTAACCTATGACACTGGAGTGAGGCCTTTCGGCTGACTCATTTTAAAGTTCCACTGCTGTGTGCGTAACTCAGCCTTGGCATACATCAGTTTGTTGTGTAGTGCTTCACAGGAGTTGTGTATCTGCACTTGGTGTATGTATGCCTGTGAAGGGTACAATACTGGGATAATGCAGTACTGAGCAGCGCGGTGCTTGGTGAATGTATGTGCTGGATGTATGTGTGCCTAAGAGTGGTACAATACATGGAGAATCTAGTGTTGTGCTAGATGTATGAATGCCTATGAGCAGTACAGTACATGAGGGATACAGTGCTGGGGTGTGCATGAATGTGCTTACAAGTGGTACACTATACAGTGCTGTGCAGTGTGTGTACAATGTTTACAGCCACTGAGTGCAGATGTGCCTGTGGATGGTACCATACGTAGAGGGACCTGGTTTCCATTTTGGGAGACCCAGGCCTGCATGGGGGAACATAGAGAGGAGGTAGAGAAATCCCCCCAGTTTTGCATATTGCTGTATTCCTGTATTCCTGTAAGCAGGGTAGGACACACACTAGAGAGGGGAATGCCTGGCTTTCCCATATATACTTCAAAGGGTGCTCTTTGATTTAATGAGAGGTCACATTAAGGGTCCTGGGCACATCTCGGGAAGGAGGTGGGGCTGATAGAAGAATCATAAAGAATAGGGCTGGGTCCCTGGGCTAACATTTTGATACTCATATCACTGTAACTCACATCCAGATGTGAACCCTAGCCACTCCCATGGCCTGTGTTGTGGAGCTTTGGAGTCACTCATTCTGTGGCAGACTGCTTTCAAGAGGAAGAAGGGAGTAGAGAAATGGGCACTTCAAATGAAGCAGACCCCCAACATAACCTTCAAAGACTCAGGGGGTCATTCTGACCCTGGCGGTCTAAGACCGCCAGGGCCACGGATGACTGAAGCACCGCCATGAGGCTGGCGGTGCTTCATAGCTCATTCTGGTCGGAAGATTTCCCCCGGCTGGGCAAGCAGCGCCGCCATGGGGATTCTGACCCCCTTTCCGCCAGCCTGTTTCTGGCGGTTTTTACCGCCAGGAACAGGCTGGCGGGAACGGGTGTCCTGGGGCCCCTGGGGGCCCCTGCACTGCTCATGCCACTGGCATGGGCAGTGCAGGGGCCCCCTAACAGGGCCCCAGCCTGCTTTTCACTGTCTGCCTAGCAGACAGTGAAAAGCGCGACGGGTGCAACTGCACCCGTCGCACACCTGCAACACCGCCGGCTCCATTCGGAGCCGGCTTCAGTGTTGCAGGCCGCCTTCCCGCTGGGCCGGCGGGCGCTAGCAATGTTAGCGCCCGCCGGCCCAGCGGGAAGGTCGGAATGCGGGAAGCGGTATTTTGGCCGCCTGGCGGCCAAATGGCGCTTCCAGCCTGGCGGGCGGCAACCGCTGCCCGCCAGAGTTACAATGAGGGCCTCAGACCTTAAATTGCATTCGGTGTCTGGAAATGGACAATAAGAAAAGGAGCATGAGACCTCAAAAATTGTCATCTGCCAAGCAGCTCGATAAGTTGTATGAATAGAAGCTCTGCAAGACATTTTCCTGTAACCGGGACTGGGAGTCAAGGCCTGCTAGTCTCCCTTCTGGCTAAGGACACATCACCCAAGGAATCCAAGCACCATCGCCTGCCTGCTTGCCAAGACCAATGTAACCTAAGAGGAAGAGGAGAGCGTTGGAGGGAGCAAGGTCAAGTGGAGAAGCCAGTCAAGTAGATTTCAGTTGCGAGGTGTGAGGAAATAGCTGCTGCATGAATCGGATCACTGCTTTTTTCAGGACAAGGTCGTCAACTTCCATATGCTAGGAGGGAGCCATCATGATGTAAACCGTGATGAACGCTGTGCTGATTGTGATGGAGCCTGTGTGCAGCA
Source organism: Pleurodeles waltl (assembly GCF_031143425.1). Taxonomy (NCBI): domain Eukaryota; kingdom Metazoa; phylum Chordata; class Amphibia; order Caudata; family Salamandridae; genus Pleurodeles; species Pleurodeles waltl. The sequence goes on from NC_090449.1 coordinate 266,262,262, forward strand.
AAGGATCAGCAGCCCTGTATGCCAGAAGGGGTTGTCACATGTAAACTTTCTGAATGCTGCTGCAATACGACCCCACGGAGGAGCAGCAATCCTGTATGCCAAGAAGGACTTCTGTAAAGACACCTGCTGTCACCATGCAGGTGAATGCCCATTTACAGTATGGACGCGATTACCCCATATGCCAGAGGTGGGTCACCGGACCTAGCCAGAAGTATATACACTGTCCCACAGCATCATCAGAGGCAGTCTAAGGTAGGAAACCCCACACGTCAACCCTCGGATGAGGGATCAGCACGAGAACTTCTTGTAATCTTCCCCTCATCACGGGAGAGACCAAAAAGACTTACCTGCAACGAGGAATCACAAAAAAATCAGTCGCTCCATGAGCGTGGTTACATGTGAAGGAAATCAGGGATCAGCGAGTGCAGCCTGCCTGGGTTGCGTGCAGTGAACTCACCAAGATTAGCAGCTGCCGCTCTGATGCCTGCAGAGGGGGCGCGTTCAGGAACTATAAACCCTCTGAACCTGCAGGTGCGGGTAAGGCTGAATCTGGGCCAGTTAGCCCCAGGGGAACTTACTGGCTAGAATGGCGCATCCACGCTGGGCTGCTTTTGACTTTTATCATAGGGAACTCTTGAGACTTGGACTACAAGTGGGGAATATTTGGTTATTGCCAATAGTTAACCACTGTCACTAGAGCAAGGAGGAAGTGGGACAGGAGAATCACCAAGGAAACACTACAGCCGCGACCTCAGGGGGAGTGTGTAGTTGTTTGTGAATATTGCATTTTTCCTTTGTGCTGGTGACAGGAGAAATACAATACTTCTCTTTTTTCATAAACATGAGTATCTGGCTTGACAGTGGTTTATTGCTGCTGCTGAGTGACTTTGAGTTGTGAACTTGTGTTCTTTCCCCTGTATTCACCCGCCATCCCCTTAGTCTTCTCAACCACATTACTACTGAGAGTCAAGTGCAGACAGAGGACTTGGCTCAGTTGCTCAGAATCCATTGTAGGTCATGGTATAAAGGATCCTGGTACAGGAGACATAGAAATGGATAATGGAAAGATTGGGGAAATGTTTCTGAATTACTATGGTTTTCTCTATAAGGAGCAACGGGGACATGGGATCCGGTTTTGTCAGGTAAGTTTTCCCAGGAATTGCATCTCCCAGAGCTAACCAGCAAAGTTGGACCCTTTTCATGCATTCAATCAGCCTTGGGGAGGTTTAGAGGGATTTAAAAGAGCTGCCTGGGTCTAAAGCTTTGGAGGAAGATGGCTTTGGGCTGAGTTTTATTAATCCCTTCTGTGCCGAGGACGTAGTGGTTATGTCCTTCGGCACAGTGCTGCTGTGCCGAGGACGTAACCACTTGGTCCTCGGCACACAGCCCAGAGGGAGCGCTCTCGCTCCCTCTGTGTGCTTCCCCCCACCCCCCAAAGTCAGGGATGGAAGGGGAAGCCCTTCCCCATCCACCCCTGACCCCCCCCACCCCACCTGTGATGTCAGCGCGCGAGCGCGCGCTGATTAGTCACAGGGTCTCCCCATCTTCCAGCGCGATTGAAAGAGAAAGGCTCAGCATTTCTCTTTCAATCACGTGGGGGAGGCCCGGAAAGGCTTCAAAGGGAAGGAAATGTATTTCCTTCCCTTTGAAGTCCCTCCCAGGGTTTCAAAAGCCGAAACCCCACTAGACACCAGGGATTTTTTTTGGGGGGGGGAAATTGACATAAGGGAGCGACCCCTTGGGCAAGGGTCACTCCCAGGGGGGGCAATTTTTTGGGAAGGCTTTTTCTGCCCCACTGGGGGCAGAAACCTCTAGGCACCAGGGATCATTATTTTTTTTCTTTTTGTTTTGTTTTGGTTCTGTTTTAGGTGTGGAGCGACCCCTTAGGCAAGGGTAGCTCCCCTAGGGGGCAAATTATATTTAGGCCATTTCTGCCCGCTTTGGGGGCAGATCGGCCGATTTTAGGTCAATCTGCCCCCAAGGGGGGCAGAAACCACTAGTCACCAGGGATCTTTTTTTTGCGCTGTCACGCAAGGGGAGCGACCTTGTAGGCAAGGGTCGCTCCCCAGGGGGGGTAGGGGCGCAAATTTATTTTAGGCCATTTCTGACCCCCCAGGGGGCAGATGGGGGCGATTGGTATTAGGCCGATCTGCCCCCAGGGGGGCAGAAACCTCTAGGCGCAAGGGCAAATAGTTTTTTTTTTTTTTTTTTTTTTTGTCTGTTTGTTTTTTTAGAGATGGGGAGCGACCCCTTAGGCAAGGGTCGCTCCCCTGGATGGGCAAATTGTATTTAGGCCATTTCTGCCCGCTTTGGGGGCAGATCGGCCGATTTTAGGTCAATCTGCCCCCAAGGGGGGCAGAAACCACTAGGCACCAGGGATCTTTTTTTTTGCGTCGTCACGCAAGGGGAGCGACCTTGTAGGCAAGGGTCACTCCCCGGGGGGGTGGTGGGGGGGGCAAATTTATTTTAGGCCATTTCTGCCCCCCGGGGGCAGAAACCTCTAGGTGCCAGGGAAATATATATATTTTTTTTTTTTTGTTTTTTTTTTTTTTTAGAGATGGGGTGCGACCCATTAGGCAAGGGTCTCTCCCCTGGGGGGGGCAAATTGTATTTAGACCATTTCTGCCCCCCTTGGGGGCAGATTGGCCAATTTTAGATCAATCTACCCCCAAGGGGGCAGAAACCACTAGGCACCGGGGATTTTTTTTGTTGCCGCCAATGTCATGCAGGGGAAGCGACCCCGTAGGCAAGGGTCGCTCCCTGGGGGGGGGGGTTGGGGGCCAAATTTATTTTAGGCCATTTCTGCCCCCCCTGGGGCCGGCTGAGCTAGAGGCCAAAATCCACAGGTAGGCACTGTTTTCAATGAAAAAATGTGATGTGTCCACGTTGTGTTTTGGGCCATCTCCTGTCGCGGGCGCCAGGCCCACCCACACAAGTGAGGTATCATTTTTATCGGGAGACTTGAGGGAACGCTGGGTGGAAGGAAATTTGTGGCTCCTCTCAGATTCCAGAACTTTCTGTCACCGAAAAGTGAGGAAAACGTGTTTTTTTTAGCCAAATTTTGAGGTTTGCAAAGGATTCTGGGTAACAGAACCTGGTCAGAGCCCCACAAGTCACCCCATCTTGGATTCCCCTGGGTTTCTAGTTTTCAAAAATGTGCTGGTTTGCTAGGTTTCCCCAGGTGCCGGCTGAGCTAGAGGCCAAAATCCACAGGTAGGCACTGTTTTCTATGAAAAAATGTGATGTGTCCACGTTGTGTTTTGGGCCATTTCCTGTCACGGGCGCTAGGCCTACCCACACAAGTGAGGTATCCTTTTTATCGGGAGACTTGGGGGAACGCTGGGTGGAAGGAAATTTGCGGCTCCTCTCAGATTCCAGAACTTTCTGTCACCGAAATGTGAGGAAAATGTGTTTTTTAGCCAAATGTTGAGGTTTGCAAAGGATTCTGGGTAACAGAACTTGGTCAGAGCCCCACAAGTCACCCCATCTTGGATTCCCCTAGGTCTCTAGTTTTCAGAAATGCACAGGTTTGGTAGGTTTACCTAGGTGCCGGCTGAGCTAGAGGCCAAAATCTACAGGTAGGCACTTTGCAAAAAACACCTCTGTTTTCTTTCAAAAAATGTGATGTGTCCACGTTGTGTTTTGGGGCATTTCCTGTCACGGGCGCTAGGCCTACCCACACAAGTGAGGTATCATTTTTATCAGGAGACTTGGGGGAACGCTGGGTGGAAGGAAATTTGTGGCTCCTCTCAGATTCCAGAACTTTCTGTCATCGAAATGTGAGGAAAACGTGTTTTTTTAGCCAAATTGTGGGGTTTGCAAAGGATTCTGGGTAACAGAACCTGGTCAGAGGCCCACAAGTCACCTCATCTTGGATTCCCCTAGGTCTCTAGTTTTCAAAAATGCACAGATTTGGTAGGTTTCCCTAGGTGCCGGCTGAGCTAGAGGCCACAATCTACAGGTAGGCACTTTGCAAAAAACACCTCTGTTTTCTTTAAAAAAATGTGATGTGTCCACGTTGTGTTTTGGGGCATTTCCTGTCACGGGCGCTAGGCCTACCCACACAAGTGAGGTATCATTTTTATCGGGAGACTTTGGGGAACGCTGGGTGGAAGGAAATTTGTGGCTCTTCTCAGATTCCAGAACTTTCTGTCACCAAAATGTGAGGAAAACGTGTTTTTTTAGCCAAATTTTGGGGTTTGCAAAGGATTATGGGTAACAGAACCTGGTCGGAGCCCCACAAGTCACCCCATCTTGGATTCCCCTAGGTCTCTAGTTTTCAAAAATGCACAGATTTGGTAGGTTTCCCTAGGTGCTGGCTGAGCTAGAGGCCACAATCTACAGGTAGGCACTTTGCAAAAAAACACCTCTGTTTTCTTTAAAAGAATTTGATGTGTCCACGTTGTGTTTTGGGGCATTTCCTGTCACGGGCGCTAGGCCTACCCACACAAGTGAGGTATCATTTTTATCGGGAGACTTGGGGGAACATAGATTAGCAAAACAAGTGTTATTGCCCCTTGTCTTTCTCTACATTTTTTCCTTCCAAATATAAGAGAGTGGGTATGGTCACCCCGGAATTCAGAGATGTGCAAATAACCACTGCTCCTCAACACCTTATCTTGTGCCCTTTTTAGAAATGCAAAGGTTTTCTTGATAGCTATTTTTCACTCTTTATATTTCAGCAAATGAATTGCTGTATACCCGGTATAGAATGAAAACGCACTGCAGGGTGCAGCTCATTTATTGGCTCTGGGTACCTAGGGTTCTTGATGAACCTACAAGCCCTATATATCCCCGCAATCAGAGGAGTCCAGCAGACGTAACGGTCTATTGCTTTCGAAAATCTGACATTGCAGGAAAAAGTTACAGAGTAAAACGTAGAGAGAAAATGATGTTTTTTTCACCTCAATTTCAATATTTTTCTTTTACAGTTGTTATTTTCTGTAGGAAACCCTTGTAGGATCTACACAAATTACCCCTTGCTGAATTCAGAATTTTGTCTACTTTTCAGAAATGTTTCTGGGATCCGGCATTGGTTTCATCCCCATTTCTGTCACTGACTGGAAGGAGGCTGAAAGCACACAAAATCGTAAAAATGGGGTATGTCCCAGTAAAATGCCAAAATTGAGTTGAAAAATTGGGTTTTCTGATTCAAGTCTGCCTGTTCGTGAAAGCTGGGAAGCGGGTGATTTTAGCACCGCAAACCCTTTGTTGATGCCATTTTCAGGGAAAAAACCACAAGCCTTCTTCTGCAGCCCCTTTTTCCCATTTGTTTGAAAAAAATGAAATTTTCACTGTATTTTGGCTAATTTCTTGGCCTCCTTCTGGGGAACCCACAAAGTCTCTAGAATCCCTAGGATGTTGGAAAAAAAGGACGCAAATTTGTCTTGGCTAGCTTATGTGGACAAAACGTTATGAGGGCCTAAGCGCGAACTGCCCCAAATAGCCAAAAAAAGGCTCACCACAGGAGGGGGAAAAGGCCTGGCAGCGAAGGGGTTAATATTTCTGCTCTTTTGTAGAAGCCCCTCTCTCTGAATGGTTTAATTCTAGCCTGGCTTGGGGCTCCGGGCTCCCTCCCACCCTCCTTTAAGAAAATAGCCTTAATTAATTTTTTAAAGGGAAAGGACAAATTAGCCACTTCGTCATACAGGCCAATAACACTTTTAAATACGGACTATAAGATATTTACAAACATTCTAACTAACCGTATTAGTGTAGTTATGAAGTTATTATTTCACCCCGGACAAAGTGGTTTAATTATAGGCTGCAGTCTAAGAGCCAATACTTACTACATGACCGAGTTTATCAATCGGGTAACCACTGATAACATCTCCGCAGCCATAGTTCTGCTGGACGCACCTTGTGAGCCAGAGATTTTTGTTTAAAATCTTGGAGAAATTTAATTTCTTGATCCATTTGAGAAGGTCAATTGCCAGAGTGTATGAAAATACCTCGTCTCAAATCATAAAAAATAACTTAAGAGCAGGGACAGTATTTCCCAGCAGAGGGACTGACTAGTCAGGGCTGCTCCCTGTCCCCAACTTTATTTGCCCTATTTATAGAATCTCTGGTCCAATATATTCGTAATACACATTGGCATTCACCCACCTTTTCCTGGCGCTGCAAAAATAAAATTAAATGAAGATGATGTTCCCTTGTATCTACTTCGGAAAGGGAGAATATTGAGACAGCTCTGCTAGAGATTCAGAACAATACAAGGTTGGGATGATATAAAATCAACGAATCTAAGACCAAATCATTGTTGTTCAATACTCCAATCGATGTTTGGCCCCTGGATGTTAGGTGTAATTATAATACACTTACTAAAAGTTATTTGGGGTAATTTATTCCCGAACCATTTTTCCATGCAGGGGTCTCAGCTTAATAACTTTTAAATTTTACACATGCTTAGCCACTACGGGATAACTAGTATGTGAAGAGCCATTAATGAACTAAAAATACCAAAGAAAGTGAGGTGTAAGACTCTCCTGAACACTGGCACTGCGAAGCAACAATGATTACGCAAACTTAAAATACCAGTGATTCACGATGACACCCCCTTGCCTAACCGTTCCCATCTTGCCCCCTGTTTCTAGCCCATGGCCATTAAAAAGTGGGAAAAGATTCACTTTCTTTAAATCAGTGACTTTTTAGATCAGAACCGAGTTAAGTCGGTGACAGAGGTTAGCTCTCGCAATATCACACATGATGCCTCTCCTAGTGGCTGATTACGACCGGCAGCCCCATGGTGGCAGTCGGACTGTTGCAGCTGTTGCGGTCTGACCGCCATATTACAAGTTTAGTGGGTGACCCGCCTAATGACCGACCACCTGCCCTGCCATGAAATCCAAAATGATAAAAACTGCTTTAAATTAAAGTTATATGCAAATTCGACTTTGGGATTAAAAGTACTTCCAAAGTCTTAAACTAACTTATTTGTACATATACCTCACCCCTAAGGTGTGTCCTAAGTGCCCCTAGGATTGGGTGCCACATAACTATAAGCAGGGACCTTATAAAACTGTTTTATAAATCCTGGTGAGATAAACTAGCCAAATTTGTTTTCCCCTCACTGTAGTGAATGGCCTCCATAGGCTAAAATGGGGAGACTTTATTTTAATTAACAAAGTCCCCATAACAGACAGATACCTTGTTATAATCAATCTTACAACTTGCCATTGTTGCATTTAATATACCTAGTTCAGGTAAAGAGTTTTAAACTCTGCCTGAAAGTAGCCAACTTCAGCTCTGTAGTGCCATTCTCTGATAGGCCAGCCTCTGGCAGCCTGGTGAGGCTGCCTTGATGAAGTGTGAAGTTGCCTGGGCTGAATACAAATGATGTGCCTGGGGAATGAGATCTGCCTCAGCAGATGGTGAAACAGGATGGGGGAGAGCAGCCAAACTGGTCTTCAAAAGCAGGGAAGGACATGTGGAGCAGCTCAGGGCCTCCCCCATTTCCTGCAACCCCAGAAAATTAGGTTTCCTCTTGATTAGATTAGGAGAGGGGTGTGTTTAGGATTTTAGTCATACCAGTGGATGGGCTCAGCCAGACCTAACCTCCAAAATTCAGTTTCTGCCATTTTGGATTTTTAAGGAATGTTGCTCCCTGGGATTGATTTTTGCCACATTTCCCAGGAAGTGGTAATTCAAGAGGGTGGTGTCCTGCCTGTGATTGGACAGTTGCCGCCTCCCACTTTTCACCCCAGGAGCAAGGATAAGTTTGCCAGAGCTGCACCCACACCTCAGATCACTGCTGGAAGAAGATCCTGGAGAAGGACTGCCCTCATGGATGCCTGGCCTGCACCTGGAAACCACACTAACATGGACTGCACCAGCTGCACACTTTGGGCTTCAACAAGAAAATGACTTTACCTCGCTTCTGCAACTCTAGGAGTGGACTCCCTGTAAGCTACAGGTACAAAGGAGCTGCCCAGAGTCCCTTGCATCAAGTCCTGCAAGAAGAGCCCATCTGACTAGCGTCCAGTGGCCATTTGGAGATTCTGAGTTGGTGCATTCTGGGAATTGTGGTCCCAACTCCCAAGGAGCAACTCAGAGCTTCTGTAACTTTGGATCAAGTTGTGTACACTTCAAGGACCCAAACAGGACGTCTGGAAGAAGATCCAGATGTTTGGAGACATTTGAAGCAACTGTTGTAAAAAGCTTCATAAGTTAAAGAGGTGCATTGTGGGAGTTGTAGTCCAAGACCCTAAGAGGCAAACCGGAGCCTTTGAACCCTTGGCTGGTGCTGTGGACCACTTTCCTGAATCAAGAAACACTTCCGAAATTAGGTGTAACAGTGTCACCTCATGGGTGGCCTTAACCCTGGACTTTGCCCCTGTCCAGTGGGACCCTTTTTAACCCTTTGAGCGCTAGTTGCTTCTATGCGCTAGAAAACATTCATCTCCTAAGTTAAGCCGTATCACACATTGCCATGCTAGCAAGGGTTGAGCTGGGTTTAATTTATTGAGACCTAACTGGACCTATGTGGAGGTTTGTGGCCTGTTGCTGAGTGTACTACTTACCTGCCCTTACCAATAATCCACTTTCCAACACATAACATACAAGACAAACATTTTGTTGGTACTTTGGCTCTCGCAATGTCACTTTATTCAGTGGCTGGCCTTCAGTTTGTAACCAGTTAGTTTGACTGTATAATGCACTGTACATGCATCATCACTTTATTGTTCTGATATTAGCTTTAGTCCCCTGTCTAAGGGCCTGATTACGAGTTTGGCAGTCGGAAAACCCAACTGCCAGACCCCTGGTGAGGAGACCGCCGTCGAAGTGGAGGTATCCCCACCGGCACTATTACAACTTTCCCACTGGACAGGAGGGCGGGAACTAAGGCTTCCGCCCGTTAGGCCAGTGGGAAAGGTGTGGTAGCATTGCCACCAGCTCATAATTGAGCTGGCTGCAATGCTGCTGCATGCATGGTGCACCAGTACCCTTGAAATGCACATTGTCTGCAGAGCAGGGTGCTGGGTAGGGGGACATAGGCAGTGCAGGGGCCCCCTGTAGCCCCCTGCACTTCTTCTCCGCAAGCCTATTCATTGTGGTTGAACCACCATGAATAGGCTGGCGGAGAACAAGGTTGTAATCAGCCGGGTGGTGCTGAGTTCAGCACTTCCCTGGCTGATTACAACCAGGACCACCGTCAGCCAGTCAGGATCATTGATACTGGTGGCGGCGGCGGTAGGTTGGCAGGTCTGCCCGCCAACCTCATAATATGGCAGTCAGACCACCACAGCTGCGGAGGTCCAACCACCACCACGATCCTGGCGGTCTTCAAACTGCCAGCCTCGTAATAAGGCCCTAAATCTCAGATGGAAAGGGAGAATGCACTCTACACTTTATTTGTTTTCAGTACTGTCACTTTCTTTTGTTGGTTAATTAGCAAATATTAACCCTTTCTGCATTGCTGTCCTATTGCTATCTGATAGGTAATTTGACTGTTTATATAATGTACTGTATCCACACTGTCACTTTGGGGGTCATTCCGACTCCTGCCGGCGGCGGTAACCGCACGCCCGGCGGGAGCCGCCAGAAGACCGTACCGCGGTCAAAAGACCGCGGCAGTCATTCTGAGTTTCCTGCTGGGCTGGCGGGCGACCGCCAGAAGGCCGCCCGCCCGCCTAGCGGGAAACCCCCTTCCACGAGGATGCCGGCTCCGAATGGAGCCGGCGGAGTGGAAGGGGGGCGACGGGTGCAGTTGCACCCGTCGCGATTTTCAATGTCTGCCACGCAGACACTGAAAATCCTAATGGGGCCCTGTTAGGGGGGCCCTGCAGTGCCCATGCCAGTGGCATGGGCACTGCAGGGGCCCCCAGGGGCCCCACGACACCCGTTCCCGCCAGCCAGGTTCTGGTGGTTAAAACCACCAGAACCAGGCTGGCGGGAAGGGGGTCGGAATCCCCATGGCGGCGCTGCTTGCAGCGCCGCCGTGGAGGATTCCCTGGGGTGGCGGGAAGCCGGCGGGAAACCGCCGGCTTCCCTTTTCTGACCGCGGCTTTACCGCCGCGGTCAGAATGCCACCGGAAGCACCGCCAGCCTGTTGGCGGTGCTTCCGCGGTCGTTGGCCCTGGCGGTCCATGACCGCCAGGGTCAGAATGACCCCCTTTGTGTATTGTACATGTCTTGATTTGCTTCTTGTTCTCAGTGCCTAAAATGTAGAGCTGATGGGCTCAGAATTTCTTATTTGATTGCTGGACATATTTCAGTTCTGTTTACACAGTGTCACTTTACTGTTTTAAATATTTTTGGTTTCATTTCCTGTCTCTACATATTGAGGGAATATGTACTGTACTGCACTTTGAAAACTGTAGGAAATTAGTTATGTTAGATCAAGACAGTCACTGTTTTAAAGATGCAGAAGGAATGTCATTTGATGTTGAAGCAGTGGGAGCTGATTGAGAGGGAACATTGATTCTATTGTATTCCAAGCAATAAACCAAAATGTAAACAAATTAAGAAGTAACACTAATAAAAATAAAAGTACAAATTCAAACTATTTATTTTATACATAAATCACAAATATTATAAAATAGTAATTACAAAAAGGATGATCCAAAATAAACTATAGTAAAGAAAGTGTTGGACTTTGAATGAGTCAGATATACTTATATCACTCTAACACAAGCAAAAACAGTGAAAGTGTTGTACTTTAGAGAGGTTAGTTTTACTATTCCAACTCCAATTTAAGCAACTGTAGGAAAAATGTTGGACTTTAGAGGGGTGAAATTTTCTATTCCCACTGCAATGTAAGCAAAAACAGGGATATGTTGGTCTTTGGAGGGGTTAGATTTACTATTCCCACTCCAATCAAAGTAACAGTAAGGAAGTGATAGACTTTGGAGACCTAAGATTTAATGTTCCCACTCCAATCTGAACAACAGTAGGACAAGTGTTGAACTTTGTAGGAGTTAGACTTACTATTCCCAATCCAAATTTAGCAACAGCAGAGAAAGTATGGGACTAAGGAGGGGTAAAATGTATTATTCCCACTCCAATCTCAACAAAACAATGGAAGGCGATGCACGTTTGAGGGGTTCAATTTATTATTTCCACTCCAATCTAAGCAACATGAGGGAAAGTGTTGGACTTGGGACAGGTTAGACTTATTATTCCAACTCCAATCTAAGCATCAGCAGGGAAGGTGTTGGACGTAGGAGGGGTGAAATTTAATATCCCTCTCCTACATAAACAAAAGCAGGGAAGGAGTTTGACGTTTGATGGGTCAGATTTACTATTCCCACTCCAACCTAAGCAAAGGTAGGGAAAGTATTGGACTTTGGAGGGGTTAGATTTACTATTCTCACTCCAATCTTAGCAAAAGTAGGGAAAGTGTTGTATTTTGGAGGGGTTAGAAATATCATTCAAGTTCCAAAAATTTAATACATACCTAAATAAAAATACTTAAACATATTGAAAATAAAATCTATATTCATTTTAAATAAATAAAATTAAAAGAAAATATACATTTCATAATACAAAATTGATTAAAAAAAATATATAAGAAATTACAACTCTTTAAAATAAATTCAATTGTCTCCCTACCACCCACAAACAACAAATAACAATATTTTTTAAAAAATATAACGAATTATGACTATTAATACTAATATGCTTTAAACTATTTTTCTATATCTTACAATTAAGTAAAGTGGTTAACAAATTACCAATGAATTTAAAAAAAGGAATAACTAAAATAAGATTTAATCAATTAAATAAATGACATATTTACAAATTAATCATCAATTACTAATTTAATAACATTAAAGTTCATTAGCCATTAAATAAACAATAATTTATATATAAACTACCTCCCTACCCTAATCTTCTACAAACCCAACAGCTTGCTACTAAATTAAATATTACTAATTGCATTCAAGAAAATTAAGTTCCACATAAAAAATGCACATATGTAACCAGTTGATTAATTTACATAGTGAATTACCGGTAAATTAAATTATGTAGCAATAATTAAAAATACAACTAATAATTCATATTTGAAATAACTTCCCACCCTAATCCCCCACAAACCCCAAACCCCACTAGTAAATAAAAAGTTACTTATTAAACCTGTAACAAAATGAATTTTCACATTAACAAAATAAAAACTATATTAAAGAAATAACAAACAAATATAATCATAATACTAATACCTAATAATAATATAATAACTAATATATATAACATCAATTAAAAACAATATTTTATACAACTACTTCAAGAAAAATGTATCACAGACAACAATATTTACAGATACGATATTATAAACCTTAAAAAAACTATATTAATCATTTCACTTTTCTATTCATGAGCTGACAATATTTTGGACATAATAATCTTGCCTCGTTATATTTTTACTTTGATATTTTGGCAGAATATCCTACTTTCCACCAATCCAATTGATCAGGTGGTTGCATTCCCACACAAATAAAATAGACTACCTGCCACCTTACTATGAAAGGCTTTGGGTCTACAAACTGAAGCTGACATTGATTCATAAATATGTTATGCTTGGAGCTATCCCCATTAAATCTCTTGGGGGCAAGAGATACAGGGCTAGGTGTATTACCAGCCACATCTACCAGTATGTTCCCATCTGAACCTATGGGTAGGCTACAGGAACAGAAATCTCAATGCTAGAATCAAGTAAATTGCAAGACAGGACATGAAAGGTTATGGACAGCACAAGTTCTGCCAACATCAGAGTAGGAACTAGTCCTAGGGTGCTAAAGCTCAGTTTTCACAACTGCGTTGTCTTGGCATAGGACCTGTAACTTGGATTGAATCTCTGGCAAAGTCTGAGCCACGCCTCCCATTGTCTTCCAACAAGGATTGTGCTAAATCTTAGGTAATTAATTCACTACCCAACCTAGATTAACGTTGCTCAGGCAGATATACTTTTGTGGGCTTGGCTTTCTGCCAAGGTGCACTCGCCTGGAAATCAGGACCTTTGCAGGAGTAATGTCAAACCTCCCAAACCCCATTGAGCAGTCCTCCCTGTTCACCTCACACTGAATGCTGGCAACTTTCCAGCAGGGGGCATGGGGTTCGGAAGAGAGGAACACTTGTGTATTCAAGGCTTTTTGGGTATTCTCCCTTTGAGGACCTTGTTTTAGACTTTACCAGAAGATTGTGATAGGTTTCTTCATGTTCTCTTCAGGGTTTTCCTTGTATCCTACAAAGGCAAGCCATGCATTAGATTTTCAGTTTTAACAATTTACATACATTCATCAACATCAACATTTGTCTTTCCCTTCATTATCATTGCTTACCTATTACACTACAAAGTCTAACTTATTCCTTGTGGCACTCCAAAGGAAGCAACTAGATAGGAAAGGATCTCTCAGTTGCTTCATAGAGTTTCAAAGTCTTGTATATTTCCTGAAAAATTGTTTTGGGCTTTCACTTCGTTCCAGGCTCTTTTTAAAGTTTCATGAATTTGCTTAGTGAGTCAAGTATCTCTATGACTTTCCTTGGTTGGTGCACTAACCTGAAGTTAATCATGACACTTCACCCCAGGCATAGTGTAAAGTACTCATTGGGGTGTAACAAGGAACTGTCCCTGAAGAGAGGTAAAGTCATGACTTAAAATAGGGCTGTCCATTGTCCCCTCTTCTCCCTGTACTTTCATATCCTTCCCAAAACACTTGGGCCCTGATTCTGAGTTTGGGAGATGGGAACACCTGTCCGCCAAACTCCTGACAGGGTGGCTGCCATTGTTTTGGCTACCTCCCCGCCGGCCCCATTATGACTTTGCCGCTGGGCCTACAGGCGAAAACCAAGGTTTCCGACGGTCAGCCCAATAGGAAAGTGGTGGCAGCATTGTTGGTGGCTCGTAATCGAGCCAGCGGCAATGCTGCCGCCTGCAGGGGGCAACAGCACCTTCGTAATGCGCGCTATCTGCACAGCATACCATGTGGATTACGAGGGTCCTGGGCAGGGTGACCTCTGCACTGCCCATGCCACAGGCACGCCCCCCCCTGTGGCCCCCTGCACCTATTCTCTGCCAGCCTTTTTATGGTTGTGAAACCGCCATGAAAAGGCTGGCGGAGAACCAGGTTGTAATTAGCAGGGCAGCGCTGCGTGCAATGCTGCCCTGGCTGATTGCAACCTGCACCTGACGTCAGCCCATCGGGATCACCGATCCAGGCAGAGACAACGGTTCTCTGGCAGTCGGACCGCCGCAACTGCGTCAGTCCAGACCGCAACCGCGAGTCTGGCAGATTAGTGACAGACAGTCTCGTAATTAGGCCCTTGATGATTCACCTAAGTTCCCTCCAAAGATAGGATCCTGCTCAATTCCATCCCTAAAGCATGCAGATGATATTTCTTGTTTGGTCTTACAACAAGAGGTCTTCAAAACTTCCACAATAAACTACACACATTTATGAAACACATCATGCACTGAAAATAAGTGTTCAGAAAAGTAAAGCACTAACCATTAGAGGAAAAGATAAGAAGAGAAATAACACTTCCTAGAAATGAAGAAGTAAAGGAAATTGAAAAAGTAAATCCTTACTTAGGAAAGATCATTTCCTCTGGCCTTAGTACTACACAACATAGATGACACGTGTCAGGGAAAGCATTAGCACAAAGGGAAGACTAAGCTCCTTCTACAGTTATCCTGGACAGCAACATTTAAAACATCTCATTTCAACCTATTAAGCCATTCTCATGAATGTGATTGAATAAAAAACGTTATATATCTTGGAAGTAATTAGACAACAGGGAGGGGAAAATCTAAATTATGTGGCGTGACTACATCTATTCCAGTCAAAACCCTTTGTCTGTAGTTGGATTTGACAAGCTCTTATGCTCTGCCTTAGCCCCAGTGTTTTGACTGAGCTTTAGCCTTCTCACTATTCCAGAGAACTTGCTTTGAGAATGTTTATGGCACATATTAGTTGTGCGGAAGGAAACTCATAGTTCCTTCCACACAAACCTTGCTTATGCAGTGCAGCTCACCAGCCCTCCCAAAAGCATACTGGTAAATTTCTTATTTGATCGGTTAAAGGCAGCCCTGAAAATGTGATACTTTGACTGAGTTTCAACTTATATAGGAATCTTTGTCTTAAAGTAACCAGTTTTGGTAGAACAGCCGGTGCAAATCAAGGAAATACTCTGCTGCTCAGAATTGGAATTGGAACATAGGGCCCTGACAGTAATCATGTTTATGATATTCAATTACTTCCATTATTTACAAATACAGGTGTATACCTTTATCTGAACGAATCAGTCCACCCTGTAAATATGGTATTCAGGATCTTAGTAATTTAATATTTGTTTATATAGGGCATCATTAAGAGTTTGGCGGACTATGCGGTGACCTCCCCGACGGAGTCATTAAGAGTTTCCCGCTAGCTCGGTTGGCGGAGACCTAAGTTTCCACCCGCCGACCTAGCAGGAAACAGGCTACAGCATTGCCTCCAGCTTGTAATCGAGCCGGCGGCAATGCTGTAGCAAGCAGGGTGCATCAGTACCCTCGTAATGTTCACCTTCTGCAAAGCAGACAGTGAACATTGCAACGGTGCTGGGCAGGGGGGGGGGCCTGCACTGCCCATGGCAAGTGCATGGGCTCCCCTGTGGCCCCCTGCACCTGTTCTCCCCCAATCTTTTCATGGTGGTGTTACCGCCATGAAAAGGCTGGTGGAGAACGAGGTCATAATCCACAAGGCAGTTCTGCTTGCAGAGCTGCCCTGGCAGACCAGAATCTCCACTGCCGCCAGACCGCTGGGATCCAAGATCCTGGTGGAGCCCTGGCGATCAGACTGCCAGGGTTATTATGTAGCACTTGGACCCCCGGATCCGCAGTGGTCCAGACCGCCACTGCAAGTGTGGCGGTCGTAAGACCACAACACTCATAATGAAGGCCATTGTGTTAAATATACAATGCAAAAAAATGTCTGCCCTGTGTTACTACAATACAATGTAACTTCCTCAAATTAATATCTGTTTTTGTACTGTCACTAACAAATGAAACAATCTGCTACAGTCTTTTTAAAAATTTGAAAATCTTTTTACCACTATATTGACATTGTATTTTTATTATGAATTGGCATAATGTTGTATATGTTTACTTATATGAAGTGTATTACTGTGTTGATCTCTCTAGAAGTCACTTAAATACAAAAGTAGATAAGTTGTTTAATTTTTGTCTTTTACGTCCAAATCTGACTTTGGGGTCAGCTCTTCCAATGAAGTTGGCGCCTTACTTCTATTTGGAATGAAAGATTAGACTCCGGCAAAATATATGCTTCAAAGGGACACAATTGACTTCAGCTTTAAAGCGTCTGAGTTCAGCTAGTCTGGTGTTTTAGCAAACATCAATATGCATACTGGGTTACTTCCAAATCTACAAAACTACATTTCTCAGAATACAAAGCTCTGTTAGCTTCTTACCTACAATGACTTAGGATCCCTCACATGAAATTGGTCTTGTAACATCTATGTGGTTTGAATAGAAAAAATCAGCAGCCACGACGCTGATACGACTACTTTGTAAAATGTAATAATTAAAAATAATGGTTTTGGTTTATGATTTAAAAAAAATATCTTTATAGGTTTTGACAATTAAAGAACAAAATACAGTTTTTTTTCTTGCGTTAATTACATGCATATATGAGGGACTTGCTGCCACAAAATGGAGTTGAGTCATAAGGGAACTGGAACAATCAAGGAGATGAACAGTCAAATGAGTCAAATGTTCCTCCAAATGAGGAGAAAATTAAGGAACATTACATGTCAATTAGTGCCAGCTATTCCTGGCGAGGTATAGCTTAGAGTCAAAATGCAAGGCAACTGGGCATCTTCCATCACACTGATCAACAGTTCATATCCATTCAAAGCGTTCCAATCATGCTTTAGCGCTGATTCTCATGGCCATTCTATTGCAGTTTGTCATCCCACTTAGGGCCCAGTTCCAATAGTTTGTGTCCCAATTAATCACACCCTTTTCTCTTCCTGATCTTTATGTCAAGTACCCTTTCATTGCATCTTCTGCCTGCACACATTTATACAGTTTGCCTTTCTGGAGCTCTGTGTTCTGTTTGGGATTTTTCAACTTTGTCTAGTAGGCAATCAAAGGTTGGAGAAGGGGGATAGAGGATGGCAGGGACTGCCATTGAAAGTGTAAATGTTCACCAATGTGTTACTATTCACACATTTACACTTATCAACAACAGTAGAACATTTTAATAGATGCCACTGGCCAGCACAATAAAAGAGCCCAAAGGAGCTAAATAAATAGAGAAACACGACAGGGCCTCCCATGGGGTTTGGTGTTAAAACTTTGATCTACAGTGCTACCCCTTTTCTGATAAAAGGGGTAGAACAGCAACGGTGCATTTGAATACCTGTGTTGCGTCTTCTTTGATTTTAGTCACACCTCCAGCATCTCTGCTGCAGTTGCCCGTTGCACTATATGAACCACTACTGAGAAGGACACTTCTCTGTCTCCCTTCGCCTCGGGCTAAAGAAGCAGGTGTTCCCTCTCAAAAATTAGTGGGTGCACTCCATTTACCACTCTTCAACCTGACTTGTGTCCCCAGCTGAAATATGGCTGGGCTTTAGCCCTAAAAGGCCTCAGTATAATTTCCAGTACGATTTAGGTCAGGCTTGGCAGTGCAACTGTTGCTATGCCTATGTGGTCAACAGAAGAAGAGCTTTTATACATACTACAGAGCGAAGGGGCTCAGGCTTTGCCCACATGTTGGTTCTTTCAGTACAGCATTTGATTGGGAAAAAGTTGTCTGCGTCTACTGAAAAGGAATGCTTTTTGCCTTATGGGAAAGCTTATGCTTAATGCAGAAAGATTATTTTGATTGTGATTGCTAGCCAATAATCAAGGCTATTGGCCCTGATTGATTTATTATGAAAAGTTACAATACAGGCAAGAGGCATACCATATTTATTCTGAAAGGTACATGTTAAAGTTAATAGTCATTTAAAGGTGGCTGTTATGACTTTATTAAAGCCTACAGAGAAGTAGTTTGTTACATGGAGGCTCATAAATTACCGTAGTAGGCAACGGTGTTGGTTACACCTGCTGAGATACCATGGGGATGGAAGGTCTGCACTGTGACAATCCTTTTAGACCCTCTTAGGCCATTATGGGGGTCATTTTGACCTCGGCGCTCTTTTTCCAAGACCGCCGAGGGACCGCCGTTCGGAAGTGGTGGCGGTTTGCCGCTCGGCCTATTATGACCGTTGGCAGCTCTCCGTCCTTTTACGGACGGAGAGCCGCCAACAGCCATACTGGCGGGCGGCGGGGAAGTGGAGGTTGCTCCACCGCCACGCAAACAGAACACCGCCCAGCGAATCACGTCCTGTGATTCGGCATGGCGGTGTTCTGTTGATGGTGTGGTGTCGGCGGAGCAGCCCCCATGGCTCCCGTCCCCTCCCGGAGGATCATCGGACCAGGTAAGTCGATCGTCCGTGAGGGGAGGGGGGTGGGAGGGTGTTGTGTGCGTGCATGGGGGTGTGCGTGTGTGTACGTAGAGGGGGTGTGTGAGTGCGTGTATGCTTGCGGGGGTGTTGTGTGTTTGGGAATGAGTGCGTGTATGTCTGTAGGTATGTCTGTATGGAGGTGTGCGTGTATGTTTGAATGTGGGTGTGCGTGTCTGACTGTGTGTGTGGATGTTGGCATGTATGTCAGTGTGAGTGCGTGTATGTGTGTTGGTGGTGCCTGCGTGCGTGTCGTGGGAGTATGAGGGATGTTATGTTGGGGGTCGGGGAGGGGAGGGGGGTCCTGCCACCTTTGGGAGGTGGGAGGGGTGGTGGTGGGGTAGGGGAGGGAGTCGGGGTGAGGGTGGGGGATGGCGGAGACCCCTATCAGTGCCAGGGAAGGAATTCCCTGGCACTGATAGTGCTTACCGCCATGGATTTCATGGCGGTTTCAAACCGCATGAAATCCATGGCGGTCAGCCAGGTCCAAATACAACATACAACATCACCATTAATGGGACAATTCCTTTCAACAAAATGTGGCCACGACAGTAATAATATGTTCTCATTCACATATATATCAAGGGTACAATCATTATCAATGCAAACCATACTTGTACTACATTGGAAACCTGGACAACTAGGTGAGGCTAAAGTGGTGCTAAGGGGTATATGCATCTAAATCATTTTTAAATCAGGAAAACCCAGCCTAGGTATGTGACGGGAAAGGCTGCCTCCTCTGTCCACAACCGTGTCACTTTGGAAGGAAAAAAGTTATGTTAAAACATGGCATAAAATTGCGCACAGAAATAAAAATTTGCTCTTCCTCTGGTGACTGCTTGAAGCAACATTTGCAACATAAACTTTTTTTAGTAACAAAAAGGAATAGGAAGTGATAAAATTTAGAAAACATATTAATATCAATGTTAATAGCCAACCATCAATGAATAGTCAGGGCATAACCAATGTGCCAAGCGCTCTTGTTATAGTGTATTTGTTATATAAAACATTCATTCAAAAATTACATTGGAAATCAACTGATAATGTTATGCCAGCATGTTGTTACTGTTTCTGTTTCTAAAGTCATCCGTCATGTCTTCGCCAAAGCATTTAATAAGAGCAAAATGTTGCAACTGGATAGCCCTGCTAATAGCATACACAAGTACCATCATAAAAGGAAATCAACATCCAAATAATAAATAAACAATGACACTCTGTAACAATTAAGTATTTACACAAACAATTTCACCAAACAAATGGTAACAAATGGTAATAAAAGGTCACAAGAAAACAACTGTGACACATGTTTACAGCAAGTATTGCTGGAACACAGGAGTGAATCCCAGTAATCGTCTTCAACATGAGGGAATAGTTGCATCAAAGCTAGAGGTGTGGCAGACATAACTAGTGTTACACCAGTCTTTACTCTTTGCACAGGGTCTGTAGTTGTTGTGTGGCTATACTCTTGCATGGTGCGAAAACACAAAACAGGAGGCATAAGGGGGAATTCACATTTGGCACCTTTATCATCAGAAGTAGATTACTAAAAGCTGTACTGTAGTACCACATTGCACATCTTGAGATAGGAACAACTCTATTATTTATTCATTTCTCAAATAATGTATAGTCCCTGAATTGTGTACCTAGTATCACAAGTGCCACACATCATTAAATTTACACCTTCCCCAATTCTCAAAACTCTGCAGTGCAATCACCACAAGTCAGCTGATGTCTATAACGCATGCAAGTATATTCAGCCTCATTCACACATTCACACATTAGGGTATTCTATATTATAGGGAACAAGAAAATAGAGAATAGGTAGAGAGAGAGAGAGAGAGAGAGAGAGAGAGAGAGAGAGAGAGAGAAAAAGAATATTCTGATGTAGGTATGTTCAATACTCAAAGCCAGTATGTAAAGTATATAGTTGTAATCTTCCGACACATGAAGGAAATCTATGTCACTGTACTTTATATATTAAGATGTACCCCACAAACTCCCATAAACAATGAAAACAACATAAAACGGAACACAAACAGACATATACAGATAAACACATCTTCTTGTCCATGTTCTGACACTTAGGAAAAACATGGAAAAATACTTTTGCACCAACCAAATACATATATATATGTATGTGTGTGTGTGTGTGTGTGTGTATATATATATATATATATATATATATATATATATATATATATATATGTATATACATACAAAGCGTTGCTCCAGAAACAGGCCCGCTACCCGAGGGGGTGGAGTGTGAGCCAGCGGAGCTCACCGGCGATAAATATCTTCAGTACAGTCAATAATGCATGCTCACTCAGGTAGAAAGTGAAAGTAGAGATTTACTTCGACGCATTTGACGCATTTCAGCCGACTCTGTAGCCTTGATCACTTGTGAAAAGGTTGACGGAGAACCAAGTCGTAATCTCTGCTTTCACTTTGTACCTGAGCGCATTATTGACTGTAATCCCCTGCATCCAGGGTGTTTTAGAAAATGATACAAACCTTAAATTTAAGAGAATCCAAATATTTATTAGGCATCAGCATTCAGTTTGTACATTCATTGTGCATTCTGCACTTCACAGAACGCCTGCTAGACCCACTATGCTATCCTGTCTACCATGTACAGTACACTCCTATTTGTCCTGTCACAGGATATTGCAACAATCTGTGGCTTTGCGCTTGGAGCCATGCCCGGAGTCTGTTGTGAGCAGAAATGGGGAGGTTAATCTTAACTGGCATAACTGATGCAGGGGCCTTAGGAAATATTACTGTTAATATCATAATTCATTTTAGTGTGAATTGTCAGTATTTTGTTGGCAAATAAATGGAAAACTTGTGCTCAGTGCTGTTTAGTGAATACCAAAAGTAAAATTACAATTGTCACGAAGTGGTAGGTCTTTCACACAAACTATCATCATGTGGGAAGACAGTAGAAACATAGGCCCTCATTACAACATTGGCGGTAAATCCCACTTACCGCCGTGCAGAAGACCACCAACACACCGCCACAGAAATCCGCTACAGCTATTACGACCCACAACTCGGAATCCGCCAAAATCCAGAAACCCACACAAGTCCGCCACACCAAAGGTCAGTGATAAATTGGCGATAACAAAACCTCCATCGTCACTCCAACAGGAATACGCCCACACTATCAAGACCCACAAATCCACGCAGCGGTCTTTCAACTGCGGTAAACCATTGGCGGTACACACCGGTGCACTCAAAATACACACACATTTACAAAACACGACCACATTGCACAATTCAAAATACACACACCTGATACACATACACACACCACTCCCACACACCCAATACAATATAAAACACACACCCACATTACCCACAAACCCTTACAACGAAAAATTTGGAAGAAGCAGAGAGACAGAAAAGCAAAAACCACACCAGCATACAGAGGCACACAACACCATCACTCATACACATCCACGTACAAAACACCACACACCCCAAAACATCACCCAACACATCACAACAGACACCACCTCACACATCACCCACACCACCCCATGGCACCGCAAAGACACCCCAGGTTTTCTGAGGAGGAGCTCAGGGTCATGGTGGAGGAAATCAACCGGATAGAGCCACAGCTATTCGGATCACAGGTGCAGCACACCTCCATAGCTAGGAAGATGGAGCTATGGCGCAGAATCGTGGACAGGGTCAACGTAGTGGGACAGCATACAAAAACAAGGGATGACATCAGGAAGCGGTGGAACGACCTACGGGGGAAGGTACGTTCTGTGGTCTCAAGACACCACATTGCAGTGCAGAGGACTGGCGGCAGACCCCCACCTCCTCCCCCACAACTAACAACATGGGAGGAGCAGGTCTTGGTTATACTGCATTCTGAGGGACTCACAGGAGTAGCAGGAGGAATGGACTCTGGTAAGTCAAATCTTTAACTACCATATCCCCCACCCTACCGGCATGCCAACACATACCCCCACCCTCGCCCTCACCCCCATCACTCCAACTCCTCACATATGTCCTATTATCACAAACCACACATCCCAACACCAAGCCCTGCATGCAACACCAAAGTATGGACACCCATCACCAAAGCATGTCCACTACACATACCCACACAGACCCCAAAACAATTATCACACAAGGTCCTACACAAGAATGTAAGCACCGGGGTACATGGTCACCCACCCATTGCACACCATGGCACACACAGATGCAATAATCATGCCTTTACACCGCTGCAGGACCCCTACCCAACGTCACCAGACAGGAGGTTCCAGACATGTCCACCCCCCTCACAGAAGAGGCCCACAGTGATGACAGCAGCTCTGTCCAACTTGATCTAGATGACCAGCATGGCCCATCTGGGACCTCGGAACAGTCGGTTCCCCTGACACAGTCACAGGCCACCAGGGAGCCTCCCCCCTCAGGAAACACCAGCACAGCACCCACCCAGCGGTCCCATACCTCTGTCCCCAGGACACGTCAAGCAGCAGTGTGTCCAGCACTACAGGGAACCCAGGCAAACCCACAAACCCAACAACAACAGGGACCTGGGGGCAGTGGCAGTGGGCACATGGTTCAGGGGACAGAGGCACAGGAAAACCGGGGAACTGGGAGGTCTGCTGTGCGACAGGGGGAGGACAGGCCCAGGGAACCCACTCTCCACAAGGCCCTCTCCAACATCATGGGAGCGTACCATCATTCCCAGGAGACGATGCAACGGTACTGGCCAAGTTTCAGGAGACCCAGCGGCTGCAGAAGGAACAGTATTTGGGGTTCATGGAGGAACTCAAGTCCATCAATACCACCATGGGCACCATTGTAGGGGTGCTGAAGGACCTTGAACACCAGGAGGGACACTATGGCACAACAAGGGGCCCCTGACACTAGCCTGGACGATGAACTGCCCACAACCTCTGCCGGCGCTAGTGGACAGGAGGCACCGCCACAGGACCACGACACCAGCACCCCACCCCCTGCAGATGGAGAACCATCTCGCAAGCGGTCCCTGAGATCCAGGACAAAGACAGAGAACAATGCCAAGACCCCCGCCAACAAATGAGACCACCCTGAATGTCATCCTTCTGTCCCACTTTGTCACCCTGTCCATCCTTAAACTGCCCTAGCTCCACTTCCTATGCCCCTTTGGACAATGCACCT
Source organism: Pleurodeles waltl (assembly GCF_031143425.1). Taxonomy (NCBI): domain Eukaryota; kingdom Metazoa; phylum Chordata; class Amphibia; order Caudata; family Salamandridae; genus Pleurodeles; species Pleurodeles waltl. Next base: position 266,285,875 of record NC_090449.1, read on the forward strand.
GTGAGACTAATAACTGGACTCTGCCATGGACATTCCTTCACCATCACCCCTGACCATTTTACAACCCCCTCCACTATTTAGCATTTAAATAAACACCCTTGAATCACAAAACAATCTGGAGTAAGTCTGTGCTTTCACAAATGTGTATTTGCAATAACTGAGGAAAAAACGCAATGCCCATTCTATTGTCAACATACCTATGTCACACAGTTTTAGTCCATGAGGTAACATAGCAGAGGTCACACAGTGGGACCCAAATCTGTGAAATGGAAAAGCAAAGTGACAGGTCAGGGTCCATTCACTGGGTGAAAGTGACAGACAGATGATAGGTCTAACAATTTTATCAGATGTAGGAGGCAGTGATGTCTTCTTCCCTGTGTGTCACTGAAAGTATTGCTGGATCACGTTGTTTCTGTTGTCTATGTCCTCTTCTTCTGCCTCCTCTTCTTCACTGTCCACAGGCTCCACAGCTGCCACAAGACCTCCTTCTGGACCATCCTCCTGCAGAAAAGGCACCTGTTGTCGCAAAGTCACGTTGTGCAGCATACAGCAGGCCACGATGATCTGGCACACCTTCTTTGGTGAGTACTACAGAGAACCACCTGTCACATGGAGACACCGGAACCTGGCCTTCAGGAGGCCGAAGGTTCTTTCAATAATCCTCCTAGTTCGCCCATGTGTCACATTGTAGCGTTCCTCTGCCCTTGTCCTGGGATTTCTCACTGGGGTCAGTAGCCATGACAGGTTGGGGTACCCAGAGTCACCTGCAAATGTTGAGGGACAACTGTTAGACACACACTAACCCTTAGGGATAACCCCAGAACCAGACAACTATTCACAGGGTATAGGGTCCTTGTCCTCACCTATTAGCCACACACGGTGCCTCTGGAGTTCCCCATCACATAAGGGATGCTGCTATTCCTCAAAATGTAAGCGTCATGCACTGAGCCTGGAAACTTGGCGTTCACATGGGAGATGTACTGGTCGGCCAAACACACCATCCGCACATTCACTGAATGATAGCTCTTCCGGTTTCTGAACACCTGTTCACTCCTGCGGGGGCGTACCAAGGCCACATGTGTCCCATTGTAAGGAAATGCCTCCTTGGCATGGTTACCCCCTGACCTTTTGCCTTTGCTGATGCCAAGTTATGATTTGAAAGTGTGCTGAGGCCTGCTAACCAGGCCCCAGCACCAGTGTTCTTTCCCTAAAGTGTACTTTTGTCTCCACAATTGGCACACCCTGGCATCCAGGTAAGTCCCTTGTAACTATTACCCCTGGTACTAAGGGCCCTGATACCAGGGAAGGTCTCTAAGGGCTGCAGCATGTCTTATGCCACCCTGGGGACCCCTCACCCAGCACATACACACTGCTTGACAGCTTGTGTGTGCTGGTGGGGAGAAAATGACTAAGTCAACATGGCACTCCCCTCAGAGTGCCATGCCAACCTCACACTGCCTATGGCATAGATAAGTCACCCCTCTAGCAGGCCTTACAGCCCTAAGGCAGGGTGCACTATACCACAGGTGAGGGCATAGGTGCATGAGCACTATGCCCCTACAGTGTCTAAGCAAAACCTTAGACATTGTAAGTGCAGGGTAGCCATAAGAGTATATGGTCTGGGAGTCTGTCATACACAAACTCCACATCACCATAATGGCTACATTGAAAACTGGGAAGTTTTGTATCAAACTTCTCAGCACAATAAATGCACACTGATGCCAGTGTACATTTTATTCTGAAATACACCCAGAGGGCATCTTAGAGATGCCCTCTGAAAACATACCCGCCTTCCAGTGTGGGCTGACTAGTTTTTGCCAGCCTGCCGCACACCAGACATGTTGCTGGCCACATGGGGAGAGTGCCTTTGTCACTCTGTGGCCAGGAACAAAGCCTGTACTGGGTGGAGGTGCTTCTCACCTCCCCCTGCAGGAACTGTAACACCTGGCGGTGAGCCTCAAAGGCTCACCCCCTTTTTTACAGCGCCACAGGGCATCCCATCTAGTGGAGATGCCCGCCCCTCTGGCCACTGCCCCCACTTTTGGCGGCAAGGCTGGAGGAGATAATGAGAAAAACAAGGAGGATTCACTGGCCAGTCAGGGCAACCCCTACGGTGTACTGAGCTGAGGTGACTCTGACTTTTAGAAATCCTCCATCTTGCAGATGGAGGATTCCCCAAATAGGATTAGGGATGTGCCCCCCTTCCCACCGGGTGGAGGCACAAAGAGGGTGTAGCCACCCTCAGGGCTAGTAGCCATTGGCTACTAACCTCCCAGACCTAAACACACCCTAAATTGAGTATTTAGGGGCCCCCAGAACCTAGGAAGACAGATTCCTGTAACCTGAAGACAAAGAAGGACTGCTGACGTGAAGCCCTGCAGAGAAGACGGAGACACCAACTGCTTTGGCCCCAGCCCTACCGGCCTGTCTCCCCACTTCGAGAAAAACTGCAACAGCAACGCGTCCCCCAGGGCCCATCGACCTCTGAAGCCTCAGAGGACTACCCTGCATCTGAAAGGACCAAGAAACTCCCGAGGACAGCGGCCCTGTTCCACAGAAACTGCAACTTTGCAACAAAGAAGCAATTTTTAAAGACCACACGTTTCCCGCTGGAAGCGTGAGACTTTCCACTCTGCACCCGACACCCCCGGCTTGACCTGCGGAAAACTAACTCTACAGGGAGGACTCCCCGGTGACTGCGAGCCCGTGAGTAGCCAGAGTTGACCCCCCTGAGCCCCCAGCCCCCAGGACCTGAAGGAACCGAACTCCAGTGCAGGAGTGACCCCCAGGCGGCCCTCTTCCTAGCCCAGGTGGTGGCTACCCCGAGGAGCCCCCCCTTGCCTGCCTGCATCGCTGAAGAGACCCCCGGGTCTCCCATTGAATCCTATTGCAAACCCGACGCCTGTTTGCACTCTGCTCCTGGCCGCCCCTGTGCCGCTGAGGGTGTACTTTCTGTGCTCACTTGTGTCCCCCCCGGTGCCCTACAAAACCCCCCTGGTCTGCCCTCTGAAGTCGCGGGTACTTACCTGCTGGCAGACTGGAACCGGGGCACCCTATTTCCATTGAAGCCTATGTGTTTTGGGCACCACTTTGACCTCTGCACCTGACCGGCCCTGAGCTGCTGGTGTGGTAACTTTGGGGTTGCCTTGAACCCCCAATGGTGGGCTACCTTGGACCCAACTTTGAACCCTGTACGTGTTTTACTTACCTGTGAACTTAACATTTACTTACCTCCCCCAGGAACTGTTGATTTTTGCACTGTGTCCAATTTTAAAATAGCTTATTGCCATTTTTGCCAAAACTGTACATGCTATTGTGATGATTCAATGTTCCTAAGGTACCTGAGTGAAATACCTTTCATTTAAAGTATTGTTTGTAAATCTTGAACCTGTGGTTCTTAAAATAAACTAAGAAAATATATTTTTCTGTATAAAAACCTATTGGCCTGGAATTGTCTTTGAGTATGTGTTCCTCATTTATTGCCTGTGTGTACAACAAATGCTTAACACTACCCTCTGATAAGCCTACTGCTCGACCACACTACCACAAAATAGAGCATTAGAATCATCTCTTTTTGCCACTATCTTACCTCTAAGGGGAACCCTTGGACTCTGTGCATGCTATTTCTTACTTTGAAATAGTACATACAGAGCCAACTTCCTACATTGGTGGATCAGCGGTGGGGTACAAGACTTTGCATTTGCTGGACTACTCAGCCAATACCTGATCACACATGTCCTGCTAGTGCCTTGTGTTAGTCCCTGTTAGCATTTCTTTTAGAGTTTAAAGGTTTTGTAAAAGTTTGGATTCAGTTCTAGAGATAGTTTTAGATTCTTAAAAAGTATCCCAACGTTTAGAGAAATTATGTCTACTGCAGAAGAGATGGTGGTGGAGCTCAACCTCACCCCTTACCTGCATCTTAGGATGTCAGAGTTAAGGACTCTCTGCAAAATCAATTGTGTAAGGGGCAAGAAACCTGTCCCTCTCTTGAAGGCCTTAGGCAGCAAGCTGCTGAAGAGACCAAAGGACAAATCACTGGAACACATAGGGTCTATTGGGAAGATGGACTCCTCTACACTGAGGCAAGAGATCCCAAACCTGGTGCCACTAGGAGAGTGGTAGTGTTTTAGGAGTTTAGGCAGTTTTTTTCTGACCTTAGCCCATGATGTTCCACTTGCTGGGCATTTGGGACAAACCAAGACTTGGGAGAGGTTAGTCAACCATTTCTATTGGCCCAACGTGTCCCAGAAAGTAAAGGAGTTTTGTGTCTCCTGTGCCACCTGTCAAGCCAGTGGTAAGACAGGTGGCCATCCAAAGGCCCCCCTCATTCCACTTCCAGTGGTGGGGGTCCCCTTTGAAAGAGTGGGTGTGGACATAGTGGGTCCACTTGAACCGCCTCAGGGAACCAATACATACTAGTAGTAGTGGATCATGCTACTAGATACCCTGAAGCAATTCCCCTTAGGTCCACTACTGCCCATGCAGTAGCCAAAGCACTCATTGGTATCTTTACCAGAGTGGGATTTCCTAAGGAGGTGGTGTCTGACAGAGGTACCAACTTCATGTCAGCATACCTGAAGCACATGTGGAATGAGTGTAGGGTGACTTACAAATTCACCACACCATACCATCCACAAACCAATGGTCTTGTGGAAAGATTCAACAAGACATTGAAAGGCATGATCATGGGGCTCCCTGAAAAGCTAAAAAGGAGATGGGATGTCCTCTTGCCATGTCTGCTTTTCGCCTACAGAGAGGTGCCTCAGAAGGGAGTAGGGTTTTCCACCTTTGAACTTCTGTTTGGCCATCCTGTCAGGGGACCACTAGCTCTTGTAAAAGAAGGCTGGGAGAGACCTCTTCATGAGCCTAAAGAAGATATAGTGGACTATGTACTAGGCCTACGTTCAAGGATGGCAGAGTATATGGAAAAGGCAAGTAAAAACCTTGAGGCCAGCCAACAGCTCCAGAAGTTTTGGTATGACCAAAAGGCTGCTATGGTTGAATTTCAGCCAGGGCAGAAAGTCTGGGTTCTGGAGCCTGTGGCTCCCAGGGCACTTCAGGACAGATGGAGTGGCCCTTACCCAGTGCTAGAAAAGAAGAGTCAGGTCACCTACCTGGTGGACCTAGGCACTAGCAGGACCCCCAAAAGGGTGAGCCATGTGAACCGCCTCAAGCTCTTCCATGACAGGGCAGATGTGAATCTGTTGATGTTAACAGATGAGGACCAGGAAGCTGAGAGTGAACCTCCCCCTGATCTCCTCTCCACAGACCCTAAAGATGGCTCAGTTGATGGAGTGATCTATTCAGACACCCTCTCTGACCAACAGCAATCTGACTGTAGGAAGGTCCTGCAACAGTTTGCTGAGCTCTTTTCCCTAACCCCTGGTCAGACACACCTGTGGACCCATGATGTGGACACAGGAGACAGCATGCCTGTCAAAAACAAAATTTTCAGACAGTCTGACCAAGTTAAGGAAAGCATCAAGGTGGAAGTCCACAAGATGCTGGAATTGGGAGTCATTGAGCACTCTGACAGCCCCTGGGCTAGCCCAGTGGTCTTAGGGACAGATGTAGGTAAGTTTTATTTTGTGACTTGCCCCCAAACCTCACACCAAAGATGGAAAGAGAGAGATTAGGTTTTGTGTGGACTACAGAGGACTTAATTCTGTCACCAAGAGAGATGCCCATCCCATTCCAAGGGCAGAAGAATTGATAGACAAACTAGGTGCTGCCAGATACTTAAGTACCTTGGACTTGACAGCAAGGTACTGGCAAATAAAAATGGCACCAGGAGCAAAAGAAAAGACAGCATTCTCCACACCTGATGGGCATTATCAGTTCACTGTTATGCCTTTTGGTTTAAAGAATGCCCCTGCCACCTTCCAAAGGTTGGTGAATCAAGTCCTTGCTGGCTTGGAGTCCTTTAGTGCAGCTTATCTTGACGATATTGCTGTCTTTAGCTCCAGCTGGCAGGATCACTTGGTCCACCTGAAGAAGGTTTTGAAGGCTCTGCAAGCAGCAGGCCTCTCTATCAAGGCATTCAAATTCCAGATAGGGCAGGGAACTGTGGTTTACTTGGGACACCTTGTAGGTGGAGGCCAAGTTCAGCCACTCCAGCCTAAGATCCAGACTATTCTGGACTGGGCAGCTCCAAAAACCCAGACTCAAGTCAGGGCACTCCTTGGCTTGACTGGGTACTACAGGAGGTTTGTGAAGGGATATGGTTCTATAGTGATACCCCTCACAGAACTTACCTCCAAGAAAATGCCCAAGAAGGTAAACTGGACTGTAGAATGGCAACAGGCCTTTGACACCCTGAAACAAGCAATCCGTACAGCACCAGTTCTCAAAGCTCCAGATTACTCCAAGCAGTTCATTGTGCAGACTGATGCCTCTGAACATGGGATAGGACAGTTTTGTCCCAAACAAATGATGATGGCCTTGACCAGCCTGTTGCTTTCATTAGCAGGAGGTTACTCCCCAGGGAGCAGCTTTGGAGTGCCATTGAAAGGGAGTCCTTTGCTGTGGTTTGGTCCCTGAAGAAGCTGAGACCATACCTCTTTGGTACTCACTTTGTAGTTCAGACTGACCACAGACCTCTCAGATGGCTAATGCAAATGAAAGGTGAAAATCCAAAACTGTTGAGGTGGTCCATCTCCCTACAGGGAATGGACTTTATAGTGAAACACAGACCTGGGACTGCCCATGCCAATGCAGATGGCCTTTCCAGGTTCTTCCACTTGAAGACCCTCTTGGGAAAGGTTAGTCTCATCCTCTTTCGTTTGGGGGGGGTTGTGTGAGGAAATGTCTCCTTGACTTATCTATACCTGTAGGCAGTGTGAGGTTGGCATGGCACCCTGAGGGGAGTGCCATGTCGACTTAGTCTTTTTATCCCCACTAGCACACACAAGCTGGCAAGCAGTGTGTCTGTGCTGAGTGAGGGGTCCCCAGGGTGGCATAAGACATGCTGCAGCCCTTAGAGACCTTCCCTGGCATCAGGACCCTTGGTACCAGGGGTACCAGTTACAAGGGACTTACCTGGATGCCAGGGTGTGCCAATTGTGGAAACAAAAGTACAGGTTAGGGAAAGAACACTGGTGCTGTGTCTGTAGTGTCCGCAGACTGTAGGAATATTGTGTGCACTGAACATGTCTTTCTTCTTTCTCCCCCCCCCCCCTTTTTGTGGTCTCCCTGTTCTTGTGTGCATTAGCATCATCAGGCAGTGGAGCAGTGCCACCCGAGCAGGAGGGAGCTGCTTTCCACATGGCCCTAGAGGGCCAGACAATTCACCAGTGGGACAGAGGGCGAGGGGAGCTCCACGGCGGGGACAGGAACTGAGATCAGCAACACCGACTCCTCCTCTGATGGGACCTCCCTTGCGGTGGCGGGCCCCTCTGTGCCTACCGCATCTACAGGTTCCATCGCCACCCCTCTACCAGCACCGCCCTCCCAGCAGCCCCTCAGTGTGTGTCCCGTGGCCGCTAACCCAGGAGGGTGGGCATCTCCTTCGCCCCAGTCACCTCAGGCCCTGCCCCAGTTAGCCCTGCTGCCCTCAGTGAGGAGGCTATTGACCTCCTGAGATCCTTCACTGTTGGGCAGTCTACCATTCTGAATGCCATCCAGGGTGTAGAGAGGCAGTTGCAACAGACAAATGCATACCTGGAGGGCATTCATTATGGCCAGGCAGCCCAACAGCGAGCATTTCAGGCTCTGGCCTCTGCACTGATGGCAGCCATTGTCCCTGTGTCCAGCCTCCCCCCTCCAACTTCCTCCACCCAGACCCAATCCCCAGTACCTCAGCCTATCCCAAGCACACCATCAGACCAACTTGCACACACCTCAACACACAAGGGTGGCTCTGGCAAACATAAGCACCACACATCCCACAAGCACTCACACAAGCATCATACCCATGCCCAGCTACCAACATCCACTGCCTCAACTGTGTCCCCCTCCTCCCTCCCTGTCACGTCTCCACGAACACCTGCATGCACTACATCTTTAGCCACTACCTCCATCACCAGCACGCCCATCACCACACACCGCTCACGTGCACTCACCCCCCCACTACCATTCACACATCCCCTGTGTCCTCTACCAGTGTGTCTGTGAGCCCTCCTCCCAAAGTACACAAACGCAGTCACACACCCACCTAACAGCCATCCACCTCACCATAGCCTCCAGCCCATGCACCTTCACCCAAAGTCAGCAAACGAACACCTCCTACAACCACTACCTCTTCCTCCACTCCCAAACCCCCTCCATCTACCCGTCCCAGTGTGTCTAAAAAACTTTTCCTCTTAAATGTTGACCTCTTCCCTCCACTCCCCCCCCCACGTCCATCCCCTAGGGCCCGCCTTTCCGGGTCCCAACCCAGCACCTCAGCCACCACATCACCAGGTACAGTGGTGCCAGCAATACCCGGATTTTGGAGTGCGCCAAGCAACAGGGCTGCCAGTGTCCCAAGGAGCGAGGCCAAGGACATTCCCCCACCTCCAAAACAGAAAAAGTTGCCCACATCCCGGAGGGAGAAGGCCAAAACACTTGCCACCAAGGGCTCAGGCAAGACAATTTTGGGGAGTGGCAAGACAGCTGAGCCACCATCCAAGGTGGGGAAGGGCCTGAAGAAGAAAGGCAAGTCAACGTCACCGCCAACCTGCACGGCGGACAAGACCGCCACATGCACCGCCGCCACGGACACTGCCGCCAGCAGCCCACATACTGAGCCCTTCACCAGCACCACAGACACTGTGCCCTTCAGCAGCACCGTGGTCAGTGAGCCAGCCACCAGCACGGCAGTCAGTGATCCAGCCACCAGCATGGCAGTCAGTGAGCCAGCCACCAGCACCGCAGTCAGTGAGGCCGCCACCAGCACCGCCGCCACAATGACCGCCTGTACTGCCATTTGATGGAGTTTGTTTTGACCAATGACTTTGTGTTTCACCACTGCGCATATTAGTTGCTCAATGTTCACCAGTAGCACATGGTATGTTTTGTTCAGTTGAGCCGCCTATGGGCTTTGACATGGCATTAGCCATTACTTTCTGTATTCAGTTTAGCCGCCTATGGGCTTTGACATTGCATTAGTCATTACATTCTGTATTCTGCCTATTGGCTTTGACATGGCATTAGCCATTACTTTCTGTATTCAGTTTAGCCGCCTATGGGCTTTGACATTGCATTAGTCATTACATTCTGTATTCTGCCTATTGGCTTTGACATGCTGTATCCAGTCTAGCCGCCTATTGGCTTTGACATTGCATTCCTATTGGCTTTGACACGATGTATTCAGTTTAGCTGCCTATTGACTTTGACATGCTATTAGATATTCTGCCTATTGGCTTTGACATGATATTATATATTGCATTTTGTATTCAGCTCAGCTACCTATTGGCTTTGACATGATGTTATACATTGCATTTTGTATTCAGCTCAGCTGCCTATGGGCTTTGACATGATATAAGACATTGCATTTTGTATTCAGCTTAGATGCTTATTGGCTTTGACATGACACTAGACATTGCATTTGATATTTAGGTTAGCTGCCTATTGCCTTTAACATGACATTGCATTTGATATCTAGGTTAGCTGCCCATTGCCTTTAACGTGGAGTTAGACATTGCAGTTGAGAATCCAAGCTGTATTTTTCCAAGCTGTGTTTTTGCACCAGAGAACCAAGATGTTTTTCTCACAGTAGACTAGACATGATAAGAGAGAGTACATGGGTGTTGTTCTCTCTGCTTGAGCTTGGGAACAGGAGTAGTCTTGGAGACCTGGCCAGTCTCCAAAAGGCTTGCTCAGTTTCCCAGGTCTGAGAGGAGGGGGCACACCTTTGTAACGAATGACACAGGCTGCAGAGAGTCAGATTCGAATCTGCCGAACCTCGTGCTGGAGCTTGGCGCCAGCTGCCAGCAATCCCGTGTGGGTAGATGAATCTCTTTCCCGCGGCTGACAGGGGTCATCAGCTTGCAGACCTTAGAAAGATGAAGCTGTAGATAGTTCCCACACGGTGAAGTATTTGTTTTGCTTTGCATTCAATATCTTATCAATATAACCTGCTGTGTATATTGCAAACTGATATATTTTGTTTGATTAACGCGGACTTGAAAGCTACTAATTCGTCATTCATAAATATTGTGGTTGGGGAAGAATTAACAACAATAAAAGTCTTCTTTGACCTCAGAAGTGCATTTCTGTTGTGTTATGTTAGTGCTTAGAAACTAGATAAGAGGAAAGCACTACACCGCCGCAAACACCGCCGCTAATGACACCGCCGCCAGCGGACCCGCGACAACCTGAGCCAGTGGCTCCACCCCAGACTTGGCTGCCAACCCCAGTGGTCATCCGTACGTGGCTGGTGGTCCGTTCCAGGGGCCTGGGCAGCTTCCATGTTGCCCCACTGTCAGTGGACTGTCACATCCACTACCTCAGTCCTTGGCAGGATGAAGCACTCTGGGCACAAAGCCCCCTCCAGATCCAGTGGAGAATCTCATCCACTACCTCAGTCCTTGGCAGGATGAAGCACTCTGGGCACAAAGCCCCCTTGGCAGGATGAAGCACTCTGGGCACAAAGCCCCCTCCAGAACCAGTGGAGAATCTCATCCACTACCTCAGTCCTTGGCAGGATGAAGCACACTGGGCACAAAGCCCCCTCCAGAACCATTGGAGACTGTTATCCACTTGAGAGACTGTGGCTCTTCACTCCCCAGGATAAAGCAGTGGGCAAACCACCCACCTGAGAGACTTGAGAGACCGTGGCTTTGCACTCCACAGGATAAAGCAGTAGGTAAACCACCCACTGGAGAGACTTGAGAGACTGTGGCTTTACACTCCCTAGGATAAAGCAGTGGGCAAACCACCCACTGGAGAGACTTGAGAGACTGTGGCTTTGCACTCCCTAGGATAAAGCAGTGGGCAAACCACCCACTGGAGAGACTTGAGAGACTGTGGCTTTGCACTCCCCAGGATAAAGCAGTGGGCAAACCACCCACTGGAGGGACTTGAGAGACTGCGGCTTTGCACTCCCCAGGATACATCAATGGGCATGGAGCCCCATCGTGGAGCTGGCGTCGTGCACTCATCCGGCTGAGGTGCCCCCCTTCTCTTCCCCCTGAGGTGCCTGTTTTATTTCGATCTGATGCCCCTGCAGTGTTCTCTCCATTTCGATCGGGTATCTTGTGTGGGCCTCACCCATGCATTTTGGGCCCAGTGGTCCACGGACTATATAGGTGCAGTACCTGGACTTGAATTCTTGGTGTACATATTTGTTTATAGTGTATATAAATTTTGGACTAATGGATTTTTATTGATTACAACGGTTACAATCAATTCCTTTTGTCATTGCTTTCTTCCAGGGGGGTTTGGGGGGTGTAAATGTAATGTTTCAGCATGCTGTTTGTTTGTACCACCGTGGCGGTCGGAGTGTTAAAGTGGCTGTCTATGTTGGCGGTTTCCCCCATGGTCATAATTCCATTTTTTTTACCACTGGCCTGTTGGCGGTTTTACCTCCGCTTTACCACCGACCGCCAGGGTTGTAATGAGGGCCATAGTGTCATATGATCCCACAGTCCAAATACAGTTACTACTCTGTTCAGATTGCATTTTGGTACCAGCTTCGGACATTCTCTTTGGTTGTAACTGGCCCTCCGTCAGTAAGCCAGAGACCGACTAAGCCAAATTGTGAAACTCTCTCTCAACAGAGAGACAGTCAATTGAAATGGTATCTTCCTGCTGTGTTTCAACATCATGGGCCTGATTAGGAGCTCAGCGGACGGTTTTCACTGTCCGCCGAACTTACCAACCTAGGTTTCCGCCCGCCAGTCGAGCGGGGAACAGGCTACAGCATTGTCTCCGGCTTGTAATCGAGCTGGCAGGCAATGCTGTAGCCAGCATGGTGCACCAGCACCCCGCAATGTTCACTCTCTACAAAGCAGACAGTGAACATTGCGACGGTGCTGGGTGGAGGTGCCTCCACTGCCCATGCCAAGTGCATGGGCAGTGCAGGGGCCTCCCTGTGGCCCCCTGCACCTTTTCTCCACCAGCCTTTTCATGGCGGTGTTACCACCATAAAAAGGCTCATCGAGAATGAGGTTGTAATCCACAGGGAAGTACTGCATGCAGTGCTGCCCTAGAGGATTAGGATCTTCACTACAGTGAGTCTGCCGGGATCCAAAATCGGGTGGAGCTGGCGGTTCCCTGGTGGTTGGACCACCAGGTTGTATGTGTTCATCAGACAGTCGCATAGGTGGCAGTCTAGACCAACACTGCAAGTGTGGCGGTCGTACACACTCGTAATGAGGCTCCATGTGTTGCGTTCTGAACAGAGAGCTGCTCAGTGGGTTTGGCACCTGGTGAAACATCTGCAGATTGTTAATTAATTTAAACTTCAGAACTAATCATTTCACAGAATAACCTATCATGTTCGTCAATCATTGTTCTTACATGCCCCTTCCATTGTTGAAGATACTACAGCTGTCCCTACGGCGTCAAAGACATTTTCACTCATGCTGGACAAAGGATGCAGTATGATATACCTGGGACTAGTTCTCAGAGCTCATACCCATTGACGGTGAGGGAAAAGCACATTCACATTCATCTTATATGCATTCAACTGGTCTTGTGATACTAGCCCACCATAAGTGTACATACTTGACACAAGGATGAAAGTGTCTTTGGAGGCGAAAGGTGCAATAGGTGCTTGTTCCCCGGCTACATAACATACATTTTTTTCATGTTTTTGTTTTTGTTCATTTCAGGGCCACGGTAGTCCCTCGGCTCGCATTTTTCTAAGGCGCCCATTTCCTAGTATAGGAGGGTAAGATACCTAGTTTATCTTGTTCATCTTTTCATGGTGATTTACACATGGAATTGGCGGGTTTACAATGAGTCAGGTTGACATTTTGACTCATAACATGCATGCATGTGTCCACTGATTGTCATTGCACTATTTGTATGTTGATTTTGTGACACAAGTAAATGTATGATTTTCTCTCCTCTTTTGTTTCCGCAGGTCCAAACCTATTTAGGTTTTTTGCATGGCTCTTTATGTAAGTTATATTCATTTCACATACCTCACACTCACTTGAGTTCTTTAGTGAAGCTTAGGAGTTTTTTTTGTCTTTTTGTCCTGAAGAAATGCCAACTGAATTTTAGATGTAGCTTCCATTGTTCTAAAATAGGTTTGAACAAGCATAATCCAAAGCCTCCAGTCCTTCCTTTTGAAAGTGGATTATTAGTAAGGGCAGGTAGTACCTACAGATAGCAATAGGCCACTAACATCCACTTAGTTCCAGTTAGGTCTCAATAAATTAAACCCAGCTCAACCCTTGGTAGCTTGGCAACGAGCAACAAGGCTTAACTTAGGAGACAAGTGTGTAAAGCATTTAAAAATCACAACATAGTAAATAAGTAAAACACAAAACACAATAAAACTCCAACACCAATTTATAAAAATAGATTATGTTTTTAATCTTTAAAAAGACACCAAAATGATTAAAATCGGATAAGGGGAACCGGAGATATGAACTGTTAAATAATTAATGTTTTTTAGTGCATAGAAGCAACTAGCACTCAAAGGGTTAAAAAAAAGTCACACTGGACAGGAACAAAGTCCAGAGTTCAGGCCACCCATGAGGTAACACTGTTACACTTACTTTCAGAAGTTTTTCTTGGTCCACAGCACCACCCAAGGGTTCAGAGGCTCTGGTTTGCCTCTTGGGGTCTGGGACTACAACTCCCACAATGCACCTCTTCAACTTATGGAGTTGCTCCAAACGTCTCCAAACTTCTGGAACTTATTCCAGAGGTCCTTTTTGGGTCATTGAAGTGTCCACAACTTGATCCAAGGTTCCAGAAGCTCTGAGTTGCTCCTTGGGAGTTGGGACTACAATTCCCAAAATGCGTCTGATCAGAATCCTCAAATCGCCACTGGACGCTGGTCAGCTGGACTCTGCTTGCAGGACTTGATGCAGTGGACTCTGGGCAGCTCCTTTGTACCTATAGCAAATAGGGAGTCCTTTCTTGAAGCAGTAGAAGACAGGCAAAGTCCTTTTAGTGGTGTCCAGGTGCAGGTCAGGGGTCCAGCAGGTCAGTCCTTCTTCTTCTTTGTCTTGTTCCTTGTGGGGATCTGAGGGGGGGGGCAGCTCTGCCATATTTATCCTTGTTCCTGGGGTGGAAAGCAGGGGGGGGGGGGTGACTGTCCAATCACAGGCAGGCTCCTTGTCCCTTTGATGACCACTTCCTGAGAAGTGTGGCAAAAACCAATCCCAGGGAGCAACGTTCTTCAAAAATCCAACATGGCTAAAACTGATTTTTGAAGGTTAGATCTGGCTGAGCCCAACCACTGGTATAGCTACAAATACTAAACACACCCCTCTCCTGCCCTCTCCTAACATAATCAAGAGGGCACCTAATTGTCTGTGGTTGCAGGAAAGGGGGGAGGTCCTGAGCTGCTCCAAATGTCCTTCCCTGCCTTTGAAGACAAGTTTGGCTGCTCTCCCCCATCCTGTTTCACCGTCTGCTGACACAGATCTCCTCCCCCAGGCACATCCTTTGTGTTCAGCCCAGGCCACTTCATACCTCATCAAGGCAGCCTGGCCAGGCTGCCATAGGTTTGCCAATCACAGAAGGGCATTACAGAGGTGAAGCTGGCAACATTCAGGTAGAGTTTTAAAACTCTTTGCCTGAGCTAGTTATATTAAATTCAACAATGGCAAGTTGTTAGATTTATTATAACAATTAATTTGATACCAAATTCAAGATATCTGGCTCTTATGGGGACTTTGTTAATTAAAATAAAATCTCCCATTTTAGCCTATGGAGGCCATTCACTACAGTGAGTGAAAAACAAATGTGGCTATTTTATCTCACCAGGGCTTATAAAACAATTTTTATAAGTTCCCTGCCTATAGTTACATGGCACCCAGCCCTAGGGGCACTTAGGACACACCTTGGGGGTGACTTATATGTAAGAATAAGGTTGTTTAAGACTTTGGAAGTACTTTTAATTCCAAAGTCGAATTTGCATATAACTTTAGTTTAAAAGCAGCCAGAAAGGCAGGCCTGCCTTTAAAATGACACTGTGCACCTCAGCAGTGCACCTACCTATGCCAGAGGTCCCTAAACCTACATGCCCTACCATATACTAGGTTCTTATTGGTAGGTTGATACTGCCAATTATAATTAGCTAAATCTGCAAACTCATTTGACACAGAGCACAGGCCCTGGGACTGGTTAGCAGTACCCACGGCACCATCAGAGTCCGGAAAACACCAGCAAGAAGTGAAAAATGGGGACAAAAAGGTTAGGGGGCCTCTGCAATCAGCTCTGCTTTCTCACACTGCAAAAGAATTAAAAAAATTCTAGCTTACGCGTCAAGAATTTTCAATTCTATTAAGGACACGGAGGCAAGGATTATCCCACCCGGTTATAATTCATCTGATGATTCTTAAACATTAATTCACTTGAACTACACACAGGATAAAATATTGTATGAACATCATGTTAACTTTTTCCCTCCCAATAACAAGCCAGGATGTTTTGAAATACGTTACCCTATCACCTCAGGGCAGTAGTTTTAAAACTTGTCAATGCTGTGCCCCCCCCCCGGGGGGGGGAAGATCATAGGGCCCCCTTCAGATTTTTTCAGACGTAGTCTATTAAATTGGTAATGTTTAATAAGTCTAGACTTATTTAAACATTGCAGTTATCTGCTGTTACCGTTCTACAAATGCAATAAACATGTTCCTGCTTAAAGCAAAGCACTATTATCTGCAGAATATTTCTTTTGGCCAGAGCCTGGTGCCCCCCTGGGATCAATTGAGGCCCCCTAGGGGGTCCTGCCCCCCAGTTTGAAGACTCCTGCGTCAGGGTGTTACTATTAATTTCCCTGTAATTTTCCTGATTCTGATCAGAAGAATGGCTAATTTCATTCCTATCCCAGTTCCGGACACTGTTGGCTCCAGATTCCAGCTGGACATCGTCGTGGACATGTCGAGTGGTGGGCTGGTGAAAAGTTTCCTGTTGTTCAACACACAGAGATTGGAGCTGTTCAGCCATGGGGCAAAGAAAGAGGACAGTTTTTGGCGCCATGATGTTTATATACTATGTTGTGTGCCAAGATTGGTGCTACTGTTATGATGTCATACGTTAAATTGTGGATAATATAGTTTTAAAAACATTTTAACTCTTATTGGCTGCTTTTTTTCAATTGTTGTTATAGAGGTAGTTCCTTAAATATGGGCTGTAAGAAACAAAGAGTCACGTGATCAAGACTGTGACTGATTGAAACGCATTGTAAGTTTACTTGTTGTTGCCAGAATTAAATTAATGTGATTTTGACCCTGTCCGCGTGGCTCTTCCTTTCCCCTTGGTGTGAGGAGCTGTGGGGAGTGAAGTGGGACGTTACAATGGTGACTCCCGCCAAGCGAGCTTAGGAGGCTGGGAGCTCTCAGTGTTCATGTGTTTGTGTGTGCATATATATATATATATATATGTATACATATATATATATATGCACACACACACACACACATATATATATATATATATATATACACATATATATATATATATACATATATATATATATATATATATATATATATATACGTCTGAGTTGTCTCACACGTCTGAGTTGTCTCACACGTCTGAGTTGTCCTCAGACGAAAGCACACTCCCAACAGGTCATTGCGGAATGTAAGAAAGCCAGCAACTTACGTGGAATTCTTTGGCATTTTCATTATTTTAGGCCTTATATTTTCAAGCACCTCTGAACACGTGTTTCTGGGTTCATCCCTTCATCAGCAGAGAACAAACATTTCAAACATTTCCTTCCGTTTTCAAAGGCCAAATGCCTGGCTGCTCGGCAGATTTAATTGCAGGCACCTGATCATTCAATTAAGTACCAGTTCTGTCCCTGTGGATCTCAAGTGAGCTGCAAAGTGCATCCTGGTCCTGCACATTTTAAATTATATCCAAAGTGGGTTGCTGAAGCCAAACAAAATAATAAAACACAGTTCGTCACCCAAGTGGGCAAATTCAAAGTAAGAAAATCGAATTTGCTTACAATGTTCCAACCTGCTACTCTGAAAGGAACAATCCATAAAGTCACACATAGACCTGCTCCTTCATGCAGTGGTGCTGCCTTCATGGCAGGATAGGCCGTTAAATTTCTACCAAAAAGAGTTGTCCTCAGACGAAAGCGCATTCCCAACAGGTCATTACAGAATGTAACAAAGCTAGCAACTTACAGGGAATTCTTTGGCATTTTCATTATTTTCAAGCATCTCTGGACCCATGTTTCTGGGTTCATCCCTTCATCAGCAGAGAACAAACATTTCAAACATTTCCTTCAGTTTTCAAAGGCCAACTGCCTGGCTGCTCAGCAGATTTAATTGCAGGCACCTGATCATTCAATTAAGTACAAGTTCTGTCCCAGTGGCTCTCAAGTGAGCTGCAAAGTGCATCATGGTAAAGGTAGTCCTGCACATTTTAAATTATGTCTCAAGTGGGCTGCTGAAGCCAAACAAAATAATAAAACATCGTTTGTCACCCCAGTGGGCAAATTCAAAATAAGAAAATCGAGTTTGCTGACAATGTTCCAACCTGCTGCTCTGAAATTGGCCATCCATAAAGTCACACATAGACCTGCTCCTTCATGCAGTGGTGCTGCCTTCACAGCTGGGCAGGCCGTTAAAGCGCATTCCCAACACGTCATTACGGACTGTAACAAAGCTAGCAACTTACAGGGAATTCTTTGGTATTTTTATTAATCACATGAGAAGTCGATGCAGCCCTGTAACTGGAGCTTGATTCAGCGGACGTGGCCTGGGAGCTTGGTATGACATTAACTAGAAAAGAATAAATTAATCACCCACATGAAAGCTGAGACTGGGAGTGTTTGTTTAAAATCAGGTGTGCGGGAAATGACCTGGACTTAAAACCTTCTATAATGTGAGCACTGCGCTAAAAAAAACATACTGAAATGCTGTGAATAATCACAATGGTATGGACCTTCATGAATTGTGCATTACGAAGAAGGTATACCAAAATAAAGAATAGCATGATTACGATAAAATTGTTATTTTATGACCAGCATCCTGCCTCAAGGGAAAGAGACTACAACTCCCAGAATGCCTTTCAAATGGTTATAAATAGGAAAATAAAAACCAAGGTCTTATCCAATTTTTGTATTCCACCTGAAGAAGATGGTTTTCGAAATGCGTTGTGGAAAGAGATGTAGCATGGATGGTGATTATTTTGAATAAAGTTAGGAATTTTCAACTCCTGGAAGTGCGGTGGCATCTTTGTGCTGTGACTTATATTTGGGAGTTTGTGGTCAACCCTGCAGCCTGCACCAGCAGTTAGAGAGCGCTGCTACACATAACCACCTTTTGTTTGTATATATATATATATATATATATATATATATATATATATATATATATATATATATATATACATACATACACACACACACACACACAGCCAAATACACTCAGGGGCTTTGCAATAGCCTTTTCTGCTATTGTTCTGTATGAGTGTCATTTAAGCTCTGCTTTTATCCATGATAGCCTATAGCATGGGTCAGCTCACTTCAGGCAATGTCTCATGCTCTGTGAGCGATGGTGTTTGTCTGATCATGTGGGAAATTGCCTAAAAAGAGTGGACTTCAGTGCTAAGGCTGGTGAGAAAAGTACTTTTGTTTTTTCTTCCTGTTAGAAATTCGCCCTCTAGTTGGTCTCTACACCCTCGTCCAAGTAGGGACCACAATCCCAGTCAGGGTAAGTCACAACACAATCCAAACTATCCTGTGCTCACCCTCTGGTAGTTTGGCACAGAGCAGACAGGCTTAACTTAGAAGACAATGTGTAAAGTATTTGTATAATAACTCATACAGTAACACAGTGAAAACACTGCAAAAAGTACTCCACACCAGTTTAGGAAAATAGACAATCATTATCTGAATAAACAGACAAAAACGACCAAAATCCAATATGCACAAGTCAAGATATCACTTTTTAAAGGTTTAAATGAGTCTCAATTTTTAAGAATCAGTGGCTGTATCCTTTTAACACACAGTACCTGGGATGCGTCAAAAATAACGACACATGGGGATCAGAGAGGAGGAGATGCATTGAAAAATAAGCCGCCTCATCGGATTTTCTGGTGCAGCATAGACGATGCATTGTTTCTTTTCACGCTGCAAGGTGATGTGTCGATTTTCAGGAGCACAGCCTTGGTTCTTCACTGCGATGCAGGGATATTTTGATGGCCAGGGAAGATGTGTCCCCCAACAAAAGATGCCCACAGTGATGACAGTAACTCTGGACTTCAGGATCTGGATGAACTACCTGGCCCAACAGGGACCACGGGATAGCCGGTCACCCAAGACCACTCCCAGTCCACCACAGAGCCTCCCCCATCAGTATCCAACACCACAGCACCCACCCAGCGTACCCACCCCTCTGTCCCCAGGACACGTCAATCAGCAGTATGCCCACCTGTACAGGGACCTCAGGCCACACTTCATACCCGAGACAATCAGGGACCAGGGGTCAGTGGCAGTGGGCACACCGTTCTGAGGACTGTGGCACAGGCCAACAGGGACATTGGGAGGACCGCTCTGTGCCAGGGGGAGGACAGGCCCAGGGAACCGACTCGCCAGGAGGCACTCTCTGAGATCCTTGGAGCCTACCAACATTCCCAGGACACGATGGGCCAGATCCTTGAAAATGTGCAGGAGAACAGGCGGCTGCAGGAGGGACAGTATCAGGGGATCAGGGAGGACTTGCAGGACATTAACACCACTCTGATCTCCATAGCGGGGGTGCAGACAGACATGGCCAGCATCATGAGGGAGGCAACAGCACACCAGCGGGCCCCTACCACTAGCCAGTCCATTGACCAGCCCTCCACTTCCGCTGCAGCTAGTGGACAGGAAGCCCCCCCACAGGCCACCAGCACCCCTCCCCCTGCAGAAGGTGAACCAGCCCACAAACGTTCCGTGTGACCCAAACAGAATCCAGAGACACTTGCCAAGACCACCGCCAGGAAATTAGACTCTCCTGATTGTCCCCCTTGTGTCCCACACTGTCACCTTGTCCACTTTGAACTGCCTTTGCTCCCCTTCCTATGGCCCCTTGGGCACTGCACCTGTGCTACAAACAGACTGGAACAATACGATGAACCTTCCTCTACTATCACCCCATTCCATTGCATTTTTCTCTCCATTTCATAGCACTACAATAAACACCCTTGAACACAACTTGACTACTCGTACTTCGTGTTTTGAAACTGTGCATTTATGGAAAAAGTCAGATCTTGTGCAAATGATCTGAACACTATGAGAGCACAGAAATAAGGACCTATTGCTGTCTGTAGTCAGCACATCAGTACACAGCTGTTATCTCAGCAACATCTGTAAAATGACAAGCCATAGGTGACAGTAAGTTGAGATGCAATGGAAGTTAATGCCATCATGCTACAGCCACACAGAATACACCAATAGTCATAGGAATGGTCAGTTGCACTTTCTCACCTGTGTCATTGGAAGTATTGACGGATAACTGATGTTCTGTTGTCCTCATCCTCAGCCTTTTCATCCTCACTGTCCTCAGGGTTACTGCTGCCACAGGGGCAGTCTCTCCCTTCTGCAGAAAGGTACATGCCGTCAGAGGGCCAGGTTGTGCAACATGCAGCATGCCACTACTATCTGGCAGACCTTCTTGGGTGAGTAGCACAGGGATCCACCTGTCAGATGGAGGCACCTGAACCTGGCCATCAGGAGGCAAAAAGGTCCTCTTGATGATCCATCTGGTTCGCCCATGTGCCTCATTATAACGTTCCTCTGCCCCTGTCCTGGAGTTCCTCACAGGGGTCAGCAGCCACGATACGTTTGGGTAGCCAGAGTCACCTGCAAGTATTGAGGGATCACAATTAGCCTCACACGATGATTTGGGGAAGACACATGAAGGCGTACACTAACATACAGTGGGTGGGGACCAAGGCTCACCTATTAGCCACACCCTGTGCCTCTGTAGTTGGGCCATCACATTTGGGATGCTGCTATTCCTCAGAACAAATGCATCATGCACCAATCCAGGATACTTAGCATTGACGTGGGAGATGTACTGGTCCGCCAGGCACACCATTTGCACATTCAGTGAGTGGAAACTCTTCCGATTCCTGAACACCTGTTCATTCTGGCGGGGGGACAAACGCAATATGTGTCCCGTCAATCGCCCCAATAATATTGGGGATATGACCCATTGCATAGAATTCGGCCTTCACAGTGGCCAAATCTTCCACCTGGGGGAAAGAAATGTAGCTGCACATGTGTTTTACCAGGGCAGACAAAACTCTTGCCTGCACGATTGAGAACATTGGCTGTGACATTCCTGCTGCCAAGCCCACAGTCACTTGGAAAGAATCTGTTGCCAAGAAATGGAGCACTGATAGCACTTTCACAAGAGGGAGGATCCCAGTCGGATGACGGATAGCAGATATCAGGTCAGACTCCAATTGGGCACACAGTTCAGTTATTGTGGCCCTGTACAGTCTATAGGTGAAGATAATATGCTTATCCTTCAGTGTAGCCAAGTCCACAAGGGGTCTGTACACAGGGGTATGTCTTCACTTTTTATTCATCTGCAGCGGTAGGTATCTAAGGGACACAAGAGTGAGTAGGCTGTCACAATTTGAACAATGGAACCACAACCTCAGTGTACATAGTGCATTTATGTAATGGGACAGTGGGAATGGCGAGATATGTGCTAATCTAGGCTGTGACGCAGTTAATGTTGATATGAACATTGCCCCCCCATGAAATGGCGACTGCCTGTGCTGTATGTAGGAACAGGTGGAAGTGAGATAATTCTGCTGACGTTGGACGTTGTGGTGAAAGGCGGTCTTCACCGCTGTGCAATTCCTCATTGGATAATATGGGGCTCTATGGAGTACAGTGGCCAACGGGGATCTGCACCGGCGGTGACGGTGTACACCGCTGCAGATGTGACCACCATTTTCTATCTGATTCCTCACTTGTTTCCTGACCTTCAACAGGAGAACACCTATACTGCATGTGGTGCTGTGACCTGTGTCTGGAACCTACCATGGCCTGTGTGACCGGGAAAAGGGCCCCTGCCTTCACTTCGGAGGAGTTGTAGCGACTGGTGGATGGGGTCCTACCCCAGTACAGACTGTTGTACGGGCCTCCAGACCAACAGGTGAGTACACATTGGGCATGATACATGTGGGAAGGATGCATGGAGATGTGTGTGCAAGCATCGTGTCATGGGGGGGAGGAAATGTCTTGTGGTGGTGTACATGGTGTGCGCCGGGCGATGTGTGTGCCAATGGTGATGGAAACAGGATTGGTGGGCCATATGTGTGACAGGCTGGATTGTTTGTTTAATGGTGGTCTCCTGTCTAAATTACCTCTGCAGGTCAGTGCCCATCAAAAGAAGGGATTATTGTGTGCCATTGCCAAGGACATGAGGACTCTGGGGGTCTATGGCAGGCGGAGCACCCACTGTCGGAAACGTGGGAGGACCTGAGACGCTGGGCACGGAAGACCACGGAGGACCAGCTGGGGATGGCCTTCCAACGAGGAAGGGATGCCCATCGGAACCTGACCCCCCTGATGGCCCGCATACTGGCAGTGGCCTACCCAGAGCTGGATGGGAGCTTGAGGGAATCACAGCAGCCACAAGGGGGTGAGTACAGTGGGTATTATTCAAAACTTTGGCAGGTGGGGTGGGATCCGGGTGGTGGATGTGAGTTAGTGGGTGCCCCTAAGGCCAGGCCAGACAATGCAGCGTGAGTCAACTCATTGGGTAATGGGTGTATGGCAAATACAGGTGACCTAGCTTGTTAGCATTTCATTTCAGTCAGGGCTTTGTGGGTACCAGGTGGGGTGCAGTTGGCGGTGTGTCGCCCTCATCTTGCCGTAGCATCTAGCCAAATCACTGGAAGTGCAATGCATAGTGCTCAAGTCTGATCCCTGTATGTGACGGTGCTGTGTATGCCAACTGTGGTATGGGTGCAGTAATTGATCCAGTGTTTCCTTTTTCTTTCCCCCCTTTTTTCTTCTGTCATCCTGTCCACGTGTGAATTAGCATCATCTGGCAGAGGAGCAGAGGAACCGGCGACAGAGGGAGCTGCATCCCACAGGCCCCGGGAGGCAGAGTCCACCGATGCTGAAGGAACCAGGGGGACGGAGGGCGAGGGGAGCATCACGGTGGAGACAGGAAGTGACCACACAGACTCAGATACCTCCTCCGATGGAAGCTCCATCGAGGTGGCGGATACCTCTGTAACCACCCCAGCTGCAGGTACAGCTGCCACCCTCTGTACAGCACCGCCCTCCCAGTAGCCCCTAAGCGAGTTGCCGGTGCCCGCTCACCCAGGAGGTGGGCATCTCATTTGCCCGGGTACCTCAGGCCCTGTCCCAGTGAGCCCTGCTGCCCTGAGTGAGGAAGCTATATACATCTCGTTAGATCCATATCTGTAGGGCGGTCAACCATTGGGAATGCCATCCAGGGTCTGGCATCCTAGATGCAGCAATGCAATGCATTCCTGGAGGGCATCCATGGTGGATTGGTGGCCCAACAGATATCGATTCAGGCTCTGGCCTCCTCTCTGATGGCAGCCATTGTTCCTGTTTCTACCACCCCCCTTCCAACTACCACTTCCCAGTCCCAGTCTCCTCAACCCCAACCCATCCCAAGCACACATACTGACGAGCATGCATACAAGACAATACCCAAGAGTGGCACAGTCAAACACAGGCACCACACTTCATCCCACAAGCACTCACGCAAACACCAGACAGTTGCAGACACAATGATATCCACTGTCTCCCCCTCCTCCTCCTCCACATCCCTCCCAGTCACGTCTACACTCACACCTGTATTCACTGCACCACCATCCACCACCAGCTTCACCACACCAAGCAGCACACACACCTCGCTGGCAGACACCTTCACAACATCCATGCACCCTTCCCCTGTGTCCTCTCCCACCCTGTCTGTCCCCCCAGGACACAAACGCAAGCACTCACACACCCAACAGCCATCCACCTTACATCAACATACTGCCCATGCACCTGCACCCAAATCCAGCAGACATACACCTCCTACAACCACTCCCTCAACCTCCACTCCCATCCCTCCTCCCTCCTCCCGCCCCACTGTCCCTAAGAAGCTTTTCCTTGCCCAACTTGACCTCTTCCCTCCCCCCCCGTCCTGCCCCGTAAGAGCAGGGTCCCAACGACCCAGCCGAGCACCTCAGCCGAACAGTCCACGCGGACAGTGGTTGCACCACCTAGTCAGGTGGTAAGTCAGTGAAAGATCCCACTCCACCAGCCAAGAGGGGGAAGGATCCCACACCTCCTGCCATGAAGGGGAAGGAGCCTGCACCTCCTTCTTTGAAGGGGAAGAAACCCTTGACTACTGCCCAGAAGGCTAAGGAACACGTACAACCTGCCATGAAGGGGAAGAAGCCCTCAACCCCTGCCAGGAAGGGTAAGGATTCCACCCTTCATGACATGAATGGGAAGAAGCCCCTCGACTCCAGCGGAGGCTGTCAGGGTGACACCTCCACCACCACCAGTGGTCATGGCCCCCCACTGCCAGCTGAGGAAGCGCATCCCTCACCACCAGCAAAGGCTGCCCAGGAAGCACCTCCATCTGCCACCAACGTGCAGCCCTCACCACTAGCAGAGGCTACCTAGGAGGCACCTCCATCTGCCACCAACGTGCAGCCATCACCACCAGCAGAGGCTGCCCAGGAGGCACCTCCATCTGCCACCAACGTGCAGCCATCACCACCAGCGGAAGCCATGTATGCCACCCTCCAGGGGCCGCATTATGAGGGTCCCCCTCCAGGACTAGTGGGCAAGTCACCACTTGAGAGACTGTGGCCTTGCACTCCCCAGCAGAGAGAAATGAGCATGGAGCCCCCTCCAGAACCAGCGGGCAAGTCATCCACCTGAGAGACTGTGGCCTTGCACTTCCCAGCAGAGAGAAATGGGCATGGAGCCCCCTCCAGAACCAGTGGGCAAGTCACCCACCTGAGAGACTGTGGCCTTGCACTCCCCAGCAGAGAGAAATGGGCATGGATCCCCCTCCAGAACCAGTGGGCTTGTTCCCATATTCGGCTGAGGTGCCCAATCACCCTCCACCCCCCTGAGGTGCCTGCCCACTTGCAAACTGATGCCCCTGCAGAGTTCTATCCAGATGACGTCAGGGTTCCAGTTGGGCCTTGGACTGTGCCCTGTGGCCAAGTGGGCCCTTAGTACTTTGGACTGGGCAGTGGCCCTTTGTGTACATTTGTACATATCCGTTTCACGGACAATTCAATTATTTATTAGCTGTTGATATCAATACATTCACCTTAGTTCATTTGTGTTGTCCTTGCATTATTCTTCTATGTATCGGGTGCAAATTGTTTTTCGTGTGCAGCTGGTTGTGTGTATGGTGTGTGTGTGTGTGAGACGGGTGTGTGTTGAGCGTGTGTGTGTCACTCTCATTTTCCTCCCTCCCTCCCTTGTGTGCTAGGGGGCTGTACTCACCGTCATCATCTTCGTCGGTGTTGGTTTCCCAGGTGGAGAATAACGTAGAAGAGCATCAGAAAGACTTGCAGTTCGGGTTCCATGGAGGCGTTGTTCTTCCCTGTGTCTCCGATGGTGATCCCTTTCTCTTCTGTGATGTGTTTCTGCTAGGCTTTTGATGGCGTTGGTACCACCCTGGAAAACGTGGCAGAATGCAGTGTCTTAATATGGTGGGCGGTACTTTGTCTTCCGCCTGGCTGTTGACAGCTACCGCTGTGGTGAGTGGTGTTAACGCCCTGGTGGTTGGTGTGGTACATTGGCTGTCTATGGGAGTTATCACTGCCATGGTCATAATTTGGTGGTAGTTACCGCCGGGCTGTTGGCAGTATTAACGCCACTTTATCACTCACTGCCAGGGTCATTATGAGGGCCATTATTGCCAATGACACTGCAAGACGGCCACCTGCTGCTACATCTAAATGTATTTGTCAATGCAAGCATATGCTGGCTGTGTTTAAGCAGCAGCAGGTTTTATTTTTTCGAATTGTGTTCCACTAATTTCTCTTGCATACCTTGATGAATCTGAATATGTGTTTATTGTGGCTGTAGAAGTGGGTGAATGCAAGAATGCTTCACTGGGTGGAACAACAGATGCATAAGTGGAAGTATAAGTAAAGCGGTGCATTTACGATGACTTACTGAGTTCCTAAACCACTTTTCTTTATGAGCCAGACATATTGGCATTGCTGATGCTTGTTTAAGTTCATAACATATCTAAGATTACAACATACCTGAGTGAGCACTATTTAAAAAAATATCTAAAACAGCTTGGAAATTAGTGCTCCAACTGGATACGATTCCAAACTCAAGGTTTAATTCTGCAATTGAGGTGGCAGATCTCAACGGGCAACAACTTCCAGCTTGTTCCCGCTTCTAACTTGTCTAAGGTTAAAGCAAATCTTGGACACAAAAGTCAACAAGAGGTTTGCCTAAGCTTTGCAAGGTTTTTTTTTAATTTTACTCCGATCTCTTTGGAATCTTTTTTTAAAAGCAGATAGATAAAAAAATATATAACAAATACCTAAAGTACAAAAAAGTTTGCAATATAAATAGATAACCCTGTACATATTAAAAAAACTAAAAACCAACAAAATGATCTCAAGTACATAGAAGATTATTGATGTATGAAATTTCTGATATTCATGCCGCTATTTAGGGAACTTGAAATCGCAATACAATATGTAAGAGTAGATCTATATTGTGCAGAAATAAGCTTTCTTAACAATGGTGCCAAATATTGTTTATGAATATCCCTACAAAACTGACAGAAGGAAATAAAATGCAAAATCACCTGTCTTGAGATATTATCACAAACGCAGGGTAAACTGTGCTAAAAGGGATCCCAGGCCTTTGTAAACCATAAAAGAAAGTGTGCTGCCCTTAATATAAAACAAGTTAGCAGAAACCTATGTTTAGAGTTATGAACATGAGAGAGGCATAGTTCAAATAAAGGGGCAGTTTTTAAAGGCATGTGGGATCTAACAGTATGTCTCAGTAACTTAGACTTCTCCTTGATGAACGATTAAAATCTAAAAAATAACTATGAACCCAGTCAACGTTTGTTTGGTGATCACAGAGGGATTTGTAAACAAATCAAGACGTCCTAGGCTAAAGAAAGTATTCCGTGTATAATTAAGTCAAGGGATATTCCTGACACCATCTTGAGAAAAACTGTAATTTTATACTGCTCCATTGACTTTCACTCCTGACTTCCAACAATCAGAGATCCTTATGATCAGAGGCTGAAGTTGAATAACATGCACCCATGTAAACTTGGTCTAGCTCCTTATGAAAAATACAGCTAGGGCAACTATGAGGTACTTCTAAAGGTCACTGAAAAAGGGATTTTATAGTTGTGACTTGTAAATATTTAAAGTGAAGGTTTTGACCAGTCAAAATGTGTTATTTTGATAGGTCAAATTACAGTTTAAAACTGCAATAGCCAGGCCTGCACTCAAGTTTGCAGTGTCACTGCAGTGGGTGGCACAATGGATGTGGCAGTCCACTACTTACATTTAACTTACAGGCCCTGTGTACACTTTGTACCCTTTAGTAGGGACTTGTAGGTAAGTTAAAAATGCCAATTAGGGTATACTAATTCACCCAGTTGAAAGGGGAAACACAGGCAGTTTATCGATGGACACCCTACAAAAATATAGGGCCCAGAAAAGTGAAAAATGAAAGGTGACTGTGCAGAAAGGGCAAATTTCTTGCACCAGGATTCTCACTTTCCTGTAACTTGACCACCATAAAATTAAATGTGCTTGGCGCCAACACATGGCAGAGGCTTGAATAAAAATGTTTACATATGATTTAGGGTCTATTTGGAGACATAGGGTCAGATTGAAGTTGCTGCTACTCGGAAGATGTTGTTCACGACGCTGTCTGACGCCGGTGCCGGGTGGCTCGCGTCTTGGCTCCCGGCCACGGAGGTGTGCCGCTGCAGCATTTTGCGGTGTTCTGGTCAGGAGGGTCGGGAGGGCTGCTCTTGCTGCCGTTTTTTTTGCTGCCTGAAGCAGCCCTGAAGCAGCCCTGAAGCGGCCCTGAAGCGCTCCCACGCCGGTTTCCACGCCGGTTCCTGCGGCTCCTGCGACGCTTTGTGGTGCCTTGCTGTGCCTGGCCTGGCCTGAGGCAGTCCCTGACTCCCACGCCGATTCCTGCTGATTCCTGCCGTGCTGGTCCTGCCGTGATTTGAGGCACTTGGCTGTACCCTGCCCCGCTCTAGTGCCAGTCCTGGCTGGTCTCCAGCTTCTGGTGCTTGGTCGCCCCTTGCCTCGCCCTAGCACCCAGCCCTCAGCCCCCAGCCCCAGCCCCAGCTCCTGCCTTGGTTGCTGTTGCCTTGGTTGCTGGTGGTCCGGCTGTTGCTCGGTCCATGTGGTCCTTGAGCCCTGGGAGGTGTAAGGTGATGTGAGGTACACCCTGAGGTGACGAGAGGCAGGAGAAGTGAAGAATTGGAGAAGTGTAGAGGGGTGGTGACGCCAGACCCTGGTGGACGCAAGTGGAAGCACAATTAGTGCAAGTAAGTGACTTTACCAACCTGCTATCAATTTGTCAAGTTAGTTATAGACAGTTATAGACATTTGAGACGCGGAGCGAAGCAGCTGTCAAGGGAGGAAGAAAGGAAACAGGAGATTGATAAAGAGAAGAGAGGAGGAGATGTTAATGGTGCCGGAGGGATAGACACCATCTGTGTACTGCGTTTTGTGCGCCATGTATTGTGTACCTCCTCAAAAACAATTTTACTTCTGAAAAAAAAACAAAAAAACAATTTACTGAGACTGAGACTGAAACTGCTGGCACTGCTGGTACTGCTGGTATTGTTCTTTACGGCAAGAGTTCAAGTAAAAAAAAAAATATATATATATCTATATATAATAAGACAGTAACAATAATAATAAAAGTTACTCTCTAAAGACCCAGTGAGGAGCCGAGGGGAGGACACGGGGAAGATGGTCGGAACAAGAGGAGAAACAAAGAGTTCCAGGGAGGCTAGGGAGTCCAATGAAGCACTAGTCCGCCCAACGAAATCCCAAAGACCAAAGCAGGAATCCGACAGTCCGCAAGATCCTGGGCTAGACCAGGACCAGGATCCCGGAATCACTCAGCTATCCCAAAGGGAATTTGTAAATCAAGGAGAGGTCACAGCAGAGGGTGTCCAATCCGGGAGCCCCGGCGACGAAAGTGAACCAGGAGAGGAGATGGGTGGCACACCTGAATTGGCTTTAGGACCTCTGCTGTTAGCCTGTACTGACCCCAATAACATGGGGGGTGTAATATTGGACGTAGGAGAAACTGCGGGGGCCTTGCAAGTCCTCCGAGTAGGAGACAATCGCACACACCGATGCACCCGTGTAACTACTATAACCATGTGAACGCAAACACTGATCGGCTGCAGATGCACAGCTCTAAAGCTAGTGACTCCCCAGTATTGCCACCGGGGGAAATAGGTGGCAACAACGTGGGGGGGGGGTCGAATTGGAGCATTCAGAGACCGGGCAGCCGGATATTCCCCTATCCCAGCTGCGATCTTCTGGATCATCTCGATCATCTCGTCCAATGAATAACTCCTTCAAGGATGGCGAAGTGGAGTTAAACAACTTCCCAGAATGGGGCCATTCTTTGGGGGACCAAAGAACAAGCCATGAGCTATTTAGAAATCATCCCGGAGCCCAAACAGGACTATTAAATCCCGGGAGCTCCGTACTAATATCCCCTCCACAATGTGCCCAAGCAGAACTTATAGTAATCCAAAATACAAAGGGGCCCGAAACAGAACAATTATTAATAAAGCAGACCCGTACGCTTTCAGTGTCTCAGCTCCACCACGAAAGCCAAACAGGAAAAACCAATTCAACACTGCGTAGACACGAAAGTAGTTCATTTAGTTTGGAGCTTTACAGTATTACATCGGAAGATTTAAATTTCCTGGAAGGCAGTCTAATACAAGGCCATAGGAAAAAGGATGATAAGATCTTAGAATGTCAAACAATTAATGAACAAAATGGGCAAGCTTGGGGAAATAGAGATGACTTCCCATTAGACCAACCAATTCTTAGTAATATGAAAGTTATATGTACAACATTGGACTCAATTGCAACAACGATCATGGCCCAGTCTCAAAAATTTGATGATCAACTTGAGCTGACTAAACAATTTACAACTTCAATACAGACCATAGATTACAGGATGTCCCTAGTAGAAGGCGTTATAAGGGAAAATCTGTTGAATCAGGTGGTGGCCGACGAGATGGACAGGCAAGCTTGTGGCCCAATGCTAGAAAAACTATTGGAAGTCCCGAAAGTAATCAAAAATATAATCGAAGATTGTAAATACAGCCTCAAAAGCGCACAGGTGTGCAACCATGAGTCAACAGAAACAGAGCCCAGATCAATGGGAAAGCCAACAGACAGAGAAGACAGAGAAGGGCCTTTAGGCCCAGTATTAGAGGATTGCTCAGATGTGAACATCTGTATAGATAAGACAGAGGGAAAGAACGGAAGTCCTGTACCTGGAATCAAAGCTTTAAGTATAGCAGAAAAGAGGGTCCCGAGCAAAAAGCATCAATCAATAGGCAAATGGAAAAATAAGTGGAAAAAAGCCAGAGGAAATAAAAAAGTGTCAGTAAAAAAAGCCACTCAATTTGTCACTACAGGCAAGCCCAGCGGGGCAAATTAGCATTATAGATGACCAGCCCGTCCAACAGCAGTGCAGAGATAAAAACATTAAGCTTAAGAGTTTAGAAAAATCAGCAGATAAAGACAGTAATTTTACAAATAAAAATCCCGGACTATTGTGCGAAAAAAGCTGCACCTACCATTCCCACATAAATCGTATACCCACTGGCCTCAGGGGAAATCAAGCGTCTGGGCATGACACAGATAATGGAAGGAGGTCGGAAAAAGATCCAGGTGCAAACCTAGGGACAAGCGAGGTAAGCGACGCTCTAGCCAATGGAATATCTAAAAAGAGCCTAGAGACATCAAAATTAAGCACCGGCATGGACAAGTACCTCCCAGTTACAAAAACAGAACACCTAGCTCAGGTACATTACTCAAACGCAGTGGGGAACTACAACGGAAAATGTCAGCAGCCTCCGAACTCTATTATTGAGGGGGCACCACAAGAAAACAGTAAAAGTGAAATCAGGAGGGGAAAGAGCCCCGAGCTCACAGGAAGTTAACAAGGTATAAGAACAACTATGTGCGTGGACAATTTATTAGCTCCCGTTCCCGCACCTCGGCCAAAAGCAAAATACAGCTCTCAGGCTAGCCCAGGAAATTATAATTTCAGTAGCCAGCCCGGGTGGTTTATTGATTTGCCTGCCCTATGGCGCCCAGTGCTTGACCTGGAAATTAAAGAAAAAACGGGAAACTGGCCTCTAAAAAGGCAACCAGATGAAGGATATAGGAATATAGAATCACAATATGGAAGGATAAAAGGTCAGGAAGAACTAGCATCGTCCGGATGGGTAGCTACCACCTACAGTAAAGAGAAGGAAGATAATCAACTTCAAGGAAGATGGTCGCAGGGAGGTGGCGGGCATACCGAGATCCGCACCGAAACAAGCGAAGAGCTTGAAGACACGATTATGTTCATCTCCGAGTATTCCTCAAGAGGAAGCCAAGACATCCTAAACAGGTCCAATATCTTACATCTGGTTAACTCCCTGCCAGCCCTGCAGAACGTAACAACCAAAGATCTGCTCTCAGTAAGATTCATACAAAGAAAAGGACTAGAGAGAGGGGAATCAACAGAAAC
Organism: Pleurodeles waltl; assembly: GCF_031143425.1. NCBI lineage: Eukaryota > Metazoa > Chordata > Amphibia > Caudata > Salamandridae > Pleurodeles > Pleurodeles waltl. The sequence goes on from NC_090449.1 coordinate 266,317,745, forward strand.
AGTCTGGGCTTCACCTTGGATAATAAAACAGGTCCTTAAATGTTCTAATTCGTTAAAGATCTGGGGAATATCTACAGCCATTCCGCAAAAGGAACCGTATCCAACAATATTTCTTGAAAAAGCTCCAAAGCAAAATGTGTCAGGTCGGCATGAGGTAAAAGGCAATCAGGGAGCAATTAGCTCCAAACAACAACTACCTGAACGAACAAATCTGAGCAACATGAGGTTCTGCCGTTGGTTAATTCCCCAAGAAACAACGTGGGTAACCCCCCACAGTCGCAGATATATGAAGATCAGCCATCTAGAAGCCTGTAGCAAAAAATTGACTGTTTGAATATAAAGGACAGAACCAGCCCAACATTAAAAATCTTAAGCTGGAACATTGCAGGCTTAAAAAGCAAAATGGAGGACAAGGATTGTGTAGAATTCATTAAACAACAAGATATCAGCTGCTTCCAGGAAACCTGGTCTATTAATTCCATTGATCTAGATGGGTTTTCTACTTTCCATCTACCTGCCACCAAACAAAAAAAAGGAAGACCATCAGGAGGCTTGAGCATCTGGATCAGAACCTCACTGCTGGGAATCTCTGCAGTAACTCATGCTGTATTAAGTAAGGAAATCCACAAGCTTGCAGTAAAATACGAGGAGTGGTCACTCAAAATAGTAAATGTGTATTTCCCTCCTATTAGCTGGGTCCAAGTCAAGCCAGGTGTGCGGCTCCTCAAGGAATATATCTTAAACAAAAGATCCAAAGGTTGGAGGAATCCAGCATTTGGTCACATGAACGACCGCCCCTCTCAGCTTTGTAAAACCTTTTTACTAATACGCGGTGATTTCAACATTAAACCCCATTCTATTCTTGGGGATGAACAAGTAGTAGAGGAAGATCACGCTTGGAACATTCCGACACCCCTTATCCAACGTTGTCAAGATTCCAAGAAAGGAGAACTAATTTTTGAAGCTCTAATAGAAGGAGGAATCCGTACATTAAATGGAAGAACAAACTCAGATAGAGTCTTCAAACCCACCTTTCGAACTGGAAAAAGGCAAAGTATAATCGATTACATGGCAATAAACATCGAAGCCTGGCACTATGTCATCGACATGGAAATAAGGGACAGGATTGAGAGTGACCATGACCCATTGCTAATGGAGATGGCCCACCCGGACATGAGTTCAGGGAAAACTGAGTCTCCATATAACGGGAATAGCCTAACAATAACTATGAGACCAAACAGGAAAAACATATTATGGTCCAATGTGGACGAATCCTTCATGAGTGTACCTAGTCAAACCTGGTTGTTATTACTCAGCACGTTCCTTAATCTATCAGTTAACGAGGCCATACCACTCCTGCATAATTTTAACAATCTGCTATTACAAACAACAAAGGAAAGAACCAAGCATCTACAAACTAATTCAAAAATGATGGAGGGCTGGTTTGATGGTGAGTGTTTAAAATTAAAAAGGGCGCTATCACAAGCATTAAAGAACCGGCATCTGAATGACTTTAATGAACAGCATTTTTACGAGTGCAGGCAACAGTACAAGAAACTACTGAGATACAAGAGGAAGGAAGACTTTCCCACACAAGCTTTGGAAAATTCTCCTGCATGCAATTTCGGCAGGAAACTGTAAAATGTTTTGAGAGGTAATTAGGTGGGGATGCGAAGGCCCTCCGAAAAAATTAGAGCTGAACATCAACACGCAACTCTGGGTAAAGCACTTCACCGCCCTGTACCAAGATGGTACCCGGGAGCACCAATAACTTAAATAGTCTCAGTCAAGGGTTGGAAGGCAGTAACCAAAGATAAAGTAAGGCATTTCCCCTCCAAGAGACTTATGTGGCATCATTAAAAAAATGGCCCGTTGTGTCGGAAAATGAAACACAGGACGAATCAGTCTCTAATAAACTCCCTTGCACAAATTCCATGCAAGCAATCCATGCCGTTCCATGTGCAACAGAGTTAACACTGGAATTTAGTGAGAAAGAGATTAAACATGCTATTCTCCTCCAAAAGCCGTACAAGGCTGCAGGCCCAGATGGCATTCCTTCAGACGTTTATCGTAACCAACTAATGTTATGGCTACCTGCTTTAGCTCGCCTATTCAATAGTGTTTGGCACCTTGAGGTAATCCCCACTTCTTGGAAGAAATCAATAATTGTTCCAATACACATAAAAGGGCCACAGGATATGGTGTGTAATTACAGGCCAATCTCATTGCTTGATAGTGTTGGAAAAAATTTCGCCAGACTGATCCAATCGCGTTTAGATCAATGGCTAGAGGATGGAGATTTATTATCGACACATCAAGCTGGTTTTAGGAGAGGCCAAAGCACAACAGATCAACTTTTTAAGTTGAACATGATTTGCGCTAAATACGTCGCCCTAAAAGATTGTCCATTATATTTGGTCTTTATGGATCTTCAAACAGCTTTTGACAGCGTGAATCACCAAACATTATGGCAGTTACTGTCGGAAATGGGAATACAGGGAAAAATCCTAAGGCTGTTAGTTCTACTGCATACAGGTAATACCGCCAGGGTCAGATACAGTACGAGAAACGATTACACAGCAGAGATCCCAATCCAGCGAGGCGTAAAACAAGGCTGTGTTTTGGCTCCAACCTTATTTAATTGCTACATAAACGAAGTAAGTCAAGACCTGAGGAAATTAAATTTGAATGTGCCAAAACTAGCCAACGAAAATATACCTATCCTGCTTTTTGCAGATGAAGCTGTATTACTGGCAAGAACGGAGATAGCAATGCATCGACTACTTGGGGGTTTTGAATCATTTTGTACCTCAAGGAGTATGGTAATTAATGAGGGGAAAACCAAGTTCATGATTCTTAACCAAAAACAGACGATGCGATCGACTTTTAGGGTAAATGAAAAGCCTTTGGCCCAAGTAGCTACTTACGACTACCTGGGCTGTAGGCTGGACTGAAAACTGACATGGAAACCTCAAATTTATAAAAGCAACATCTCTTTGGCCCAACAAGCTGGAGCTGTACTCAGATTTGCAAAAGCTACAGGCAATCACTCTGTGAGTTCTGCACTGCTTGCATATAAAACAAAAGCAAGGGCTGCAGCACTATATGGCGCAGAGATCCGGGGATTTAGAAAGACTCCATCAATACAAGTAACCGAGAACAAATTTTTACGCCGATTACTTTGCTTAGGCAATGCCACACCGATGAACGCAATAAGAATAGATCTACAAATGAGGAAGATTGAGGATTATATTGCATTGGCTCCAATAAGATACTGGATCCGTATTTGGGCAAAAGAGGAACTTAAACCATATAGAGATGCACTGATGGACATTATGAAGCTACAAAGCCATCGGAAATTGCACTGGTTCAAACACATCTCAACCATCCTGGCTGCTATAGGCCAGGAAGATCTCTGGCTCCATCCAGAAAAAATCAGAAGGCCTAGTCTATTTGTTATAAAAAAAAAAGGCATACTGGTACCAAAATACACAGAGCATGTGTGAGACACTTAGGGGGTCATTACAACCTCAGTGGTCTTTTAACAAGACCGCCGAGGGACCGCCGTGCGGAAGACCACCAATAGTGGCGGTTTGCCGCTCGGCGTATTATGACCGTTGGCTGCCCTCTGTCGTTTTTCCGATGGAGAGCCGCCAACAGCCGTACTGGCGGGCGGCGGGGAAGTGGAGGTTGCTCCACCTCCACCGCAACAGAACACCGCCCAGCGAATCACGTCCTGTGATTCTGCGCAGCAGTGTTCTGTTGGTGGTGTGGTGTCGGCGGAGCTGCCCCCATGGCTCCCGCCCCCTCCCGGCGGATCGACGGAACAGGTAAGTTGATCGTCCATTAGGGGAGGGTGTGGGGGGGTGTTGTGTGTTGTGTGGGTGCATGGGGGTGTGCGTCTGTGTATGTAGGGGGGTGTGTGAGTGCGTGTATGCTTGCGGGGGTGTTGCGTGTTTTGGGAATGAGTGCATGTATGTCTGTAGGTATGACTGTATGGATGTGTGCGTGCATGTTTGAATGTGGGTGTGCGTGTCTGACTGTGTGTGTGGATGTTGGCATGTATGTCGGTGTGTGTGCGTGTATGTGTGTTGGTGGTGCCTGCGTGCGTGTCAGGTGTGTATGTGTAAGGTAATGTCGGGGGTTGGGGTGGGGAGGGGGGCCCTGCCACCTTTGGGGGGTAACAGGGGTGGTGGGGGGTGTAGGGGAGGGAGTCGGGGTGGGTGAGACCCCTATCAGTGCCAGGGAAGGAATTCCCTGGCACTGATAGTGCTTACCGCCATGGATTTCATGGCGGTTCCTACCGCTGGAAATCCACGGCGGTAAGCCGGGTCAAAATACCGGCGGCGGTATTGTGACGGCCGCGGGGCTGGAGACCCAGGTCTCCAGCCCAGCGGTCGTCTCCGCCCTGGCGGGCGGAACGGAGAAGCGGCGGAGGACCATGGCGGTAACCGCCATGGTCATAATACTCAAAAAAAGACCGCCAGCCTGTTGGCAGTCTTACCGCCGCTTTAACACCGTCCGCCAGGGTTGTAATGAACCCCTTAGTCCTTTATTTAAGCGTTATATTTTGTTTAATCAAGAGCTCAAACCAGCTGTTTTTATAGATCGTATTTATCCGGAAGAAAAAAGGGCTCTTTATTTTAAATTTCGTATGGGTACACTACCGGTGATAGTGGTGACCAATAGATGGCAACCCGTCCCCCCGGGTAGATTAGATTGCTGCCCACGTCTTCACGGTGGCCAGGAAACATTATCCCACTTCCTTTTATTATGTCACTGCACGCTTAAACTCCGCAAATTGTACTTAGTCCACTCTTTAGATCATACGGAGTCAGGAAGTGCAAAGAAGCGGAAGTGTTATGTATGCGATCAGATGAAAAACATATTGTGACGAAGGTCTCAACTTATATACTGGAGGCTTGGAAGTTACGTTTATCAATGCACCTGCAGCTGGCACAAGTATAATTGCTTGCGTCGTCCCATAGCTGCTATCTGCTTGGGAAGCTGGTGCAGACTGCTGTAAAATGGGGATAGGTCCAGGGCCGCAATCAAACTGGTGGTTAGCACTGTAAGGCCCCAAATGATTAGTGCCAGAATAAGTTATCCAATTTCTAGATTTATAATGTCTTTTAAGAATATATTAAGTGTGCTATGTAAATTATTGTTATAAATCATGTTTATGATAATGTAGGGTAAATTGGGTGCACTTTGGCACACGTCAAACCAAAGATGCCAAGTGTAGTTTTTTTATTGAGACGTTTTATCTAATGTGATTTTTACAGGGTTATGATGGATTGGTATTTATTGTGTGTAATTGTTATGGCCGGATAGGCTGACAACAATTAAAATGGAAACATATGATTAACATTGTTTTTGTTCATCAAATGCAGTCATGAAAAGGGGAAAGGCCTGTGGCCGAGTTCAAAATACATGTTGACTGCCAAACATGAAAAATAATATTTTTGGTAATCACAATAAAGCGTTTCAAACAAGAAAACTGCACAAGGTCCTCATATTTTATACACTTGGATTATTTCTGGCCATTGGATGATTAATCACTGGGATCGAGGGCCCTACCCAGGTATCAATAGGGATTCTTACATACACCATCAATTCTATTTCCTTAACTTGGTCAAATAAATGAGAGCGCGAGGCTCTGGGAACCTTCATCTCTTTTTCAACTGGCAATGAGCCTTCTCTTATTCCTCAAGTTAGTTTCATTGCCAGCATGTATAGATGTTGGCAGATCAAATCAGAGCCTATATACTAACACCTTCTATGACAGGAGAAGGTGAAGGGTTTCGCACCTGGCTACTACTCCCAGTTTCTCCGTCAGAACCACTATCTCATCCAACGGTCTTTTGTCTCCTCCCCTCTCTCCTCCCAGGCCCTGCCTCCCCGACTGGCTCCTCCCGCGGGCTCCTCGATCTCCTCCTCCTCGTCGCTCCTTGCTAGCTCCTCCCTTCCTGCCTCCTTGGCGCTGCGATGATGCCCATGCGGATGTGACATTTCACTGAACCGCCATTTTGAGAGCCTGGCGTCTGCAGCTAGAGGGAGCAGCGGGATCAGTGCCGGGCAGGAGGCGCACTTACCCTGAACTAAGCATTGGGGCCTAGCAGAGAGCGGCCGAGCCGGCTACGGTGGCAGACATGCGCCAGGCCCCCCCCGCGCCGCGGCCTCGAGCCCTGGGCCGCTGACGGTTGGTGGTGCCCCGCGCTACCCGTCCCTCACCTTCTGCAGGCGAGTCTTGCCCACCAGGTAGCCGCGCAGGGGAAGCGGCCGAGCGCCTCGCCGGCCCCCACCCTCGGCGCCGAAATTGGGCGAATAGCGAGCAAATACGTGCGCGTGTCCCTGCCGCCGGCCGCCACAACACCCGCCCTGCCCCCGCCACCGGCCCAGCCAGCAGGCAAGCCCGAGGCTGCGCTCCAGGCCGCGCTGCCCAGGCCGCTGTCCAGCCCGCTCAGCCAGCCCGGGGCGCCGCGAGCAGCGCAGGTCGGGGAGGCCGGAGACATGAACCACCACCAGCCACAGCCGCCACAGCACCCCGGGGAACAGCAGCTCAGTGAACCCGAGGACATGGAGATGGAAGGTGAGCTTCTTACAAACACAGCACCGTTTTGACATCCAGCGACTCTCATGGGCCTCTACTATTTCTTAATAATACAGGCCTCTCTCACATCCTACAAATGCTTTCTTTTTCAGTAGCCCTTCCTCACCAAGTTAGATTTACCTCGTCCAAACGAGGATGCCTTGCACTCTACAGAGCATCCAGTGCATTGGTTTTCAGATTTCATGTTATCAGTTTTACTTTCTATTGACTAAAACTACATCGCAGAAACATAGACAATCTCTGTGACAGGTCTGCTTCCTCGTGGTACAAGTCTTCGTGTTGCCCAATAAAATACTTCCGCGGCACTTGCCATAAACCTGCACTCCCCTATGCCCTCGTTTCAGTAGATGCCTACGCAATAAAATACGAGCAGTTTATACAACTCAACTTCTACCTTTCTTACACCGGCAGTTCCAAACTTACAGCAGTTGCAAGATCATTCTCTCCGCATCAGCACAGTTAGCGACATGCCCCAAGTCAGACGAGTCACGAATCTTGGACGCCTGTTCAGGTCTGCAGTTCCCTAACTACACCTCTGCCATTGAAGTCTGGTTTCTAGGCGTTCATGCAACTGGAGCGAACAGGAATAGCATTAATAACATTTTGAGAATTTATAAGCCTGGTTCTCTAGTTTGAAAAATGTTATATTTTGGTTCTTTGGGTGTACTTGCACACCCCAGGAGTTATACTTATTAGATGTTTTGTAAAGTGCTATGCGTTTTCTTTTTGTTACTGAGTCGACATATTGAACAGACATGTATAATACAAACTTAATTTGCTACTCTTACTAAGCGGTCTCTCGCCATCCTGGTCAGTAAGTTAAGTAGCCTGTTGATGAGTGGTCCTGTCAGAGCGGTTTGTCATTGGGCCTTTCTTCATATGACTTTGACCTGCAAGGCCTTCTTTCCTTTTTCATTTACTACAAATGCCTCGGGACAGCCCCTCCAGTCTTTACGTTTCTTTGACAACCCACTGCTTAGCTTGCTGTTTCTGAAACTGACGATTTTGCAGATAGGCCTGCAAGCCACGCCGTTGAATGTAGAACGTATCAGGCTCATGTTCTTTTCCAAAGCTTGAACATTTTCCTATGTATGTATTTTTTCCTGTGGGTTTGAGCTTGCTATGCAAGACCGGACAATTCCACTAATTTGTACTTAATCTTGTCCGTTTGAATGAGGACTTTCGTATTGAGTGAGCCCTGATGCGCCGTCTGGCCTTGATTTGGTTTTCTCTTTCGTAAATATTCTGCACACAGCTGTCAAGCCAGTTGCCACAGACCTGACGCGCATGGCCTCCATGTGTACCCTCTGCACTAATCTCCAAGCGAAACCCTGATCTGCTATTGAGCCATACCTAGTGTACCTGAAAGATCCCCATGACCCTTCTTAATTCAAGTTGACCCGCCCCCACTTGATTATCTTTATCGCCTCGTTGATATCGGACAAGCTTTGCCAAGTCTAAAGGATCTCCATTACTAAGAGATTGCTGACGGTTTGACTGTCCTTATCTACATTCTTTCCTTATCTTGTTCCTGCCATGGTAGAAAAGAACTATCTCAATTAGTCATTTGATAGCAATCCAAATCTGTCCTGTATGAAGTTTGAACACCCGTTGATCTTTAACTCGAATTCTTCTCAGCCCACTTCTTCGTTATGGTTTTGGTCAAGCTGTGCCACTTCAGAATCTCAATTGTCATGTTATTGTCCGCTAAGTCCTGAAAATGCACTCCCTCCCCCCCCCATTGGTTCCTCTACCAGAACAGTTTATCATCTGCTCTTGTATGCACCCTTTCGTAGTTCCAGCCCGCTCTTCCATTCTGTTGCGAGTGCCTGAATATAAGTTCTTTTTCGTAACCAGTGATGGACACAAAGGTGTTTACACCCCCTGCGCCGCCCACAACCGATATTTTGTGTTCTTCCTGCAAATAGCGAAGGTTCACGCTTATTATTTTGTGTAATGTCTATAATGCTCCAAATCAATAAATATCGAAATAACATGGTAAAGCATGCAGTGCACTATTCTTTCTGTTGTATGAAATTGTGACTGTTATTTGTTTTGTTGCACCACTGCACCATTCTGTACTAAAGCACTTTGCGTACAACTACAGTTACGTATGCAGGATATGTTTACAAACGCAGCAAACCGAGATAATTGAGTGGGGAGGATTTTGGAGTAAGCATGATAAGAAGGGAAAATGTTTGAGGAGTTAAAGTAATGTAGTTTAATGAACAGATGAAATTGGGAAGACTCCCGATTAGAGGTAATTAGTTAAAGGAAATATGAGGGGCTATGCCTGCTTTAAATAGCGGCCATATGTTTCATTTAAATTGAGGGCCAAAGAGCCCCTGGAGATGGGTTGATGAGCATGTGTCCAGGGTGCTGATTAGAGAGATGACAGTTCTGGGTTGTCATTCACCCAAGTGTCTTATAAAGTAGTGGGTATGAAATATTTTAAGAAAGGTAGGTAGGATGTGGTGGCCGTTCTTAATTCAGTTTAGTATTTCACGTGGCAGGTGCAAATCTGCAAAGTTTTTATTTTGGCTTGTGCTGTTCTGAATTTCGGGGATTTGAGAAAGGAAACAAATGCTGCAGGACATTATTGAGCGAACTGAAATGTTCAGTAGTAACTGGCTGCATGATGGATGAGCTTTGTAAGAGATCCAGCAAATTTGGATTTGTATCTGCACATTTAGTCGGAGACCGGCGTAAAATATAAATGGCTGAATTCAGTTTTGTGATTTGGTCCGGGTCAACCCTTGTACTGATTTGCTGCATCAAAGTAAGAAATCTGTCTTCCGGGGGATTCATTTCAAGTAGTTATGATGTTGCCGAAGCAAATAAACTTTCTATGCCTCTGAAGAGTGGCAATGTGACTTAGTGAGGAGTGTTTCAAATAGTGATGTGTATCTTCTTTGTATTTGTTTAGGAATTACGTTTTCATTTAGGAGGCCTAAAAGGTTATACTTTCAGGTTGAAAAGAGCGGGGGATAAGATGTAGCCTTGTGGCAAACCACAATTGACCTGTTAGTTGGCTTCATTTAAAGTTTCCTAGCTTAACTAGATGCAAGTGTTGAGCGAGGAAGGATCTGTCAACTGAGAATCGAGACTTTAATACCTGTTTTGCGTTAAAGCGTTTTTTTTAAAGAGAATGTTCTGGTAGACTGAGGTGAACGTCACAGATAAACTCAGTAGACCTGGGAGGCATGCATCTCCCTCAGGAATGCTGTGAAATTTGTATTCATTTTCTTGGCTGTTTTTGTGTTTTTTAACCAGTCCATTTACTTGAATAAAATTAAGTGCATGGCAAAAGACAAGTTTTTTTTTTTTTGTTTGTTTTTGTTGTGATAATGTGTTTTGTGCTTGATTTGGACCCAGTGACATAAGTGAACGAAGGTTAAAACATTAAGGGGGTGATTCTAACTTCGGCGGAGGCCGCCCGCCGAAGTTCCCCCACCAAAATACCGCTCCGCGGTCGAAAGACCGCTGAGGGTATTTTGGGCTTTGCCCTGGGCTGGCGGGCGGCCGCCAAAAGGCCGCCCGCCAGCCCAGGGCAAATCAACCTTCCCACTAAGATGCCGACTCAGAATTGAGCCGGCGGAGTGGGAAGGTGCGACGGGTGCAGTTGCACCCGTCGCGTATTTCAGTGTCTGCTAGGCAGACACTGAAATACTTTGTGGGGCCCTCTTACGGGGGCCCATGCCATTGGCATGGGCACGGCAGGGGCCCCCAGGGGCCCCGCAGCACCCCCTACCGCCATCCTGTTCCTGGCGGGCGAACGGCCAGGAACAGGATGGCGGTAGGGGGTGTCAGAATCCCCCATGGCGGCGCAGCAAGCTGCGCCGCCATGGGGGATTCTAAGGGCAGCGGTAAACCGGCGGGAGACCGCCGGTTTACCCTTTCTGACCGCGGCCAAGCCGCTGCGGTCAGAATGCCCTGCGGGGCACCGCCGGTCTGTCGGCGGTGCTCCCGCCGACCCTGGCCCCGGCGGTCTGAGACCGCCGGGGTTAGAATGAGGGCCTAAGTCTGTATGTGCAATGACAACAGTTAACAGCTGTTGATATGATGGAATACCCAGGGTGCCGGACTGGTGGGATGATGTACAGGAGACATTCTATGGTACATTCTGTTCTAAATTGCCTTCCGCATGCCACTTTGTGTCTGTTTTGTTGACTTGGCATGCCATTTACATGTTCATCTCGTTGGAATCTGACCATGTCATCCTTCATATTTTTGTTTTTTAGCGAGACTTAAAACTCCCAGTTGATGATTCAAATTTTTAAACCATAAGCATTTCCTACCCTTCCATTTTTCTTACATCACATTATTTACACTAGCCTATAGCACCCCATTACTGACAGTTTTGTATCGAAGGCCCCTAATGAGAAACCCAATAATCACAGGTGTGTGACATTTTATAAAATATCTACACATCTATGAGGTGGAGAAGCTCATAGATCTTCTTGTCTTGAAAAAGAAAAAAAAACTACTTTTGAATGCCATACTGTGAGGTGAACAATTATGTCTGTGTTTACATTATATAAGAGCTCATACGAAATACTCACTGAATATGCCAGGATTCATATTAAAGCAGGGTTTGGATTCTAGCAATACCTTGTTGTTTTCACCTTTCTGCGAATCTACATACTGAGGCAGGAATCACCTGGTTGGAAATCTCTTATGAATCTGTGCACTCAAACAAGTGTTTAAGGGTTTTCACCAATGCTTTCATAGTTTTTTTCCCACTCTGGGAAAGGTTGAAAATTTACTCCTGACAAGAGCTGAAACAAAACTTTTTCCAGTGTGGGGGAAAAAAGTGGTTGTAGGGAAAGTGAATTTGCAAATGCTCAGCAGATTTTCCATGTAAGGCCACTTGCGGATATTGTGGAAAGCTGTGGCCTTGCACTTTTTTCCATATGCTGACGTTATCAAAATTATCTCCTTGTCACAGCAGGAGAACCAGAGTGCCAACGCTTTGAATACCTGCCTTATGATGATGTCGTCATGGATGGGTGCTAACTCCCTCAAGTTTAATGCGGATAAGACTGAGGTTCTGGTGGTGGGCAGTCAACTTCACCTGTGGGATTACCAGCTGTGGCCTGAGGCTCTTGGTGATTTTCCAACTCCAGTACCTGTTGTCAAGAATCTTGGTTTTTGGCTTGAGGATAAGCTCTCAATAACCCATCAGAATGCCAAGGTTGTGTACATCTGTTTTGGAATAGTAAGATGTCCAAGGAAAATCATTGGATGTCGTCCTGCCTCAGACTAAAGAAGTGATTCAGGCCTTGATTATTTCCTGGCTAGGCTATGGCAATATTCTTTACCTAGGCGTCCCTAAGGTCTCCATCAAGTGGTTCAGATAGTGCAAAATGTAGCCACAAGACCTTTATTGCAACTCTCTAAATTCTAACCTACGGCCAGACTTCATGATCTTCACTGGCTATCAGTTGAGTGTCGAGTTCAATTTAAACCTCTATGGTATATGCATAAATCTATGTTAAGCACTGGTCCCCTTCTATCTCAGATATTTGATTCCACCCTACTAGCAAATTTGTTCTCTGCATTCTAGTAATTCCGATCTTACCAAAATTCCTAGAGTGAAGAGATTTCTTTAAGGGGGTTTGGGCTTTCTCTTTCTTGAGCCCTAAGCTGTGGAACCCCTCATCTGAGATCTTGCTGCTCTTTCTCTTCCGGAAACTTTTAAAAACTTGGTTGTTGTGATTCTGTGTTTACCTCTAGCTTAATTTGTGGTACCTTGAGGAGCATCGTGCTGGCAAACCCTTTTTGGGTAGCCATGAGTTTTATAAATCTGTAATAGTAATTTTCACTTGAGGCACTTCAGATTTTTTTTCTTTTCTAGAAGTACTTTTTTTTTTAGTTTTGTTTTAATGTGTTTATTACGTGACATTGAAGATAACTGCAACAAACATTTCAGCACCAGTTTCTATGTTGCTACATGTAGCTTAGAAGTGCATATTATGGAGCTGTGCTCACCCAGTAATTCACTGACTGTAATGTCTCTGCGATCGTTTGAATAGTGGTAATAAACGCTGCTTAAACAGGTAATCAATCATAACGGAAACAACATGCAAATGGAGCTGCATATATTGTGGGGTGTTCTGAACATAGGGAGTAGAAGTACAGTTCCCAAGCACACTAGGGTAAATCCGCTCTAGTGCAAGGGCATATACCATGAGTACAGTGTGACTTGCTTTAAGAATTAATTCCCTAATTAAGTCTTTTGTTTACCAAGACATTTCACTTCTAATAAAATTAAAAATAACTTCATGTTGGTTAACTTCACAGTGAGTGAGTGACGGCATTCTGCTGTTTCACAAAGGGCACATCGGCACACAAAGTAGCTTCCTTCAGTGCCAGGGACTACTAAGGTACTGCAGTTCACACAGTTTTACAAGAACCACGTCAAAACCGGAAAACACATTGACAAAAATAAAAATCTGACAACCAACCCCACATTGTTGGCTTTGCCTGTGGTTTGTTCATTTTTGTTTCCCATAATCTTGCCGAAACGGTTTCCATTTTTTTTTTTTTTTTTAAATGCCACCATGTATCAAAAACAATTTTAATAATGACACTTCAAGTGAATGGTAACTAAAGTTACTCAGTAATTTATAAAAGCATTTTTTTCCCAGTTGTATGTTGCTTTTGTGTACGTTGTAATTTGAAAGGAAAGAAATATCAGTCTGGCTTCCAAGCTTCTACAAGTATTTATATTTACACAGAGCATTCTGGGAGCACTATAAGTAGCATCATAATGTTAAAACTTGCAAATATTCCTGCACATCTTTAGCCTGGATCCACTGTGGATGCATGCAGAACCCACACCACTTCCTTAGAGCTCTAACCCTAATAAAAGCTTTGCTTTTAATGATCCAGGAATGCACATTCTAATAGGATAGACGTATGATTACAAATCTTACCTTCTGCAGATAAGGCTTTCACACAGATCCATAATCTGGCACTGTAAATTGATAGTTAAAGGACTTGTGCTGCATGGGAGTGGGCCTACTTGTCCTAAGGATAAAATAAACAAGAAAACATTATTCCCTTTATTACAAACGTGTCCTGCACTTCTGGCTTCAAGAATTCTCACAGCCCTGAACCATAGGTAATACATTTGTTGGTTTCTGCCAGCCCTCTACCCCAAATGTTGATGCCCTGATTCCAAACTCTAATCTCTGCGTTGGTGGTTCTGGATTCCCAATTTATGTTGAGACCATAACCTTTCTCTTTGACCCTATTTTCTTGTTTTTGTCATTTGTGCTCTGTTTTGAGAATCATGCCTTTCAGGATATTAATCATTCAGGCCCTTGCTTATGTTCTTCAGGTGCACTGGCTTTCAGTATCCTGCTTCTTCTCTTTAATATTTAGCTAAGGAGTGAATCCTGTACTGTATAGTCAAATGTGGTATGCTGACCACATAATCACAGAAATCAGCGGACGCAGGTAAGTGGTGTGACTCTTGCTTTACAAATTCTTGCGAAAAGTCTGTTTTAGCATATCTTTGACCTTTTAAGTATTAAGTAGATTTTGTGTAGGTCCCTTCTCCACTAAAGAAACAGAAGAATTGTAGCTAAATGAATAACCGGCTACCCAGTTCTTTGTACTTGGCTGATGGAGAGTGCGTTTATAGAATGGCATAGGGAGGGAAGATCCTTGGTGTTCCCTGATTCGGTTGGGGCTCCAAAATATTGCAACAAACTTGTAGCTGCGCTTAAACACGGAGAAAAGAGAATTAGTGTATGAGATAATGTTGCATTATTATAGATTAGCCATGTTATTGCAGGAATAGAATTGATGAGAACCTTCTTTTTGGCCTTATTTGGGTGGAATGGGGCGGGGGTTGGGTTGCAGTGGGACTTTCCTTGAATTTTGGGCTGACTTGTGATGCGAGGATCATGCCTGCTTCTTAAGGGCGGAGCTCCTAACTAAGTGTTCATAGTTCCTTTTCTGGTGACTGGCCTAAACTAGGTTTTTATGTGATAAATGCTTTTGCCTCTGCGCTACATACTCATTAACCACTGTGCTTCTGCTTTCAGCAATTGCGTTTTGAAATCTGAGGCTTCTCCTCGATAATTAAGTTAGTTTACGTTTATGCTTTTCCTCCCCAGTTACTGCTACTTTCCATTCATGCCTTTGCTTTCAAACCCTCCGGTTGCTTTCTATGTAGCACCTTTTTTTGGATATATTTCTTCTCTTTACAGATCAGCTGTGTTGCTGCTTCTCTTAAGCATCAGCTTCTTTATTTTCCCACTTGTGCTTTGTGACCGGTGCCCTTTGCAGCTTTTCATCGTTGCCCTTTATGCCTGAGCATGCCAGCTCCTCCTTTGGGATTTGCACCGTCGCTTCCAAAGTTATCTATCTTGAGGTGGTTCTTCAGACACTGGAGACTGAAGGTCATGTTAAGGTAGATAATTCATTTGGGGCAAGAACTGAGCAGGGGACTTAAAACAGGGATTTTAATTATTTCTGCTCAAATGGCCCACTACCTTCTTGAGTATACTAGTCCATACTTTATAGGGTGAAAACAAAATAGTCTGGATGTACTGCTGTTACATGGCAGAAGATGTCCCACTGTCCGGTTATTCTCTGTCGGACTTCCTCTCTCCACACTTTCATTGAGATAAATTTTTGCTACCCCACATGTTCCAATTCCAAATAGTGTTTTGCTTCAAGAAAGGACACAGCGGGATTCTGGAATCTGGTAATGATATTCCTCTTTAGTGGAATGAGGCAGTGATTTCTTTAATTTTGAAACCGGATAAAAATCCAGCGAAATGTGCTTCTTACAGGCCTATATCATTGCTGAACAGCGATTATAAATTACTAGCTAAGATTCTAGCGGATAGGTTGAGTAAGATAGCTAATAATTTAGTGCACCCGGATCAAAAAGGCTTTTCTAAAGGCAGATACCTGCATGAATTAACTTTTGAATTGATCGGGGCAATAGATATGGCTACAACGTATTGGGCGCCATTGGCAATTATTATCTTAGATGCAATGAAAGCCTTCGACCAAGTAAATTGGAACTTTTTGAAATCGATCTTTAGCCGGGCCAACTTAGGATCCAAGTTTTGTGGGGTTATTGACCAGATCTATACATCACCACGTGCTAAGATTTTGGTGAATGGGAAACTTACGGACCACATTACAATTTCAAGAGGTACTAGGCAGGGTTGCCCCCTGTCGCCTGTATTGTTTAATTTGTATATTGAACCGTTTGCTAGAAAAAAATAGAGAAAATCCCCTTATCTCGCCCTTTTGTTGTAATGGTTGGGAAAAGAAAATCTCTTTATATGCAGACGATTTACTGATATATATACTAATAACCTGCCTTTAGCTTTTAAGACAGTTAAAGATCTGGCCGAACAATTTGGAAGGATATCAGGGTATCGGATTAATGTGGGGAAAACAGAAACTATGCAGTGGAATATGGAAGTAGGGTCAATATCAAATAAGCAGGAAATGCGGTACCTGGGTATTTTAGTGACCCAAAATCTGAAGGATCTAGTGGAAAGGAATGCACAGAAGTTATTAGTTGAATGTAAAGCCATGCTACAAAAATGGGCATATCTCCCTCTGACGATTCTTAGGAGGATACATTTTATTAAGATGTTTATTCTGCCCAAATGGAATTTTGTGTTTGCAGCTATACCTTTGGCAATGCATAAGGGATACCTGGATAAAATGCAGCAGGCGATAAGTAGTTTTATTTGGAATTCAAAGGCGCCGAGGATATCGTGGAAAAAATTATGTAGAAGAAGGGAAAAGGGAGGACTGGCTTTACCTGATTTGGCATATTATGCGTGGACTTTCTTGTTTAAGAACTCAAGGATGTTGTTTCTGTGCCCAAACGGTTCAGCAGTGGGCAGAATGTATAAGGCAATGGTTTAATCTGTGAAAGGGGCCTCAAGGTCTTTTTTTTAATTTTTTTTATTCAAATTCGGGGACCCTATATTTTTCAAAAAAGTTAAATTGAAAGTGTTGCAAGGATTGGCAAGGAGTTGGTATCAGTTGAGACGACGTCTGGGTGCACATTATTACAGCTATCAGGCCCCTATCTGGGATTCCCCGGGCACCCCAGAATGCTGTAAAGATATCTTAGCATTACCACTCAAAAGGGCAGGTGTGGAAAGGTGGGGTGAGCTCTCGCGAGAGGGTACTTTACTTCTATGGGATGAACTGGTAAGGATAACGAATGGATCTCTGTCCAGGTTAAAATACTTACAGATAAGAGAGTAGGAAAAAGAAATTAAGGGGGGATTGGGAGTGGTAAATGCTTTGGAGGATTCTTTTTTAGATCTGGCGGGCTCGGCACCTGTGAAGAGGTTGGCGGTTTGGTATTGGGAAATATTATTCTCTTGATGAGAATTTGGTCCTACCAAACAATTTATGGGGCAAGGCGGTGTCAGGCGACAAGATTAGGTTATGGTGGAAGAAGTCGTTTGTGACTCTTCATGAAGTAGTGAAGCCTGCCCCATTAAGGAAAAACCATCTTTATGCTCTACACAGAGCGTATATATCACTGGCAAAACTTGCCAAATTTAAGAAGGGGGAAGTGACTAAATGTCTGAAATGTGGCGGGCCAGGAGCAACGGACATACATATGTTTTGGGATTGCCCTGCTTACCAGGACGTTTTGGGAGGAGGTTTTTGGGGCAATATCATCTATGCTAGGCTGGAAAATCAATGTATCACTCCCACTGATTATATTTGGGCAGTTACAGGAAGAGGGTATATGGAGCAGGGTGAATAAAGCCAATCGTAAATTTTTGTTTTATGTAATCGTGTTGGGCAGGAACGAAATCTGCAAAAATTGGATGAAAGAGCACCCTCTGAGTTATACAGACTGGCTTAAGGCAGCTCTCCGTGTTGCGAATCTGGACCTAAATGTGCAGGGCCCCAAGAGAAACGCAGAACTGTGGTCGCCATTACTAAAATGGGAGGGAGTAGTTTGAATTTGTTTTCTTGTTAATATCTGCTACTTTGAGACTATGTGAAATTGGTTTGGTTATTTTCTTTCTTTTGTCCAATGATTAGTCACCGTTTGATGGTTCGGCAGGTTTGCCCAGACAGACTGGGAGATACAAGGGTGCATCCCCTGGCTAGAGTCTCTCTCTTAGGTAGATGGTGAGAAGGTTACAGGAACTAAGAGGTGGCTCAGTAAGGTGGGTTGAATGAGGACAAAAAAAAAAAAAGACGGACACAGCCTTGAGACCAAGGGGATAAGTAGCCCTTCTCCCAGTCTGTTTTTCCCTCCAACATTCTCTCTCCTGTTTCTGGCATCTGTACTACAGGAGAGCACCCACAAAACTCCCACACATAGTTCACTTCTCAGTTTGATTTCTGCTGTGAGCGCTTGCTTCCAAAATACTTGCTTTCTGAACTGCCAGGCTTGTCCATAATATTGCCATTGCTATTCTAGGTACATCTCCCAGAGAAGTAATGCTGTTAAGATGTTTACCCCCTGAAAGTATCTGTCTGATTAGAAGGGTTTTTCTGGAGCACATACAAGAATTGTAGTAACAGTCATTTTATATAAGACTTCTCTACCTGATAAGGAAATGGTGACCATTTGGGAAAAGCTCCATCAGCACTGTAATCAGTAATTAATAAGGTATGTATTTGTAATTTCATCCTTACCCTCAATTATGCATATACGTAAACCCATAGCTTGTGGTGCGCAGTGGGCACAGATGTTTACTGGGGAGTGCCCATTGTGAAGGGGAGGAGTTTGGACAAAATCTGAAATCATGAGTGTCTTTCATATCTATCATTATACAGCAGAATTGATTGATGTACCATACAGGAGTCTCACCTTGTGGTAGAAGAATTTGATTGTTTCAGAGTCTTGGATTAACGAAGTGACACTCTTCAACAGAGATTTAAAAACTGGTTTCTACAAAGACAATTAAAACATCTCCGATCTACTTGCATCTCAGCAGATGCATAAACAGTAAACCATTATCCCTTTACAGTACAGATGATTGTCTTAATTTGTTATTGCCAGACGTTGTGGTTCTCAAGTGGATGATTTAAGAATACATATATATTTAGATTGAATTGTATTTCAGTTATGCCTTAAGAATCGCAAACCTTTAGCTTGATTTTGAGACCTCCAGGGGTATCACATTTATTTCTTCTAAGTTTGGTTGCATTTTCTGTGTGAGAAAGAGCTTAACTGGAAACTTCAGAGTTAGCAGTAGGAATCGTACATTTTTTTTTTTTTTGGTTCGCTCATGAGGTTTCTCAAAACGTACACAAATCAAAGGTAATCTTGTTAACATTTTACTTACTACGGTTTGCCCTCTTAGATGAACATGTTCACTTTCTGAGGCCTCTTCGAGCATCCTTAAGTATTCTTTATACATGAATACCACAAAGGGGCGTTTCCTGTTCCACTTAACTTTACCCATCAGTTATTGAATTCATATATTCTTCTTTAACATATTATTTAAAATTTTGCAGGACTTGTTCCAGCTATGCACATTTACTGACAAATTAGGTGCATCATTTTTCCTTATCGCTGCTTGCACTTTGGTGCCATAATTGCCATTATATTTTTCTTCTGTGAATGATTCACATTGTTGTTGCCATATTTTCACAGTATCCAATTGAAATTCACTTTGATGCTGTTGTGTGTAAAATTAAAGTGTTTTTACGCTGTATTCTATGTAAGAGTGCATTTTTATCCAAACTAAATGAGTGCAATGCAGTCTGTAGACATGGTGAATAACAGGTAGTTTGGTGTGGATGGCTAGAGTGTCTGTATTTCAGACTAAGAGAAATATTGGAAAGAGACACAAGTGAGCAATTTTCAGAGCATTAAGGGATGTTAATACTAATGGCCAAGATGGTACCAAGTAAAAAACTCTGAATGTCCAGCTTTTGAGAGACATGCTTATCGTACAAAAGCAGCATATTTTGCTGCAATGGGTAGGATAAAACTATACAGAAAAATAAGATTGGAGTGTTTGAAAACTTGGTATTGAATGTTTGAAGATGCAGTTAGAGCACCAATGTGTATAATTAAGAATGGGATAAATGGGAGGCGCTGATGGATGATCATTCATGTAAAGCCTGAAAAAGGTATGAAATGTGTAATGGATTATTAGCTACATTGAGTTTAAGTGTGACAATAGTTTTATGCTGATGGCATAGTTCACTGTTGGGATTTTTGGTCAGAGCCATAAAATATATTGGCTACAGGGAAAGTGTATGCCCCTCGGAATAGGCATATTATCTTATGCAGACATCTTGCAAAAGCTAGTCAGTACTTTGAATGAAAGTGCAGAACGTACAATATTAAGGTTTAGTGACTATCTGGAAGTGAGGGGCTATAGAAAAGGGTATGTGTGTGTAAACTAATCAATTACTTTCTTTGTATATCTGTATTATGTTATTTGTATACAGGGTGGGGGGGGGGAGGGGAGGGTGATGGCCCAAAAAACAATTTTTCCCATAGGTTCTTTAGACCCAACTGCAGCCCCAAACCCCCCCCCCCCCCCCCCCCCCCCCACACACACACACACACAATCATAGGCTCTGGCTTTGACATAATCAATCCATATCTTCTCTTTCCTTTTCCGGTTGTCTTTTCACAATCCTATTTCAAACCTCCCATAAGACAAATAACTTCAAAAAATGTTAATATTAGAGAGCAAGAATATTAGAATTGAATTGTTATATTCTTAAAGTAATTAAGATTAATTAAAATTAATCTTAACTATTCACCTGTTTTTCTAGTTTACTTTCCAGTCCTACTAACCTGAGCCAACTATTACTACATACCACCATCTCCCAAAGTTTTAGCCTATCTCTTAATATTAGCTGTGTTGTTAATATATTTTAAATGTCCAAGCTGTTATCAGACAAAAATGTACAACACTGCTTGACCGTAACTACACAGAACACTCCACCTTCCTTTGACAAAAAGAATACAAAGCTATTTTCAAAATGTTTTTGCACGAATAGCTACCATATCCTCATGAATATTTGCTAATGCACCTGTAGTATTAGCAGGGCCACTAGAAGTATGCAGCAGGGGAGGACCAATATATGCAGATAGTTGACTAAATTATGCGATAAGAAAAGGCAAATTATGCTGCATAATGCAGCACATTTTGTGATGGCATTTCATTAGTGTTAAGTGTAAATATTAAAAACTATCTGGGCTTAGGTTGCACCTCATTAGTACCAGTTTGATACCAAAATATAGTACTAGGCAACTGAAAAGTGACCACTCAACCTTCCTAAGGTCCCTTCAACTGCATGGCAAGACTGGATGCTGCGTTTTTAGTAACGTTTGAATCGTTTGAGCTAAAAACTAAATTTGGTAAAATCTGCAGATGGTGGAATATGTGGTAAATCCATAATTAAACGAAAAACGATGTGAACGCTCAATCACATAATTCCAGTGACCCTTAGTATTGGCTAGGATACCTTCCAAAGTAGTCTATTTTCTGATATCTAGAAATAGTAAAGTAAGCCATTCTACCGCAGATGTGAGAGAGTTCTAAAAACATATGGGATCATTACCCAATAGAACACCTCTGTCAACTATGATTATAACTACTCACACATTCCAACCATAACTGAAGCATGCGTTCTGTCATGCTTCTCTTGCATCATACACAATACTACTTTCTTCTGTGAAAGCCTAAGTTGCATCTGTGAATTTCAGAAAATCTTTAGCTCTTTTTTTTTTTAAACAATTTATCCATTGATTAATTGTGCTCTACGTCTGACATTTTACATTTATAGAACATAATGGGTCTTGTATTTATCAGTAACATCCCCATTTTTAACTTCAGTTTATCTGCAATAAGATTATAATCTTTTTTAAAGTTAAAGAAAACCTTGTCCTAACAAAATGGACGCATAAACTGCATAAAATTCCATAGGTGAATGAAAGATGTAAATATGCGATACCTCCTGAAACAACATGACGGCAAGTAATTACGAACCTATCACTCAAATGTTCATGATTATTTATGTTCCTTTACCATATTTACATAAATGTTTTCTACAAATTTTCCATTAGAGCTGTCTGATCTAATCACCTATCTAGAATTCTGTTGCACCCAATTTTGATGAATCGAAGCATGTTTTCCAGGACAGTACATGCTCACTAAAATACCCCAACACTAATTGAATACAAATCATAAAAACTATTTAAGCCAAGCAAAATCTTTCTATACATGTAGCCACCTTATTTTTATTTATTTTTCCCCTTCAAACAAGGTGCAAAATTCCCAAACGTCCGTTTAAAATGATTCAGAGCATCTAGTAAACCGGTCTGTCAAAACCGTTTGGAAGACCGAAATGTATTTTTAACAGTTCTGTTTTTTCTTAATAAGCATGCATGAGAAAAATAGTAGCTCATAGTATGAAGTTCAGTCTGTCTTCATCTGGATACCTAATTAATCCAAAATCAGTTAAATTAGTATGGGGGTTATTTAGTTACGGACATAATTCTTAAATGCCGCACAGGCCAAACAAAAATTGTAATTCTAACGTAGTTATGCAGACACAATTAAAGTGAAAAAAAAAATCTTACATTTAAAAAAACAAACAAAAAAAACTGTTATTTCATACCACCAGGAAACTATTCCTTTACTCACAGTTCATGCCAATTCATGGACTTTTTTCCAACATAAATCAATAGTCTTTCAGATCCACCTTTCTTCTTGTTCAGTCTTTGCAAGATATGCCTATTTAGGATCTACGTATTTCTAGTTTTGCACTCTTACCTGTGTCGATTTTTCTGTCCATCAAACAGTTCAAGATATTTATCATTCAAGTCTGTCTGTATTTTAGCTGATTTTGCTCCATTTCTCTTCAGACGATAACACCTTCGCAGTACTTCTTTCACTTCAGACCAGTAAGCTTGTATCAAGCTTTTATCTTCAGTCACACATTTTCATCTTCACTTGTTTCTTTATTTACCCAAATTGCAACAGGAACAAATTGAGTTGCTTTTAGGGCAGTGGTTCCCAACATTTTGACTTCTGTGGACCCCCATTTTATCAATACAGGAGCCCGGGGACCCCATTGAGTCATTACTGATAGCTGGGACCTAATATTACCTTTTTTAAGCAGTCGCGGACCCCCAGGGGTCCCCGGCCCACAGGTTGGGAACCACTGATTCAGGGTTTTCAGAGTGCGAGTTTGAGTTTTGAATTTTCGATTTTGTTCTTCGTTTTCATTGTTTTGGTTTCTTTTCCTCCTCCCTTCATGTCTTTGTATTGGACAAAAGTTTGATTTTGTGAATTAGTGGTGGTTTGTCACCTCGCCATCTGCAGTAGTCACTATATTCATGTGAGTTGTGTAGACCCAATGCGACAAACCCCCAGCTTTACAGCAGAGTTTATCACCAAGATCCCTTAACACAGGGCTTTCCTCTGAGGCTTCAAAGACTTATTCCTGATATGCTTCTTCACCATGATCCCGTCTCCAGGCTCTAGATTGTGGCAGGGTGCTTTACTTGTTGAAGGTGTCAGAAATTTCACCTGGTGATGGAGCGTACTAAATCAGGCAAACTATTGCAGTAATCCAGAAAAAGAATGTCAGTAATATTCAGAAGAGCAGCTAAAGGAATACCAGGAATTTCTATGGCTCTGCCAATCAGCAGCTCATGAAGGGGTAATACTGTGCTTTTATTGGTTATGCTTCTCATAAGTAGTTGAACCGGAGGAAGGGAAGCTGGCCATTTCATGGATGTTGAGACACAAACGTTAGCCAATTTTGCTTTCAGTAGTTGCCCCTCTCAACTGCACCAGATGACTCGGGGAAGGTTACTACAATGGAATTTCTAATTAACGTTCAGTGCCCTGCTTAGGTCTCATGACATCATTTTTAAAATGAGTTTCTCTACCTGCTAATAGAGAAGTTGGCAGGCCAAATGCAGGGATCTATTCCCTCAGGAATAGCTTGGTTTCAGTAAATGTCTCTCTAGTTAGGACCGCTTCGATCCATAGGCAGCCACCGAAATCTAACGCAAACCAATACAGGTTGGCATCTCTACAAAATTGTCTTGTAACCTTGTAAAAGGACCTTCTGATTTTCCTTAGTGACTCGTGCTGTATTGTCAATTTGCAAACATTTCCCTGCTGACGTGATAAATCTCTGCCATAAATTCTCTGAAATTATCCCAAAATGATTAAATAAATAGTTTTTCAAACATAGCCTTCATGGCGTCATGTTTCATACGTGCAGGGTTGTGCATGTGCACTATTACTGAATCTAACAAAACAACCCTTTCATTTCCTGACTTCAAAGATAATCTTTATCCTGGTAAAATTTTTCTTTTTCCCAACTTTTTCCTTCATCTTCCGACACATCGCTGTGCATGTTTTCAGTCTATTAAACGTTTGAACACATTGACAAAGTTGTTTATTTTACTCTCTTCTGTCTCAGAATTGTATTTCAGCTTTATTGTACCAGATGCAAGAGCCTATCATTCTGATGGATACAACTACCTGTGGATTCCTCGCCTTATGAATTCTCCCAATGCACCAGCATTCAACGGAGATTTTTTTCTTCTTCCCAGCTCTCTACGTCGACGAGGACGTCACAATTGCCCGATTCCCACGCAACTCCGTCTGACGTCATCGTGGCAATAAGAGGTCCTTGTTGACATGCTGACGCCAGTTCCCTTTTTTCTGTGCCTTCGAAGCAGAACTGTTGATTCCTAGCTCTTGGGAGTTACTGTTACCCAAGGTGTTTGATTGTAGGTTACAATGTCTCCTCGGAAATCCAGATTCAAGCCTTGTCGGGAGTGTGGGGGGCGCATGTCGGTGATGGACCCGCACAATGACTTCCTGTGGTGCTTGAGTTCTGAGCACAATTTGGAGGAGTGTGGTTCATGCCAGAGGATGAACCCAAAGGCGCTTAAGGAGCGGGTCGCCAAACTCTTTTTGGCGAAGAAGAAGCATAGGAGTAATCGCAGGTCTTCTTCCGGAAAATCCTCGAGGTCGCACAAGAAACGGCGTCTGCATGATTCCCGGCGTCGTTCGGATAGAGGTCAGTCCAACAGCGTTTCCATAAGCATGGAGTCCTCAAGCTTCTACATCGCCTTCAGTCTTCAAGGTGGTTGAGCCTCAGGAGAGTCTTCGCTTCTCGCCTGGAGCACAGTCGGACATTCCTGATCCGGCACCACAGGAGGAACAGGGCTATCCAGCCTTCTCAGATCCAGGTGCGAACCCGGCGCATTTTCAAATGCCATGTTTAACAGGTCCTTTGGCCTTTTCAATAGGGCGCTCTGGCTCCATATAGACCAGTGTCATTTCTGCCCTTTTGATCTGCGGAGGGTGTTGTCTGGCGCCGATACCATTGGTGTTACCTGGAAGACCTTCGCTGGTGACATCTGCAAGACCAATGGGGGGGCGGGGGGGGAGGGTGCAGCAAGGAAAGCAGCCTTAGTTCTCTGCCCATTACGTCGCATGCTTCTCCTGTAGGGGGAAGGCTATTTCATTTTCTCCGCGGGTGGGAGTTAATCACATCGGACTCCTGGGTCCTCAATATTGTGGGGAAAGGTTATGCCCTTCCTTTTCTGGAGTTTCCCCCTCCCATCCCTTCCTGCCCATCCTTTTGCACAGAAGATCTCCTGTTACAGCAGGAAGTTCTAGTCCTTTTGTCAAAAGGTGCAGTGGAGTAGGTTCCAGAGCAGGAAAGGGGTCAGGGTTGTTATTCAAGATATTTCCTGATTCCCAAGAAGGATGGTCGTTTGAGGCCTATCCTGGACCTGAGGGTTTTGAATTGGTTCCTCAAACAGGAGAAATAAAAAATGCTGACCCTAGCGCAGGTGCTTCAGGTGTTGAACAAAGAGGATTGGATAGTGTTGGTCGACTTACAGGATGCTTACTTTCATATCCCTATTCTCAAGTCTCACAGGAAGTATCTCCGGTTTGTGGTGGAGTCGCAACCCTACCAGTTTGTGGTCCTTCCGTTTGGTCTTATTTCCGCACCTCGAGTCTTCACGAAGGTGATGGGGGTGGTTGCAGCAAGTCTCAGGAGGAAGGGAATAGCGGTATTCCCTTACCTGGACGATTGGTTGAACAAAGCCAAGTCTCCAGAGCTCGTGTTGCATCACATGCGGATGACAACACAGTTGTTGTTGTTCGATCTGGGCTTTTCGATAAACGTGCCCAAACCTCACCTGGAGCCCTCTCAGCGCCTCCTGTTCATAGGGGCAGTACTGGACACAATGTTGGCTCGGGCCTTTCCTGCGCCTCAGCGGATTCAGGACATTTAGGCGCTGATTCCAATATTTCGAAATGGGGTGGTTGTTCCAGTCCTCAAGGTCCAACGTCTGCTCTATATGTTCACTTCCTGCATTCTGTTGGTCACTCATGCATGCTGGCATATGAGGGCTCTTCAGTGGTGCTTCTGCAGGCAGTGGTTTCAGCATAAAAGGGATCTTGAGTCGTCGATAACTATCTCCAGAAACACTGCAGCGGATCCGCAATGGTGGACTGTGGATGGCAACCTTTCCCAAGGAAAGCCATTTTCACTACCACCTCCAGTGGCCACGGTTATAACTGATGCCTCCACTCCGGGTTGGGGAGCTCATCTCGGGGACCTGGAGATCAAAGGTCATTTGGTCTTCAGTGGAACAGGTGTTTCATATCAATCTGTTGGAAATGCGGGTGATACATCTGGCTCTCAAGGCCTTCCTCCCTTCCTTTCGCCGTGCGTCGGTCCAGGTCCTGACGCACTACACTACCGCAATGTGGTATATAAACAAGCAGGGAGGAGTAGGGTCGTACTTTCTCTGCAGAGAGGCTCAGAGTTTCAGATGTCCCGGAACAGCCAGTTTCTTTACGTGCCCCCCCCCCCCCCCCAATACCCTTGATTCCTCAGAACCAGAGGAAGATTCGCCAAGACAGGGCCCAAGTCATCTTAATAGCTCCAGATTGGCTGAGAAGAGTGTGGTACACAGTCCTTCTCCAACGCTCACTGTGCCCTCCACTCTGCCTCCCTTACAGGGCAGACCTCCTCTCGCAGGTTCTAAAACTCCCACCTCCAGAGCCTGCACCTTCATGCCTGGATATTACTGGGGCAATTTGAGTTCCTTTTCTCTCCCGCCAGAAGTTGTGGACGTTATTTTATCAGCCAGGCGATAGTCCACCAAGTCTATCTATGCTTGCAAATGGGCAAAATATGTTGATTGGTGTGGAGCGAAGCAAATTGATCCCTTATGAGCCCATTTGTCGGAAGTTTTATTGTTTGCATCGTCCTTGGCGCAGAAATGGTGTGCAGTTGCAACTGTCAAGGGCTATTTATCAGCACTGTCGGCCTTTCTGTGCCTTCTTGACCAATCTTTTTTTTAAGTCTCCTATAGCTGTAAGGTTCTCAAAAGGACTAACTAATAGGTTTCCTCCCACTCCTTTTATAATGCGCAGTGGGATTTGAATTTGGTTCTCACTTTCCTGATGGGTTCACCGTTTGAACCTTTGCATTCTTGCCTGTTAAGGCTTTTGGTTTTGAAGACAGTGTTCCTCACAGCCATCATTTCTGCTAGGCGTGTGAGTGAGCTTCAGGCTGTTAGTGTTAAACCCCCTTTCACATCTTTTCATGCAGACAAGTTGGTGCTGAGAACCAGGGCTGCTTTCCTACCAAAGGTAATTACTCCCTTTCATATGGGGCAATCAATCACACTCTTGTCCTTTTTACCCTCCTCCCGAGCCATCAAAAGGGGAGGCGAGACTGCATCGGCTTCACCCAAGGAGGGCTTTAAGCTTTTATATTGAAAGGACCAGAGAATTTCGAGTGGACGATCAACTCTTCATTGGCTATGTGGGGAAGAGGAAAGGCAAGGCCGTCCATAAGAGACCGCTGTCCAGGTGGGTCATTCTTTCTATTAAAATCTGTTATACTTTGGTAAAAAGGATCCTCCTGTTGGAATTAGGGCCCATCAAATCAAATCATTAATATTTATAAAGCACGCTACTCACCCGTGCGGGTCTTAAGGCGCTAGGGGAAAAAAAGGGGGGGAGTTACTGCTGCTCGAAAAGCCAGGTTTTTAGGAGTCTCCGGAATGCGGAGTGGTCCTGGGTGGTCCTGAGGCTGGTGGGGAGCAGTTCCAGGTCTTGGCTGCCAGGAAGGAGAAGGACCTCCCACCCGCCGTGGAGCGGCGGATGCGAGGGACGGCAGCGAGCGCGAGGCCCGAGGAACGGAGGAGACGGGTGGGGGCGTAGAAGCTGAGGCGACGGTTGAGGTAATCCGGTCCCTTGTTGTGGAGGGCTTTGTGTGCGTGGGTGAGAAGTCGGAAGGTGATCCTTTTGCTGACTGGGAGCCAATGCAGGTGTCTCAGGTGTGCGGAGATGTGGCTGTTGCGGGGTACGTCGAGGATGAGGCGGGCCGAGGCGTTTTGAATACGTTGAAGGCGTTTTTGGAGCTTGGCGGTGGTCCCAGCATAGAGGGTGTTGCCGTAGTCCAGGCGGCTTGTGACGAGGGCGTGGGTCACGGTTTTTCTAGTGTCGGCGGGGATCCAGCGGAAGATCTTGCGGAGCATGCGGAGGGTGAGGAAGCAGGCGGAGGACACGGCGTTGACTTGCTTGGTCATGGTGAGAAGAGGGTCCAAGATGAAGCCGAGGTTGCGGGCGTGGTTTGCGGGGGTCGGTGCGGTGCCGAGGGCCACCAGGAGTCGTCCCAAGCGGACGGGGTGTTGCCGAGAATGAGGACTTCCGTTTTGTCAGAGTTCAGCTTTAGGCGGCTGAGCCTCATCCAATCTGCGACGTCCTTCATGCCCTCTTGTAGGTTGGTCTTGGCGCTGGCGGGGTCCTTGGTGAGGGAGAGTATAAGTTGGGTGTCGTTGGCGTAGGAGGTGATGATGATGTCGTGCTTGCGTACGATGTTGGCGAGGGGGCTCATGTAGACATTGAAGAGTGTCGGGCTGAGTGATGAGCCTTGAGGTACGCCGCAGATCTCGGTGGGGTCTGAGCGAAACGGAGGGAGGTAGACTCTTTGGGATTGGTTTGAGAGGAAGGAGGCGATCCAGGGCCTGGCCTTGGATCCCGGTGGAGCAGAGGCAGGTGATTAGGGTGCGGTGACAGACGGTGTCGAAGGCAGCCGAGAGGTCGAGGAGGATGAAGGCGACTGTTTCACCGTTGTCCATCAGGGTTCTGATGTCGTCTGTGACTGAGATGAGGGCGGTTTCAGTGCTGTGGTTGGTTCGGAATCCGGTTTGTGAAGGGTCGAGCAGGTTGTTGTCTTCCAGGAAGGTGGTCAGCTGTTTGTTGACGGCCTTCTCTATTACCTTGGCGGGGAAGGGGAGGAGCGAGATGGGGCGGAAGTTTTTCAGGTCGCTCGGGTCAGCCGTAGGTTTCTTTAGTAGTGCGTTGACTTCGGCGTGTTTCCAGCATTCGGGGAAGGTAGCAGAAGAAAAAGAGGAGTTGATGACGGCCTGGAGGTGCGGGGCGATGATGTCGTCGGCTTTATTGAAGATGAAGTGAGGGCAGGGGTCCGATGGAGCGCCGGAGTGGATCGAGTTCATGGTGGTTTTGGTTTTTTCGGTGTTGATGTGGGTCCAGTCATTGAGGGTGATGGTCGGAGGTGTGGGTTTGGTGATGCTTGGTTGGGTCTGGTGTCCGAAGCTGTCGTGGAGGTCGCTGATCTTGCGATGGAAGAAGATGGCGAGGGAGTTGCACAGATCTTGTGAGGGCGTGACGGCGTTGGCGTTGGAGAACTCCTTGACGATGCTAAAAAGTTCTCTGCTGTTGTGGCTGTTTTTGTCCAGTCTGTCGATTTAAAAAAAAAAAAAAAAAAAGTTCCTTTTGGCAGCGCGGATCAGGTGGTGGTGTTCGCGGGTAGCGTTCTTGAGGGCGGTCATGTCAGCGGTGTGGTCCTTGCGCCAGGCCTTCTCGAGGGCGCAACAAGTTTTCTTCGATTCTTTGAGGGTGTCAGAGAACCAGAGCTAAGTCTGCCACTTCAGCCTTGGCCAGAGGTGTTCCAGTGGCTGACATTTGTAAGGCCGCAACTTGGGCTTCCCTCCACTCATTCGCTAAGCATTATTGCTTGGACGCGGAGATTAGGAGGGATGGCCATTTTGCATAGTCGATGCTGCAAGATTTCTTGGTGTGACCACTCGGGCACCCACCTCAGAGTGCGGTACTGCTTTGGGACTCTATTCACGAGGTGAGGAATCCACAGGTAGTTGTATCCATCAGAAGAACAAGTTACTTACCTTCGGTAACGCTTTTTCTGGTGGATACACGAGCTACCTGTGGATTCCTCACGGTTCCACCTGCCTCCCTTTTTTTACTATTTATATTTGAAGAAATATCATGTATTATATTTGTATTTTTGTTGAGTATGTGATGTCGGTAATCACCTGTTCGATTCAAAGGCATGTAAAAAATGGTGAAAACTGGCGTCGGCACGCTGATGAGGACCTCTTATTGCCACGATGGTGTCAGACAGCGTCGCGTGGGAGTCGGGCAGTTGTGACGTCCTCGTTGACGTAGAGAGCTTGGAAGAAGAATAAAATTTCCGTTTAATGCTGGCGCATTGGGAGAACTCATAAGGTGAGGAATCCACAGGTAGCTAGTGTATCCAAAAGAAAAAGCGTTACCGAAGGTAAGTATCTTGTTCTTTTGCAACCTCATCTGCAAATTAATTCCCCCCCCCCCATGTGATATTTCCATTTCCACATTATTGTGTACCCTACTTGTTAAACAGCAATTTTCTTCAGCATTATCAAGACATATTTTTTAATGTGAGTTCCAGACAAGGTCATAAAATCCCTTTGTGGCTGCAAATGTCCAGGTTCATGAGCCACTCTAAAATCATATTGTAACAGATTGTAGATTAAAACTCTCAGTTCATTGGCCATGCAGAATGCTCTTGTAATAGCAATGATTTCTGTTACTCGTGCTGTAGTTCAATCAGACAAGTACTATGCTTCTGAGATATGTCAGTAGGCAGGCTGCATATAATGTTCAAAGAGTTTCATGATGGTCTAGCAGACAAGAACCACCCACAAATAAAATAAAATTGGTCAACTTGACTAAAGCATCTTGAAAGTCTGGTCTTGGTTTGCACAACTGTCACATCAACACGGTCATGGTCACCATGATCTGCTTTGTCTCCTTTACCCTCTTTGGCCAAGATAAAAATGGAGCAGGATTCATGGTACTACAACATCTACTTTAAATATTTTCTGCTGCCAAGATTATCTGCACATATATAGTCAAGCAACTATTTGTGAGATCCTGAGTGTAGGTTTGATTCAGCAATGTCTCTTGTGAATGTGGAACCACAATAGGTATGTACCCCATTAAAGTTGTTTCATTCTCTGATTGCCATAACAGTTGCTGTGATAGTTTTCATGCTAGCAAGCAGTAGGGCTGCTACTGAATCTCATGTTAAAGATAAATATGTTGCTGATTCCAGACTGCAAGTGCGGAGTCTTCTCTTTTGTAATAAGTCTTTGTTGTAGTTGGCTTTCCTAAAGCAAGGGGCACTACACAACTGTCTGAGCTCTAAGGAGTTTTGCATCATTCATCGCACCAGGTCCCCTGCATCATTGAGTCACACACGCGAGGTGGAGGCTTTGCAATCATTGAAAAGTTTGGAATCCCCTTACAACAGTAGCCAATCATTCAAAAAATATCCTCACTTCTCTCGGTGTTGCTGGTGGGTTCGTTTCCAAAAATGAATGAATAGCATCTCTAAAAAAACACCGCCACCCCAGAAAGGGGCCATCCTGGCAGTGACTATCTGAGGGTGCGCCCAAACACTTAAACTTGATAATTTACAAATAAAATAAAAAAAGTTATTAAATCCTCCCACAAGACAACATAGTCTAGTGCAAATCTTAACTAAACAACATTTCTGCTTGATAGGCGGCAAGTGTAGAGTAGGCTGGAGCTGCTTACTGATTTCCTACAGGAAATTTTAAGAACCTGATCCACACTGTTTTCAGCTATCTGCAGTTTATTAAAGACATGCAGGGCAAACTGTGTAGAGGGAATTAGCATAATTCGGATGCGAAGAGGTCAGAACTTGGGCTCTGGTTTTCTGGGCACGTGAGGCAGTATTTTCCCGACAGAACTAAGTAATGCAAAGCACTTAGCTACTATCATCCTAATTTGCAGGGGTGAAAGAGTCTGGAATCAAACAGAACCCTAAGGTTTCTAGCACAGAGCGTGGGAAATGGTAAGTGCCCCAAACCATGAGACAATCCTTTCAAGCACCATTTAGGACTAAAGAGCAAAATCTGTTTTGTCTGAATGCGGCATCAAGAAACATGTATACATCCAATTCACTATTGCTCTCATAAAAACAGCTAATATTTGCTAAACCTGTCGGAAATGGACAGTTAGCATGTCTACATGAGACATGCTGGAAAAAGCCAAAGGATCTAATCAAGTCAAAATGGTAGAACACTTTTTCACTCCTTTTTTTTATTTTTATTTGGTATCCCAAATAAATGATAACGTTTTGACAGTACTGTAGTGTAGCAGGGTATATTCTATGTCCATTGTCAGCTGAATGATTTAATAGAAAAATTGTACCAAGCCTATGGTTCCGGTTGCTATCCTTTGGTCGCCTCTACATTGAACCAGCAATGAATTACAGGGCAGATTTAAACTGTACAAATCCTTCTTCTGTATTTAGGAAAGGATTGAAGGAGATGCATAGCAGTGGTCTTCAAACTTTTTTTATGCAGCTAACCCCCCCCTCTCTGAATTTTTCACAATTGTTCTTTTAAATTGGCAGTGTTGAAATGAAGCATTGTAGGGAAGATCTGTTACTGTTTTAAATATGTAGTCAAACACATGATGCCAAATATAACTATTCTGGTCAGGCAGTCCTTACTAATGTGTAAAAGTAGCCACAGTGTGATTGTTAGAAATGGGGCGGGGTGGGGGTTTTAAAGAGTATTCGGAGTCCCTTCTCTTTTGACATACTTCCAGCTTGGACATCAGTGACTAAATATGTTAACGATGGCCCATTACAGAGCGGATTACTGCTGCTTATGTTTTTTCAGTTTAAACAAAAGCCCTGTTATCAGCATAATGCATCTTGGCCAGAGCCTGGTGCCCCCTCTGTAATCATTCAGGGCCCTCCCTAGATGGGCCTGCCCCCCAGTTTGAAGACCCCTGCTGTATACCTTTGAAATCGTACACCAAACAAGTTTCTGTTTCTGAGTGCAAAAAGCTACTGACTAGTCTCACAAAAACACCTCGAGAAAAGTGCTCAACACACTAGTGAACCACTCACTTCCTGTGGCAATCTGAAAGTTAAATTAATATAGGCTTCAATAACACGGGACTACATGGGATTGCTGTCAGTAATTTTGTGCAAGTCTTGTTTTATGCAATTTTGTTTTTTTTAATTTCTCATGATTGAAGAGTTACATGTACTCCCTAATCCCTGTTTTAAAATGAACTGTTAATTTTGTCAATAACAAATGTTATCCCCTCTGCTTCACGAGTAGGCCTCTATTTAGAACTGTGGACACACTGCATTTGGTTTTACATGAATTTGTATCAGTTCTGTACATTTAATCAACCCATATTCTTTTCCTGTAAAATCCCAAACCACTTTGACAGTGTCGTTAATCTGGGTGTGTCTTCTGTGTACTCATCTTATTTGAATGCAGACACCGTACGGTGTCTAGTAAATCACATAATTAAACTTAGACAAGATCACAACCTAACAAATTAACTAATTGTCTCAGTAACCATAAATTTGATTGGTAGTAGAATCAATTTTCATTGGGGCATTAGTTGACAATTATTAATCACCAGTTTATTTGAAAGGCCGACCTCTTGGACTCCTTCCACAAAAGGACCATCTTGATCCACCTCAAGGACTCTGGATGGTGCTGGCAGTTCTCCTCAGGCTAGTGTTTGACTCTGTTCCGTAGAAGCGGAGTGCAGCTGAAAATTGTGGAAAGTTGTCGTTAATCCCTAAGTGTTTCTGCAGAAAATTGCTTGAAATCCTTGCATATTAATGTTTTTAGGCTGTTGCATGTCTTCGGCTGAAGGCATATTTCTATCGAATTGCCTTGGATTCTGCATATTCTTCATAGATGTCGGTAGTGCTGGCACCATTGACTCTGTCCCATTCCGTGCCTTCTGATATAAAATTCTGCAGCATTTAGTGAACCATGTTGAACTCATTATGGAAACTATTTCTATTAAACCTACGTTCCTGTTTCCATTAGCCATGATTCTCAAATATGTGGAACAGATTATTTCTCATGTGTGCATTGTTGATACTCATGCTTGCATTAGCAGTGTTGTAGAGGCATCTGCTTTCACCACTAGGACCACCGTTTTTACCTTGCACAATCTGCACATCATTACCTCGTGCATTAACACCTTGTATACCAACTCAGTCACCATTTTTTTGTTCAGAAAACAAGTTTATTCTGCCTTAGCCCTAAAACATAGCGCAAGTCAAGTAAAATCACAATGAAATAATTACTTAAAAGATAAAATAGCCAAATATAAAATCATCAACTCATGATTCTAATAAAACATACAGGATAGCATACAGTACAACACCCAAAGTTGCAACTAATTTTTGAGGGTGCCAGCCTTCCTAATCCTAAATACATAATAGATAACACTTGCATATTCTTCACCATATAATCAATAATTAAGAAACAGTCTGATCCTTGTAAAACTACCTTTTGGTTAATTAAACATCACATACCAGCTCTCTCACCCTGTGCAAGGCTTCAGAGAGCCCCATTAAGGAATCCTGTATTTCATTTAAAAATCAGCCTAAAGCTCATTTCACGTTCAAGAATCTCATATCTACCAACAGGTTGAGAGCTTGATTCTGGTAAATAACATTCCCTAAAAATTGGCATCAAAAACTTTTTCCGTTTTATCTAAGAACCACAACCAATCCAATAGAATTAATTGGCCACTACATTTTACTTTGAGGCCACATGTACATAGGCCCAAATCATCCCTCATTATGGCTCTTGTTTTCAAATCCATATAGCCTGGGTTTAGCCCCACCCTGAATTTTAACACCCCATTCCTTAACTGGGGATTAGGAAAAGCCTCTATATATGTAAATATATCCTAATTCCTCCACCCACGCACTTTGAACTGGGTGGATAATTTACCCTCAAGATAACATAAATCCTCTTATCCGGCCCGTTCATTTACCATGACGCACAGCTTCTGGATTTGTTTTCTGTGCCACTGATTGGATGATAAACCCAAAGTAACACAGATCTTCTCTAGCCGACCCCCTCACTTGGCCCAATTCAATCACTTATCCTTATTTCCCTTTTACGTAGTCGCACAATTTTGGTGATACCCTCGTCAGACGGACTCAACCAAAATTTAAATGCGGCTTCCCAAGTCGAATCCCAAGCCGCCTCAACAAACTCTGAAATACTAAGTCAAAAGCGTCTCAAAGCAACAAAATAGACAACCTTGTACCTCTATAGGTTTTTTGCCAGTGCCTAAAGACTAAAACAGTGGTCTATTGTAGAAGGAACTTCCTTGAATCCACCTTGCTCTGCTGGAATCAAATTATTTACTTAAGAGCCAATTATTTCTTTTATATTTTCAAGGAAAAAATGACCTTCCTCAGCTTTATTCTCTAGATCTAACCCAACATCCTTTTCCCCCATGTAGATTGCCCAAATGCTTATTCCAATCATCTTTTCCAACTAGACACTTCACTTTCCCAGGGGCCTTCCCCTTTCATACCAACTGCCAAAACCACCTGATATTTTGGGCTCCTATCACATCTAAAATAACTTTCAAATTCATATTTATGTACTCATTTTTTCCTTTTCTCAAGATTTTTTTATTATCTTGTTTAGCTATATGGAGCTTCTGTTATGTTCCCTTATCGCACCTTTTCCTAAATTCCCTTTTGCTATGTCCACATCTATAACTTCTGGATCCTACATTTGTGGTTAAACCAGGTATTTTTTTAATTCCTTCTAGCTGGTTCATATTCTCATGCACTATTTTTAATTTTACTTTCAGACAACCACTTGTTCAATTAATCTTTCATAGCCTTTAAACACATCATTTGGATCTTCTGCCAAGCTGAGACCCCTATCATTCATCATCAGGTCATTGAGTGCTTTTAAGCTATTCTTTGTGATATTGGTGGCTATCTGATGCAGTGCAACCACTCTTTCTCTTAAATCTTTATTCCCTGCCCTAAATGTTATCTGTACGGGCCAGGCATTACTACCCTCTAGGTGCAAGACTTCAAATCACACCACCTCCTTAAAATGGCAAACATTTACAAAGGCATAATCGATCGGGCAAGCCTAGTTACCTATTTGCAGGGTCTGCTTTGCAGGGCGGTCTGCATTCACACATCCATTGACACAATCTCATAGGGCCTTAGTAACAATTTTAAGCTCACTATCTCGTGCCATAACCTCTGATCTAGGGGAAATAGGTGGCTGCACATGTGCAGTGGCCAAAAACACCTCTAATTTGTCACAAAATGTTGGCTCTTATTTATGAGTAAAATCTCCTAAGGTCAATACCAGCTGTTCTACTTGATTCATACATATTGCCTCCAAATCATCCTCTAACAGACCCATCTGGGTATCCTAATCTGCTGTCATCCCTGGCTTGGTATATACCTTAATTACAGTGAGCTGCCTTATAGAGGTCGACCCCCCCTCCCCCCCCCCCCCCCCCCCAAAAAAAAAAACAACTATAATCTTCAAGGGAGTTTAAAAGGGGCTCAAAACGGTTCCTCAATATTAGGCCTTTAGGTCTGCTACTATGGTCACACTTAGCCTGCCCTTGCTTCTATCCACTCACATTCTTAGATTTTGAGTGCCTACTAAACTATTCATTACCGTTGCCAAATCAAGGTGCCTTAAACCCCCCCCCCCCCTAAATTAGGACATTCACTATAATACTTCACATGGGAAATGATTTAGTCTATCATTTTCACTTGTTCACACATCACACTTTGCTGAATATGAGCACTAATCTCCAAATGTAATCCCATCCTTTTAACATCTTCTTTCGGTGGGTTTTCAACTCCACTAAACTAGAAATCTGCATCGATTTTTCATAATATACATGTACACTCATCTTGATTTTGCATTGCTGTCATTTTTGACCAGTCAGCCTGTTTCTTGGGCACCTATAATTTTTAAATGCTACACATGGCAATTATATTTCTACATAACAATTGGAGAAGACTTAAGAGGAGCTACTCTCTATAGTTCTTATGACCAGTGTACCGTGGTCTTGCACTCAGCACAAAAATCTCAAGGCGCAACAATTGAAAATAGAGCTTTGAATATGCCAACAGTACCCAGGGCCACTGGAATTAAGCAATGCTTCAGCGATTTTCGCATAATTATGGATTTGCTACACTTGTCACATAATCCATCACCTACCACGTAATCTGCTGATTTTAGCAAAAATAAAATGTGTTTCTAGCTCATATGGATCAAAAGGTACAAAACATATGGTGACTCGTGTTCCTGCACACTGAATGGCTTTTCCCAAAGGATGGCTGGTCATCTTTCAGTTGCTTATTGTTGTATTTGGGTGTTAAATTGGTACTAATTATGGTAAACTTTTTTTCTCAGGCACAGTTACCAGGTGTAAAAATGACAAAATAATGAAGTAATGATATTACAAAAAAATGTGCTGCGTTATGCCTCATAATGTGCCTTTTAATGCCACATAATTTAGTTAACCCTGCCACACAATTTGGTGGTCCTCTGCTGCATAATTCTAGTGGCACTGACAGTACCTTTCAAATAGTTATTTTCTTCTCTGTATACGATTTCTCAGGCTCTTTTCCGCTTCGGGAAATGCTTTGTAAGCTTGTAGATAACTTCTTGACCGTGGTACGTACAAACATACCCTCCCTTTAGTCCGGAGTAAATTAATTCCGTTCCTTGAGCCACAGGAAAGTGTGTAATCCTGCATGAGCTAAAATCTAATGGGCAGTTGTAGTAACTAGGCAGAGCCTCTTCCCCACCGGTAGAAATTGTGAGCTTGTTCAAAAGTGAATCCATTGCATTCTCAACCTAATGTCAGAATACACGTAATACTAATGCAGCTAATATTAATACTACTTCAAAAGGAGACCTGAAAAGCAATATCTAATGTTAATAACCAAAACAAATAACACCTTTGTTTGCCTGCTGGACTATGGGATGTAAAAATCGAACTTGCCACTGAAGAGAAATA
This sequence comes from Pleurodeles waltl, assembly GCF_031143425.1. NCBI lineage: Eukaryota > Metazoa > Chordata > Amphibia > Caudata > Salamandridae > Pleurodeles > Pleurodeles waltl. The sequence continues at coordinate 266,355,548 of NC_090449.1, forward strand.
ACACTAAAAGCGTTTGCATAGCACAGCAAGATTAGTTCTACAGCCGCAACCTACCCTTCAAGTCAGTGTCTGTACTTGTTCACAGAATTAACTCAACTATGCAGGATTAGTTCTAAAAGTCTGTTGGTGCTCGCAAACTTTTTCCCAGTAGCCATAAAGTATGTCTGTCGTGTCCCTGAGGACCCCATTATTGCCAGCAGGGTTGGAGTGGGGCTTTTCAGTGGGAGATGTAAGGTGGACGTAGGGGAAGCGAATCATGTATATGGTGTGGACAGTTTGTCATGGAGTTACCCTGAGGGTTTCATTCCATACTGCCCTTTGAATTAAACCCCTAGTCTCTAGAAGAGTCATAGATTTAACCATGCTGTGTTACGTTTTACCCAAATTGCCTTCACTCTACCGCACTTCGCTGTAAGCCTTCTCTGCTTGAAGTTGCTACCTTGGGAGAGCAGAGTGTGAAAAGGACGTTAGTTATTGAATTTGCATTAAAGAAAATTGCACAATGTGAAGATGGAAAACCTGGTGTCATTACTGGCTCCCCCCCCCCTTAACCAAATTGTGTGATTCTAGGCAGTTTGCTTTTTTCACTTTGTCTTCTATATCAGTATCATGTTTGATTTTAATAAATTAAGCTGTCAATATATACAAAAACAGCCCAGGCTACCCAAACGGAACACGTGACAACTTACTTGCCTCTTGGTTCACCATTTTGTGGAGGAGGCGCAAATGTTTCTGCATTAATTTTTGAAAACTATCATTATAAATAAATAAAAACTTCTCAATGCACTGATACAATCCCATGTACTAAAATGAAACCCTTCTACATGTTAATGAAATACACTTTTTTGGAGAGACTATAATTTTCTTATATGGCTGTTAAAAAATAACTTAAAAATGAAAATGTTGTAGTGCAGGATGGTAGATTTTATATTATTTTATTTAACTTAAGTTAACATCTAAATAAATGTGTACCTGTTTATTTAACATCATTCTGAGCGTTACTACTCTGTCAAGTAAACAGCAACCCAGTGTTGATGTTTACCGGGGAGCCACATGTGAAGGTCAGAATTTGTCATACTTTGAGTATTAATGCCTTAATAGGAATTTAACCTCTAACCTGACATGATGCCACACTCCTTTATTCAGCAGACAGCATCCTAATATCGCAGTCTTAGAAATCTACAAATCTGTAACTCTAATGCTTACATCTACAAACATTTGGATATAGATTACGTAAAATCACAACATCTCCATCAAAAACACACATAAAAAAGCTTTAGCAATATAAGCAGCACGTTTCAATGCAGTGCAGTTTTCAAAGCATTTGCAGAACAAAATCCAAAATGCCATTGACTTAACCTGTGTGGCATGCGCAAAATAAATGATTTCACTCCATAACAAGTGACGACACACTAACACTCCTATCTTGCTTGGAGTGTGCAAGACAGCTCATCACCCAAGGCCCCATTAATACGCCTGGCCTCACCAGCAGTTAAAAAAGCATTAATCTAGCTTATTTCAGGGTTCCCTAAGGTGAGTTAATTATGCAAGCTACTTGCCCATGCCTTCTCCACCAAAATTCTATTTTAACTTTGCTTTTGGCACCACTTAACTGATGAAGTAAAAAGGTTGCTACACATGAATGGGGCCCTGGCTCTCAAAAAGACGGCCATTAAAGAAAATTGTCACAGGACAAACTTCTTAGTCATAAAGGTTTACTCACATTAATACTGATTAGAGAGGGTAGTAAGTAATGTGTCGAATTCAAATAATTATCAATTCATCAAATGCCAATCAAGAGGTAGTAATAGGTCAACCTCCAAAGCAAGTAAATACCCCAAACCAAACTATATTTCAGCAAGAAGGCTTGCATAAATTTGCTGAGTTCAAGAAACAAGGACATTTGAAGTATAGGTCAAATAGATTAACGCTGAGTCTACACAGAAGGCTTAGTACAAATTAGGCAGACTAACACAAGTGAGCAAAAAAATCTGGCCCGTATCTGAAGGGACACATTTCTATAGCTTTGAGACATTGAAACACACAGATAACGGCATTGTGAGGATGTGCGTCATAGGGCTGTACAAATAAAGTAACTCAAACATGAGCCAAGAGTAAAACAAGAACATATGATCCATAAAATAAGAAACATTTAGGAGCACCTACTTTCATGCATAATTATAAATAGGAAATTATAAACATAATGACATTCATGCAACAGGTGAAAACTATAGATAGAACAGCTGCTTAGAGCAGACCCTCGGAAAAGCCTTTTATATGGCGCGACCATAGAACCATTCAGCACGTTGCTTCTTTCTTGAGCACAAATTAATACTTTTTAGTGTAGCTAATAAACACCACCACAAAACAAGGTCTAGTTAATTAATTTTCAAGAAAGGAAATAAACCGATGCGTAACATGTATGTGCAAAATTTTTATTTACCTTTTTTTTTATTTTTTTAACCACATTGCCCTCTGTTTTTGCAAAATAAATGTCCCAGCAGACTGACTTTGGCCTACTCTCTGACGGAGTTCTACTTATGCTAACTAAAATGAAACCAGCATTATTCTCTATTGATTAAAAATGCTCTAACAATAGGGTACATTGTTTCCTTGTAGCCTATACCTGCCTTTTTTTTTTCTTCAAAGTGTTCAGAGGCTAGCTTTTGAAATAATTTTGCTCTTTTAAATCTTTTTTTATTTTTGTAATAACTTTTTATTATTTTCAAACTGGGCTCATCGTACACGCCATACAAACATGATTGTTACCTCGCATACATCACGGCTGTAGTATCCACCGTGACAGGCAGCTTTAGACACCTTAACAGGGAAGGGCACTTTTATGGCTAGTATATACATTTCACTCAATATCTGCTCTTCCTTGGTGTAATGTGTCTACTTGTCTCAGGGGTTGTAAACAACCCCTCCACCCACCCCTCTATATATCTGCCATGCTCCCCACGCCTTCTCCTACGTCCTCTGGCAGCTGTGGCTTTGATGAATTACATTTTCAGCACGTTGTCACCAGTCTAAATCTGACTTCCATCTTGCAAGTCTGGGTGGGTCAGTGCATCCCCAGGCCCTTGCAATATTTCTCTTGGCTACTTTTGCAGCCAACCACAGCCATTTATTTTGGTGTGTAGTCCAGGTCTCCTCTGCCGACACAATAAAAGGAGCCATTTTGTGTCCATTATCAGCTCAATTTACATAACTTAAGTTTCCACCACCCCTTCCAATAAAACTTTATTGTTGGGCACTCCCAGAGGATATGATAGAAGTTGCCTTCCAGCCCATACCCCCTGAGGCATGTTGAGGTGGGCACCCTGGCTATCTTGGCCATTCGAGTTCTGGAGTAATAGGATCTGTGTAGTATTCTGAGCTGAACTAATCTGAACCATGTGCGTATTGCTATTTCACGTGGACTTTGAATTACTTCAGACCATTCTACGCCTTCAAGATCACCCAAATCTCCAGCCCATGCTTCGCTCAACTTCATCAACAGGTCAGGGGAATTAAAGACTATCTTTCAATAGATAATTGATTGCTTTATTCTGAATATATTCAGTAAAAGTTGATTCTCTAGCGGTGATGCCTCCGGGAGCTGCTCCCCCCTCTAATATGCGCGCCGAAACGCATGTCCCAGCTGTGTGTATCGATAGTGTTCGGAGTCTGCCAACTCAAAATTATGCCTAAGGGATTCAAATGTTGTAATATCTGATCCCTCCAAATATCTCCCAGATGTTCAATACCAATCGTTTCCCAGATCTTAAAACCTTTCAATTCCCCCACCTCACTTAGACGATCCCTATACCCATAAGAGTGTCCTGCCTATGAGCCTGTCATTCCAACCAGGTAGTTAACTGGCCTCCCTCCATGCTCAGACTACCGTCTGAGTGTGTTCTGGTAGTCCTCTCCATTTCCTTCGATAAAGGATCGCTCTATAGCCTCTATGACCCATTGCAGCTCTGTCCACGCCATACACCGGTTCCTGGCTATCCGAAAAGCCCAGTCATTGATCACCCTCAATTGTGTTGCCCAGTAGTACTTCATGTCTGAAATCGTGACACCCCTCCCCCCCCCCCCCTTCTAAAATATGGCTAAGGCAATAGGTGTTGTATCTCCCTGCCATAGTATGGATCTGATTTCATAATTAATTTCCTGAAAAAAAAACACTGGGGGACCTTGTATGGGGTATTTTGTAGTACATATTTCTGATGGATACAACTACCTGTGGATTCCTCACCTCATGAATACTCCCATGGCGCCAGCATTCGACGGAAATCTTCTTACTAGTCTCTGCACGTCGACGAGGACGTCACTGTCTCGCACGCGACGCCGTCTGACGTCATACAGGCAATAAGAGGTCCTCGACGACGTGCGGACGTCAGTTCCCTTTTTTCCGTGCATTCGAAACGGTTATCTTCGAGGGAGCAACTGTTACTCTTGCGGTTACAGTGTATATCTTGCTGCGTACTCTTTCTCTGTGGAAATAATGTCGCAGAGAAAGTCTGGATTTAAGCCTTGTCGTGAGTGTGGAGGCAAGATGTCGGTGACGGATCCTCATTCCGATTGCCTTTGGTGTTTGAGCTCCGACCACGACGTCTCGACTTGTGATTCGTGTCAGCACATGAATCCGAAGGCCATTAAAGAACGCGAGGCGAAGCTGTTTATGGCCAAGTCAAAGGAGAAGCATCACAAGAAAAAGTCTTCTCCAAGACATCGGCGTCATCGAGACTCCCGGCGCCGTAGAGAATCTCGGCGTCATTCAAGGGAGGCTCGTTCCAGGTCTCCGGATCGGCGCCGGAGGACATGGGAGGTCAGCCCCACGGTGACGCCGCATCCTTCGACGCCGTTGCTCTCTCCGACGTCTCCAACTTCGCCTGGACAGGCGTCGGTGATTGAGGTATTGGAGCCTCAGGTGTTTTCTCCGGCGCAGACGCCGAGGCCGGCGTCGGGGTCGCCTCCGAGTCAGGCACCCCAGTATCCGGCTTTTCCCACCCCTGGAGCCGATAGTTCCGCATTCTTGAATGCGATGTATGCCATCTTCCAACAGATGGCTCCAGGGGGTGCTCCGGCTGGGCCTTTGGCCTTTTCTTTGGGTGATCCTGCGCCTCTTCGGCCGGCACCCTTTATGCCCTTTCTCCCGTTTGGGAACGTGGGCTCGGCGCCAGTGTCGGCGCCGGTGGCCGCTCCGATGGCTTCGGAGGGATTGGCCCCAGGGATTTCCATCCCGTCGACGTCGAGATTTCGGCCTGTGACTCCGGTGGGTCCATCCGTTCCATCTGCTCTTCAGTCGGCGCCGAAGTTACCTGTGGCGCCGGATGCGGCGTCGGTGGCTTCGGAAGATCGGCGCCGATCTCCGACTTCGGCGGAGGTGTTGTCGACTCCGCGGATTGAGCAACGACTGCATTCAAGGAGGCGTGCTCTCCGGGTACTAGAGGAGCAGGAGTACCAACGAGCCCTAGAGGAAGGAGAGCTAGAGGACTCGGGTGATGGGCTGCGTGGACTGGAGTCGGCCAGTGGGCTGGACACTTCCCCTGAGTGGGACCTTTCGTCCCCGGGGGAATATACTGAGGAAGCTGCTTCCTTTCATACAGTGGTACGGAAGGCAGCTAGTTTTTTGGACCTGCCTTTGCCGGTGGTGGAGGCGAAACAAAATCTTTTGACAGAGGTGTTGCATCCGGCCTCAGCCGCGGCGGAGCCTCTATTACCTTTTAATGACGCTCTGCTGGATCCGGTTTTAGAGGTGTGGAAGAAGCCGGCATCTTCCCCAGCAGTTCACAGAGCCGTGGCCAGGAGGTATCGGACGGCTCCAACTGATCCTGGTTTCCTATCTAGGCACCCTACGCCGGAGAGCTTGGTTGTGCAGGCCTCCTGTTCGTCCAAATCAGCGCCTGGTTCTTTCCCGACGGTGCCTGGGGACAGAGACTCAAAAAAGCTAGAGGCGCAGTCGAAGAAGATTTTTTCGTCCTGCAGTCTGGCGTTAAAAGCCACTAATGCGACCTGTATCCTGGGGAGGTATATTCATGCTCTGATGGATGACATCTCCTCTTCGTTTACAGAGCTTCCCCAGGGTCTTTTGGATCTTGTCTCTGATGCCCAGGCTGCTGCGACCCAAATTATCCAGACGGGACTGGATACCACCGACTCGGTAGCCAGAGCAATGGGCACAACTGTGGTGGAAAGGAGACAGGCCTGGCTACGTAACTCGGGCTTTTCGGCAGATGTACAGTCCACATTGTTGGATCTCCCGTTTGATGGGGACAAACTGTTTGGGGCTAAGGCTGATTCGGCCTTGGAACGTTTTAAGGAGAGCAGGGCCACGGCTAAGTCGTTGGGACTCCAAGCTCCTTCTTCCACGGCCTCTTCCAGACTCTTCAGGAGGTTTCGTGGATTTGGGCGTGGCTCTTCCTCCTCTTCCTTTCGGGGAAGATATCAGCAACCTGCCTCTTCCCACCCCTATAGATCTTTTAGGGGGAGGGGTAGGGTCCGCACCAGGGGAGCCTCTCAGCAGCACTCTGCCTCTTCCTCATCCTCTGGCGGGGTGCAGCAGGGGAAGCAGCCTTAGGCTTCCACCATTTCCCACTCACTCCTCTCCTGTAGGGGGAAGATTACAGCATTTTCTCACCAAATGGGAGACTGTTACGTCGGACACTTGGGTTCTCAGTGTTGTGGGAAAAGGCTACACCCTTCCCTTTCGGGAGTTTCCGCCCCTCATCCCGCCCCGCCCTTCGTATTGTTCACAAGAACACCTCCTGTTGCTAGAACAGGAGGTGGAAGTCCTCCTTTTAAAGGGCGCGGTGGAGTTGGTCCCGGAGCAGGAAAGGGGTCAAGGAGTTTACTCAAGGTATTTCCTGATTCCCAAGAAGGATGGTCGTTTGAGACCAATTCTGGACCTGAGGATCTTGAATTGGTTCCTCAAGCAGGAAAAGTTCAAGATGCTGACCCTAGCACAGGTGCTTTTGGCGTTGAACATGGAAGACTGGATGGTGTCTGTCGACTTGCAGGATGCTTACTTTCATATCCCGATACTCAAGTCACACAGGAAGTATCTCCGGTTTGTGGTGGGATCGCAACACTACCAGTTTGCGGTCCTTCCGTTTGGTCTTACTTCAGCACCTCGAGTCTTCACGAAGGTGATGTCGGTGGTTGCGGCAGAGCTCAGAAGGAAGGGGATAGCAGTATTCCCTTACTTGGACGATTGGTTGATCAAAGCCAAGTCCCCGGAGCTTGTGTTGCGTCATCTGCAGTCAACAACCCAGTTGTTGTTCGACCTGGGCTTTTCGGTGAACGAGCCCAAATCTCACCTGGAGCCCTCTCAGCGCCTCCTGTTCATAGGGGCAGTACTGGATACGACATTGGGTCGGGCCTTTCCTCCGCCTCAGCGGATTCAAGATATTCAGGATTTGGTTCCAATGTTTCGAAATGGAGCGGTAGTTCCAGTCCTCAAGGTCCTTCGTCTGCTCGGTCTTTTTGCCTCCTGCATTCTGTTGGTCACGCATGCTCGCTGGCACATGAGGGCTCTTCAGTGGTGCCTCCGAAGGCAGTGGTCTCAACACAGAGGGGATCTAGAGGGTACTGTCAAGATCTCCAGAGATGCTGCTGTGGATTTGAAGTGGTGGATTGCAAGCATCAATCTTTCACAAGGAAAGCCGTTCCAGCAGTCGCCACTAGTGGCCACAGTCATAACGGATGCTTCCACTCTAGGGTGGGGAGCTCATCTGGGGGATCTGGAGATCAAAGGTCTTTGGTCTCCAGAGGAACAGATTTTTCACATCAATCTGTTAGAGTTACGGGCTGTACGTCTGGCTCTCAAGGCCTTCCTCCCTTCCCTTCGTGGTCAGTCGGTACAGGTCCTAACGGACAATACTACCACGATGTGGTACATAAACAAGCAGGGAGGAGTGGGGTCGTACCTTCTCTGCAGAGAAGCTCTTCGACTATGGTCCTGGGCAAAGGACCATCGGATTTGCTTGATAGCAAACCATCTGGCCGGAGTCTTGAACGTGCGTGCGGACAGTCTCAGTCGCCACTTCTCGGCAGACCACGAGTGGCGTCTCCATCCAGATCAAGTCCGTTTAATCTTCCAGAAGTGGGGGTTTCCTCGGGTAGATCTGTTCGCCACTCGAGAGAACGCGCATTGTCCGTTGTTCTGCAGCCTTCAGTATCCGATGCAGGAAGCGTTGGGGGACGCGTTTCAAATGACCTGGTGCGGCCAGTTGCTTTACGCGTTTCCTCCCATACCCTTGATTCCTCGAGTATTGAGGAAGATTCGCCAAGACCGGGCTCTAGTAATCTTAATAGCTCCGGATTGGCCAAGGAGGGTGTGGTACTCCGACCTTCTCCAACTCTCAACGTGCCCGCCGCTCCGTCTCCCTTTCAGGGCAGACCTCCTCTCGCAGTCGCAGGGGCAGGTTCTACACCCCAACCTCCAGAGTCTGCACCTACATGCCTGGAGATTGAACGGGGCAACCTGAGTTCCTTCTCTCTCCCGCCTGAGGTAGTGGATGTTATATTAGCGGCCAGGCGACACTCCACTAAATCTATCTACGCTAATAGGTGGTCTAAATTTGTTGCGTGGTGTGGAGAGAGGCAGATTGATCCTTTACATGCTCATCTATCGGACGTTTTGTCTTTTGCTCTATCTCTGGCGCAGAAAGGTTGTGCAGTGGCTACCATTAAAGGTTATTTATCGGCCTTGTCAGCCTTCATATGTCTTCCAGACCAACCATCTTTATTTAAATCCCCTATTGTTATCAGATTCTTGAAAGGTCTTCTAAATCAATATCCTCCAAAGCCATTCGTTATGCCGCAATGGGATTTGTCCTTAGTCCTGACTTTCCTTATGGGGTCCCCTTTTGAACCTATGCATTCTTGCCCCTTGAGGTATTTGGTTTTAAAAACAGTCTTCCTGATAGCTATAACATCAGCAAGGAGAGTGAGTGAGTTGCAGGCCTTATCAGTAAAACCCCCTTATACAACTTTTTATGGGGATAAGGTGGTGTTGAGGACCAAGGCTGCTTTCCTCCCGAAGGTTGTTTCACCCTTCCATTTGGCTCAGGCAATTACTTTGTCCACGTTCTATCCTCCGCCTCATCCTTCCAAAGAGGAAGAAAGACTGCACCGTCTGGACCCAAAGAGAGCGTTGAGCTTCTTTATCGATAGAACAAAGGATTTCAGGCTGGAGGATCAGCTGTTTATTGGATACGTGGGCAAGAGGAGAGGAAAGGCAGTCCACAAGAGAACACTATCCAGGTGGGTTGTTCTTTGCATTAAAATATGTTACTCTTTGGCAAAGAAGGATCCTCCTGAGGGCATTAGAGCTCATTCCACCAGAGCTAAGTCGGCCACTTCGGCCTTAGCCAGAGGTGTTCCTGTGGTCGACATCTGCAAGGCCGCAACTTGGTCGTCCCTTCACACTTTTGCAAAACATTACTGTTTAGATTCTGAGGTTAGAAGGGACGGCCATTTTGCACGGTCAGTGCTGCAGGATTTCTTGGTTTGACCATTTAGGCACCCACCGCCGGGCGTGGTACTGCTTTGGGACTCTATTCATGAGGTGAGGAATCCACAGGTAGTTGTATCCATCAGAAGAACGAGTTACTTACCTTCGGTAACGACTTTTCTGGTGGATACATTAGCTACCTGTGGATTCCTCACGGTCCCACCCGCCTCCCCGTTGCCTTTATGGTCTTGCCAAGTAATCCTTGAGTGCGCTCCTCTTGGTCTTTGAGGGTGCAATAAATGTATATATATAATATATTTATATATATATAGGTATATGTGTATATATCTTTATGTATATACTTGGTGTGTGTATATATTTTAAAAGAGAGTTTTATATATATATATATATATATGTACATAAAAAGATTTACAGTTATTCATACAATGTGGTGTATTTTTACAATATAATGGATGTTGCTTTGTTCTTTCATTGCATTGCCTGGTTGTTCTCATGCACGTAAAAAATGATTGGTACTGACGTCCGCACGTCGTCGAGGACCTCTTATTGCCTGTATGACGTCAGACGGCGTCGCGTGCGAGACAGTGACGTCCTCGTCGACGTGCAGAGACTAGTAAGAAGATTTCCGTCGAATGCTGGCGCCATGGGAGTATTCATGAGGTGAGGAATCCACAGGTAGCTAATGTATCCACCAGAAAAGTCGTTACCGAAGGTAAGTAACTCGTTCATCTGGCGTAGCAGTGTCGTCTTGTGTATAACTGCTCGGCCCATCAGGGACAATGGGAGCATGCTTGAGTGGGCATCATCACTTTTCAGTCTTTCCAACTGTGCGTACAGGTTCCTACTCAGGAACTCCTGTGGGTTCTGGGTGATGGATATCCTGAGGTACATAAACCTGGATTCAGTCAAGGGCACCACACACCCCTGAGGGAGCTGTGTATCATCTACTGATGTAGGGAAGATCAGTGATTTTGTCCAATTAATTCTGTAGCCCGAGTAGGTGCCAGAAAGGTCAAATATATGCTGAACTCTTCTTATTGATCTGGCTGGGTCAGACAAATAAAGCAAAATATCATCTGCATAATGATATGCCCTTCTCCAAGCTCTCACCACAGCTCACCCCTCAAATAAACAGATCTTATCTTACCCAGGCGGCTAACGCATAGAGCCCATGCACATATCATTGGGGAAAGTGGACACCTCTGTCTTATGCCCATTTGTAATGCGAAGACCTGAGAAACCGTCCCATTGAACCTTAATCTGGCCAGGGGCTTCTGATATGAGAACCAGATCCTTCCGCAGAACTTGGGTCCAAATCCCAGCCGTGCAAGCATGGCAAACATATAATTCCATTCAGTGCTATTGGTTGCTATTTTCGCTTCAAGGGACTCTACCACCGTCTGGTATGACCTCTACCATGTGGTCTCATGGATTACACCAAACAATCGTCTCAATTTGAGGCGAGTGCTTCTGTGGGGCACAAACCCTGATTGGTCCGGATGTATACTCCGTGTGATTATTTTGCAAAGTCTGTGTGTCAGAACTTTTGCTAGCACCTTGGCTTTGACATTGAGCAGGTATATCGGTCTATACAAGCAACAGTCGGGAGGCTTACCCTTTTTATGTATTACTGTTATTGTGGCTGTACGTTGGTCTTCCGGCAGCCACCCTAGTTTCCATTCTTCTCTGAACATTTCCAGCATGTGTGGGGTTACCTTGTCAATCGCACCTTTATATATTTCTATCGGCAGTCCGTTGGGTCGTGCTGCCCTCCCGGACTGTAATCTCTGCAAAGCAACTGCCAACTCCTCTGTGGATAAGTGGATGCATCCCTCTCCTTCCTACTGCTCCTTGACATATCTGTCTCACCCACCAGTTTACTACAGTTGTTTGCAGTTCTAGAGGTCGCGGATGCACAGAGGCCCTCATAGCACTCTGCAATCTTTTTTATTTTTTTTAATCTATTTTAAGCTTGCTTTGGCTAGTATAGGACTGCTTTGATTGGGACAAAACAGTGACTTACGAGTTAAATAGAAGCTTTGGAACACCATCATGTAAAGGATTTGGTAATTTTAACTTGATCCACTTACCAGTTACTGAGTCCATTATTGTGCTTTAGAGGCCTTCTCTCTTTATAACCAGTTTAGCCTACTAGATTTTGGCTATTTGGTGACCGAGAATACTGGCTAGGAGTCCAGAGCCAAGGTCTTCTCATTTAGCTCAGTTGCCAGAGTTTCAGTTAATTACACGTGTTACCACACAAACATTGTCACGTCCAAAATGAGGCACAAATACATTGAATTTTAAGAAAGTTGGACTACTCTGACATAATCAGAATATAATATTGACCTATCGTTCTACTTTATATTCTTTCCTGTAACTTCTTTTTTGTTACTTTACAGCATAATGACCCCCAGGAAATGATAGGAGTGGCTTCGTTGGATGAAGTAGCTCCCTTTCATCACTTATGCTTGTGAGGAGAGGAAGTCTGTAGGCCCTAGTTTGTGATGAAATCCAGTCTGGCGGGCCCAGACAACCCCACGTTCTGTACCTTGAGAACTGCCTTAGCATTTTAAATGTTGGTGAGCTCTGGGACTCACATGGGCCAAAATGCTTTGAAGCAATGCATTAAAGCGTGTGCTTTTAGTTTCTCGTCAGTCCGATATGGATGTTTTAGCAAAACCCAAGAATGGGTGGGCTGTTATAAATTGCTACCAACAAAGGTATGATTTACCCCACCTTGGCTGTAATTACTCAAAATAGAAAAAAGCAAGATCCATGGCACTCGAGCTTAGTGAATGGCCATTACTGGATAAGGTTTTTTTTTTTTTTTGGCCCCAGCGGTCAAGAGGCTGTGACATCAAGGGTTACTAAGGAGCGGTGCTAGGCAGAGTCTTTCGGATTGCCCTTTGCTGGCCCCTCCACAAGGATGCATCTTCTGCCCGTTCTTTCTAAAGTTTAAGATAGTGCTGTACACGTTTAGGGTCACAGTGACGTTCATCTTTTTACCTGTATATACTTGCACTTGTCTATGAATCTTCAGTAAATTCACTGCTGTATTATATTGTAATTTGTACATGGGCAATATTGGACATTGGAGTTATAGCCTCTGCTAGTTCTTTGACTGAAAGTAGTTTTCTACCCATGTGCTTGCATTAGGCGTCAGCGCTGGGTAATTTTTATTTTTTTTGTTGCAAATTGTAATTTGTACAGACCTTTTCAGGCACTGTAGCCACAGCCCATGCTAGCTCTTTATTGAATATAAACTGCTAACTGGGTGCTTGATTCAGGCATGAGAGAGCGGCTGCTGAACCTACTCCTCGCACCAAAAAGGTCTTCCGTTATTCCCTGTATTATGTGCAGTTTGACTCCAGTCACTGGTTAAGCTTTCCACAGGCTCCTCTGTTACTACTTGTGCTGATCTCTGGTGTGAACTGTAGGCGAGTCTTTTTGTCTCTGCTGCTATTTTTCGACTCTGCACCTTGCACTTGTTTTAGTCCATGTGTATTGTGCAGTTATTGTTGTTCCAACCTGCTTGTTAACCCTAACCATGCACCAAGCTTAGTGGTGAGCATTGGACCTCCGTTGCTTCCCAAGTTAACCCATGTGTTTGATTATGCATTTTACTAATTGTAAAAAACAAAACAAAAAAACGTTTTAAAACTTATTTCCTGATGAGGGAATTCTTAACATTGTATATGTAACTGCTAATTATAATGATCACACAAATAAGTCACTAAATAGTGTATAACACTGTCACTCTGCAACTTTGTAGATCAGATTCAAATGGACCTAAAAGTATATTTCATTAAGGTCAAAATAGATTAGGTAGCACATGGAATGGTTTTCCCAACTAGGCAGAAGTCGTGACTTAAAGGAAATGGCACGAAAGAATGGCTAAATCCTGCTGTTTATAAAGGCCTCTAGCCCCTTAATAACTTACAACAGTAGTAGGAAATGTGTAATGATGCAGCTCACTTTGTTAAAAAATGCTGTTTATCAGGAAAGATGCCAAAATAACTTTTAAACAGTTTAGGTTGATTGTCACGCACGTCAGTTGATTGCCTGTTCAGTGGTAGCAATGGTTGCCACTTATAACTTGGGGTTGTAAGAACATTGATCACAGCGCTGGAAGTGGCAATATCACATTTGTTTTAGCAGAGGTGGTGGTAAACTTAATGCAATTACCACCATTTGCATGGGCCTGAGTAATTTATTTCTAGGCCTTTTCAATGTGGAGTGTTTGGGAGGTGGGGGGGGGGGGCGGGCAAGTATAGCTCTAGTGAGTGGGGTGTACTGAGGGGGGAGATCTTCAAGATATGACTTGTATGGTTTGTTTGATGGTGATCAGTTTCTCCAGACATGCGGAGTTCTACCAGCAGGCTGAATTCAGACTGAGAAAACCTACACCCAAGCAGATGAGCAGTGTTGCATTTGCCTCTTGTTTTTGGTAGTCAGTCCCTGGAAACTCCCCCAAAGTCGCGCCCCCCCACCCCCCCTTTTTTTTCCCATTTTTTTTTTCTTATTCAGATAAATTGCCTAGCTTGCTCTTCACTGCGACTGTTCACTCCCTGGAAAGGGTGTGTGTGTGTGTGTATACAATCTCATACACACCAATTGCCACTAGGTAGTTATAGTTAGGTCTGTTTTTCCATATGAAATGTCTTTTTTGGTTGAATAACTTTGGCACTGCTTAATGAACCTTCACAAATTCTTTTATTTTTTTATTTTTTTTTGTTTAGTGCTTCTTTGACTAGTGTCTTAATGGAAAGTTTTGGGGTCTTCTGACAAGCATGTGTTGATTAAAAAGGCAGGCAATTCAAATGCAAAATCTCCATGCATTCCCCATTCAATTGTTTGAACAGTGCTACCACAACAAGTAAATGCGAGACCTATTGCATTGCAAATGCGTGAGACGAAGCTTTTGGCACTGTAAATTTTATAGCTGGACTTTTGCCACAATAATTGGTCAACTCTGTTGCCTATTTTGGTCCTTTCTGCCACATAATCTTTGGCCCTGCATATAACTACAGGGATAGTAGTCCTTCTGGAATATTTTTTCAAAAATGCCCTTAAAACACAAACTACTCCCAGTTGCAAAACAAAAGTTTCATTCATATGAGAGCTTTCAAATACTCAGGTGGGATGGATTATTTTGGGGTCCCCTCTAACCTAGTGTGGGGACCTAGAGTAGATCTAGACACAGCACGTTGTGGTGAAAAGATTTTGAAGGCGGTCCCATTGTCCTAGGACCGTCACAGGCTGAGTTATGAGCAAAAGTGTTTTGTAAAAGGAATGCCCTGCAAAGCACTATGGTGCGAGTTTGTGGTGCAAATATTGTAGCATGTTGACTGTAATGCTCAGAACAGCCCCTGGTGGACACCACAATAAAATTAGCATTTATAAGATACCTAGTCATGTAATGATAAAGGTAGCCCCAAGAGGGCATAACTGTATGAAAACCGAATGGCAGAAAATAATGCAGTGCAACCATATATTTAGCCCCTAGAGGGCATAGTGCAGTATACATTTTCAGGGCTGGCAGGCCTACTGCAATGATATTACAAACAAGGTCCTTAAATCACAAATTACTCTGAGCTGTAAAACAAAAGTTCCAGCCATGAGAGAGTTGAAAAACACACTAAATAGTGGGAAGGGTTACTTTTGGGTCACCAATAACTTAGTGTGGGGACCCAGAGTTGACCTAGACAGAATACATTGTGTTCAACATTTTGGTGGTGTTCCCTTATCCTAGGTCCAAAACAGGTTATGGGTAAACATGTTTTTTGGGGGGGGGGGAGAGGGTGAGGGTAAAGCCCTGCAAAGCATTATGCGGCACGTTTCCCGAATGCAGTGAATATTGAAGTATTGGCTCTACTGCTATGGCGGGAGAGCTACGTTGAAGATTTACGTGATGCATTTATTAATTACAAATGTTTTTGTGAAAGCTATGGAGCATGAAGGGGCGAGACAAAAAAAAACTACTGATTAGGTACCAGTGTGAATAATGTGACCAGCGCTTCAGTACTGCTGATGGAGGGCAGAGATGAAAGAGAAAAATATTTGACCCACACTGAATTATTTCTGCAATCGTGCCATAATCCATGTAACCAGGTCAGTCTGCAAGGCGGTAACAAAACTGCCCTAAGGTGGGACAAACAGAGCATTTGCCAATGACTGGATATTTTGAAAGGCAATCCCACGAATGAGTGAATGATGGGCATGGTTAAAAACCCAGAGAATACTTACAACAGGTCAAAGCGCTTGTGTGCGACCTAAAAACTGCAGAACGAAATTGCACCACTCCACTTCAAGACACACTTTCCCTGCCTTCAAGAGTGTGGGCAGGGAAACATGTCTGCTCCCACCTACTCGGGGCTTTCAAATGCTCCCACCTGGTGAGAGCAGACTTGTGTTTCCCTACATGCACTCTTGCAGACAGTGAAACTTAGATTGCTTCCACCCGGCACAAATAAGTTTGATTCGGTTTATGGAAATGTGCACCCATTGGGGTTTCAAGTGCTCAATTTGAACTGGTGGTAGGAGTTGGGCCTACCAGCACTACCTTTTGGGGACTAGCACTTATTTTTCATCAATTTGTCCCGGAGCAAAAAAAAGAAATCTACATGGAGGAAGAAAAAGGTGGAAAACAATTGGAAGACTGAGAAACCAGTGATGAAAAAACCTGGAAGAGGGAGATAGTGTCAGGGAGTACTGATGGTAAATGAAAGGCAGGAGCCAAAATCAAGACTAGGCAGCGTTTGTATTTGAAACGTGCCAACATTTGGTAGCGCCAGCCATGGGCTTCTAAGCAGAAATTTGAGCACCGGAGTGCTGGTTTGATTTTTAGGCAGTTTTAGTGTTCAGTATTCTGCCTTGGTGCCCTGCCCTAGGGTAATACATGCCTTATTTTGGCAGATAATGCTGACTAGCTCTGATACCCGGTTGTATGGAAAATATTGAAGCTGTGTTGGGTGGCTTGTGCAGTGTTCTGACTGTTGTGCGTCATTGACGGATATACATGTGCTCCAGATCATGCAATAAGACGCTGTAGGAAAGTGCCTTTTTTGGCATGGTCCCCCCCTCCCCCTGCCAGGGCAGGGTACGCTATGCCACGGGTGAGGGCATAGCTGCATGAGCAATATGCCCCTAAAGTGTAAGTCCATTCTTCGACATTGTAAGTGCAGTGTGGTCATACTAAGTACATGGGCTGGGGAGTCTGTCATTACGAACTCCACAGCTCCATGATGACTTCACTGAAGTCTGGGACGTTTGGTATCAAACTTCTTAGCACAATAAATCCACACTGATGCCAGTGTTGGATTTATTGTACAGTGCACTCAGAGGGCATCTTCAAGATGTTCCCAGTATTTTACCCAACCCTTTAATGTAAGGCTGACCAGTCTGTACCAGCCTGCCACTAATAGACATGTTTCTGAGCCCATGATCAGTCTGACCTCCCCCTTGCAGGAACTGTAACACTTGTGGTGAGTGTAAAGACTCCGGCCTCCTGTTACAGTGCCCCAGGGCACTCCAGCTAGTGGAGATGCCCTCCCCAAACCGGCCCCAACCCCACATCTGGCAGCAAGCTTGGATAGAATTTAGGAAAAACAAGAAATTACCACTTAAGCTGGGACCACCTCTAAGGTGTGATCCCACCCGCCCCCCCCACCCAAACACACACACACCCAAACACACACACACCCAAACACACACACACCCAAACACACACACACACACACACACACACACCCACACACACACACACACACACACACACACACTTTCGCAGAATCCTCCATCATGGTTTGGTGGACAGGGACCTATAGGGTTAGGAGTGTGCCCCCTGCCTAAAGGGAATGGACACTGGAAGGGTGTAGCCACCCCCAGGAACAGTAGCCATTGGCTACTGCACTCTGACCCCTGTAATGCACCAAAATCTAGGATTTAAGACATCACTGAACCTAGTTTACCAGATTCCTGGGGTCAAGACGAAAAGAAGAAAGAAACAAGGACTGCATAGCCGTCCCAGCTAGGAAGAGTTCAGACACCAACTGACTTGGCTCCAGCCCTACCGGCCTGTCTGCAGCTTCAGAAGCCCAGCTACAAAAAGGTGACGTATCCTGCAGGACCAGCGACCTCCTCAAACCTCCAGAGGACTGTCTGCCCACCAGAGGACCAAGAACTCCAGAGGACAGCGGCCCTCTCCACAAAGAAATCCCCAAAAAGACTCCAGAACCACCCCGAGTCTGCGAGTCCTGTCCACTCTGCACCCGACTGCTCGAGTCCAGGTGGCCTAATAGACCAGAGGAGGTCCCCAGGCGATTCAGACCTGGAGTCCATCCTGGGTTGACCCCTCCCGGTCACCACAACGACACCTGCAGCCTGAAACCAGAGGCTTACCGTGACCGGATGTGATGAAGATTCCTGGTGCCCCTGCAGCCCTCTGACCTTGGGGAATCTGACCGACATCCAGTGGATGCCTCTGCTTCCTGCTCAGCCTTTGGTTTCCCAGAACTGACCCCACCCCCGACTCATCCTGCAGCCTCATTGTTGCCCCCATGGGTTCCCTCATGTAGAAGCACTGATCGCCCTACGCTATGTTTGCACCCACACCCGGCCGCCCCTTTGCTGCTGAGGGTGTGTGTGTTTGGTGCTGACCTGTGAGCCCCCAAGCCAGTGATGCTCTAAACCCCCCAGTCCTGTCTTGAAATGGCAGGTACTTACCTGCAAGCTCTTCTCAACTAAGTCCCCCGCAGTCCTCATAGGACTCTATTGCAAACCTGACACCAACTTTGACCTCTGCACCTGGCTGGCCCCGTGTTGCTGGTGGTGTGCTTTTTGGGGTCAACTTGAATTTTGACCAGTGGATACCCTGCCCTCCGAGGACTGGATTTGTAAGTTGTGTACGTAGCTGTTTTCTATGCTAACGCTTTTACCCCCCTAGGAGTCTGTTGACTCATATGAAATATTGCTCTGTCTACTTTTGAAATTGAGAAGTGTTATATACTTGTGAACTGTCTTACCTGCAAAATCCAAACAAAGTAAATTTGATACACATGCTTGTTACATACCACTGCACTTACCTACAACTGAGCTCCTTTGGTTCTAGTAATAAAGTAACAACCTATATTTTTCCTATATAAAAAAAATTGGCTTGGAGTTAGTCATTCAGTATGTGCCTCATTTATTTAGTGTGTACAGCAAATGCTTTGTACTTGCCTCTGATAAGCCTAACTGCTCGACCACACTACCACAAGAGAGCATTAGTATATACAGCTTCCTACAGACGCATAGGTGAAGCCCTCTCGGTTTTCACTTTTTAGCTGTTACTAATCGGCTGAATTCCAGTTTTTTGTTTGCTCTTGGCTCTAAGGTAACGATTAAAAAAATTGCTGTTCCATCTAGTTAGAGTTGATACTCCTCTCTTGGAGTGTGATATACCTTGTTAATCGAGTATTTAAAGCCTGGAATTTCTCTTAAATAATACGACAATGTTACGCAAATGAAATTATTTGATCACCCAGAATGCTAATAAGACCGTTGGGGTCCGATGTAAACGTGTTAATTTAAATGGTGCTACATAGTCTGTTCTGTCAAAATAGCGGAGTTGTACTGCGAGGTGGGCTTAGAGTGCACTTTTTCCAGTAGACGCTGAATTGAAGCATTTTGTGTTTGTGGAAAAATTGCGCGGCATTTTTGGCTTGATTTTTTAAAATGCATTTTCCTTACTATCAGCATGTAAGGTAAACCGTTCACGCTTGCCCCATCTCATCAGATGAACAGGTTTTTCAAGGAGCAAGTAGGCAAAACTGTTCAGCACCGTGGACAGCCGCTTTTGCATGAACGCGGTACTTGGTGTGTGTATATATTTTTAGATCATAGTAATTCAACCTAAGGCGGATAAAATTGAGTTTCATAGTATCATTTTGAAATGGTTGAGCACAAATGTTTTTGGTAATAAGCTTGCATGACCCCAAAAAAGAGCCTCTGTAGTATTTTCTATATACTTTCTCCTTTCTATCAGTTTACCACTTTTGCATCTGTCGTAGTAGTGGAAAAGTGATATTGTGTCGCACCTAGATCCTGTTACCTAACAAAAGCGAAGTTGAAAAGACCGAGTAGTGCTCAGATATACCTTTTAATGTACTCAGTCGCCTGTCATCGCACGCTGTTAAAAACCATGAGAATCAACTAATGAACCCTGCTTTTTCTAAGATTTAGGCTTGTTGGGCCCGGCTTTACTTTACATTTAATCTGTTGCAGGGGAGATGGGGTGTGCGATGAGGAAAGAGGAAGTTGCCTTCTTTGCCCTTTACAAACTGTTTGCATCCAGTAGTTTGTCTTCTTCAGTTGAAAACATTACCTGAATCTGATCTAGCTTGATAGATATATTATAATATCTATGGTCAATTCCCAATTATTAAATCTAGATTGGGCTTTGTCCCGCCAGATGAGCATTTCTCTGTCTTCAATGGCATGCTTCCACTGTATGCGCAAGGGGTATTTTACATTTCAAAAGTACTCCTGGATGATCTGTACGCATAAGCCATTCATTTGTTTTTCTCTGCAGGAAGCTTTACTAAGGACTCCAAATGTAAGCTACGTTTATTATCCTCGCCAGTGCTTGACACCCCCCCCCCCCCCCCCTCTCCCCCCAAAGCCCTAATCCCTTTTTTCATACCTTTTGTGGTACTGCTCATGAAAGCTATGTATGTAAACAAGTGGATTTTATAACACGTCATGTACAGGAACTAGTGGCATAATTCATATTACCATATCACAGCATTCGTTCACCTCGTCTAGCTCATATGCACTTGTATCCCACGGCTGCATCCATGTGTGGTTCTACAACTGCCAGCACGGACTGTCATGCGAGTCCTTACTGACCCTTTTACAAGCAGAGATGCGCAGCTTTTCTTATCTCGCCTATAATGAGGCTCTGTCCCTTCTCCCTGCTGTGCCGCCCTACTTCACATCCTGAATTATCAGGTCCCGCTATCGCAGTTTGGTGTCTGCCCTGCACACAGTCATCCCTCACCAATATTTCCTGAAATATTCAAAGAGCATCTGTCACGTGTTCAAGTCCTTTGGGACCTTGTCTTTTCGGTATAGGTGAACTAGGGTCTGATGAGCTAGTGTCCACTCCACTGTCTAATTAGCAAATACTCAGCGATGGGCCTCTGTCTCCCACGCCATACACCTCTTGGCTAGCACCAGAACAAGTTGCAGATATTTCCACTGCATTTTTTTTTGCCCCATGGGTCTCTTTATTATGCCCAAGATACAATGCTCTAGAGTGCTGTCAGTTCCAGGTGTTGCCCTCAATTGCATCACCACCAATGTCCAGTACGTCTGCACCCTTTGGCACTTGCATGCCAGGTGCAAGAAAGAGGTACTGCTGTCCTTGGGTGCAGGCATGTTGCTGTTTTTCCTACTTATATTCTACTTAGCTTTATCTGGGTTAGGCATGTGCGATGTAATTAAAATGTATTATCTTAAATCTGGCAATGCTTGATACCTCTTTCATTAATGCATGTCTCTCCACTCACTGTTGTATCCCCAAATCCTGATCCCATACCTGTCTATCTCTAAGTGTACCATGCACCCTGTCTGTCCTTAGTTCCTTGTAGAAAAGTGACACAAGGTGTAGAGTTGCATCCATTGTCAGTACCAATTTGAGGGTGTATTTCTGCAGGGGGCAGCCGAAAATCTGGTCCAGATTGCCCTAGCGGTACATGCAAGGTTCACATATTGCAGAGTTTGCCCAGTATCTGTAAACATCGGCAGGCCTCTTGCAATGTTAAAAACCTCTCCCAGGGTATAGGTCCCCCAGGTGCCTGGATTCCCCCTGGATTGTGATGTGCACTGACATCAGTGCTAGTTTCTCCCACCTATCCTTCACAGCATGCAGAACATCTGCCAGCTTCCGCTGGTTCATAGCTGTACTGTGGCCTGGCATGAAGCCGCATTGGTCGCAGTATACCAGCCATTGCACTTAATCTCTCAGCTAGGAGTTTTGTGAGTACTTTAGCACATGTCAAGGGCCTGTAAGAGGAAGGGATCAGTTAGGTCCTTCCTAGCTTCTGCACTATACAGACCACCTCCTCTCACGACATGGTGGGCAGTTTCTGTGTTAGCTGGTCCTCATATTCCTCCAGCAAATTCTCGGAAAGCTGTCACTTCCCAGAGTTTTGCCCCTGTCCATCACACCCACGGATTTCCTCAGTTTCTCGAATGTGATCCAAGCTTCAGTGTTCTTGTGCACTGCTAATGATGATGTAATCAATTCTACTTGATCTAAATGGGCAGTGGAGTCCTGTGTAGTCTGTGCTATACTGCTGTACCGTTCTCACAAATGGACTCGCAGTGTCACTAATTACTTCTCTTATGGTGAGTAAAGTTGCGTCAGTGTGTTTCATGGCTGTCATAGGAGGTCTTTTAATCTCCCTCTTGAGAACCCAGCCCTCTAACATACTGTGCCTGCTTCCTTCCCTATTTAGGGGCTGTTGGTACTCCTTCAACATAATTTGTCCAATCTGTCCCAGGTTTCCACTAGAGCCTGGTTAGTATCCACAGTTTCTGTTCCCTTCTTGTAAGAGTTAGCATTTGGTTTCTACAGCCTCGCTATCTTCTACTTCTGCATCTGGAGGGCCCTGCTTAATTGTCATCTGATACTGTAAACCTTTTGCATTGTTTGCTCTGTACTGTCTTCATTGCCTCACTGTTGGCCTGCTAGGCTTCGTACCACAATTGTTAGTTGTATGTCACTTGGTGTTTCTCAGCATTCTGGGTCCGATATTCTGATGGTAGTCTCCAATGAGGGGTTCACACCCCTTGTCTGCATCTTATCTATGTCCACCAGCAGAGAAGAATGATGTGACAGCTACCTGCTCAAATAGCTAGCTGCCTGTATTCTGAGGAACACCTCCCTAGATCCCAACAGTCTATCGGGTGTGAAAATTAATAAAATATTTGCTTGTCCATGGGACAGGTTACTTCTTAAATATACTTGTCTGGTAAAAAAAAAAAAATCTACTTGTCCCTTTGGTGCCATGTAGTACAGCGACAAATTATGGCAGCAATCTTAAGAGCTATGACAATAGCCTCTCTGATTATGCCAAGACTACTACTAGATTAGGGCTTGCATACTTGAAATTTCAATCCTTAATATAGCAATTTTCTCATCTTGTCACCTTTCCGCAGATCTACATACTGGGGCTTGTGGAAGCAGTAGGCAACAGTTCCAGGGCCGGAATGCCTTTGAGTCCGCAAACCTACTAACTTAAATGTTTTAAGGATTTTCACCAGCTCTTCTCTAATCTTTTCCCATAATGAGAGAGGTTGGAAATTTACTCTGGGCAATGGCAGAAGTAGAAGTTCTTCCAGGGTTGGGGGAAAAAAGTGGTAGGAGGGAAAGTGAACTTGTAAACATAATAGATTTTCCCATTAGCAAATCTACACATGCAAATTTGCTCATGGTAAAATACAGTTCACAAATATGTTCTAGGAGTACGATTTCCTGGTCTACTTCTGTAAGTTCTTGCGAATTGACGAAAGCCACAAATTCAAAGACATATATCATGAGTTCACTTTTATGACTTTCTTTAAGAATTGGGTTCCTAAGTAAAACTGATGTTAAGAGACATTTTATTTTTTATTAAACTTCAATTTCTCCCTCTAATAATGGCTGGCTTTACTGTGAGTGATCGCGTTCTGCTCTTCCAGAAGGAGCATATTGGCACACAAAGTAGTTTTGTTCAGTGCAAGGAACTACTGTGACAATCAGTGATGTACCAAAATAACACTCAGCCCCCCCCCCTCCTCACTAAGGGCAAATACTGTGCTGAGCAGGCCGCCAAGAGGGGGCTGCAGGGCCTTTGTTAAGCCACTGGTGGCAATGTGGGCATTTTGAGACCAAATACTTTTTTACTTTTCATCAGTGAATTTTACAATGGTGAGGACGTGGCAGCTTCCACAACAATAAAGTGTTACAAAAGCCATGTCAAAACAAGACACGCATTGACGAAACCAAAAGACATTACAAAAAATGTCAGATTGGTTGGCTTTGCCAGTGCTTGTTTATTTTCATGCTTCACATAATATTGTTGAAAATGGTTACACTGATTTTTCCATTAGGAAATTTTTTTGGGGAAATACTAGCATGCATCAACACATTTTACTAAATTACACTTCAAAGAAATAGCACCTAAAATTCCATAGTAGCGAAACATTTTTTTCCTACTTCTATTTTTTTTCTGAACATTTTATTTTGAAAGCAAAGAATCATCACAGTTGCTTACAAGCTTCTGCAAACAGTTTGGGAGCATTATACTTAGCTTCATATTGTTCAACTTTTTAAACGTGTGTACACTTTTTATTTTTTATTTTTATTTTTTATTTTTTTTAGCTGGAACCACTATCATTTAGTGCAGTGTGACCTTAAAATGTTTGACAGTGCTCACTCTAAAAATGAAGGTTTTTCATTAATGAACCATGAATGCAAGTTTGAACAGCATTAACATATGAACACACATTACATCCATTGCAGACAGTTCCCTTCTCTGTAAACTAGCAGATAAAGGGTTTGTGCTGAAGAGGGCTGGGCCTACTTGTCCCAAGGACAAAATAAACAAACTTGTTGACCTTGACCCCAAACAATATGTCCCGGGCGTTGGGTGATAGGAATTCCACATCCCAGAGTCTATCTAGTCTGCTCTACGGCCACATACATAACTTAACTGCGGTTAAATCATTGAGATCATTAGCGCATGTATGAATGTAGTCCTGTGCTTTGTGTCTGCTGTACGCTGTGTGTCTGTCCATCATGCACTTACTCTTAATAATATTAGAAGTGGGGTATGTAGTTGGCAGTGATTTGCACCATGTCCAAGTAGGGGCCCTCTAGTTGGGGTACAGGAGCCACACAGCTAAGATAACCCCGGCTCACCCTGTTGTTAACTTGGCACAAGCAGTCTGGCTTATCTTCAATGCAATATTAAGATTCCCCCCGTGAAAACACCACAAAAGTTTTCCACACAAGTTTAGAAGTATTAGCCAACATTTATCTGAGTAAGACAAAACCAAAATGACACAAATTCAACGTACACAAGCAAAGATAGACATTTCTATGGATTAAATCTCAGTAAAAGTGCTTAGAAACACATTAGCTCCAACTGGGGCTATCATGACGTCTTGACAGAGCTGTTCCCAACAGTCTGACTCCACCCGTGCCGGAGTGTATAGGCCCGTCCTGGAGTTGCATGAACCCCAGGTACAGTACCTTGGAAAGCGAGGAAACCAAGATGTTGCATGAAGTTTGGGAGGTGAGGTGTAGCTGGTGCGGTGTCTGTTACTTACTGCTGTCGGGGAGGTGAGGAGCCTGTTCCTTAAGGTTGCAGGGAAGGTGATGCAGCGTTGGTTCCTTAGGATCCAGCAGGTGAAGACGCACATGGTGTCAACTTTGCGGTGTGGCAATCACACCATGGGGCTGCAGGTGTTGCGGTGGTCGGGTGTCGCGAACGTCGGTAACATGGCATTCGGGGACCCATGCTGTAGTGGGTCTTTTGAGGTGCTGCAGTGGCATCGGGCCTGTGTTGTCGGTCACAGTCATTGCACTCAGCCGGGACCACGGCTCCACGATGTACTTAGTTTCTTCTTGATTGCACCAAAGCTCACTTCCAAGGGTTCAGGAGCTAGATCTGGCCCCACTTGGTGAGTCAGGACTCTTAGCAAGAGAACCCAGGCACTGGCAGATTAATGCTTTGATGTCTTTGAGACTTCCAACAGGCGGCAAGCTCAGTCCAAGCCTTTAGAGAACCTTTGGAAGCAGGATGTAGGAAGCAAAGTCCAGGCCTTTCACTTTCAGAACAGAAGTAGCAGGCCAGCACAGCACAGCAAAGCAACAGGCATTGGCAGTCTTCCTAGAGGCATCCAGCTCTTCCTGGCAGAATGTCCTCGATCCAGAAGGATTTTAAGTTTGGGGTTTAAAGGACCAGTTCTTGTACTCATTTCTGCCTTTTGAAGTAGTCAGATTTCAAAGAGAAATCTTTGTAATGCACAAGATCTTGCCTTGCCTGACCTCAGACACACTCTAGGGGGTTGTAGGCTGCTTTGATTAAGAACAGGCACATCCCTGTTAAGTTGCACGTGTCAGCTCCTCCCACCACTCTAGCCCAGGAAGCCCATCAGGATATGCAGGGCACACCTTGGCTCTCTTTGCGTTACTGTCTAAAGTGAATACACAAACAGCCCAACTGACATCCTGACGCCAATGTGTACTGTACAACCAGGCAGAGGCATGTAATGGTTAAGCAAGAAAATGCCCACTTTCTAAAACTGGCATTTTCAAACTTAGTTTGAAAATGCATCTTTTGTCAAAGCTGATTTTTAAATTGAGTTCAGAGACCCCCAAACTCCAGATCTCTATCTGCTCCCAATGGGAAATTACACTTTAAAGATATTTCAAAGAAATCCCAATGTTACTCTATGGGAGAGATAGTCCTTGTAATAGTGAAAAACAAATTTAGCAGTATTTCACTATCAGGATATGTAAAACACACAAGTACATGTCCTACCTTGTAAATACACTGCATCCTTCCCATGGGGCTGCCTTGAGCCTGCCTTAGTGCAACTTACATGTAGTAAAAAGGAAGGTTAGGGCCGGGCAAGTGGGCACACTTACCAGGTCGAACTGGCAGTTCAAAACTGCACACACAGACAATGCAATGGCAGGCCTGAGACATGGTTGCAGGGCATTCATGTGGGTGGCACAATCAGTGCTGTAGGCCCACTGGTAGCATTTGATTTACAGGCAATGGGCACACCTGGTGCACTATACTAGGGACTTAATAGTAAATCATATAAGCCAATCATGGATAATCCAGCCACCCATGCGATGTGGACAGAGAGCACTTGCACTTTAGCACTGGTCAGCAGTGGCAAAGTGCCCAGAGTCCTAAAGCCAGCAAAAACTAAATACAGCACAGGTTAAACAAGAGGTCAGAAGCCAAAGACAGGGAAACCCTGCAGAAAGTGCAATTTCTAACGGATGCATTTCTTTGTATTGTTTTTAATTGCAGATTATGATGTGTACTACAGTTTATCATGTAATTTTAACTTCTACTGCATTAGAATGGAAATGCCCAGTAGGCATATTTTACGAATCTTGAACTGAGTTAAGTTATTTTAATAATCTGGTATGCTATTTTAATGGCGCTGATGTGCTAACATATTAAAGAGGAAGAGCATAACTTTGAGCAGTTTTAAAAATTTTTTTTTAAAGACCCATAGAAAAGGGTGCAGGAATGTGGCTTAAATAGGGTCCAATTACATATGTAGGACCGTATGTTGAGTTAATAATATATGGTGGTGGTATGACAGTGGAAAAAATAGTTCGTTTAATTTATAACTTTTTTCTATCATAAATGAGCCAACCTCGGTTGAACTATAGCAACAAAAGTATCACCTAGATTGCCCTGCATGTCACTTAACCAGAAATCTTTTTTCAGTGTCAACCTCGTCGTTTATGACTAAAATGTAAAGTCCATAAACATTTCTGCAATCCCATCGATATTTTTCACAGCGATGAATTCCACATGTCCAAGTATGTGGTCTGGAATTAAACCTTGAAAGTAGTGGTCCATCTGGCATTCTTAAGAACCATTAGAGTTTAGTTGCTTATATTTTTAATTTTTGCTGGAAGGTCTTGTGTTTTTTTTTTTTTTTTTTTTTTTTTTTTTTTAATACATCGTGTAGGAAGCTGGCTCTGTATGTACTATATCAAAATGAGATATAGTGTGCACAGAGTCCAGGGGTTCCTCGAGAGGCAATAATAGATATACTAATGCTTGATTTGTGGTAGTGTGGTCGAGCATTTAGGCTTCTCAGAGGGTAGCATTTGTTGTTTACACACAAGCAATAGACGAAACACAAGTGTGTCTTGGGCACACCACCGGTCAGACAGGGAAGAGGGCCGCCTGTTGATCATCGCTGCACCGGGTGTTGATTTCTCCAAGGCCTGGGTGCAGTGGGTCCTTTGCCGTCAGTTATCTTAGTCCATGGCAGTCGCGATCAGAGGGGGTCCTCGGGATTCCCTCTGCAGGCATCGTCGTGGAGGGTTGGAGAGGTCCACCCAGGGTGGGCATTTGGTCGCTGTCACCCCTTTCTGGTCGTATGGGCCACCTGGACTCTTCCCGTGGGCGTCTGGTGCAGAGTGGTTAGGACTCTCACTTCTGTGCTATACTGCTGTACCGTTCTCACAATTGTTAGTTGTATGTCACTTGGTGTTTCTCAGCATTCTGGGTCCGATATTCTGATGGTAGTCTCCAATGAGGGGTTCACACCCCTTGTCTGCATCTTATCTATGTCCACCAGCAGAGAAGAATGATGTGACAGCTACCTGCTCAAATAGCTAGCTGCCTGTATTCTGAGGAACACCTCCCTAGATCCCAACAGTCTATCGGGTGTGAAAATTAATAAAATATTTGCTTGTCCATGGGACAGGTTACTTCTTAAATATACTTGTCTGGTAAAAAAAAAAAAAAAAAATCTACTTGTCCCTTTGGTGCCATGTAGTACAGCGACAAATTATGGCAGCAATCTTAAGAGCTATGACAATAGCCTCTCTGATTATGCCAAGACTACTACTAGATTAGGGCTTGCATACTTGAAATTTCAATCCTTAATATAGCAATTTTCTCATCTTGTCACCTTTCCGCAGATCTACATACTGGGGCTTGTGGAAGCAGTAGGCAACAGTTCCAGGGCCGGAATGCCTTTGAGTCCGCAAACCTACTAACTTAAATGTTTTAAGGATTTTCACCAGCTCTTCTCTAATCTTTTCCCATAATGAGAGAGGTTGGAAATTTACTCTGGGCA
Organism: Pleurodeles waltl; assembly: GCF_031143425.1. Taxonomy (NCBI): domain Eukaryota; kingdom Metazoa; phylum Chordata; class Amphibia; order Caudata; family Salamandridae; genus Pleurodeles; species Pleurodeles waltl. Next base: position 266,383,893 of record NC_090449.1, read on the forward strand.
ATGGCAGAAGTAGAAGTTCTTCCAGGGTTGGGGGAAAAAAGTGGTAGGAGGGAAAGTGAACTTGTAAACATAATAGATTTTCCCATTAGCAAATCTACACATGCAAATTTGCTCATGGTAAAATACAGTTCACAAATATGTTCTAGGAGTACGATTTCCTGGTCTACTTCTGTAAGTTCTTGCGAATTGACGAAAGCCACAAATTCAAAGACATATATCATGAGTTCACTTTTATGACTTTCTTTAAGAATTGGGTTCCTAAGTAAAACTGATGTTAAGAGACATTTTATTTTTTATTAAACTTCAATTTCTCCCTCTAATAATGGCTGGCTTTACTGTGAGTGATCGCGTTCTGCTCTTCCAGAAGGAGCATATTGGCACACAAAGTAGTTTTGTTCAGTGCAAGGAACTACTGTGACAATCAGTGATGTACCAAAATAACACTCAGCCCCCCCCCCTCCTCACTAAGGGCAAATACTGTGCTGAGCAGGCCGCCAAGAGGGGGCTGCAGGGCCTTTGTTAAGCCACTGGTGGCAATGTGGGCATTTTGAGACCAAATACTTTTTTACTTTTCATCAGTGAATTTTACAATGGTGAGGACGTGGCAGCTTCCACAACAATAAAGTGTTACAAAAGCCATGTCAAAACAAGACACGCATTGACGAAACCAAAAGACATTACAAAAAATGTCAGATTGGTTGGCTTTGCCAGTGCTTGTTTATTTTCATGCTTCACATAATATTGTTGAAAATGGTTACACTGATTTTTCCATTAGGAAATTTTTTTGGGGAAATACTAGCATGCATCAACACATTTTACTAAATTACACTTCAAAGAAATAGCACCTAAAATTCCATAGTAGCGAAACATTTTTTTCCTACTTCTATTTTTTTTCTGAACATTTTATTTTGAAAGCAAAGAATCATCACAGTTGCTTACAAGCTTCTGCAAACAGTTTGGGAGCATTATACTTAGCTTCATATTGTTCAACTTTTTAAACGTGTGTACACTTTTTATTTTTTATTTTTATTTTTTATTTTTTTTAGCTGGAACCACTATCATTTAGTGCAGTGTGACCTTAAAATGTTTGACAGTGCTCACTCTAAAAATGAAGGTTTTTCATTAATGAACCATGAATGCAAGTTTGAACAGCATTAACATATGAACACACATTACATCCATTGCAGACAGTTCCCTTCTCTGTAAACTAGCAGATAAAGGGTTTGTGCTGAAGAGGGCTGGGCCTACTTGTCCCAAGGACAAAATAAACAAACTTGTTGACCTTGACCCCAAACAATATGTCCCGGGCGTTGGGTGATAGGAATTCCACATCCCAGAGTCTATCTAGTCTGCTCTACGGCCACATACATAACTTAACTGCGGTTAAATCATTGAGATCATTAGCGCATGTATGAATGTAGTCCTGTGCTTTGTGTCTGCTGTACGCTGTGTGTCTGTCCATCATGCACTTACTCTTAATAATATTAGAAGTGGGGTATGTAGTTGGCAGTGATTTGCACCATGTCCAAGTAGGGGCCCTCTAGTTGGGGTACAGGAGCCACACAGCTAAGATAACCCCGGCTCACCCTGTTGTTAACTTGGCACAAGCAGTCTGGCTTATCTTCAATGCAATATTAAGATTCCCCCCGTGAAAACACCACAAAAGTTTTCCACACAAGTTTAGAAGTATTAGCCAACATTTATCTGAGTAAGACAAAACCAAAATGACACAAATTCAACGTACACAAGCAAAGATAGACATTTCTATGGATTAAATCTCAGTAAAAGTGCTTAGAAACACATTAGCTCCAACTGGGGCTATCATGACGTCTTGACAGAGCTGTTCCCAACAGTCTGACTCCACCCGTGCCGGAGTGTATAGGCCCGTCCTGGAGTTGCATGAACCCCAGGTACAGTACCTTGGAAAGCGAGGAAACCAAGATGTTGCATGAAGTTTGGGAGGTGAGGTGTAGCTGGTGCGGTGTCTGTTACTTACTGCTGTCGGGGAGGTGAGGAGCCTGTTCCTTAAGGTTGCAGGGAAGGTGATGCAGCGTTGGTTCCTTAGGATCCAGCAGGTGAAGACGCACATGGTGTCAACTTTGCGGTGTGGCAATCACACCATGGGGCTGCAGGTGTTGCGGTGGTCGGGTGTCGCGAACGTCGGTAACATGGCATTCGGGGACCCATGCTGTAGTGGGTCTTTTGAGGTGCTGCAGTGGCATCGGGCCTGTGTTGTCGGTCACAGTCATTGCACTCAGCCGGGACCACGGCTCCACGATGTACTTAGTTTCTTCTTGATTGCACCAAAGCTCACTTCCAAGGGTTCAGGAGCTAGATCTGGCCCCACTTGGTGAGTCAGGACTCTTAGCAAGAGAACCCAGGCACTGGCAGATTAATGCTTTGATGTCTTTGAGACTTCCAACAGGCGGCAAGCTCAGTCCAAGCCTTTAGAGAACCTTTGGAAGCAGGATGTAGGAAGCAAAGTCCAGGCCTTTCACTTTCAGAACAGAAGTAGCAGGCCAGCACAGCACAGCAAAGCAACAGGCATTGGCAGTCTTCCTAGAGGCATCCAGCTCTTCCTGGCAGAATGTCCTCGATCCAGAAGGATTTTAAGTTTGGGGTTTAAAGGACCAGTTCTTGTACTCATTTCTGCCTTTTGAAGTAGTCAGATTTCAAAGAGAAATCTTTGTAATGCACAAGATCTTGCCTTGCCTGACCTCAGACACACTCTAGGGGGTTGTAGGCTGCTTTGATTAAGAACAGGCACATCCCTGTTAAGTTGCACGTGTCAGCTCCTCCCACCACTCTAGCCCAGGAAGCCCATCAGGATATGCAGGGCACACCTTGGCTCTCTTTGCGTTACTGTCTAAAGTGAATACACAAACAGCCCAACTGACATCCTGACGCCAATGTGTACTGTACAACCAGGCAGAGGCATGTAATGGTTAAGCAAGAAAATGCCCACTTTCTAAAACTGGCATTTTCAAACTTAGTTTGAAAATGCATCTTTTGTCAAAGCTGATTTTTAAATTGAGTTCAGAGACCCCCAAACTCCAGATCTCTATCTGCTCCCAATGGGAAATTACACTTTAAAGATATTTCAAAGAAATCCCAATGTTACTCTATGGGAGAGATAGTCCTTGTAATAGTGAAAAACAAATTTAGCAGTATTTCACTATCAGGATATGTAAAACACACAAGTACATGTCCTACCTTGTAAATACACTGCATCCTTCCCATGGGGCTGCCTTGAGCCTGCCTTAGTGCAACTTACATGTAGTAAAAAGGAAGGTTAGGGCCGGGCAAGTGGGCACACTTACCAGGTCGAACTGGCAGTTCAAAACTGCACACACAGACAATGCAATGGCAGGCCTGAGACATGGTTGCAGGGCATTCATGTGGGTGGCACAATCAGTGCTGTAGGCCCACTGGTAGCATTTGATTTACAGGCAATGGGCACACCTGGTGCACTATACTAGGGACTTAATAGTAAATCATATAAGCCAATCATGGATAATCCAGCCACCCATGCGATGTGGACAGAGAGCACTTGCACTTTAGCACTGGTCAGCAGTGGCAAAGTGCCCAGAGTCCTAAAGCCAGCAAAAACTAAATACAGCACAGGTTAAACAAGAGGTCAGAAGCCAAAGACAGGGAAACCCTGCAGAAAGTGCAATTTCTAACGGATGCATTTCTTTGTATTGTTTTTAATTGCAGATTATGATGTGTACTACAGTTTATCATGTAATTTTAACTTCTACTGCATTAGAATGGAAATGCCCAGTAGGCATATTTTACGAATCTTGAACTGAGTTAAGTTATTTTAATAATCTGGTATGCTATTTTAATGGCGCTGATGTGCTAACATATTAAAGAGGAAGAGCATAACTTTGAGCAGTTTTAAAAATTTTTTTTTAAAGACCCATAGAAAAGGGTGCAGGAATGTGGCTTAAATAGGGTCCAATTACATATGTAGGACCGTATGTTGAGTTAATAATATATGGTGGTGGTATGACAGTGGAAAAAATAGTTCGTTTAATTTATAACTTTTTTCTATCATAAATGAGCCAACCTCGGTTGAACTATAGCAACAAAAGTATCACCTAGATTGCCCTGCATGTCACTTAACCAGAAATCTTTTTTCAGTGTCAACCTCGTCGTTTATGACTAAAATGTAAAGTCCATAAACATTTCTGCAATCCCATCGATATTTTTCACAGCGATGAATTCCACATGTCCAAGTATGTGGTCTGGAATTAAACCTTGAAAGTAGTGGTCCATCTGGCATTCTTAAGAACCATTAGAGTTTAGTTGCTTATATTTTTAATTTTTGCTGGAAGGTCTTGTGTTTTTTTTTTTTTTTTTTTTTTTTTTTTTTTTAATACATCGTGTAGGAAGCTGGCTCTGTATGTACTATATCAAAATGAGATATAGTGTGCACAGAGTCCAGGGGTTCCTCGAGAGGCAATAATAGATATACTAATGCTTGATTTGTGGTAGTGTGGTCGAGCATTTAGGCTTCTCAGAGGGTAGCATTTGTTGTTTACACACAAGCAATAGACGAAACACAAGTGTGTCTTGGGCACACCACCGGTCAGACAGGGAAGAGGGCCGCCTGTTGATCATCGCTGCACCGGGTGTTGATTTCTCCAAGGCCTGGGTGCAGTGGGTCCTTTGCCGTCAGTTATCTTAGTCCATGGCAGTCGCGATCAGAGGGGGTCCTCGGGATTCCCTCTGCAGGCATCGTCGTGGAGGGTTGGAGAGGTCCACCCAGGGTGGGCATTTGGTCGCTGTCACCCCTTTCTGGTCGTATGGGCCACCTGGACTCTTCCCGTGGGCGTCTGGTGCAGAGTGGTTAGGACTCTCACTTCTGGAGTGAGGTGGGAGTCCTTCAGAAGAGGTTTCTTCTGTTCTTCTTTGGACAGGGCTGCTGTCCATGGGAGTTGTTGATCCTCTGTGATGCAGGCAGTCTCCTGGAGGCTTTTCAGAGGTTGCTGGACCTGCAGGACGTGCCACTTTTCTTCTGCAGGTTCTTTGAAGCAGGAGACAGGCCAGTAGGGCTGGGCCAAGCCAGTTGTTGTCTCCTTTCCTTCTCGGCTGGGGTTTCAGATAAGCAGTCCTTCTCGTGAGGTTGTCATAAATCTGAGTAGCTTGGTTCAGGGAGCCCTTAAGTACAAAATTTAGGGGTGTTTTTAGGATTAGAGGACAGTAGCCAATGGCTGCTGGCCCCGAAGGTGGTTACACCCTCCTGGTGCTCACTCCCTTTGGGGAGGGGAGCACTTTCCTATCCCTATTGACCCTGATCCTCCGAAGCAAGATGGAGTATTTCTCAAGGATGGGGGTGACTTAAGCCTTGGACACCTTAGAGGTGAGTGGTCCTGGCTGAGTGGGTGACTTCTGCTTGTTTTTCTCATCATCCCGCTGGACCTGCTGTCAAAAGTGGGCTTTTTCCAGGGGCTGGGCATCTCCACTAGCTGGAGTGCTCTGGGACATTGTAACACGAAGCCTGGCAATGGGTAACTGCATTGAATGGGGATAACTGCAACAAGGGCCATTTTCCTACACATTGTCAGCATCTCTTACGGTCTACCTTCAGTTGCAGGTTGTATTTTGAACTTACAATTTGTTAACACATATTGTCTAGGCTCTAGCTTTGGGCTCTGATGAAAATGTAGATCTGTCCCCAGTTGTAATGGCTGCTGCCTCTTGTTTTGATGTTAAAGCTTTCACACCTTTTTTCTTTGAACCTGTATCTCCCAATCAGAGCAACTTGCCTATTCAAACAGAAGTCTTAGATTGTCCCTGGTTAGTAATAAGCGTGTAAAGTTAGCACCTGCATCTTGTGTCTCCCCCCCCCCCCCCCCCCCCCCCCCCCCACACACATTTTCTTCCCACTTCCTGGCTGTGGATCCCTGTAAGTGGGCCGTTCCTTTCACCTCTCACTGCGCCAGTCCTCCTGTCCCACAATAGCAGTCCCTAACTGCCTTATTTCCCACTTATACACATGCTCCTTAATTTCGCTATAGTGGGGTTGCAAGCATTCTTGCGCTTAAAGTATTTTTCCTCCGTGTTGATCTGACATCTTGGGACCTCATACGTTGCTAGCACCACCCCTCCTGTTAAAAGCAGATTAAATTGTCAGTGCCTTCGAAGCGGGTCAATGACACACCACACACACCACACACACCACACACACCACACACACCACACACACCACTGTAAATTCTTACAGCTAGAATTAATAGCCTTCCCAACAGTGCCACGAGTCTCAACCGCTTGATAATTTAAGTGTGGTTTTGTGGCCTCTTTGTTGACTTTTTTTTTAATATCTCTAACACCGCTCCCAAAGAACTGTGGAGGAAGCAGTGGAAAGAACATTTGACGAAAGTCTAATGGCAAATCGCTGCATAGAACTAAGTATTTCCGCAGTAAACTCCCACCCGTTCCGACTCATATGTGCATTTGTTAACCTTTGGTACCATTATCGTGCAGTCGCATGTTAAAACGGCATTGAAGCACATTCTGTGCTTGGGGATTAATTTTTCCGAACAGTTCTGAGATTACCATTGCAGACGCATGATCCAAATAGGTTTGTGAGATTTACTGACAGTGGGACAAAGAGTATGCTTTTGTTAAGTGAGTGTTGGCAGCGATGATGTATGTACTGTTTGTGTCCCCTTATTCAGTGCGGTTACCCATTGTCTGGCAACTGTGCCAGGCAGCTCGTGCAGGTGTCTGCTGTTGGGTTTTAGATCTGAGCATGTATGCTCACCCAAACATCAGTTTTGGACCACTGTCAGTCAAACATTAACTGTACTGGTATCTCCAAAGTAGCATTCCACAGCTGTTGAAAAACGAGAACCTATGACCATATGCTTAAATAAATTTCCAGTTTGTGTGGAAAACCTAGGAAAATTGTTGGAAATAGCAAAATCATGTTTCCTGGATGAGCGCAAAGGACAAGTTTACGAGTGTGTGGTATGTGTTGGTAACCATAATTGGGGGAAGTTAAGTGTTTGTTCTGCATTTTATTCAGAACCTTAACGGTTTTTAATATTTATTTCACTGTATGATTGTATATGTTTGTGTTTCTGCGTATATGTAGATACATATATGTAATAAAAATACATCTGGATCGCCTATGATCCCAAGACTGCTACTTGAGTTTGGTCGTTCTTGTCCACCGCACCCCATTGAGATAGCAGAGTTGCCTTCGCCATATAAATGCTCTCACTTGTCTTCTTGAGCCTTGGTTTATCTGCTTTCGGACAACCCAGTCGCATGGGGCTGTATGACAGTTACTGTTCAATGGGCTACTTAGATTAAAATAATTGGGCCCGGGCAAAGAACATCAATCTTGTCTCGTTTGAACTGGTCGTTAATTTGAATCATGCATTGGGCTTTTTAGCAGAAGCTTTAAAGTATATATAAAATGTGCGGGATAATTTTACACATGAAAAGCAGAGGTCTGTTGGTACTGGGGAGGGGGGGAAACGTATGAATTGATTTATTGCAGTTCAGAGCATCACCATTTGATCCTAGTGTGACCCTCTCTTGCTTACAAGCTGTGTGAATCCCTGGTCAGCAATGATGTTCAACTGGAATGCTTTCCGCTTATTGCTTATTTCATGTAGCAGGAAAGGTTTTCTACATCCACCAATTATTTTTGCCTGGGCTGGTTGATCGCTTGTTTGAACTAAGAGGCGTTGCTGTCATCTTTACTCACTGTGCTGTCTAACTGATTTGTACTTATTTAGGGGTTAATCAGTTCTCAGCACCACCGTTCCTACCTTCCTTGTAAGCTTTCTTTGTAGAAATGTTCTTAAATGTTGTTCAATACTTGGATTTATGCATTAAACTTGTTCAATTGTGGACTTTATGTCCACTGATTAAACACAGCAAAAATAATGATTTTTCTATAGCAGCTAAGACTGACCAATGATAAGTCATAAGTGGCAATTAATCACGCACATTGTTTGCCCCATAACGTAATAATCTTAATTATTCCTTAGTCAACCAAAAAAAGTCCCTACCACAATATATGGTGTCTTGCCATTTTGATTATGGGTTACCATTTTTCTCGTTTTGCAGAAAGTTGCCATATGAGTTAGCCTAGTCGTGTATTAACATTACTTACTCGTGATGAGGATATTTTTTTTTCCACATACATTCATGTATCCCTTATTGTGGGATGGCTAAATCTTGTTTCCCTCCATTGTTTTACCTTGAATGAGCTACTTTTCTCCTTCATTGCAGCTCGCTAGTCTCCTGCTTCTTAATCTTCCTGTATTTAAAGTCATCACAATGTGGTGATAGCTGCACCGTCTTGACTTTCTTCCTGATTTTCCTCTTTAGTTTCCTTGTAAACTGTACTTGTTTGCTTTGACACTCCCTAGTAGCACACCATGCTATACCGGCCAGGAGGAGGCTCTAAAGGGTCTCCAAGCAAATGGAGGTGACAAACGTTCGCTCAAGCCAGGCTATTTGCACATTGTAATAGTATTATAGCGCTTAGTACCTGACGAGGCGTTGAAGCACTTTTCGACGAGTAGCACGCTACTCCAGAGCCCAAGGGGAATTAGTGGGGGATTAGTGTAGGGAAATAGGAGTACAGTTTTAGTATTGAGTTAATTTGAGTAGAGGATATGTTAGTTGGATTGACTAGAGTAATGGGGGGGGGGTGGGGATAGAGGAGGGAAGAATCCAGCAGTGTTAATTGGGAGTTTATAGTAATAGGATTAGATTTAGGATGAGTAATGGAGAGATGGAGGAGGGAAGAGTCTGTGGAAAGGGTTAGGGAGATTATAGTAGCAGGAGGGGTTTTGGATGAGTCAAAGGTGAGATAAATAAGGGAGAATTTAGTAGGGTTGTTTGGGAGACCGTGGTAGTAAACTGAGGTTTGAGTGAGCTAGATGTGGAAGAGGAGGGAAGAGCTTAGGCAGGGTTATTTTGGAGATGAAAGTAGTCGAATGAGTTTCGGATGAGCCATAGTGGAGATGGATGCTAGATTGATAGAGACATGACACATGATGATGGGTAGCCAAAGTAAAACTTATAAAAGAGTACATTTATATTTTATTTATAATTGTGTGTGTGTATATATATTTATAGTCACTACTTTTTCTTTTGTGTATTAATATTGTTTTACTTTAATTTACTTTATAATTTGAATTTTACTTAGATTTTTATTTTATCTATTCATTTTTCTCTAGTACAGTAGAACTAGAGTAATAGATATATAAATACAAGGTAAGGGAATATATGTTCAAGGAATATAATAATGGGTATAATGAGAAGAAAGTAGTATTGTTTGAACACTTTCAAGATTTATAATATTTTAAGTGTACTTTTCCAACATTTCTTTCTTTCTTCAATTTTTGAATAGCAAAATGGTTATGATAAAATATTTGATCAGTGTGATATAAAATGAGGCCATGGATTCATAAGTATCTAATGTAACAATACCTAGGAGCTATGCAGTGACCTATGAACATGTTAAGCATAGAATAACATACATATATATGTATATACACATACATGCATACACATACTCGTGTGTGTATATATGTATGTATATATGTGTATGTATGTGTATGTATATGTATATGTGTGTATATGTATATGTGTGTATATATATATGTGTGTATATATATATATATGTGTATATATATATATATGTGTATATATATATATATGTGTATATATATATATATGTGTGTATATATATATATGTGTGTATATATATATATGTGTGTATATATATA